>NC_060139.1:150613494-151238494 GCF_021461385.2 Schistocerca piceifrons
CTGGGGTTTTTGCCCGTGTCAGTCAGAACATAATCCGACGGTGTAACCTTTGTTTACGTGTCAATGGAGGCATTTTTGCAAATCTACTGTAATCGAAATTGGGTTGTGTTAATGTATTGTCTCTTGGTCATAAAAAAATGTAAAAGTGTTTGTTGGTTTAATTAATTGGCCGCCAGAGAAATCTTCCTCTACCGGTTTAAATAATCGTCATAGGAAAAAATGACATTAGGGAAAAATATTTGTTTTGATGTCTACTACAACCTCCCTGAGTTTTTCGGTTTAAATACTTTTCACCCTGTATGTAGCGCTACACAGGCATGCTTTCCAGGCACAAAGATAAATACTGGCGCCAAAACCTCTGCGTCAGTAAATAAATTAAAAGAAAAGGTAGAAGACTGTAAACATAATGTCATGTATTCTTTCGTGTTTGCTGCTATCTCATTTAAATCCTGTCTGCCTAATAAACTACGAAACAAGAGTGAGACAACAGCAAACGCTGAAGACTATACATAAAATGCCATGTTTGTATTCGTATTATTCTTATGCTGAATAGTGATACAGTCAGAAATGAAGCGCGGCAATTGAGTAGATTTTTAAATCTAAGATGACTCTAATTTCTGTTCAGAATGTCATGTACTAAAGAGGCGCCTGTAAAGATTTTTCAAACGGAGAAAAATTTTCGATAAACTCTCGTTCAGAACATCTTATATCATACCCAATCTATTATTTGGTTCTTGTTGACCATTATCAAAGAAAGCAGCAGTGTAAGTAACAACAAATAGCAGTCTCTTGCCATTGTTTCGCTTATGAGACAATTCCTCTCTTCTTTTTTATTGTAAGCGGCATTAGCGCGCACAAAAGCAAGCCGTGCCACGAGCGGCGATAGGTCGTAAACACTCATTATCAGAATGCGACAAACAATGCATGACAGATTAAAATAATGCAGATTCAGCTTAGAGTGAGGTAAACACCTATAACAAAGAGAACGGCACTTATCAGATCAAAGCAAAATAAGCAATCGATTCAAACCAGACGAAGCACGTGAAAAAGGAAGGGTACCCGTACAAATAAAGGCGGAGCGTCTGACACATAGCAATGGCTACTTGATAAAGCTTAACTGTTAAGCTTACGACTCGAACCAAACTACTGTAGCTGTATCTTCATCTCTTTGACCTAAATTGTGTCTCATATTACAATGGACCAACTTTGTTTCGATTTGGAGGTGCGGTCTAAAACTTTTCTCCCTCCTTGAATTTCGAGTCTCAAATTTCAGGTGCGGCTTAGATTCGGGAAATTTTTTCACCTTGATTTCGAGTCTCGTTTTTCAGGTGTGGCTTAGATTCGAGTGTGGCATAGATTCGAGTAAATACGGTATATTTTTATACACATTAGTTTCCCAATTTCACAGCTAAGTTAGGGAGAATAAAGCAGTATGAAAAAAAGCGTGTCGAAAAATGGAGGGAAATCTAAAAATTACAAGATACGTACATTACAGGATAATTTAAAACATTGATCCAGGAAATGTAGAAAAAATTTCTTTAATTTCCGTTAGTGATTACAAAACGTTTGGTCCTGACACTGTCGTGTTCGGCACAATTGTTCAATCCATTTTGCTTCTTTCCCTAGTTATTTTGTCAGTTTTATATTATTTCATCATATTCACAATCTCGTAATTGAACTCGCACAGGTTATTATTATTATCTAAAATGAACACAAGGACGCCTCAGGATAGTACATTTTCACTTAACCCTACCGTTTTTAACAGTTGCAAATTTGACTTTATTCGTGTATTTAGTGTGTTACATTTTATCACTATAAAAACTTACACGCTTGGTAGGTCCACTGTAGACTTTGCTTACACTATTCTTCATTTTATTGTATTCTATACAATTTTATAATTAACGAATATGTATAGACTTACGGTAATGGCATGTAACGAGCTTACGTATATAAACACATCTTGTGGCAAATGTACTCCAATTTGTCATGAATAGCAGCGATACAGACAGTATGACTCAGACGACACTGTGGCCTAGTTTACACAATATTTTAGATATGTTCGTTTTATGTGTATTTTCGACGATGCCACTATGGCTTCATTATGTTAGGACATGTTGTATAGCAGCTATGCCTCGTCATACGTTAAGCGCATGTTTCCGCAACTGTGGAAGCCATACTTCTCATTATTATTATTCTTATGTAGTATTCTGCCTAGTGGCAGCTCTGAGTTTTCGTACGGAGAATTTCTGATGCCAATGTTCCCTGTGTTCAGCTTCTTGCTTCCGGCTGCTGTACCTTTTCCCATCTTTCATGTCATCCAAAAGTTGAATTCTTCTTCTTCCTCGTCCTGCCGTTCCTTTAATTTTCCCATCAATGATTTCGTGTATGAGTCCTCCGTGTCTAAGAATGTGTCGGACCCATTTGGCCTTCCTCTGAAGAATTGTATTCAGAATGTCTTTCTTCGCTCCTTCTTTCTCAGTACAACGTTATTCGTCACCCGATCGGTCCACTTGATCTTCTCCGTTCTCTTCCAGCACCATATTTCAAATCTTTCAAGGTATATTTTTTTTCTTTTTTCTCACGGTCCACGTCTCCGCTCCTTACAGAGCAGTGCTCCAGGTGTAGCACTTCACAAGTTTCTTCCTTAACTCCAAGCTTAACTTGCTGATCAGCTTTTTATTGAATGCAGTTTTGGCCATAGCGATTCTTGCTCGAAATTCACTGTCACCAAATTTCCTTTGTCACCAAGTTTCCCAAGTACATGAACTGTTTCACGTCCTCCAGTTCTCAATTGTCGATAGTTATCGTCAAAGGTTTCTCCCTTTTTCATATCCACATCACTCTTGATCTTTCGATGTTGATTTTCATGCCGTATTTCCTTCCAGTTTCCACCAACTGGTTCATCATGTGTTCAACTTGTCTTTGATTTTTAGCAAACACTACCAGGTCATCACCATATTTGATGGTATTTATGAGGCGTACTCCTACCCTGAAGATTCCCCGTCCTTTCAAATCTTCTCTCGCCAGCCATTCCCCATACAGTTCAAGAGACTCAGCGGTAGACAACACCCTTGTCTCACGCCTCTCCCTATTTCCACTCTGCTTGTTTCTCCATAGTTTAGCCGCAATTTTATTCTTTGTCCCACATACAAGTTGAGAATTAGTCTCCGGTCTCATTATGAGAGATTTTATTGTTTTAATAATTAAAATATCTGATAGTTGTGTTTCAATCTCCCGTTTTGTTGTAGATCTGAAGATGGTCATTGCTGACCGAATCCGGTAGTCTCACGGCCAAATTGTTTGTTATCGTTGACGGAAATAAATGTATTCTGCCTTCCGCTCATTTACACACCGGAATAGCCAAATCTGTAGATCTGTATTTATAATAGTAGAGCTTAGTGCAACACAGATAATGGTGAATGCGCATGTAGTTGTGAATTTTTCGGAAGAATGGCTTTGAAATGCTACATTTTCCTGAATTACAATTCGTGAACATAGCTCTTGCTTCTTCGTATGCCCACTTTAAAAGCGCGTTTGAAATTTTAGCTTCGTCTGACATATCTTCTCTTCCCTCTGTTACCAAAATCTCTTCATGAATTTGCTGGCCTGCTTCTTGCGTTCCTAAGTCCACTATTTTCCTGTGTTTTTTCTTTTTTCTATTTTTCTTTTAGCTGTCTCTGCGAATGTGTGATTTGCAACTAGGATTCCAGACTGTGGCATTCATTTCTCATATGCCCTACGGAACTTGTTCTAACCAAGTTATTTTTACTCTTTTTTTAGTATTTATTGAGTTAAGCGCAGTTTTTTGTTAATCTGGTGTTGTCCATTCTGTAGATACCACCATAGAACTTCTATGTATTGCATCAATACTGTGTATATTTCTGTAGTTTTCTGTAATTTATATGCCATTTATAATAGTAGGACTACATATTTGTCAGTATTTTTCGCTCTTTCTTTGCGATTTAACCATTTTTTGAGTGGCTTCCTAGAGATGTAGTTTGTTAGGCATATAGTGCTCCTGGCAAGACAACTGTTTTGTAATGCCGAAGCTTCGCATTACGGAATATCATTCGATTATTGAAGTGATTCTAAGTTATTCTGTACGATTTCTGGATTTTGGTGGCTCTTTTTCGGTTGGCTTTACTGTCTAATCCATTTGGTACTATGAAATCACCACATGGAGGTAGCATCTCCATCGAGTCAGATCATCTGTTATTGGAAACAATGCTTCTGGAAAATAAAGTAATTAGTTCTTGCAGAACTATCTCGAACAATTGCACTGTGTGAAGAAAGGACAACAGAGCCACAAGTGGTTGCTTAGGTGTATCTGCATAGCTGCTGTCAGTTTATATCGTAGCGTAATCCGGCGATAGTTCACTCGATCGTTCGTCACAGAAAAAAGCTAGAACGAACTATAGTCACAGCTTTTATAGGTCAGAGGTAAGGAAGTGCTCGTCAACGTTATTAGAAACTTAAAAGTAGTTCTGTTGTTTGCGTCCTTGCAGTCGCTTGAATTGAAACAGGGAAATGAAGAAATTTAAAATATCTAATCTGTAAAGGGGTAAGCAACGACAATTTCATGCGGTTGTATACGAAATTCATTGACCATCTTGATCACACTATCGTTATTATTATCACGTCGTCTGTTCGTTACTAATCATCATGGTAATTCTGTTTACATCTATAAGCTGTCAGAAAAGATGAGATCTTCTTAAGAAAACTGTAATGCCTCATTTCAGGCTACTACCACTCTTATTCAGTTAGCACGTAGACAGAGCAAAGGAGAAAGTGGGAGAAAACTTAAGCAAGATGAACGACATTGCTAGGGCAACAGATATATTTCTAAGGTTCACCTCTTCGGCCAGGATGTACGGAAGATTAAGAAAAGCTGAAGAAGAGAATGGACAGCCAACTTAGCACAGAATAAGGCTTATGAATAAACGCAGCCAACATGAAAACAGTGAAGAGTAGCATCAAGAAGCATACGACTTCCTTAACATCAAGAAAGACGTATTAGCGCAAAAAGTGGAAAAATTCTGATTTCATTGTTGTTAATATCAGTTATTGACGGACCGAGATTTGAACCAGTTACCTGAGGAAGCCTCCATGCCCACTGCCAACTCTAACTTTTATTCTGAATTCTGCATTTGAGACCAGTTTCCATGGTATCAATTTATGTCATTACATCTTCTTTGATATCATTCCCTTCAATCGATTTATTTCATTTCTGTGAATCAAATTAAACTCTTATCTAGAGAGTAAAGTTATGTATGAAGGCCTAAGAGGGAAATACGTCAGAAGTAGATTAACAATGGCACAGAAATTCTTCTTAGAAAAAAGAGCTCTTCTGGAATAAGATACTGAAATGGAAATTAGTAAGAAGTTACTAAAAGTGTATGTCGGAACCATAGCATTGAATGTAAATAAGACGAGGACCATCGGGTGACCGGAGGAAAAGAAACTGGAAGCGATAAGGTTAACAACGATGTGGAACGACGAAGTACGAAACGAAGAAGTACTAAAATAAGTAAAGACGAGTAACATCTAGCTAGATGAAAGAGCAGAGTAGTGGAACATATGCTGTGGAACAGAAGCATAACTACCTTGGCTTAATGGGATAACAGGGGGGAAAATAATACGAGCAGACAAGGACTAAAAGACGCGAAAAAATTTATACAGGAAAAGATGGAGAACATCAAAGCACGTAGTAGACCAATGAGTTTTTAAGAGTCAATTAGCATTGGCAAAGTGGTGGGATTGGAGTATCATACAGCATCACTAAACATGTGGATTTTAAGATGGCTAATTAACAAATGAAACCAGTCATAGAAAGTGATTATTGCAGTAACAGCTGTTGAAAGAAATACAGAGCCTTTACTGGTCACAAAACACGTCAAATATCTGGTAACATCGGAGCTTATGGGAGGATGTTCGTAGATGATGCTGTGGTACTTAGCAAAGTCCGACAGACTACAGGAAAACCTACAGACGATCAACGCTCGATGCAAGAATACATGGAATGTGCTGCATATAAGTAGGCAGAATGGGCAATTAATATTGCGCAATTAGCGATAAATCACTGGAAACAGCGACAAGAGGAAAATATCTTTTAGTAAATGTCCATGATGATATAAGGCTGACCGACCACCGAAAAGCAGCAGTTGGGAAAGCAGTTAGCGTACCGAGATTCGTGAACAGATTGCTCTCGAAATGTGGTCCAAAAGAGAGGTTGATTAGAGAAGCTACGTTAGACCGATTCTTGACTGCCGCTTGTCAGTGTGGAACACTTACTAGACACTATTAACAGAGTTGGGAAAGACACAAAGGAAAGCGTGTTAGTCTGTCATGGGTTCCTCTGATGGGCTACGATGCGCACAAAACCGGATGTTTCCAAAGCTCATACTTCGGGTTCCATTCTTGATAGAAAGATGAGGTCAAGTGTTTTGGATAGCCGTCGGTTAGTGATCATTTGTTAACCCAACAAAAGGATCGTCTTACCGTAACCATCCCATACTCCAGGGTCAAAGTTCCTATTTTAAACGCTCCTTCTACCTTAGGCAAATGGAACAAATCGGTTGGTTCGTTTTGCATTAGTTGTGGTCTACGATGCGCCATAAGGTGCTTATGGATTCACTATTTAGTTCACGGGCGGTTCGTGAGAAAACGCGAAACATGCGTTCTCCATTGTTTTTGCGCTGTCAGCAGACAAAATCTAAATCATTAACGGCAGTAATTTGCTCAAATTCTAACGGTATATCTTCTACGTCTTTTCCTAGGAGAACCATCTTCCCGCTTTAAAAAGTATTTATCCGTCATCGAGAAACATTCCAGTGAGAGGAGGCAGTAGTAGGAGAGAACGAATGAGATTGTGGCTGTGAGAGGGGAGACAGTGACAGAGAGAAACAAAGATAATGATAATGAGTTAGGCTGAATGGCTGAGTGAGAATGACCAAGTGGAAGTGAATGAGTATGAGAAACTCACAGCGATGGACTACTGGGTGTGGAAGAGTTACATTTAGAGGAGTTCGTGGGAGTGAGAGCTGACTGCATGTCAAAGAGAGCGCGAATATGTTCACATGTTAAAATTTTTAGGATAATTTTTAAAGGTGCTGAGAGAGATAGAATGAGGTAGCTGGTGATCATTTTTCAGTTAGAGTCTTTTAAACAGGAACATGTTCACCCTCATTGTGCTCCGGTAAGAGCATTTTCGCTCTGGTATCTTATACATGAATAAAGATAAAAATCTGGAATAAATAGTAATTTACGCATAGAACTACAAGGTTATTGTTTTATACGCATACATCTTTTTCATGCATGCACATACAGGGCGACAATTATTGAATTATATGAAAAATATCGTAAATTAGTCACAAACTACGCGGTGCACACTTTATTCAACATGTAAACGTCATTACAGATATTTGGTTTTGGGTTATGAAATGTTCGATATGCCTGTCATCATTGGCGATGAACTGGCGCAGACGAATGCTGAAATTCTGCATGACCCGCTGAAGTGCTGTCGATTAACTCCTGAATGGCTGTTTTCAGTTCAGAAATGGTTTTGTGGTATTGCTGTACACCTTGTCCTTAATATAGCCCCACAAAAACGAGTCGCTTCTCTTCGGATCCGAGAATATGGCGGTCAATAGAGCCCCATGCCAGTGGCCTCTGGGTACCCCAGAGACAAAATGCGGTCCCAAATGTGCTCCTCCAGGACATCAAACACTCTCCTGCTTCTATAGGGTCGAGCTCCGTCTTGCATGAACCATATCTTGTCAAAATCAGGGTCACTTTGGATAATAGGGATTTAACATCTTCCAAAACGTTTTGTACCGTTCGTTTGTCATGGTGCCATCAAGGAATATCGCACCAATTATTCCGTGACTGGTCATTGCCCACCACACAGTCACCCGTTGAGGGTGAAGAGACTTCTCGATCGCGAAATGCGTATTCGTCCCCCAAATGCGCCAATTTTGATTATTGACAAACCCATCCAAATGAAAGTGGGCTTCGTCACTTAAACAAACAATACATGCGCATGCTAATTCTCTTCATGCCCTGTGGCCAACCATGCATTTTAAACGTCCTAACGCAAACCGATCAGAAGTTATGACGATTTTATTTCATATAGTTCAATAATTGTCACCATGCACTACCTCAGGATACATTTCCACTAACGCTTAACATCAAAGTATTCATTCATTTTTCACAAATCTACAGTAGCTCTCAACCACACTCACGACGAATATCCAGAGTTAAATACGTCCCATGTAATTATGAACATAGCTGGAGTTCACGTACACGCCGTTGTTGCTATGTGGCGTCGATGTTCACCGAAACTTGTTTTAAGGGGAGGCACATAAACGAATCTTTCATACCCCATCTTCCGGCATTCAAAAAGAGGAGTGTCAGAAGACCTTGAAGATCGATCGTAGAATGCGGCCGATTCGTTTTTGAGGTAGGTCACTGTTAAGCAGTGCTCTTGCATAACTGAGCTGAATTTGTGATAACAGAATTCCAACGATGTCCCTTTTTTTATTTCTTTTTAACTTTGCTGTTTTACACCGTCTCGACCTGACACACATTGCGTAATGAACAAACAAGAGAGTGAGCTAGCTGCATTTTGGAGACCGCCACTGAAAATAACGTGACTGGTGCCATGGTAAACATCTAATATGGATGCGTAACGTAAAATTAATCCCAGTTTCGTAGCTTCAGGCTCTACATATAGCTCTTGAAAATGGATGATAAACACATATAACCTTAATTATAGATTTCTAAACTCTCGTAAAATTTACGATTGCAGTTGGTAATAACTGGCATTCCGGCCGACCTGTTATTTTATAAGGTGCACAACAAGATATTTTGTGCTATTTTGTGTATGACATACCATTGGAAACCGTATAATTGTTGTTACCTATTGCATAAACTATAAATTATAACTTCCTTTGAATATGATTTAGTAACAATGTAACACTCCCCCTACCCCCCCGCCCCCCTACCCCTCCCTTAAGTACTCTGGGGTTAAGCTCATAATTGCCGAGTGGAACTGGAAAGGGGAAAACGATGGGAGATGTAGTTGTACTAGTAGTGTAAGGGTACAGTAGGGCCCGACATTGAAAATTCGTTATTCTTGTCAGAACAACATACACTCCTGGAAATTGAAATAAGAACACCGTGAATTCATTGTCCCAGGAAGGGGAAACTTTATTGACACATTCCTGGGGTCAGATACATCACATGATCACACTGACAGAACCACAGGCACATAGACACAGGCAACAGAGCATGCACAATGTCGGCACTAGTACAGTGTATATCCACCTTCTGCAGCAATGCAGGCTGGTATTCTCCCGTGGAGACGATCGTAGAGATGCTGGATGTAGTCCTGTGGAACGGCTTGCCATGCCATTTCCACCTGGCGCCTCAGTTGGACCAGCGTTCGTGCTGGACGTGCAGACCGCGTGAGACGACGCTTCATCCAGTCCCAAACATGCTCAATGGGGGGACAGATCCGGAGATCTTGCTGGCCAGGGTAGTTGACTTACACCTTCTAGAGCACGTTGGGTGGCACGGGATACATGCGGACGTGCATTGTCCTGTTGGAACAGCAAGTTCCCTTGCCGGTCTAGGAATGGTAGAACGATGGGTTCGATGACGGTTTGGATGTACCGTGCACTATTCAGTGTCCCCTCGACGATCACCAGTGGTGTACGGCCAGTGTAGGAGATCGCTCCCCACACCATGATGCCGGGTGTTGGCCCTGTGTGCCTCGGTCGTATGCAGTCCCGATTGTGGCGCTCACCTGCACGGCGCCAAACACGCATACGACCATCATTGGCACCAAGGTAGAAGCGACTCTCATCGCTGAAGACGACACGTCTCCATTCGTCCCTCCATTCACGCCTGTCGCGACACCACTGGAGGCGGGCTGCACGATGTTGGGGCGTGAGCGGAAGACGGCCTAACGGTGTGCGGGACCGTAGCCCAGCTTCATGGAGACGGTTGCGAATGGTCCTCGCCGATACCCCAGGAGCAACAGTGTCCCAAATTTGCTGGGAAGTGGCGGTGCGGTCCCCTACGGCACTGCGTAGGATCCTACGGTCTTGGCGTGCATCCGTGCGTCGCTGCGGTCCGGTCCCAGGTCGACGGGCACGTGCACCTTCCGCCGACCACTGGCGACAACATCGATGTACTGTGGAGACCTCACGCCCCACGTGTTGAGCAATTCGGCGGTACGTCCACCCGGCCTCCCGCATGCCCACTATACGCCCTCGCTCAAAGTCCGTCAACTGCACATACGGTTCATGTCCACGCTGTCGCGGCATGCTACCAGTGTTAAAGACTGCGATGGAGCTCCGTATGTCACGGCAAACTGGCTGACACTGACGGCGGCGGTGCACAAATGCTGCGCAGCTAGCGCCATTCGACGGCCAACACCGCAGTTCCTGGTGTGTCCGCTGTGCCGTGCGTGTGATCATTGCTTGTACAGCCCTCTCGCAGTGTCCGGAGCAAGTATGGTGGGTCTGACACACCGGTGTCAATGTGTTCTTTTTTCCATTTCCAGGAGTGTATTTCCTGTAATAATAACTCATTTTCACCTAATACACCGAAGCCGAATACCAGTGTAGGAAAGAATGACAATTTATTTATTTAATTGATCACATGTGCACTCCCACAAAATAAATCCCTACATCCAATTTGGTGAGATCTGCGAAATGAATGAATGTATGGTCGTCCGCTAACCGCAGATAGTGAATGTTCAATATATGATCATCTTTGAGACGGTACTTTGGTCACCTTTGGTGGAACCAAAGAGATGAAATTTACCTGAGCTTTGAGCGCCTGAAATGTGGCTGACCAATACGATAATATGGTGCGCCCCCACCTCGACGGAGGTGCGAGCTGACCTGAGGAACGGCCATGTTTTCAGCACTCTGGTGCTGGATCTTGCTTTGGTAAGACCTGTCTTAGGTGTGCTCCGTAAAGACAAAAGAGTGGAGAGAATGGTATGCGTGTGGAATACTTATGAGTAGTTTCGAATAATAATTTCTCTATTTCAGGAACTTTTGTGGGCAGAATTAAATTTGAGGCAGGTAATATTAAGAGGATCGTAATAATCTTCGGAAGTGACCAACATTCACAATGAAACCACGTGTAGCAATAAGCTGAAATACTTCTGAGTGCTGAAGTTAAGCTGAATTACTGGCGTGTGTACTATAAGTTGGAAATATTTAAGAAATGGCGTGTGCAGGACTTGAAATTAGAGACGAGTACTTCCACGTGGTGAGTACTGTGTGAGTCTCAATCTCTGTGTGAGACAAAGGATAAAGAGAAGTACTCGTCCATGGTATCAGTTGAGGACTCGCGTGTGTGACGAATATGTTCTTAATATGACTTTGCGTGTTATGTTTCCGTGTGACGCTTGATTCAAACTATAATACTCTGAGAGTGAAGCAAGGTGAGTCAGCTGTCAATCCAGCAACGCCACTTGGCTTGCATTGCACAAGAAGACGTGCAAAAATCCTCCAGAGTTCATGGTAGGAAAGAAAAGTTACGAAGTGGGGCAGTGTCGTGTGAAACTGGGATGAATACTAATTGAAGTGGGAAAGCTTAAAGTGATGTGATCATAACGTTGTGACTATTCCTTATGTTGTATTCCATGTTGCCAGTGTGGTGTATTTCATGTAATTTAAGTATGTGTGGTTTGCATGAGAGAGTAGCAAGATAGGTTCAGAGGTTCAGAGGCAGTGGGTTATGCATGTTCATTTTTGTACCGCTCGGTCTGGAGGGGAATTTCGTGATGATGGGTGTGAGAGACGAAGTGTGAGATATAGAAAAAGATCCACCATCCTATGCAGAAAGTGCACTGTAGTGTTAGATAATTACGAGACCGTAAGATAGAGAATCACCAACGTAAAGCCATGCCCACTGGGCGGAGTTTCTCATGTGCAAATGTTGTAGAAAATGTAATCGTGTGTTTAGGTTATAGAATTTATCTGAATAAAAAAGATCGTGAAATGAAAAAGATTGGTGGCCTTTTCCTTCGAATAGTATGTTGTCATGATATCCAGAATTTATAATGTGTGCGCCATTCATATTCAGTGCGTTGGCCATGTGTTGATCAAAGCCGTTGACTAAGAAAGAAAATGTGGTATTGCCAGAGCGTAGTGAACAATCAGAGTTGTGTAAATTCCTAATAGTCAGACGTGCGTTATCCGTTTCAGTTGCGTAATATTCAAACAGGAGAATAATTTGTAACTTAATTGTGAGTACTAGAGCTAATGTTACTCGATAAATAAGAATGAATCCACTCGCTTGGCAGACCACTCATCTTGCAGGCCTGACTGCTTGATGCCACAGTATGAGCAAGGCATGTGGGTGCCTCTCAGTAGTTGTAGGAATTTGATAATAAAAGCGCGGAAGACGCAGGATGACCGGACTGGAATTCTGACCCTGTCTCACCCCTTTTATTTCGTGAACCGGCGAAGATCCCGAAACGGGGTTTTCAGCAAATGACGGCAGGCGCATGTGCAAGCAATCTTGTTGCATGTTTAATCCGCTTAACTCCTTGATCAACCGAAAAATTATCGCAAGTACTTATTTTTTAATAGCACAACTTAATTTTCTATCAGCATTTGGAAGCTCTTGAAAAGACGGGTACTCTGATATACCGCTTATTAGTCTTGGAAGTACTTCCCGCGGGAGTACTCGATAAATGAGCGAAGAAAGAAAGAAAGAAAAGTAAGGAATCTGGAATCGATGTAAACAGCGACAAGTGAGGCTCTCACGTCAGGTTACGCCGATGTACAGGGTGCCCTAGGAGGAGTGTTCAATAATTAGGGATACGACATAGACGATCATTCGAAGAAAAAAAATCTGATGAACATGGGCTCTAAAATGATTACCTGAATACCTATGTGCACTTCTTCATCTTCGATGTGTGAAACAAATTTATTCTACTGAAATAATTGTTTTCCATATTGTGAGAGGTGGCAATACGGACTAAAATAAGTGAATTATATAGTAAACATAGGCTCTGAACTGCACACTTTGAGAGCCATGAACACTTCTTCAGTAGAGGAGATGTGTTTCACTGTCGCGAAGATGAAGAAGTGCCCGTAACTCTCGAAGTACATGTCTTAGAGCCGATGTCTACAATACGACTTTTCTTGTTTTAGTTCATGTCAGTACCTCTCAGAGTACGGCAATGAAAGGGATGTCCATAGAAGAGATTTGTTTCACAATGTCTAAGATGACGAATTGCTCAAAGGTCTTAACGGCAATCACTTTAAAGCCCATCTTTACGAGGCCTTGTCATATCCCTGAATACTGAGCATTTCTCCTGAGACACCCTGTATGCAACAAGAAGAAGTGTCTACGCCGCTAACTGCGATTGCTGTAACTGGTACAACACTTTTAGCATGTCAGCTGGGGCTTAGGAAAACTTCTCCGCTCAGGGACTGGGTGTTGTGTTGTCCTATTCATCATCATTTCATCCCCATCGACGCGCAAGTCGCCGAAGTGGTGTCAAATCGAAAGAATTGTACCCGGCGAACGGTCTACCCTGCGGGAGGCCCTAGTCACACGACATTTATTTCTTAATGATGTAGGTTAAGGTGCAATAAATCACACCCTAAAATCATTTATCCTGGTGGTCACTCGTTTTGGGAGTAATCGACGAAAAAATTTCGGAATATCACGTGATGATCTATATCTTCAAAAATTGTAGCAATTAATAGACCGCTTGCTAGGCGTAATGGTGAAGATACTGACCTCAAATGTTGAAGTACACTGATTGTTTTTTTTATTTTTAAATCTTCATTGAAATGACTTTGATCATTATTTTTACTCAATTAATTGTTTTAAATGTATTTTTATATTCATTTGTCACATTTTTTTTAAGCAAAGTTTTAACTTCTTCAGTTGGTCTTTTTTTTTTTGTTCCGATAGTTCATTTTTCACTTGGAATTATTGTACGCATGAATATGATTAATTTGATTTACCTATCATAATGTTTAAACATCCGAAGAGGCTGATCTGTCTGTTAAAAAAAACCAAAGATGAAATAATCTGTTTTTATGACTGTGCCATGGTGTCAAGAATGTATGTTTCGTTACAAGATATATATCTTTTTGGATGGCAGTCGTCATATCAACATTTAAAATGTAAATTCTTATTGCGCCATGGACAAAATAACAAGGATATGATTTAAATGAAAGAAGCGACAATAAGTAAAACGAAACCCAAGCAAAACGAGAAACAGAAATGTTGAATGTCGTAACACGGATTAAAATGTCATACGACAAATAAGAAGCAATTACGTCGAAGTTAGTACGCAAGAATAATCAAGATCACATGAACAAGGATCCGAAGTGGAAGGAGGGTGATAGGAAGAAAAGTGAGAGCAATTGATGCATTTCATACGATGAATAATGTGACGTGACAAGTAAATAGAAAAAAAATTACATTTAAACTAATTAACTGAACAAAACTAATGATCAAAAACATTTGATAAAGATTTTAAAATGAAAAAATTAAATGTACTTTACGAGATACAAACCGACAACTATTTGCTTATGAGGTCAGTATTTTCACTATTATGCTGTGCAAGCAGTCTGGCTATATCACTACATATATTGTTTCAAGAGGTCAATCTCACCACTGGGGACCTCTCCTTGTAAGTAGTAATGTTTAAATGAAAAGCTTTTGTGGAAACAAAGATTCGAAAGCATTGACACAACGAGGGAGCCTGGCATGAGTTCCACAACTGACAATGTTTCACCCAACGGCCGGTTTTGGTCACCTTGCACTTTGGGGTTTAGGATATTTCTCGGGTACTTTTGCAAAAAGTTTTAATTCCAACATTAACAGGAATTACGACATTATGCTCATCTTCGGAAGACATATCGGATCATGCGATATGAAGTTTTCCCGGCGTATTTCCAATTTGAACAGTTCTCTTGTATCCGACCGGGTAGCGTCGTAATTTCTGCGCACTATTTCGGCAGACGTATACGCTGCCATCTTCAGGTGGTCCCTGACGAATGCTGTGCTGTTCCTCTAGGCGCCCTGCATATTCTAGCCGTTACCCCCTCCGCCGTTCCTCTCGTGGTGTCTCTGGTGCGGCCGGCACGTTGGTTACTGGAGGTGATGGAGGAAGCGGCGCCTGGGTGTGAACTGGAGTCTGCAGTCTCCCTGCTGCCGCCGTCGGGGGCGGTCCTCGATATCTGGGACCGCATCTTTCTTTCCAGTTCATACCCAGGCGCCGCTTACCCCATCACCTCCAGTAGCCGCCGCGCCGGCCGCACCAAAGACACCAGGAGAGGAACGGTGGAGGGGGTAATGGCTAGTATATACAGGGCGCCGAGAGGAACAGCAGAGCATTCGTCAGGAACCACCTGAAGATGGCAGCGTGTATGTCTGCCGAAATATTGTGGAGAAATTACGACGCTACCCGGTCGGATACCCGAGAACTGTTCAAAATATCGGATCATGCTAAAAAAAAAAAAAAAAAAAAGGTGTATTGTTCCTATGAGAAAACTTGTCCGCAGCTCGTGGTCGTGCGGTAGCGTTCTCACTTCCCGCACCCGGGTTCCCGGGTTCGGTTCCCGGCGGGGTCGGCCGGCCGAAGTGGCCGTGCGGTTAAAGGCGCTGCAGTCTGGAACCGCGAGACCGCTACGGTCGCAGGTTCGAATCCTGCCACGGGCATGGATGTTTGTGATGTCCTTAGGTTAGTTAGGTTTAACTAGTTCTAAGTTCTAGGGGACTAATAACCTCAGCAGTTGAGTCCCATAGTGCTCAGAGCCATTTGAACCATTTTGAACCCGGCGGGGTCAGGGATTTTCTCTGCCTCGTGATGACTGGGTGTTGTGTGATGTCCTTAGGTTAGTTAGGTTTAAGTAGTTCTAAGTTCTAGGGAACTGATGACCATAGCTGTTAAGTCACGTAGTGCTCAGAGCCATTTTGAGGAAACTATACTGACGTGAACAGCTCTATTGATAAACGATTTAAATGGATTAAACACGGAACAAAATTAGTTGTCTCTCTACGTACTATTATATCGCGAAAACCTCGTTTCAATATTGTGAACGGTTCACGAAATAAAAAGGACGGAAGCTTTGGGTGGTTCACCCTGTACAGTTATTATTTAGCACAGAGTAAAGTAAGTTTCTCTCAGGTTTCATCGGCCGAGCGCTCACAGTGAAAAGCACCAAAGCGATCGCAGTGGCGAACGGAGCAGGGCAGAGAGCGATTGGCAGTCGGCGAGGCGTGTCGCTCTTGCGGACGCGGGCGCGTGTAGTAATTACGACTCAGTGGACTCGCGGGGAGGGAGGCGCGCCGCCCCACTCCGCACTGATACCTAATACGCTGTCGAACACACAGTTACGAGGTTCGTCCATCAACAGGTGAGAGGTTTACTTTGCCGCAGGAACACAATATGCAATCAATAATCGGGTGGGGCGGCGCGGGGAGGCGCCAGCGGCGCTGCCACCGCCGCCTGAAAGCCACCGCTCTCGGCCGCCGCTCTTGACAAATATTGCCATCGTTACGCAGCGCCCCGTCGAAACAAACTCCTCCAACGCGAAAATTAAAACGTGCCCGTGGCAGCCCGACAGAGCGCGCCCGTCGCTCTCTCTCTCTCTCTCTCTCTATTGCCAAATACAGCCGACACCGAAACCAAGCTGACCCGGCTGCCCCGACTACTTGTTTACTAATTGGCTTACCGAATAAGTTGCTGTCTTTCTGGGTGATACGTCACGTGGCTTATGACGTCATCATCACTTCTTTCTGAGGATTAAGTGCTGCACCCACCTGTTTCTATATCATACATCCACTTCTTACCACGTCTAGCTCCCTCTATGCACTCGAGCGATAATCCTTTTTTCTTTTTGGCAATCTATTTTCTATCATTATATCAGTACGATCCTTTCATTTTATCCATTTCTCTTCTATTTTATCATTAAATGAAGATTTGTAGATTGTATCGATTGATTTCTTATTTCGTCCATTTTATTACAGTCCTTACATGTATCATAAACTTCTTCAAGAATGATGTAAGACGTCTATATTTCTATTGTCTACTGTCAAACCACAATTTTTGAAAGATGTTTATATTTTGTTAATAGGATTAAGTAGGACTAATAAATATTTGTCATGTTGAAAATAATGGTGGTAAAAGGGAATGTCTGCACCAAAGTGTTTTTGGCAGGCAACACCGCACATTGATATAATTTTTAAAAAAGGCGGGAGAGATCCCGTATGGATACATTTTAAGAAAAAAGCGGGAGAGACCGCGCATTGATACATTTTGCCCCCGCATCTCGTGGTCGTGCGGTAGCGTTCTCGCTTCCCACGCCCGGGTTCCCGGGTTCGATTCCCGGCGGGGTCAGGGATTTTCTCTCCCTCGTGATGGCTGGGTGTTGTGTGCTGTCCTTAGGTTAGTTAGGTTTAAATAGTTCTAAGTTCTAGGGGACTGATGACCATAGATGTTAAGTCCCATAGTGCTCAGAGCCATTTTTTGATACATTTTGCAATGGTAGCTGGGATTGTCTGCACCAGAAAGCATTGTTGGCAGCAGAGACACCACTTTAGCGTTCGTAGGAAGTCAGTAGTAAGCGAGATGTGAAGCGAGTCGGTAGCAGGTCTGAAACGACAGGTTGAGAGGAGCGGTGTGCCTGCCAGCCAGTAGCTATGATTTACAAGAAATTATAAACGGATGTACAGAGACATCAGCTAACTATTATCATAAAATGGTTCAAATGCCTCTTAGCACTATGGGACTTAACTGCTGTGGTCATAGGTCCAATAGAACTTAGAACTACTTAAACCTAACTAACCTAAGGACATCACATACATCCATGCTCGAGGCAGGATTGGAACCTGCGACCGTAGCGGCCGCGCGGTTCCAGACTGTAGTGCGTAGAACCGTAACTATTATCATAAGATGGTGGTGGTTTTTGGGGGAAGGAGACCAGACAGCGAGGTCATCGGTCTCATCGGATTAGGGAAGGACGGGGAAGGAAGTCGGCCGTGCCCTGTGAAAGGAACCATCCCGGCATTTGCCTGGAGCGATTTAGGGAAATCACGGAAAACCTAAATCAGGATGGCCGGACGCGGGATTGAACCGTCGTCCTCCCGAATGCGAGTCCAGTGTCTAACCACTGCGCCACCTCGCTCGGTGTTATCATAAGAGGAACTAATATTATTGAATAAATTTTTTTGAGAAACTCAAGACTACTGAAGGTATGTTTGCGCACTGCTAGTTGTAAAAAGTAAGTCCCTTTTGAACGTTTGTAAAATCATTTCATTCAGAATATAATTAATTTTTGCTAGCAATATTACATTACTGATTACAGTCCATCTCAAAAACCATCAACGTAAAACTTCGCAAAATTTTATTGTTGTCAAGATAAAGTTTAACTATGAATTACGCAACTTCAGTCAAATTAATTAAGGATTAACGTCAGCTGTGCTATTAAAGAATAACGTCAGCTTTGCTATTAGAGAATAATGTCAGCTTTGGTAATAAATACAGCCATTTATTATGACAGCCCACCAGGAGCTAATAAAGTATAGTAAAACAGAGTAAGTATATTCATGTCGCAGTTAGATGTAGAAGTCAGATGGCGATCTAGTAACAGTAAAAAAGGTGGGGAACAGTTTTGGATTATTGCAGATAACGACTGAGGGCCACGACGACGACACATTCTATATTTCGTCGAAATAATCAGAAACTCACTTTTAATAAGCAGCAATTAAATCTGTATGCGAAGATTGAGAAAGAGAATAAATTTCAAAGAGAAGATTTCATTTGTTATTAATAAGCAAGAGATAGAAATCCTAAGAGAAGGTTTCATAGGTTAGTGTAGAAGGGAAGGTTGCGTAACAACAAAAGAGATGTAGAGGAGACGGGAAGGTATCAATGGGTAGAGTCATAACTTCACATAATTTCATTTGTGATGCCTTTATTGTTTTTCTTCTCAAAGTTCTTCTAATTGTTCCACAGATAGCTCCAAATTTTTTAACCTTCTTCTCAATGTGTTTGTCACAGTCCGTAGCTCGTGGTCTTGCGGTAGCGTTCTCGCTTGCCGCGCGCGGGGTCCCGGGTTAGATTCCTGGTTGGGTTAGGGATTTTCTAACCCTCGAGATCACTTGCTGTTGAGTGCCCTTCATCATCATGGACTTGAAAGTCACCGAAGTGGCCTCAATTAAAATGGACTTTCAATACGGCGATCGAAATCCCCCGCTTGGGGCCTCCGGCCAACAATGCCATCGATCCTTTCGTAGTTAACACTAGTGTCACAGCCTATAATTAATTATCTCATTTACCATTATATTCGATGTGACTGGGTTCTTCCCTTCGAAAGCAATTGTATTTGTCTCATTTGCACATACAATTAAATTCTAATATTTGCTTGATTATCTGGATGAACACAAATTAATGACGATTGACAACTGTCCGAAACTAATTCCAAGTAAATTTTCTGAATACGGATATCTTGGCGTCAGCTGTGTTATGCATACTATCTATTCGTGTCATGGAAATTTGTGCCGGACCGGGTTTCAAACCCGGATTATCCACTTATCGCGAGCAGTCGAATTTACCATCTCGGCTATCTGTGCACGCCTCCCGGACCACCCGGACCGAAACTCGATTCCCCGTAGTCATTCTGAGTAGAGCGGGAATACAAAGTTGCACGCTTTATGTTATAAGTGTAGGGGAGTATGAAGGACTCAGTCTATACATTTCTCTTCCTAGATGATCTTCTGATTTTGATTTCTGCCGATACTAACCTTTCCATTTCGTGACTATTTCGTCAGTACATAAATTATATAGAGTGGGCGGTAGACTACACTCTTATCGAACATCTTGTTCTATAAAAATTCAATCCGCCATTTTTTCTTTACAAAGACTACTTATAGCATTAGTAAGGTGTTTAGGAAAACTTTTTATTATAATATTTTCCACAAAAAGTATCTTTCAACGTTATCAATAGGTTTATCGTTATCAATAAATGTAATGTGTTTCGAAGCCAAATTCACTAAGTTTTTCAATAATCCGCATTATTATAAATATATTGGCATTACTCTTCCCCTCATGAAGCCTAACTTCTCTAGAAATTATTGCTTACGTAGTACACGTAATAAAATATTGTGCATTAATGTAAATGATAGACTTCCCAGGGCGATTCACGCTCACCTTCGCAAGGCGAAAGCAACTCCTACACGTTTTATAAATCCAGACAATGAAATTCAGATTCATGTTCTGAGACTTGAGGAAATTTCTAATCTGATGACCGCAACCGTTACTCGATTATATGTATACTAAGAATCTTCATTAACGTAATATATAAATCTTTCCCAGCTAATCAATAATGCGCACCGAGCGAGGTGGCGCAGTGGTTAGACACTGGACTCGCATTCGGGAGGACGACGGTTCAATCCCGCGTCCGGCCATCCTGATTTAGGTTTTCCATGATTTCCCTAAATCACTCCAGGCAAATGTCGGGATGGTTCCTCTGAAAGGGCACGGCCGACTTCCTTCCCCATCCTTCCCTAATCCGATGAGACCGGTGCCACGCTGTCTGGTCTCTTTCCCCAAACAAGCAACCAATAATGCGCAAAGTTCTGAACCTGCCAATGTGTTGTAGAAGGACAAGACCATTATGCAGTAATGCCAAAATAATTATGTTAGTACGTTAAACAACATTTATTAAAATCCCAATACGGTGGCGGCCATTATGAACGGCCGTTTATGTTCAAATTTTGCTCGTGGCCCACACGATCGGGAAGGATCCCGTGTTCGCGGAACTTGGACTAGGCAATCGTAGAGTTGAAAAAGTTCTGACCCTGCCACAAAGACGTAGCAAGGGCAGGTCAGTGCAGCATCCATATAAGGCTGGGAATAATGACTATGCTTTCACTCATGGAACCACGCTACGCAGGTTATGAAACTGGTGGAGACTGGTCTCATTCGTTTCGTCTCAGTTGTCGGATCAGTTTCACATTCTTTGTCAACGAGTACATTGGTGCAGCAGTCTGCCTCCACGCTAGTTAACAGCATGCTCAGAATTCCATTATCTGGGGGTCTGACTTCAGAGTCGAGGTTTACAAATAGTTCCACTGCGTCGTGAAAATTTGGCATCGTGAGACGTCGGAACAGATTCAGCGCACGCCTGGGGCCGACGTTACTACCCGCCGCCCACCTGAATGCTGCCGGTGCGTTGACAAGCGCTACGGTCTATGCTGAACACTTGCTACGAATTCCTAGAACTCTCATGGTTTATAAAAACTGCCATTCTCCTTTTGTATAGTTCTCCTCCTGCGCGTTTGAAATACTAACCATTTTCTTAATTTCTTGCTCAAGCGTGGCAGCTAACTGATCTGATGCCATTTTGGCTTTCCGTCTCTAACATTCCATGGGGTAGAGTAAGCGAACTTTAGTGCCTCTCTGCTTTTCCTCTTCAAATTATTTCTACTGTATGGCAGGGCTGTTTCCACTTACAACCTATCACTGTGGATTCGTGGGTCCCAAAATGGAAAGACTGTCTCAGTTTTCATTCGTAGTTGAAGAATATATAAATAAATAAATTCAGAATTATACTGTTTCTTGTCTGTAATCGTCTAAACTCTGCCAGTATATTCCCACAACAAGTTTTGGCAGAGACACGTTCGAGACAAGAGGTGTGACGCTGGCACTGTCGTGGTGACACGAGAATTTCTCTGGAGATACAAAATTACTTACGTGCAAGAAGGAAAAAAATGCGACGTTAGGGAAAGGCTACAAACATGATTTACGTTGAGAAGAGTATTAAACTGAATTTAAATCAAAATACTGTGTCCAGTTGGTTAAGAAATGTTGCTTCGTTTCCATCATTTACTTTTCGAGCCTTCCAGGCTTATCTTCAGATAAAGCACGCAAAAGTTTTCCCACTCGAATTTTTAGTGTGTTGCTGGTTATTGGAGGTTGCTTCACTGTGACAATAGGACAGAAAAGATTTCGATGTATTGCTTTGTGTACTTAGTTACGTGATAAGTTGTCTGATACTGCTGTATCATGTAAAGAAACTCGGTTTTCGATACAACGTACTCTACATGGTGACTCAGCTGCCACTACCGATGTCGTTTGATGCAGCCCGCTATGTTATATTTTGCCTTCAAAGACCACACAAGAAATTTTCATATTTTCTCTTTCGGTAGGCGCAAACTATTAGCCATACAGAAAAAGGGACGGGACGTTTTTGTAGAAAGTTTCACGTAGTAACATATTGTACTGGGATACGTTTTCGCTAGAGGCCGTAGTTTTCGAGTTATTCAAGAACGACTTACAAAAGTGACCTTCAGACGCATCTCCAATCACACACTAACCTCCCCCCTCCCTGCCCCCCCCACCCCCCTACCCCCACCCAGCGGGCGTGATTTCTAGTATACTTTTCATGACACTCCATTCTTCACTGTACAAAAATTTTGGACTGCACGAATGATTTCCCATATCCTAACTTTTTTCGTTTTCATTGACTGGAATTTTTACGCCACCCATGTTTTCGCTTTCATTGACTGGCATTTTTACGTCACAGGCTTTGTCGTGCACTTACAAATTGTGACACTGACGTTTGTATAAATTTTATCCCAACAATTTTGTGAAGTTTGACAGCATAAAAAAACAATTACACCATTGTATACTTCAGGCATTCTGACTACGAATTTACTGTGCCTTTAAGGGTTAGGTTTGGATCGCATGATCAGCGTAATTAGTTTTAGCGTAACCCTTTCAAGCGTCGTTTTTCTTTCTTTACTCTGATAGGCACGTTTAATTTATTACTGTTCACGAAATAGCCGTCTGTGCTGGTGGAGTAATAGCTCAATCGACAGAGACCAAAAAAGGTCGGATATAGGAAACAGTTCGTTAGTCAAAAATTTTGTGCGGTAGAAGTAGAGAGTGCCTCGGACAACAAACTGTAAATCCTGTCTGAGGGATGAGTGTGGGGGTGGAGGTGTGTTTGAAGGTTACTTTTGTACGTTTTTCTTCAACAACTGGAAAACCGTGGTCTCCAGAAAATGTCTATCCTAGTACAAATTTTAACTACATTAATCTTTCTATAAAAATATCCTGTTCATTTTTTTCTGTGGGACTAAAAGTTTTCATGTAGCGAGTGAGAGGACGTGGAAATCTCCCACGTGGTTTTCGAAGGTCAAAAATAGCACGGCGGGTTGCCGAAACTGACTTCGACAGGGGCAGCTGAATCTGTATAACTGTCGGTCTTCGTAATTGAGTAGTTAGCATGGCTGACTGCCACGTTGAGGACCCGGCTTCGATTCCCGGTGCTGCCAGGAATTTTACCTTGGTGGGAGGACTGAAAAGGGATACACTCAGGCACATGATGGCACTGAGGAGCTAGTTGACGAAGTAGTGGCTGCTGCAACTCACGAAAAGTGACAGTTACCGGAAGAAAGACATGCCGATCCCACGCTCATAATACTGCATCCAAAGACACCATTGGCGGAAGAAAACACAGTGGCCATTCGGTATCGACTGGCCTGCCAGGGCCATTGGACGGAGTTGCCCAAGCGTATACTGCATTACTCACACATTAAAAAGCTTCCTATATCCTTGTCACAATGAAGCACCCTACAGTAACCAGCATGATGCTAGAAACATACATAATGTCTTGCGTGCCTCATCAGAAATTGGCTCGAAAAGTAATTTATGTAAAGAAAGAAACCATTCATAGCTGGCTGGTTACCATCATATGTATTTATGTATATTCAGTTAGTTCAAAAATGGTTGAAATCGCTCTAACTTAACGTCTGAGGTCATCAGTCCTCTAGACTTACAACTACGTAAACCTAAATAACCTAAGGACATCACACACATCAGTGCCAGAGGCAGGATTCGAACCTGCGAACGTAGCAGCTTCGTGGTTCCGGACTGAAGAGCCTAGAACCGCTCGACCACAGCGGTCGGCTATTCATTTGGAACAAGCTCATTGTGTTCTGCAGTATCCGCTGAGGATGGAAGAAATGACCGCAATAATTTGGTTACATCTGAATGATGGGCATGCAAAATGCCATAAACGTATTTTCACTTTTTGGAACGGCTCTCTCTTTAAACCAGAATGAATGTAATACACTGAAGAGCCAAAGAAACTGGTACACCTGCCTAATATCGTAGAGGGCCCCCGCGAGCACGTAGAAGCGCTAAAACATGACGTCGCATAGACTCGACCAATTTCTGAAGTAGTGCTGGAGGGAACTTACACAATGAACCCTGCAGGGCTGTTCATAATTTCGTGAGGCTACGAGGGGTTTGAGATCTCTTCTGAACAGCGCGTTACAAGGCGTCCCAGATACGCTCAATAATGTTCATGTCTGGTGAGTTAGGTGGCCAGCGGAGCGTTTAAACTCAGAAGAGTGTTCCTAGAGCCACTCTGTAGCAATTTTGGACATGTAGGGTGTCGCACTGTCCTGTTGGGATTGCCCAAGTCCGTCGAAATCCACAATGGACATGATGGATGCAAATGATCAGACAAGATGCTGTCAGAGCAGTGTCTAGACGTATCAGCGGTCGCAAATCACTCCAACTGCACACGCCCTACACCATTACAGAACTTCCACCAGCTAGTACATTCCCATGTTGACATGCGGGGTCCATGGATTCAGGAGGTTGTCTCCATACCCGTACCCGTCCATCCGCTAGATACAATGTGAAACGAGACTCAAAGGCGAGGTGTAAAGCTTTCTGTCGTCCAGTCATCAAGGGTACAAGAATAGGCCTTCGGCTTCAAACGCCCATATCGATGATGTTTCGTTGAATGGTTCGCACGCCGACACTTGTTAATGGTCCAGCGTTGAAATCTGCAGCAATTTGCGAAAGTGTTGGACTTCTGTCACGTTGAATGATTGTCTTCAGTCGTCGTTGGTCCCGTTATTGCGGGATCTTTTTTCGGCCGCAGCGATGTCAGAGATCTGATATCTTACCGGATTCCTAATATTCACGGTACACTTGTGAAATGGTCTTACAGAAAAATCCTCACTTCATCGCTACCTCGGAGGTGCTCTGCACCATAGTTCGTGCGATGACTGTAACACCACGTTCAAACTCTCTAAAATATTGACAACCTGCCTATGTAGCAGTAGTAACCGATCTAACAACTGCACCAATCACTTGTTGTCTTGTGTAGGCGTTGGCGACCGTAGCGCCGCATTCTGCCTGTTTACGTATCTCTGTATTTGAATACGCATGCCTATACCAATTTCTTTGGCGCTTCTTTGTATAATGACCGTAACGAATTTCAGTAACCAGATTGTACTCTATTAGATAAGAGTTAGGTCTGTGTTAAACGTCTGAAGCATGTTGTATCGTTTAAATATCCAGAACTAATAATGTGTGTTTCAAAAAGATTTATCTGATTCACAAAAGTGAATCTTCTGTGCAAATGAAGATAGAACTCGGCATGAATTAAAGTGTAGAGACTAAAACTTCCACCAACAGTAAGTCGCCGGTACACAAAGTTGCCGGTAGGGGTGTGCCAGGCGCAGCTACCTTGCGCACTTGCTCGTTCGTTCATCACCAAACGTGCGTCGAGTCGAAAACACGCCAAAAATTTCATTTTCAACAGGGCGGCGTACTGCCGCATTTCCACCTACATGTAAGACTGTATGTTAGCAATGAACAGCCTCAACAACGGATCAGCCAAAGGAGCGTACGGTGTGCACACTTCATCATTCCGTTGACTTGTGCATTCAAGAAAATAAGCACTCGTTCGAATACTTCACTTAAATGAACAATTCGCCACTAGAAAACCCATCTAAACACTAGAGGTTATGTACAGCACGTTGCATCCACCTGTTAAACTGCGAACGTCTCTGACCCACTAAATTGAAATAAAATTGGTTTAAACTGGTTTGGTCTACAGACATCAACTAAATTATTAAAAAATAATGGTTTTTTTAATAAAATATCATTCGTTCCTTAGCTCTCTGGGGAATTACTATATAAACTATTTCATGATTCCAAAGAAGATTAACGTTTGTTGCACTTACATTTCTAATAAATATTTCTTTACTAATTATTTTGTAGTTACAGAGAAGAACAACTTATCTGAAACATCTTGTATACTGAGGCAAATACGTGAATTGCAGCGAATGATAGTTTTTACCACACTATTTGTAAACGAGACACTACAGGCAAAATAAAGAGTTACATATAAACTGACGTGGGCCGAAAAGTTTTTGAATCTTCTTTACAACTACAGTCCATGTATCAGTGCACCGTCTATAACACGCAGCGGTTTTACAGTGCAATAAATTTCGACCGGCAGTGAATCAGTAAGCATTACTGATATGGAAAGGATTTTTATTTATGTGTGTAAGAATGTAGCTTTGGATTTTTATTTCGTTCCCTTTACATTCATGGAAAAGAAATCTGCACTTCGCTAAATATGTGACATAAAACTCACTCCACAGGTTTCAAAATGAATAAGTTCAAAACTTATTCTCACTTCATGTCGAAATTCTAGATAACTAATTACATTAGGGGATTTGTCACGCTCAACGAACAGAAAAATATATCGACATGTAGTAAAATCTATATGTTCACATACAAAGAAAAAAGATTTATTTTTAGACCAATTTTAATACTATTGGATGAGGTATTTTGAATGCTAATAGAGGGTGTTCATTCATCACCCATCACAGAGCGTAAAATATTTTCTTATACACGGGTATTCAGAACCTAAGGACGAAAGGGACTTCCGCATCACATGTCAGTGCCAAGTAACATAGATAGATAAACTTTACCGTACAACGAAAGAACTTCTGCTGTTTGGTTCAGAAGGCAGCTGAAACAAATACGGAATGAGATTAACAGAACGACGTTTCTATTCAAAGACAATAACAACATTGAAGGCATAACGGCTCTTCTTGTCAAATTAATCTCCATCTCTGTTCACAGATATGTCTCCACAACATCTGTACTTCACCTTGCCATCCTGGACAGGTTTTTTTTTTTTTTTAAAATGTCCTCAACGAGCGTGAGGAACTCTGCTTAATGTCGGCAGTAGTGTCGAAGCTATATACTTTGTGAATCCATTTGATCCTA
This sequence comes from Schistocerca piceifrons, assembly GCF_021461385.2. Lineage (NCBI taxonomy): Eukaryota > Metazoa > Arthropoda > Insecta > Orthoptera > Acrididae > Schistocerca > Schistocerca piceifrons. The sequence goes on from NC_060139.1 coordinate 150,640,598, forward strand.
CCGAAAGTATGGAGTAACATACGAGCAGTTTGAAGGCTGGCGGAGGAGACCTAATTCACTGTATGGAAGATATTAGAATTGAGAAAACGAAGTTTTCTTCTAAGAATTTTATAGCACAACCTTTGTAAAACGCTCACATACAGTGTTATTAGAGGGAAAAATTCCAAATTCACGACGACACTGAATTCGAAAAATTGTAACTATCACTCTGATCATCACAGAAAAGTAGTGAAGGACTTTTGGCTACAGCAGAGAGACAAACGTCTAGTTGACACTGTTCCCTACCAGTGTCGCCATCAGTTAGTTCAAGGATTTCCTTGCTTCTGTTGCCGTCGAAGGACCTTGTCTTATTGCGGGAGTTTTGGCAGGATTCAGCTTCAGATGGTTTTCATTACAGTAGGTTTTAAATTCTTCCAGAGCATTAGACAAGGTTTGATCCACCTTCTCAAAACAGTTGACCTTAGCGCTGATTGCACATTCATCAGCGTAGACAAAAATCTGTGTTCCTTGAAATATTGGCTGAACGATAATGTATATGTTGAATAACAATGGTGCAAGCACAGTACCTTGCGGTAACCTATTCTTCTGTGTTCTCCATCTGCATCTTTCTCCCTGAAATTCCACAAAGAATCTTCGGGTGGGGAACAGGTTTCTGATATTGCACACTAAGTTGAAGTCTTTAGTATGTCAAACACTTTTGTTACAAGAAGCTGATGAAAACTGCGTCGTAAGTCGCAGAGAGGTGAATGAATATATTGCCTTCAACGAGCCGTTTCATGAAGCCATCCTCGATGTGCTGTGTCCAGTTTAATATCTGTATTGTACAGCCTTTTCCTTCTCCGAAGTCAGCTTGCTGTGTTATAAGAAAAGTCTCTGAAAGATTAGCCTTAGGTACCTCTGTCACTTCTGGATTGAGACATTCACCCGTCTCAGGGTACTCCTTCGCCCAGTGGACGCCCTAACGTACTGCAACTGTAATAAAAAACGTCCTATGGGGAGGCTTCTCTAATGTCCCCCGCAAAGTTGATGTAAGACATGTTGTACTGATCTACCTCGATGATGAGAATGTTCGACATCCATGCCTGGTACGTTACCATACCTCTCTCCATTTCAAAGAGCTTACACAGAAGCCGGCAACTCCACCACTTGCCAGCCATTAGTCTGTAGCATAGAGTCGAGCCACCATGAAATGACTTCATATCTGAAATGCAAGACCAGTTCGTCCCGATGGCCAATCGGCTTAGAGTGGCACCCAGTACACATGCAGTAGCATTCTGTACACCCCCAAAATTAGGCGCAAATTTAATCACGCGCTCTCTCGACAATGCAACAAGTAAAATTCGTTATTTCTTATCTGTACTGGAACTGCAGTTTTAATGTCCAATGATGTAACGTCCTTCCCAAAAAGGAAAATTACACTACTGGCCATTAAAATTGCTACACCAAAAAGAAATGCAGATGATAAACGGGTATTCATTGGACAAATATGTTATACTAGAACTGACATTTGATTACATTTTCACTCAATTTGGGTGCATAGATCCTGAGAAAGCAGTACCCAGAACATCCACCTCTGGCCGTAATAACAGCCTTGATACAACTGGGCATTGAGTCAAACAGAGCTTGGATGGCATGTAGAGGTACAGCTGCCCATGCAGCTTCAACACGATACCACAGTTCATCAAGAGTAGTGACTGGCGTATTGTGACGAGCCAGTTGTTCGGCCACCATTGACGAGACGTATTCAGTTGATGAGAGATCTGAAGAATGGGCTGGCCAGGGTAGCAGTGGAACATTTTCTGTATCCAGAATGGCCCGTACATGACCTGCAAGATGCGGTCGTGCATTATCCTGCTGAAATGTAGGGTTTCGCAGGGATAGAATGAAGGGTAGAGCCACGGATCGTAATACATCTGAAATGTAACGTCCACCGTACGAAGTGCCGGCAATGCGAACAAGAGGTGACCGAGACGTGTAACCAATGCCACCCCATACCATTACGCCGCGTGATATGCCCGTATGGCGATGACGAATACATGTTTCCAATGTGCGTTCACCGCGATGACGCCAACACGGATGTTACCATCGTGATGCTGTAAACAGAACCTGGATTCATCCGGAAAAATGACGTTTTGCCATTCGTGCACCCAGGTTCGTCGTTGAGTACACCATCGCCGGCGCTCCTGTCTGTGACGCAGCCTCAAGGGTAACCGCAGCCATGGTCTCTGAGCTCACAGCCCATGCTGCTGCAAACGTCTTCGAACTGCTCGTGCATATGGTTGTTATCTTGCAAACGTCCCCATCTGTTGACTCAGGGATCGAGACGTGGCTGCATGATCCGTTACAGCCATTCGGATAAGATGCCTGTCACATCGACTGCTAGTGATACGAGGCCATTGGGATCATGCACGGAGTTCCGTATTACCCTCCTGAACCGACCGATTCCATATTCTGCTAACAGTCATTGGATCACGACCAACGCGAGCAGCAATGTCGCGATACGATAAACCGCAATCGCGATAGGCTACAGTTCGACCTTTATCAATGTCAGAAACGTGATGGTACACATTTCTCCACACGAGACATCACAACAACGTTTCACCAGGAAACGCTGATCAACCGCTGTTTGTGTATGAGAAATCGGTTGGAAACTTTCCTCATGTCAGCACGTTGTAGGTATCGCAACCGACGCCAACCTTGTGTGAATGCTCCGAAAAGCTAATCGTTTGCATATCACAGCATCTTCTACCTGTCGGTTAAATTTCTCGTCTGTAGCACGCCATCTTCGTGGTGTCGCAATTTTAACGGCCAATAGTGTATCTTACTTTTTCGAGGAGCAGGTTGTCCAATCGTGCCTGAAATGGTGTTCCCTTTAAATATGCAGCAAGTGTCATACCTAATGTCTTATTTAATGTCAGACAAAAGCAAAGTATCGAACCATTGTTCATGTTGAATAAGCAAGAATGGTAGTTGTTACGTTTTTCAGTTATTCATGAAACAGAGCAAATTGAAGCACGAGACAGTGGTGAGTCGGCGACTGCAGAGACAGCAACAGGCAGTACAGCAACCGCGGCGGCCTGTGGCAAGCAGGGTGGAGGGAGGGGTGTGGGTGGGACGGATGGCTCGCGGCGAGTCCCCGGTGACGGCATAGTTAGCGCGAGTGGCGCGGCGCGCCCCTGTCGGCTCGGCAACCCGCCATTCCTCGGCCGGCGACGACTGCGGCGTTCCGCGCGCGCCACGCACACGCCGCGACGCCGGCCGACGCGACGCCCTGCGACGCCACGGGGCGCCGCCAGCGCCGAGGAATGACGCGCCGCCACGCACTGCGCCGCGCTGCACGCCCCACCCATTCACCGCACGGCGCTTCTTACCTCACTTGCATGCCCACTCTGCTATGTGGAGGACGTGGCCGAACGTTTGCCAAATTATATCCATGTGGCGAAATCCTACAAAAAATAATAAACATAAAATTTGTTTGGAAAGAAAGTAGGAGGTATTCACAAATGAACTGGATGTTCTTTTACTAAGCACAGCAGACAAACAGTTAGCCATCCCAGGAGACATAACACTAGTACAGTGTAACCCTACGTCTAGCGTTTTTAACGTCCTGTATTCGGCTAAGAAGAGCACCCGGATTTCTTAAGGGAGGTAGGACGTCAAACGGGCTAACTTGGAGCAGGAGAGGTACCACAGGACATTTTAATTTCCACTGTCTATACTTTTACAAATAAATTCATAAAACTTTAACAGCATGACCAGGAAGGATTCAGGATTCATGCTCATAGCAGTCGAAGCTCAAAAACGTAACAAAACACATTTTTTTACATGTGAAATTTCATCAATTTTTCACTTACAAAATACTGGCTGCATTTGTTGCTATAGGTACACTTTTCTTCCTAAGTATGAGAGATTCTCCGATGACTTTTGTTCAGCATACAAACCATAGTTACAGGTGTATGAAACTCTAGAAGTTATTTAATTTATGAAAAAATAAATGGACTGTTACATTTTAAACTTCATGTTTAGAAAAAAACTGAAGTTTTACAGTTGATTATCTCAGTTTTTTCCACAGTTTTTTAATAGATTTGGAAAATTCTAGAGTTTCATACACCTGTAACTACTGTTTGTATGCTATGAAAAATTCATCGAACAATCTCTCTTGCTTAGGAAGAAAAGTGTACCTATAGCAACAAATGCAGCCAGTAATAAGTGAAAAAGTGATGAAATTTCACATGTAAAGAAAAAGTATTTTGCTACGTGTTTGAACTTCCACTGCGATGAGTGTGAGTCCTCAATCCTTCCTGGTCATGGTGACTAAGTTTTATGAATTTATTTATAAAAGTATAGACAGTAGAAATTAAAATGTCCTGTGGTGGCTCTCCTGCTCCAAGTCGGCCCGTTTGACGTCCTACCCCCCTTATCCCTTTGAGACCAGACAATATGAATAAAGTACAAAATTTTAAACTTTTTTACAGAATTAATCTTCATTGTCCTTATAAGCAACGAATTCAAGAAGTAGTTGTCAAAAAGTGAAAAATCTCTTGTTTTGGAGATGGTTTCACTTTGGAACCATTGCAGCATACATCTATAGACTTCCATTCATTTCCTGTGGAAGCAGCATAATAAATATCGGGTGATCAAAAAGTCAGTATAAATTTGGAAACTGTATAAATCACAGAATAATGTAGATAGAGAGGTACAAATTGACACACATGCTTGGAATGACATGAGGTTTTATTAGAACCAAAATAATATAAAAGTTCAATAAATGTCCGACAGATGGCGCTTCATCTGATCAGAATAGCAATAATTAGCATAACAAAGAAAGACAAAGCAAAGATGATGTTCTTTACAGGAAATGCTCAATTTGTTCACCATCATTCCTCAACAATAGCTGTAGTCTAGGAATAATGTTGTTAACAGCACTGTAAAACATGTCCGGAGTTATGGTGACGCATTGGCGTCGGATGTTGTCTTTCAGCATTCCTAGAGTTATCGGTCGATCACGATACACTTGCGACTTCAGGTAACCCCAAAGCCAATAATGGCACGGACTGAGGTCTGGGGACCTGGGAGGCCAAGCATGACGATAGTGGCGGCTGAGCACACGATAATCACCAAACGGCGCGTGCAAGAGATTTTTCACGCGTCTAGCAATATGGGGTGGAGCGCCATCCTAATAAAACCCCATGTCATTCCAAGCATGTATGTCAATTTTTACCTCTCGATCTACATTTTTTCGTGATTTATTAAGTTTTCAAATTTATACTGACTTTTTGATCACCCGGTATTTCCGTGGGTGATTCACAGCTTACATCAACTTTTGGTTCGACCTATTCGTACATAGCTGCTCATTTCTGTACGATGTAAGCCCTCTTATTTGTGAGCGTATCATCATCATTGCCGTCACCAACATCGTCATAAACTGCATTTTCAGTGAGTAGTTCAGGACCTGGCAAAGGAGCTGAACTTCATGGAGAACATTCATAGAAGCATCCTCAGGGTCACATTCCGCCTCAGATGTCTCTGAATCCAAATCACTCTGGAGTTATTCCTCTCAAACACGGACGTTTAGATTACGGCTGACGTCTTAAAATGTCCATGAACACCTAATACCTTAAACAAATTACAGTCCTAAATGACAAGAAAGAACTGGCATAAAACTTAATAACGTTACATCCAATCACAAAATTAATTATAAAAATACATGTTGATCCAGCGGCTTCCTGTCGAAACCACTCATAAAAGCCGTAGTTCAAACCAATGTTTACCTTACAATAACTTCAGCATACTTACTTTGGTTGTTAATTATGTAACAAAAATGTTCTAGCACAAATCTCCTGAAACCACGTAGCAAACACCGCGCGCCGACTGTTGCTTTGGACCATATATGCGATGTTCCATTTCACTGCATTCCTAGAAGTATCTCAGTGTACCGCTTGGAGACTCCGCCGTGCAGTAGCATTAACAAAATCATGGTTTGAGGCAGAGATCACTGGTACGAAAGGGGTAAAGTATACTGTATGCAGTTGAATGCACTTATTGTTTATTGTTTCTCCTGGAGTAACCGAACTTCGATGTGTATAGTGGCTTGGTGGGTACGTATGTAAATGCAGGGCAACAAAAATTTCACATGTTTGTTGAGTTCACGGAAGAAGGTCAGCTGAACTGGCAGATGCTGTAAGGTAGACACGAACTGTCTCGCCAAACCAAATAGTATTAAGTTATAAATGTGATGCAGCCCCCTCCGTATTGCTTCTCCGGCTACTGTTAGGATATGCCCAGTTATGGTGTGCACAGGCAAAGACGCATTAGTCTCTCTTTCCCTGCTCCGTATGAGAATCGGATGGGTAAAAACTCAATGCAAAGTACCTTTTACCCTGAACCACGCATAAGGTGGATGAGAATGTTGATGTGGATACGGATGTAGCAGACGTTGGAGTGGGATACATTACTTCAAAGGTATGTTTCTGTCGCAAGGAAACGAACATGACTCTTTTATGGTTGACGTATCAAGTAATATGTAAAGTAGTTACAACACAGGATTCGTTTGCAGGGGAGCTGGGAAGATGAAGTCTCTAGCTAACGTGACGTCGTAGTTTCTCGATATTTCCTTTAATCACGTCTTTATATGGTAATATATGGGAACTAACAACACCCGATAATAAATTGGTCATACCAAGGAGACATCACTCTAATTCTTTCAGTCTCACTGGCTGCAATCCAGTACATTAATTCTTACTGTGTCTTACGAGCAACCGAAGCATTTTTCCTCGGTGGACACTTCATGTACACGTTTGAATGTTCAATCTCTTTGCGTGATGCAAATGTGCTGTCACCTGTTGTGCCCCACAATAAAATAGTGAACAAGTGAAGGTGGCTGTCTGCAGCAACTTGTCACCGTCAGAAAAGAAGGAAGTGGTTGGTTAGTTATACTCCACCATGTAATGGAATGTTATTATTGTTATTTTGAGTGGTAACCATTTAATAATTATTATTACTCGGAACGATGCCATATGCAGCTAAGTCATAACACCCCTTGTATCCCCCCAACCGTAATAGGTACAAAGATGCCGTTTGGACAGTGAATTACAGGGACAGGGGCTACTTGAATACATTACATCACATTTCATGTCTGTGCTATTTTTTATTACAGAGATATGAGGCCACCTTTGGTTTTTTTTAAATGGAACCCTATGTTAGATTTTAGCGTAACATGATGGGCTTAAAAAGACGGTTTCAAATATGTGTATATAATAATATTTAGGTGAACAGTTTTTGCGACACAGACATGTTCCCGCATCGTGTTCGTCCTTCGAAGCGGCGTTGTCCAATGCGACCTTTCCTGTTGTGTAGAGAACACGGTAAACGTCGTGAGTCCGTCCTTACACAAACACGCCCACCAACACGCCCATTTACCAGACAACAGTAATACATTCTGCTATATTTTGCCCAAAAATTAACTGATGAAGTCGCGCAAATATAATCGGTTATTTGAGAACTGTGATACCAAAACAGCAGACAACATACCGTATTAAAATACTACAAGATGTTAATACATTTTAAGTAAGAGAAATACAAATTTAAATGAGGAGGCCCTTATTGGTCAGAATTATTTCGCACATATTTGTTTTTTATTTGAAAATATTTACTATTGGTCATAATACGAAGCAAATACACACAAAGATGCAAAATACATACTGTACATGATACAAAACTTTTCTGAAGCATGTGCTCAAAATGCTTCCCCTCTGTTGCAATGCACATTTGTAGTCGCCATTCGAATGATTTATCAACGGCTGCGAGGGTGTCACGTGAGACAACAGTGCACGCTTCGATGATACGTTGCTTCATATAGACTGGCGTAGTTGGTATTTGATCATACACTTTATGTTTTATTGCTCCCCACAGAAAAAAAGTCAAGAGTGGTAAAATCAGGAGACCGGCGTGGCCACTTCACTTCAGCACGTCGTCCTATCCAACAATCCGGGAACTTTTCATTTAACAGCTCGGTAGCCACACGGGAATAGTGAGCAGGACAGCCGTCATATTGGAACCACATGCACTGACGCATAGTTAGTGGTACCTCTTCCAGCAAAATGGGCAGAACGTTTCGCAGGAACTGTGCATAGTTATTGCCATTTAGTATACCCGGAATGACGTACGGCCCCACAATGATATTTCCGACGATGCCCCACCACACGTTAACCGTTAACACTCCACGGTTGGTGATGCTGCAACTGTCGAAGCCAATGAGGGTTCTCTATGGACCAGTAAATGCAACTGCAATACGCAAATTCACATTACCGTGGTTGGTGAAAGTCGCTTCATCAGTAACAAGAACACATTGAAAAAACGTTGGATCATCTTATAGGCGCTGCGGAACAAACCGGCAAAATTCCTGGCGCCGTTCAAAACCCATGCCGGAGAGTGCTTGATATAATGATAGGTGAAACGGGTGAAATCTATGCCGGTGCAATGTGCGTGGAACACTTCTCTGAATTATACCACATTCCGAGGCAACACGTCGCGGCGAAACAGTAGTGTCGTTATGCGCCAAGGCTAGAACGCCCTCTTAATGTACTTCGCCAGTTGCAGTTTTCTGCCTTATCCTCTGTATGGCGTTCCATGATCCCGATTCAAGTACACTCCTGGAAATTGAAATAAGAACACCATGAATTCAATGTCCCAGGAAGGGGAAACTTTATTGACACATTCCTGGGGTCAGATACATCACATGATCACACTGACAGAACCACAGGCACATAGACACAGGCAACAGAGCATGCACAATGTCGGCTCTAGTACAGTGTATATCCACCTTTCGCAGCAATGCACGCTGCTATTCTCCCATGGAGACGATCGTAGAGATGCTGGATGTAGTCCTGTGGATCGGCTTGCCATGCCATTTCCACCTGGCGCCTCAGTTGGACCAGCTTTCGTGCTGGACGTGCAGACCGCGTGAGACGACGCTTCATCCAGTCTCAAACATGCTCAATGGGGGACAGATCCGGAGATCTCGCTGGCCAGGGTAGTTGACTTACACCTTCTAGAGCACGTTGGGTGGCACGGGATACGTGCGGACGTGCATTGGAACAGCAAGTTCCCTTGCCGGTCTAGGAATGGTAGAACAATGGGTTCGATGACGGTTTGGATGTACCGTGCACTATTCAGTGTCGCCTCGACGATCACCAGTGGTGTACGGCCAGTGTAGGAGATCGCTCCCCACACCATGATGCCGGGTGTTGGCCCTGTGTTCCTCGGTCGTATGCAGTCCTGATTGTGGCGCTCACCTGCACGGCGCCAAACACGCATACGACCATCATTGGCACCAAGGCAGAAGCGACTCTCATCGCTGAAGGCGACACGTCTCCATTCGTCCCTCCATTCACGCCTGTCGCGACACCACTGGAGGCGGGCTGCACGATGTTGGGGCGTGAGCGGAAGACGGCCTAACGGTGTGCGGGAGCGTAGCCCAGCTTCATGGAGACGGTTGCGAATGGTCCTCGCCGATACCCCAGGAGCAACAGTGTCCCAAATTTGCTGGGAAGTGGCGGTGCGGTCCCCTACGGCACTGCGTAGGATCCTACGGTCTTGGCGTGCATCCGTGCGTCGCTGCGGTCCGGTCCCAGGTCGACGGGCACGTGCACCTTCCGCCGACCACTGGCGACAACATCGATGTACTGTGGAGACCTCATGCCCCACGTGTTGAGCAATTCGGCGGTACGTCCACCCGGCCTCCCGCATGCCCACTATACGCCCTCGCTCAAAGTCCGTCAACTACACATACGGTTCACGTCCACGCTGTCGCGACATGCTACCAGTGTTAAAGACTGCGATGGAGCTCCGTATGCCACGGCAAACTGGCTGACACTGACGGCGGCGGTGCACAAATGCTGCGCAGCTAGCGCCATTCGACGGCCAACACCGCGGTTCCTGGTGTGTCCGCTGTGCCGTGCGTGTGATCATTGCTTGTACAGCCCTCTCGCAGTGTCCGGAGCAAGTATGGTGGGTCTGACACACCGGTGTCAATGTGTTCTTTTTTCCATTTCCAGGAGTGTAGTTTCTTGCAAATACGTGGAAGAAGCTGGCGCGTAGGAAACTCTCGATCAGGATACAGCTCTCCATATTGCTTTGTTGCTCTAACAGCATTTCTTCCACTTTCACCATTCACTAGAAGCATATCTAACTTTTCTTCGTTGGTGTACATGTCTGCTCCAACAAACTGTGACAGAAATGCGATGCTTCATTACCCCAGCAGCTCGTTTATATCCCTCTCTCCACCTACCTCGTGCGTCACCTTGCGGCCTTATCGGGAAGCAGCAAAACAACGCCTTCCCTGTTAAGTTCCTCAGTGGTCAACAGGAAAGGTCGCCATTGGACAACGCCGCTTCGAAGGACGAATACGATACGGGAACATATCTGTGTCGCAGAAACTATTCGCTTAAGTATTATGATATACACATATTTGAAACTGTCATTTTAAGCCCATCATGTTTCGCTAAAATCTAACATATGGTTCCATTTAAAAAAAACCAAAGGTGGCCTCATATCTCTGTAATAAAAAATAGCACAAACATGAAATGTGATGTAATGTATTCAAGTAGCCCCTGTCCCTGCAATTCACTGCCCAAACGGCATATTTGTATCTATTACCGTTGGGGATATACAAAGTGTGTTATGACTTAGCTGCCTCACCCTATATATATAGGGTGAGGCAGCTAAGTCATAATGGCAACTATTTACTCACAACCGATACAAAATAGTTATGTTACTGTCCGTCAAAGTAGTTACCAGCGTTGTGCAGAATCCGTTGTCATCGATGTGGAAGTCGTAGTATACCGTTAGCAGAGCATGTTCTGTTGATGGTGCGAATGGAGCGGTGTACTACCTGTCGAATCTCTGGACTAGTTCTGAAGCGAATGCCACGAAGTGGTTCCTTCATCTTCGGAATCAAATCGAAATCACAAGGACTAAAGTCCGGGGAGTATGGTGGATGGTACAGTACCTCCCAGTCCCATCGACCGAACAGAGAAGCCACAGCTCGCGCTGTATGAGCCCGCGCATTGTCGTGCAAAATGATGAGTGGGTTGCGCAAAAAGTGTCGGTGCTTCTTTCGCAAAGCTGGTCGCAGGTGATGCTCCAAAACCGAACAGTAATACAGTGCATTGACAGTCTCCCGTGGACGAACGTAATGCGTTAGGATAACACCATCACAGTCATACACGAGAATCACCGCTCCATCAAGAGAACAGGCTGTGCTAAAGGTATGCTACGCCTTCCACATCGACGGCAACGAGTTCTACACAACGCTGGTGGCTACTTTGAAGGAAAGTAACAGGTGAAAACATGTAACACTTCTGTATCGGTTGTGAATAAATAGTTGCCACTTTTTAAGTTCCAACCCTCGTATATATATATACATATTTTAAAAATTTTCCTTCCTCCAGAAGCAGTTCATGTCTGTTACGCTTTATACTTTCTAAGACAGTAAGAGGTGTGCCGTGAAATCATCTAAGGGATACGCTCCCACATTTACGTATTGAAAGAGGGAAAGTGGCACCAAATTTTTATAAGCAAGCCCTACCCAGCTGAAGCGATTCATCTACAAATAGATCTCGTACGCATGCAAAACTTCGGGGTTTCTGATTAATATATTTCACCAGCTACTTTAAACAGTCCCAGAACGTTTCATGAGCTTGAGATAAGGTGTCTTAGCAGACCATTAGAAATGTGAAACGGAGTTTAAAAGTTTGTGAGAACAGGAACATAAGTGTGTAGCCCTGAGAATACGGCTGTTGTCACCTTGGAAGACGGGAGTGTCCACAGGATACCAATCACTAAAATGTAGAAGAAACGGCTACACTTAGTCAGTGGGAATATTGAAATAAACATGCTTATTGACGCTCACGGCTACCTCAAAGAGCAAGGCCTCCACTCAAGTAATATCAAATTTCTGTGTTGGTTGTGCAATTTAAGACGTGCAGACTTCTGTGACGCTGTGAGCAATGGCGTTCTGCGAGGTTCCCGACTCCATTCATTCAATGAGTGCGGTTTCCTTTGCACTGTTTGCTTGGAAAGTGATTGCGACTGACCTGCATCCACTGACTTGTGCAACTCCTCATTTCGTTTCCGACAAGTCCTTTTAATTTTCAACACCCTTCTGTATCATCATCTTTAACTCTCTACGTTTCTAGTTTTCCCACACTCACTTCCATAAGGTTTCTTCTTAGCGAATCTGTCTTATGCAAGTTTCAACAGGAGGCTCTCCGTCAAGTCTGTTCTGAATATCTTCCTTCCCTGTTTGTGTGTTCGTCCTCTTCTAATGTCGGCAATCATTCCAGTTCTCTTCCAGTGTGTTCCTTCCATTCCTTCCACACTGCTCTCTATAATTGTTTGTTGCAGACGATTCCTACGCGATATACAGGAGTTGGACAAAAACATGGGAACACAGTGTGAGCTGTTTGTTTGAAACAACTGCAGATGCTAACGAACTCTGCAGGTTCCGTAGTTGTATATGACATAGTAAATCTATGTCCGAACTCATTTAGGATAGGTGTTGAACTTAATATATGACTTAGAAGACACAGGCTAAACCCCACTATTCGGCGACCAGAAGAGAAGAAAATTTCCTATAGCGTCTTTGATGAGCTATTTTTTTATTGTTGCCCCACCCCCTCCCTCCATACGGGCGTGGGGTAGGTAATCAGTAAAACAAACGTCCCGCTTTTCAACCAAAAGGTAGGTAATCACGCAATAATAGAATTAAAACGTGAAACATTTAAAATAAAAACAAGGAGAATTGCATAGATGGTATTTATAAAAAAACTGCAACTACCTTCATTTTTAGTAAGAACGCAAATTAAAAGATAAAAAATAAAAATTAAAAGAAGTTTTAAAAGATATACAAACAAATGACTATCTTAAAGTGAAACGTCGAACTTTTACTAACAGTTGGAGAAACTGACCTGGGACGAAAAACGCAGGGTTGTAGTGTGTCTACGTAAGCGTAGAGGCTCGTTGGGTTCTAACTATGGAAATGAGAGTAAGTATTGGTGTGGATAGTCGGAAACAGAGTGTATGAGATTTGGATGTGAGTAGAGTTGTAATAGGATGAAGAAAGTGATAGGATGAAATGAAAGAGGGAATCCTGATATGGCATGGGGATTCATAGGGAATGAATCCACATTGGTCCGAATTTCAGTTTCTGGGAGGGAGAGTCAGTTGAGGTTTGTTTGAGAGAGGATATGGAGTGTGTGTACGTGCAGAATTGATCGAATATGTCGTAATAGGTGTGAAAGGATTGGGAATTACGGGCGAAGCAGCGGAGTTATTAGATTCGAAGCCGGGATTGCTGTTGGATGTACAGAAGTGTTAGTGCAACTGAGACGAAGTGGGAATTTGATCAGGTTGTACAGGATCTACAGAAAGGAAAGTAAACGGACGTGGGAGGCAAGGCCGAGTGTGTTACAGTTTAGGATTTCGTACAAGTGACAAAACTTTAGTGGAGCATGTGTCAGTGCACACTGGCTTCGCAGACTAAACGTCAATTCAAGGTTTTGTAGGTGTGGAATATAGTAGATTAGTATAATGCTCATGTATGGCCAGATAATACAAGGCTTGGCCAGAAAGTAAGTTCCAATCATTCGCGAAATGGAAGCTACATTGAAAATCAGAAATGTTTTATTTGCGACTGTTGGCTCCACCTTCCAGTTACTTCTCTGCATAGTCACCGCTCCAGCTAGGACTCCTGCTTCAACGTTATACCAACTTTGCAATACCCTCGTTATAGAACGCAGCCGCCTGTGCTTCCCATCAATTCTCTACGCTCATCTATAGCGCGTTGTCTGTGAGAAAATGTTGTCTTCATAGCCAGTAGTTAATGTGAGCAGAGATGAAACACAGAGGGAGCCAATTATCAGCTATTGTGCGCGTGATCGAACACTTCCCATGGAAAACGCTGCAGGAGTATTTTCATTGCCCCTGCAGATTGCGACAGACAATTGTCACGAAGTAGGAACCGTATGACAGTTCTGTAATGTGGACTGCATAACATCAGGCGAAATCTCTCACCAGGACATCATATTTAGCGGGAGACACTACTTTCTACGCATTTTTATGTGCTCACCATGCGCTCAGAACTGAAAACAGCGAAGTGATGCAACTAACAGGGGTACTAGAGACACTGTCGAACACATGTGCAAATCTTTATTAGATTTTCACAGTGGTTTCCATTTCATGACCGATCGGAACTTGCTTTCCGAATATCCCTCGTAGTTTCAGTTTGCAGATAAAGTACTACAGTTTGCATTTGTACAGGAGTTGCAGGACGTGTAAGGGATCTTGCTGTATCTTTCCACATTAGAATAAGACAATAAGATTTGAATAGCTCCACCTACCTTGGTATGTGCATATCTTACAATTATTTTCATAATATGATATCGTTATCTTAGTACAGAAGTTGCTGGGAATGAGATACTTTTATGGAAGTTAAAATACGATAAAGCTTTTATTTCATCTAAACACTGCGTCGGTAGTGCATTGCGATGTTAGCTATTTTTATTATAAAATCGTTTCTCCAGATAAAATAACAGTTTGCCTTTTTTCGGTGTTGCGTAATCTTGCTTGCGCCTGTCACGTTTATACGATAACTCATACACGACTTTCGTTAGACAAAAGTCAGTCCTTTAAGACTTTCTAACTGACTAGTAAATATTAACCTATCACAAAACAACTTTAAGATTCTCTAATTCATAATGTAATCTGCTTTAGTTGCAGATGAGCGAGCTTAACTGCGCCATTCCGAACACTGTGGTATCGAACTTAACACTGCCTGTTTGGTAGGAATCACATCCATAGGCGTTAATACGCAACATTAGCGATGATGAAGGAAGTGATTCGTGTCTCCTTACAATACAAACGATTATCTAAAGTTAGCTGGAAAAAACTAAAAGTTAACCGAACTATCAGTTTAATAAGTCACGGCTGCAAAATACTAACGAGAATTCTTTACAGGCGAATGAAAAAACTGGTAGAAGCCGACCTCGGGGAAGATCAGTTTGGATTCAGTAGAAATATGGGAACACGTGAGGTAATACTGCCCCTACGCCTTATTTTAGAAACTAGATTAAGAAAAGGCAAACCTACGTTTCTAGCATTTGTAGACTTAGAGAAAGCTTTGGACAATGTTGACTGGAATACTCTCTTTCAAATTCTGAATGTGGCAGGGGTAAAATAGGGGGAGCGAAAGGCTATTTACAATTTGTACAGAAACCAGATGGCAGTTATAAGAGTCGAGGGACATGAAAAGGAAGCAGTGATTGGGAAGGGAGTGAGACAGGGTTGTAGCTTCTCCCCGATGTTATTCAATCTGTATATTGAGCAAGCAGTAAAGGAAACAAAAGAAAAATTCGGAGTAGTTATTAAACACCGTGAAGAAGAAATATAAACTTTAAGGTACGCCGATGACATTGTAATTCTGTCAGAGACAGCAAAGGACTTGGAAGAGCAGTTGAACGGAATGGACAGTATCTTGAAAGGAGGATATAAGATGACCATCAACAAAAGCAAAACGAGGATAATGGAATGTAGTCGAATTAAGTCGGGAGATGCTGAAGGAATTAGATTAGGAAATGAGACACTTAAAGTAGTAAAGGAGTTCTGCTATTTGGGGAGCAAAATAACAGATGATGGTCGAAGTAGAGAGGATATAAAATGTAGACTGGCAATGGTAAGGAAAGCGTTTCTGAAGAAGAGAAGTTTGCTAACATAGAGTATAGATTTAAGTGTCAGGAAGTCGTTTCTGAAAGTATCTGTATGGTGTGGAGCCATGTATGGAAGTGAAACATGGCTAATAAATAGTTTTGACAAGAAGAGAATAGAAGCTTTCGAAATGTGGTGCTACAGAAGAATGCTGAAGATCATATAATTAATGGGGAGGTACTGAATAGGATTGGGGAGAAGAGGAGTTTGTGGCACAACTTTATTAGAAGAAGGGATCGGTTGGTAGGACATGTTCTGAGGCATCAAGGGATCACCAATTTAGTATTGGAGGACAGTGTGGAGGGTAAAAATCCTAGAGGGAGACCAAGAGACATTTATACTAAGCAGATTCAGAAGGATGTAGGCTGCAGTACGAACTGGGAGATGAAGAAGCTTGCACAGGATAGAGTAGCATGGAGAGCTGCATCAAACCAGTCTGAGGACTGAAGACCACAACAACAACAACAGCTATAAAATGGCATTCTAAATACGTCGTAATACTACGGTATTGGGAGGGCTTCCCATGCTATGTTAGATAATAGCCAACGATTATTTTGGTTATTATTATAAATGAAATTTAGCGAGTTGGCATGCAGAAAAGAGGGTAGTCCCCTCTGGCGTTCTCTACGTATGTAGTTTCTGTTGGCACAATTTCCCACGACAGCTGCGTGAATGGAGCACCTAGTTGTCTCGTTCCACCTTGCGTCGTCATAGATCTGCTGTTTTATCCTCGCTCAATGGTGGTGAAATCTGTAGGAGTAAAAAAAAAGGCTCAAAGAACCATAAATGGTACATTCTGGAGTCAGGTCTCTAAAATGGTACAATAAATAGTTGTTGGTATTGTTGACATGATTCTATGTGAGCAGTGGACGTTGGGCACCGGTCTGGCAGATATTGGGACAAGCTGGTTGTACGAGGCCGTGTCTCGGTGTGTGGCACACACGGTGCACAGCACGCGGCCCGCAGCACGCACTGTCGTGCGGGTAGCGGCCCCTGGCGGCGCCGGCGGTGCCTCGGCTGCGCGCCGCGGGGCGCTGCGAAATGACAGTTAAACACATTAGTGCGTGCTTAATTAGAACACGCACTCTGCTATGCAGAGCGCCGCTGCCCGCTGTAATCCACTGTACAAATTAGGGCGGCCCTCGGTCCGGCCCCCACCATTCACGCCATCTGAAAGCCCGACAGATTAAACGCAGTAAAATGTTTTTTGTGTTATTTAAAGCCACCGTAATAAGACTTTTTAACTCCCAATCCCGCTGCGCTCTCAAAGAGTCCAGAACGACTAATTAATGTTAATTGCCGGAGACAGATAAATGGAGTTTCCGTATCTAAAAAGAAGTGCAGATTAATCGCGTGCGCAGCCGAGGAAGTGCAGAATGGTGCACCGCGTCGAGTGCCTTTTTTTGCCCTACTTTGTTCCGCCTGCTAATTACAACACTACGGCAGACATGCTTAAATCCCGCTGCAACGTAAAACAACATAATTTAGATTTTAATTTCTGTGTTGAGGTGCCTGTTATGTGTGTTGACGATGTAATGATTCGAATTTCATTAAAATATTTATTGCCGTGTTGTGTTCTTTTATAAATTTTATACGGTCCTGAAGGTGCACTGTTGCACAACGATTCTTTAAATATTTTATTAAATTAAATAATTTTGTCAAAAACGTCAACGTCACATATGTTTTATTTTACTCAAAGGCAGAATACACATGAGTGACTCGTATATACTGAAATAATTTCTATCAAGCTTCCTTCACGTCCATGCATGATGGATAGTGATGTACGAAACAGTGGCGTCTTTCCCATTTATGTCTTAATTTACATCTGCGTACTGAGTCTGACATTGTACTTGCGTACGTACTTAAAACCCGATTTCCTTATTAGAAAAACCTATACTGAAATTGCCGAAATATCTGCACAAGTCTTTGTAAGTATAGTAGTAAATCTATAACAAAAAGTCCACTAAATGGTTTACTGAAGTATACAATCCATATTAAATATTTTTCAGACAGTTTGTCGTAATTGGAGCACACTACCCTGCTTCACTGTTCGTGTGAAAATGGATGGAGACGGAAAATCTTTACTTGTCGAGTTGCAGTAGCTCATTTTTATACAGCACATTTTGCTGCTTATTACGAATAGCACACTTAAAGATCTGAGTAAAATGGTACTTTTTCGTGATTTATATTCTACGAATGTTGTACAGTCGTTCGCACACATTGTTTTTTCTCCCTTGTTTACATTCAGCAGCCGTATCCTTTTGGTGCTTATTACGAATAGCACACTTAAAGATCTGAGTAAAATGGTACTTTTTCGTGATTTATATTCTACGAATGTTGTACAGTCGTTCGCACACATTGTTTTTTCTCCCTTGTTTACATTCGGCAGCCGTATCCTTTCCTATTAGTACAGATCTCCGTCGATATTATTCCTACGTTAATTGATTAAGAAGGATGGGGTTCATAGCACGTCCTTGGTATTCGCTCCCACGTAACAAATAGCGGTATTGCAAATGTTCGCATGTTCGCTATAACTGTTTCACTTTCCTTGTAATATCTTGTACCAGGAATGAGTCTCCCTCTTGCCGCTGTTCTCGTATTGGAATACGAAGTCTCCACGAATTACACTGTGATTATTTCGACTAGGTGTTGTTTCGGAATTTTTAAAACTGTCTGCGAAATAACCGGTATCACATAATTTTGGTGTATTTGAAGTTCATAGAAAACGAAATAATACCAATTTTAAAACAAATATCTGTTTATCAAAGTCAGCAATGGAGGTTACTGTTAAGAAATGTTTTCACAGGCAGTATGGTTCTGCTACGTCCTGTTGAAAATTAAAACTCTCAGCATGTTCTCAACTGGCGAAAATGTCGCAATGAAAGAGTGTGAGGGAGCACTAGCTACCCAGGGTAACCATATAAATCGCTGAAATTATAACTGGCTGCCAGGTAAATTTTTCGTTTCGATGCAAGGTGACATGTGTCAAGAGTTTCTCTATTATTTCTTCTCAAGATATAATCTTGTGAAATCGGATGAATCTTTCCGAAACACCTTCTACTTTACCAACTTTTTCTTTTTGTTACATTTGAAAATTGCGAAATACGACTACAAATGCGAAATGTTTATTACCTTTTTTATTACTTTATTATTGAATGAAACTTTTTCTCATGAAAGAGAGTTCCCTAGTTTTAGGCGTCGAGCTGTTCATATTATACCCTGTTGGAATATTTTGCAGTTTTTCCTAAACATTGTGTAAATCACCTTCCCTTTTGTTGTTAGTATCCAGTTGTCAGCAAGAACACAGTGAAGATAATATCATCCTCGTGCTACTTTACTTGTTATTCAGACATTCACAAATAATTTTTTAATTAAACTGAATTCAGGTTTCTATCATAAATTTTGTTCATGTTCTTTGGGAAATCTAACAAATGTCGTACGTATTCAATTATTACGTTAATAGACAATACTCCTTACTCCTTACCCAGTCCAAAAAGTTTCGAGACAGTAAGAATTTTTAACATACCACTTTTTACAGTCGAACGAAAAAGTATAAAGTAGTTTTTCCTGTCCCCATACAGATTCTTTACCCCATACAGGTAGCTCTGAATATTTGTGACTATGAATTTTTAATGGCTGTGATAATACTTGTAAGATTTAAAGGAAAAACTTTGGGAAGATGCGATATGTAATAGATGCATGAATAGTTCACTTCCTTACTATTACGTACTGCATGCGCCCCACTTTTTCATTTTAAATTTTACAGGTATTGTCAAAGGTATTAAAATTATACAATCACAAGTCTTTATAACTATCTCTTTGATATTAGGAATCTGTATGGGGCTAGGAGGAATTATTTTAATCTTCTTAATCCGATTTAAAAACATGGTATATTAAAAATTCGTTTTCATTCGAATAATTCACATGACGCAACCAACATATTGATGACTCCTTTGTATAGCTCACGAAAAGACTGCGAAGGTAAAAATGAGAGATTGGAACTCATACGGAAGCTTACCAGCAATCGTTCTTCGTGCGAATCATTATCTCGCCGAACAGGAAAACGCGCAAATGGCAGTGGCGCACAGAGTGCTCTCCGTCACACGATAGACAAGTCAACCATTGGGACGTTGTTCAACTCGCGCATCACACTGGTTTGAATATCGATCATGTCGTAAAAAAGCGTTGATACTTCAGGTTAATTTCTCCACTTTGTCTTAAGTCCGTATTGATAACACGACGTCTCGTCACTCGTGATGATTTTTTCGAGAAAATAACTCCCTGCGTTTTCCATTTCGATAAAGTCATGGCAGGCAATCATGCGCCGCTGGTTTGTCTTCGGAAATCGGTATGTGTGGGAAAAATTTTTAAAACTGTTATCTTCTTCAAAACATTCTGATGAATGTCTTCATCACTTTATGTAGAGATGTTGCTTCATTGTGGTTTGTGACACAACAGCATTAACACACTACGTCCACTTACGTAACACTGCCATCTTACAACTCTCTGATGGAATGCACAACTGTTGTTAACATTGGTTAATTAAAGCTAACAACGTAGTTTCTACGTTGACGTCGCTTGTATGACAGGAATAATATCAGTCTCGGAGCTTTTTCGACGGACAGTCTATGTGACCTTTCAACGCGACAGTGTGGTGGAACTATCTTGTTTATGAGTTTCCACGAATATACAACGAATTAAGTTGCTGATTTGTTGGTGTATCAACATGGAGTATCTGAAGTGTTCACAAGGAATGTCGAGACATGCAACACGGCGTCGCCGAAGGAACAGTGGTCTTAAGAAGATCCTTACCAACAGGAATCGGAAACGAGTGTCACGCATTGTCAATGAAAATCTGTTTGAAGCTCGACACGATCTGGTGTTGTCAGTGAATACAGATCCATGTCAACCGGTTTCCGAGAGAACATCTCTGCAGAAACTGTGTGCAATGGGCATTGGGAGTCGGATACCTCGGAAATGGTCATTCCCCACAATGGCACATAATGCTGCACGTCTGCAGTGGCTCAAAGAACACAGTAACAGCACGGTAGCTGACTGTAGGCTTGTAGTTTTGTCCGGCGAGTCACAGTTTTGATTGTTTTCGGATGCTACAAGCGTCGAGTGAACCGACAGGTCATTGACGTAATAATCCACACTGTGCGAGGAGCGTAGTTTAAGCTGCAGTTGGTCCTCTGATGTTTTTGAGGTGCTTCGTGTATTATGCCTTGGGCCTACACTTTCAACTTGCCGTGTGCATGAAGCAGGGGTAAGGTAATCAGCCTCGTTCTGGTACGTTAATAGCAGCTACTGGTAATATACAATGAAGCAACAAGAGTGTTGAAAACAGGATTAAATAAAAACATTTCAAAATTAAAGGGATATATTTGAAATCCAAAGTCAATAACTTCAGTTAGTACGGGTGATGCTGGATATCTCGGAAGGGTGCATAATCTGCAGAATAAATACAACTATAGTTACATCTACACGTATATTACTACACTATTCTCCCCACTGTCAGGTACGTGCCTTGGCGGTCTTCGTATCTACACATATGCATGTGTAGGGAGGGGAGAGGCAGTTGCATTTTTATTTTAATAGAGTCTCATGACTGCATTTTAGTCGTGCCAGCTATTTTATAATATAACACTTCCTTTTATTCTTGTTCTTTGCTCCTCTGATTTGTTGACATCAGTTTGATGCTCGGAGCGCCCGCTTTATCTTAAGAACTCAGAACTGACTTTCTTTTTTTAGTGTAGGATGCGCATTTAAGTTAACTGCAGTCCTTAAATTTTAATGTTTTACAATTGCTTGTAAATCACAATCTAACTGCCGCGATTCCGTCTCTTCCTGGTAACGGTATAAATAGAAAACGCCATGATTAACGGAGTCTGCTTCTTATTTACAGAGTAGTGTGTTATACATCATACAGTAATAACTAAAGTATGATAAGATTCACCACCTTTACTAACATTTCACGGTAAGACCTTTCAGTAACCCTGATGACTTTGTGCTTAGCTGCTGTATAGCACAGCTGTGTTTCCGGTACGTTTCGCTTCGTTCGATATGAACATCTCGAAGTGGCACCACGATCCACTAACAGTCGTCGCGATTAATTCTTACAAACTTAAAGAAAGGTACTGACACATCTCTACCGATTTGTGAGAATTAATTAAGACGACTGCTGGTGAACTTTCGGTCCACCTGAAGATGTTCATTTAGAACGAAACAGCGTTCCTTAAATAAAGCTGGTGGTTTTTATTAACATTCATGTGGTCACACATTCTTAGCACAGTCCAGAGCGCAATGGAAGACTGCTGTGCATACAGCAGGTGTTCGATTGGTGCGTAAGTTCGTGGCGTTTTTCCTGAAGTTCAATAAACACGACAGATACACGGACAGAGACTTTAGTCATTAATAATGTATTCTCCTTTACTATTTACGGCTTTCTACCAACGACGGTGTAACTTTTCGATTCGGCGACGGCAGAAATCACGTGGGTTTGAGGCGGAGAACTCCTCGAGCAATGTTCGGAGCGCATTTTCATTCGAATAGAAAATTCGTTCAAGGTTATTGTATAGAGAGAGGAAAAGGTGGAAATCTGAGGGCGCAAGATCAGGTGAATACGGTGGGAGAACGACATCACAACAAGTCTTGTATAGTATTTCTTGTCAATCTAGCCGAATGCGGGTTGGTGTTATCTTGGAGCAGCATCATTGCAAGCAGTCTTTCTGGTCGCTGTTCTTGGATTCCGTCTGCAAGGTGTCTCAGTTGTTGACCATGAATGCCAGCAGTGATGGTTAAACCTCGGAGGAACAATTAAGCAGTTCACCATACCATCGCTTTTCCACCAGATACATATTATCATTTACGTATGCACACCGGTCTTTGTACAGGGACTTACTGCTCTCTTTGAGCGGACAGTTACTAATGTCAAAACGATCGTCCTTAAAACGAGAAAAGCATATTCTTACAGTGATCTGTCCAATGGTCTTATCCCCACATATGGCACGAACTTCGCTGGGTGCTTCCACAGCTGTCACGCTTCTATTACTCTAAAAATAATAATAAAAAAACCTGCAAGGAGCAGGCAATGAATGCCCAACGGTACCGACCGGCTACCGTGTCATCTTCAGCCCACAAGTGTCACTGGATGCGGATATAGTTTACGGGACCGAAGCCTCTACTTCTCGATCAAGTACCTCCTTAGTTTGCCTCACAAGGGCTGAGTGCACCCCGTTTGCCAACAACGCTCGGGAGACCGGATGGTCACCCACTTAACCGCCAGCCCAGCCCGACAGTGCATAACTTCGGTGATCTGACGGGAACCGGTGTTGCCACTGCCGCAAGGCCGTTGGCTCTAGTGAACTTCAACAGAAGAATAGGTAGTAAATGATCCGATTTCTCAACTTGGCAACCCATTTCCTCGTTTCTGTAGCTCCACTGACTATCTCCAAGTGACAAAATTATATCATTGAACTACACTTCTGACTATTAGAATTGCTACACCAAGAAGAAATGCAGATGATAAACGGGTATTTATTGGACAAACATATTATACCAGAACTGACATGTGATTACATTTTCACTCAATTTCGGTGCATACATCCTGAGAAATCAGTACCGAGAACAACCACCTCTGGCCGTAATAACGGCATTGTGACTCGGCATTGAGTCAAACAGAGCTTGGATGGTGTGTACATGTACAGCTGCCCATGCAGCTTCAGCACGATACCACAGTTCATCAAGAGTAGTGACTGGCGTATTGTGACGAGCCAGTTGCTCGCCCACCATTGACCAGACGTTTTCAATTGGTGAGAGATCTGGAGAATGCGCTGGCAAGGACAGTAGTAGAACATTTTCAGTACTCAGAATTGCCCGTACAGATCCTGCAACATGCGGTCGTGCATTATCCTGCTGAAATGTAGGGATCGCAGGGATCGAATGAAGGGTCGTAACACATCTGAAATGTAACGTCCACTGTTCAAAGTGCCATCAATGCGAACAAGAGGTGACCGAGACGTGTAACCAATAGCACCACATACCATCAAGCCGGGTGATACACCAGTATGGCGATGACGAATACACGATTCCAATGTGCGTTCACCGCAATGTCGCCAAACACGGATGCGACCATCATGATGCTATAAACATAACCTGGATTCATCCGAAAAAAATGATATTTTGCCATTTGTGCACCCGGGTTCGGTGTTGATTACAGCATCGCAGGCGCTCCTGACTGTGATGCAGCGTCAATGGTAACCGCAGCCATGGTCTCTGAGCTGATAGTCCATGCTGCTCCAAACGTCGTCCAACTGTTGGTGCAGATGGTTGTTGTCTTGCAAACGTCCCCATCTGTTGACTCAGGGATCGCGACGTGGCTGCACAATCCGTTACAGCCATGCGGATAAGATGCCTGTCATCTCGACTGCTAGTGATACGAGGCCGTT
Organism: Schistocerca piceifrons; assembly: GCF_021461385.2. Taxonomy (NCBI): domain Eukaryota; kingdom Metazoa; phylum Arthropoda; class Insecta; order Orthoptera; family Acrididae; genus Schistocerca; species Schistocerca piceifrons. Next base: position 150,664,807 of record NC_060139.1, read on the forward strand.
GGGATCCAGCACGGCGTTCCGTATTACCCACCTGAATCCACCAATTCCATATTCTGCTAACAGTCATTGGATCTCGACCAACGCGAGCAGCAATGTCGCGATACGATAAACCGCAATCGCGATAGGCTACAATCCGACCTTTATGAAAGTCGGAAACGTGATGGTACAAATTTCTCCTCCTTACACGAGGCATGACATCAACGTTTCACCACGCAACGCCGGCCAATTGCTGTTTGTGCATGAGAAATCGGTTGGAAACTTTCCTCATGTCGGCACGTTGTAGGTGTCGCCACCGGCGCCAACCTTGTGTGAATGCTCTGCAAAGCTAATCATTTGCATATCACAGCATGTTCTTCCTGTCGGTTAAATTTCGCGTCTGTAGCACGTCATCTTCGTTGTGTAGCAATTTTAATGGACAGTAGTGTACATATGACAGTCGATGAATAAACCCGTATCAAAAGGAACACTAACATGCGAAACAACACTGCTGCTAACCAATGCGCCAGCTCGTCGTCTCGCGGTGTGGTAATGGCAGCGCCTGCGGCTTGTGCCTGTTGCAGACATGAGCCAGTTCGGGCTGGGCGCGTCCAACAGTCACTGGGGCTACGGCTCGGCGCCCTACTCGCCCTACCTGACCGGCGCGGCGGCGGGGCTGGCGGGCAGCTGCGCCTCCACGGGCGTCGGCTTCAACACGCCGGCGCTCGGCTTCTCCGCTGACCAGGGCTCCACCACGGCGCACGACGCCTTCGCCTCGCCCTCCACCGTCTCCTCGCGTAAGTCTCTACGTCTACATCTACATCCATATTCATCTACATCTACATCTACATGATTACTCTGCAAAAAAATGGTTCAAATGGCTCTGAGCACTATGGGACTTAACATCTATGGTCATCAGTCCCCTAGAACTTAGAACTACTTAAACCTAACTAACCTAAGGACAGCATACAACACCCAGCCATCACGAGGCAGAGAAAATCCCTGACCCCGCCGGGAATCGAACCCGGGAACCCGGGCGTGGGAAGCGAGAACGCTACCGCACGACCACGAGATGCGGGCGATTACTCTGCAATTCACATTTAAGTGCTTGGCAGAGGGTTCATCGAACCACAATCATACTATCTCTCTACCATTCCACTCCCGAACAGCGTGCGGGAAAAACGAACACCTAAACCTTTCTGTTCGAGCTCTGACTTCTCTTATTTTGCTTTGATGATCATTCCTATCTGGGTAGGTTGGGCTCAACAAAATATTTTCACATTCGCAAGAGAAAGTTGGTGACTGAAATTTCGTACATAGATTTTGCCGCGACGAAAAACGTCTTTGCATTAATGACTTCCATCCCAACTCGCGTATCATATCTGCCACACTCTCTCCCCTACTACGTGATAATACAAACCGAGCTGCCCTTTTTTGCACCCTTTCGATGTCCTCCGTCAATCCCACCTGGTAAGGATCCCACACCGCACAGCAATATTCTAACAGAGGACGAACGAGTGTAGTGTAAGCTGTCTCTTTAGTGGATCTATTGCATTTTCTAAGTGTCCTGCCAATGAAACGCAACCTTTGGCTCGCCTTTCCCACAGTATTCTCTATGTGGTCTTTCCAACTGAGGTTGTTCGTAATTTTAACACCCAGGTACTTAGTTGTATTGACAGCCTTGAGAATTGTACTATTTATCGAGTAATCTAATTCCAGCGGATTTCTTTTGCAACTCTTGTGGATCACCTCACACTTTTCGTTATTTAGCGTCAACTGCCACCTGCCACACCATACAGCAATCTTTTCTAAATCGCTTTGCAACTGATACTGGTCTTCGGATGACCTTCTTACACGTACAAAAGTAACTGCAAATTGACAAAAGGCTCATTACCGAATTATCTAAATTCTCTAGCATCTTTAATTTTTAGCGTCCTGTCGGTCTCTTTTGCATGTTGTATTATGTTAACAACTTACAGGTGATATACGTCGTTGAACTACCAAATAAAGGTAATTTTGTTATTCAATACGCGTCTGAACTCTATTTTGTTTGAAATGGGATGATCAGTGGCCTGAAATTTCTAAATATTTGTAGATACAGCATTTTACGGCTCAACAGTCACTAGAGGATGAGGCATGCTTGGGTAAGGCCGGGTGATGCGAGATGATTTCAGTTACATTACATCGTGGTCTTGTATGGAGTGTAGCCATATATGGAAGTGAAACATGGACGATAAATAGTTAGGAAAAGAAGAGAATAGAAGCTTCCGAAATGTGGTGCTACAGAAGAATGCTGAAGATTAGATGGGCAGATCACATAACTAATGTGGAGGTATTGAATAGAAATGGGGAGAAGAGGAGTTTGTGGCACAACTTGACTATAAGAAGGGATCGGTTGGTAGGACATGTTCTGAGGCATCAAGGGATCACCAATTTAGTATTGGAGGGCAGCGTGGGGGGTAAAAATCGTAGAGGCAGACCAAGAGATGAATACACTAAGCAAATTCAGAAGGATGTAGGCTACAGTACCTACTGGGAGATGAAGCAGCTTGCACAGGAGAGAGTAGCATGGACAGCTGCATCAAACCAGTCTCAGGCCTGAAGACCAGATCAACAAGACATCATGGTCAGACAGAGACTCAAAAATCGGGTACTACATTGTAAGGCGTACCCAGGAGCAGATACAGACTCAGAATACAATACAGTACTGATGAAGAGTAGGTTGAAGTTTAAGAGTGTAGTCAGGAAGAATCAATACTCAAAGAAGTGGCATACGGAAGTACTAAGCAATCCTGGGATACGTTTAAAGCTCTCTAAGGCTACACACACAGCAATAAGGAATAGCTCAGTAGGCAGTACAGTTGAAGAGGAATGGACATCTTTAGAAAGGGCAATAACGAAAGTTGGAAAGAAAAACATAGGTACAAGGAAGGTAACTGCGAAGAAACCATGGGTAACAGTTAACAGAAGAAACAATTCAGTTGATCGATTAAACGAGGAAGTACAACAGTATTCTGGGAAACTCAGGAATACAGAAATACGTGTCACTGAGGAATGAAATAAGTAGGAATTGCAGTGAAGCTCAGACGAAACTGCTGCAAGAAAAATGGGGGGATACCGAAAAAGAAATGATTGTGGGAACGACAGACTCCGCATACAGGAAAGTCAAAACAACCTTCGTTGACATTAAAAACAAGGGTGGTAACATCAAGAATGCAACCGGGATTCCACTGTCAATTGCAGAGGAGAGAGCAGATAGTTGGAAACAATAGATTGAAAGCCCGTATGAGGGGGAACATTTGTCTGGTGTGAGAGAAGAAGGAACAGGAGTCGATTTAGAAGAGATAGGGGATCCTGTGTTAGAATCAGAATTTAAAAGAGCTTTGGAGGACTTGCGATCCAATAAGGCAGAAGGGATGGATAGCATTCCATCAGACTTTCTAAAATCATTGGTAGAAGTGGCCACAAAACGACTGTTCACGTTGGTATGTAGAATGTACACTATCAGTCTGCCAACATACCATCTGATTTTCTTAAAAATATCATCTACACAATTCCGAAGACTGCAAGAGTTGACAAGTGCGAGAATTATAGCACAGTAAGATTAATAGCTCATGCATCCAAATGGCGGACAAGAATAATCTAGAGACGAATGGAAAAGAAAATTGAGGATATGCTGCATGACGATGTTTGGCTTTAGAAAAGGTAAAGGCAAGAGAGACGTTACGGTTGATAATGGAAACGAAACTAAAAAAAAATCAAGATACATTCATAGGACTTGTCGAGCTGTAAAAAGCGTTCGACGTTGTAAAATCGTGTAAGATGTTAGAAATTCTGAGAAAAATAGGGTTAAGGTATAAGGAGAGACGGGTAATATACAATATGTACAAGAGCCAAGAGGGAATAACAAGAGTGGACGATCAAGAGCGAAGTGCTCGGATTAAAAAGCTTATGAAACAGGGCTATGGTCTTTTGCTCCTGCTGTTCAATCCGTACACCGAAGAAACAATGATGGAAATAAATGAAAGGTTCAGGAATGGAATTGAAATTCAGAGTGAAAGGATATGAATGATACGATTCGCTGATGACATTGCTGTACTGAATGAATGTGAAGAAGAATTACGTGATCTGCTGAATGGAATGAACGATGTAATGAGTACAGAATATGGATTGAGAGTAATCGAAGAAAGACGAAAGTAATGAGAAGCAGCAGAAATGAGAAGAGTGAGAAACTTAAGATCATGATTGATTGTCAGGAAGTAGACGAAGTTCAGGAATTCTGCTCCCTAGGCAGCAAAATAACCAATGACGGACACAGCGAGGAGGACATCAAAAGCAGACTAGCACTGGCAAAAAGGGCATTCCTGGTGAAGAGGACTTTCAAACATAGGCCTTAATTTGAGGGAGAAATTTTTGAGAATGTACGTCTGGAGTACAGCATTATATGATAGTGGAACATGGGCTGTGGGAAAACCGAAACAGAAGAGAATCGAAGCATTTAAGATGTGGTGCTATGGATGAATGTTGGAAATAAGATGGACTGCTAAGGTAAGGAATAAGGAAGTTCTACAGTTATCGGAGCGGAAAGGAATATGTGGAAAACATTGACAAGGAGAAGAGACAGGATGATAGGACATCTGCTAAGAAATGAGGGAATGACTTCTATGGTACTAGAGGAAGCTGTAGAGGTCAAAAACTGTAGAGGAAAACAGCAAATAACTGAGACGTGTGTTGCAAATGTTACTCTGAGCTGAAGACGTTGTCACAGGAGAGGAATTCGTGGCGGGCCGCGTCAAACCCGTCAGAAGACTGGTGAGCCAGAGAGAGAAAGCGATTTACTTTATACTCTAGACACTACACTTGAAGATTTTAAACAATACAGGAGCCTTATCAATTTTGAATAACATAATAATGGTCCAACATTTTAGTTACTCGGTTTCTAGGCACTGAAGTTATCATGTGTGAATCCCTTGCTCTCCACTCTTTCGAACATCATTCATAATTCAGGATCCAATCACATTAATATGTTCACCACCTGTGATCGACATCAACGTTCAATAACCACTCACAGACGACAGGTGGCAGAACAGGCAGTTGAGGGTACATAGAGCGTGTACATAGAGCGTGTTGTGTGGATGCGGAAAACAGTGCCATCGTTGTCGTAATGCGGAATCAGAGCAATTTATCTGACTTTCACAGGAGCACGATCACTGGATTTCAGAATAAGGGTAGAAGATTTACGAACCGGTTAAAGTCTGTAAAATGTTTGCCTGTCGCCGTGGTTAAAGTACACGGCAAAATGTCGCTATCCAAATCCGGCATCACGGTGGCAAGTGTGACCGACAGCTGCAGAGATGTGTAAGGGCGATATTAACAGACGATAAATGAAATGACACATATGAAGACCAAATCTCTGGTAAACTTGATACAACCTGTGAAACAGTTTCAAACAATAATTACGAGTTTGTATATATTCACCTAACTACTTAAGCATATACCCTGAGGTGTCAAAAGCCGTGGGGATACCGATTTGCTCATATACGAATGGCGGTAGTACAGGGCACACAACGTTTAAAAGTGCAGTGAACTGGCTGAGCTTTGATTCAAGGGTGAATCATGTGAATGGGTGTCAAGTGACTATGACGGCACGACGGGAAGTAACAGACTTTGCAGTCTGTAGTAATTGGTGATAGATGCATGGAATATTCCATTTAGGAAATAGTTAGGAACTTCAATATTTCGAGGTCCACAGTGCCAAGCGTGTGCCGAGAATACCAAATTCCAGGAGTTACCTCTCACCATGGACAACGCAGTGGCCGACAGGCTTCACTTATCAACCGAGAGCAGGGCCGTCTGCTAGAGTTCCCAGCGCTAACAGATAAGTAATACTGCTTGCAATAATCGTAGATATCAATGTGCGACCTACCGTGAACGTATCCGTTAGGGCAGCGAGCCGAAAAGTGGCGTTACTGGGCTATGACAACAGGCGACCGGTGCGAGTGACTTTACTAATAGCACATGGCCTGCAGCGCTCTCCTGGGCTCGTGACCATATCGGTTGGACCCTTTACGACCTGAAAACCGTGTTCTCGTCAGATGAGTCCCGATTTTAATTGGTAAGAGTTGAAGGTAGGGTTCGGGTGTGTCGCAGACCCCTCGAAACGTTGGACTTCCGTTGTCAACAAGTCTCTGTGCAAGCTGGTGGTGGCTCCTCAATGGTGTGGCCTGTGTTCTCGTGGAATGGACTGAGTCCTCTGGTCAGACTCAACTGATCACTGATCATCTGCAGCCATTCGTGGACCTCATATTCCCAAACAACGATGAAATTTTTATGAATGACAATGAACCACGCAGCCCGCCGTACCGCAATTGTTTGCTATGGTTTGGACAACATTCTGGACAATTCGAACTATTTAGCACCCAGATCGCCCGACATGAACCGCATCGAAAGTTTACGGGACATAATCGAGAGGTCAGTTTGAGCACAAAATCCTGCATCGGCAACACTTTCGCAATTATGAGCGGCTACAGCGACAGCATGGCTCAATATTGCTGCAGGGGACGTCCAACGAATCTTTTTGAGTCCATTCCACGCCAATTTCCTGCGCTACACCCGGCAAGAACGAGGTACCACATGACTTTTGACGCCTGAGTTAATAAATTCAAACACACACACACACACACACACACACACACACACACACACACACGCACGCTGAAGGAACAACATGTGAAACAGAATGCAAAGAAAAGATGTGTGCACGTTCTCAGTGCTGTGTCAGCGATTTTTCGAAAGGCTGGGAGAAGAACAGCAGTAAAACCAACAGGTCATGCGCACATGTATAAGTAGTACATCAGTTACAAACCTTGAAAGCACAAATTTTGGCAGCTATTAGATCATACAAAGTCAGAAAATGTGAGAACTGTTTCTACCCTCAAAATGCAGCGTCTAATATGTAAGTCAAAATGGTATACTCATAAATATGTATATATTTTATGCCACTGACAATACGTTTAAAAAAAGGCGAAGAGAATATAAGATGATAAAAATGGTTTTATTATGTTGCACTTAGACGGATATAATCTGAAAATTATCAGCGTAAATCTGTATCATCCGTTATCGCTAACTGGATGGACAAAGGAAGATCGTAGGAGTAATAACAGATGAAATACAAAACACCACTGATCACATAGCTACAGTGGGCAAGATGGCATCAGCATCTCTCCTTGCCCTACCAAATTAATTAAACCTTTTTCTTTTGACCTGAAAATGAAAGTTGTGCAGATGACTACACTCCCAGTTGTTGATTACAGCTATGCTATCCTGCAAGGTCTTTCTCAGAAAAGTTCAAGGCGTCTGGAACTTGTACTGAAAGCCTGCACACGATATTATATCTGAGAGGTTTGATTACATTTCACCATCTTCTACACGACTACCCTGGCTACTTCCAGACGAGCGCAGAGATTTCCGTCCCAACCTTAACGCTCTTGCCTAAATTACACAGGGGAAACACTGTTCTTATTCCTTTTGGTTCAACTTCACTAAGACCTTTTCAGTTGCAGTACCCTGACTTTGGAATGATTTCAGGGAACTAAATAACATATGCACCTGCAAAAGATGATTAATTAAATAACTGCTAAAACAACAACCCTGACCATCATGTTCGTGTATGCGCATCTAACCCCATTACAACTAAGTTCCTTTCTACCCAAGCAGAGCTTCAGCAGTTACCAAAACACTTATGTGGATCATTCTTCCGAAACTTCTCTCTCAGAAGTCAGTAAGCCAAAAAAAGGTGACTATTGCACACCAACAATAACAATGTGCATCATCTGCTGTCACTATTTTTGTTATCATTATTATTATTACTATTAGCAGCTCCAGCAGTAAAAAAAAATAGTAGCAGTAGTAGTAGCAGAAGTAGTACCACTACTTTCAACGCTTCTCAGTGTATACTATAATTTTCATTGTTGTTAGATGCATTCAAATCCCTTTAATTTTATTAATACCGTATTGTTACTGTTTATCATATTATAACTATTGTCACTTCTCAAACAAAGAAGACCAAACAAAATACTGTAAATGCAAAATCTGGATTCGATATCAGAGAGGGCATGAAGATCCTAATCTGTTGAGTTTACATAAAAAACAAGCATTTTCAGCAACAGTGAACATAACTGCATGATCGTATCATCATCTCGAGGAAAGAAACGTAATATTCCGACTTCTGGTATGAGGGTACAATCAAGCTCTGTCTTCCGCAACAATTTTTTTCCCTCCGAACTCCCTCTAGTATGATGAACGTTATTCCCTGTTGTCTTAATACAAGTCGTGTCATCCTGCCTCGTCTTCTTATCAGTGTTTTCCATATGTTCCTTTCTTCGTCCATTCTGCAAACAACTTTCTCATTTTTCATCAGCTCACCTAACTTTCAAAATTCTTCTATAGCACCACATCTCAAAGACTTAGATAACTGATTTTCGGTGTGTCCGGAATGCCTTACAATGCAGTGCTCCAAACGTACATTCCAGAAGTGTCTTCCTCGACTGGGGCTGAAATTTTGTTATTAACGGACTTCTCTTGGCCGGGACTGTCCTATTTGCCTGTCCTAATTTGCTCTTTATTTCCTGCTTCGTCTGTCGTGTGTTATTTTGTTTGAAGATGAAAGAATTCCTTAAATGCGTCTGCTTCGTGGTCCCCTATTTTGATGTTATATCTATCGGTAATATCTTATCCACTACTCATTAGTTCGTCTTTCGTCGGCTTTCTCTCAGTCCACATTCAGTGCTCATTAGACCATTCAACAGATCCTGTAATTCTACTACACTTTCGTTGAGGATAGCAATGTCGTCAACGAATCTCATCGTTTATATTATATCACCTTGAATTAAAATCCCACTCTTGATAATTTCCTTTATTCCCGTCTTCGCTTCTTCAGTGTATAGATTGAGCAGTAGCGGTGAAAGACTACATCCCAATCTTACACGTTTTTTATTCCGAACATTACGCCCTTTGTCTTTCATTCTTAGTACTACGTCTTGGTTCTTGTATATCGTCTATTACCTACTTTCCTTATAGCTAACACATATTTTCCTAAGAACTTCAAACTTTTCGCACCATTTTACATTGTCGAACGCTGTTTTAGGTCAACAAATCCTATGGCTGTTTTTTTTTTTTTTTTTTTTTTTTTTTTTTTTTTTTTTTTTTTTTTTTTGTCTTAAGTCTTGCTTCCATCATCAAGTGCAACGCTAGAACTTTCTCTCTGGTGCCTTTACCTTTCCGAAAGACGCACTGAGCATACCTAATAGTGAATAGAGAAGATTTCTAACCTTTTTACGGTTTCAGAAAGCGAAATCGCATCACAGAGCGCTTTTTAAAAAAAATTCTGCCAGCGAACACACCGTTGTAACTGACATTTTAGGAGCAATGTTACGTAAATATGTTACGTAAATATTAGGCGAATAAATGGCTAACACTCTTAGCAAGTTTGCTAGCGAGCACATACAAAAGGTTCAGTTCTTTGTATTAGGTATTGCACTCTCTATACCGTATATGTTTGTTTCATTACTGTTTGAGTCTCGTAATAAATTTTTGTATTCATAAATCCGTCTCAAAGGTGAAAATCACTTTTAGCCTAAAGAGAAAAAGTTTTATAAAGACGACCGAGGATGATTACTTCCGATTCTTCATTCCTGGCCGTTGTTAGGTGAATCATAAAGGCAGACTGATTGTTTATTAGCATGGTCAACTGAGGTACAGACAGATTTCTTAATTTGTCGTGATTGGAATGAAATATCAATTGTAACATAGTGTCATACTCATGCTACTTTATTTGTATTATAAGTGCGTATTCTCTATCACCTGCATCTCTTAATTGTTCTAAATTCTGAGCGGAAGAAATTTTCAATGCCACTAGCGACATACTTTGTGACTCACTACGTTTGGTACTAATACGCTGGCATACAAACAGTGATATGAAACTAGTGAAATGCAATTAACGTCATTTATCGGATGCACGCGGGCAGTTTTTGCCAACTTATAGCAGGATCAGGAGGCACTGCGGAGTGCGTGGAAATCCCTGTTCCGTGGACACGGAGCGGCTCATTACCGTGAGAGCTCACGCTGTAAAAATGAGAGGCAATTTCCCGAAAGCATCAAATCGAAAGTAAACAGCGGGCGATCCGCTACTAATCGCAGCTATTCGTTCATGAAATGGCGACTATTCCCTCGAGCAGTTTTCGTAACAAGACATCGTCGGGTTAAATGTCCGTTTTAGTAAAACGCTTTTACTGCATGCCCAGTAAATCTGTTTGGAAGCCAAGGTAGTTTTTGTCTCCCAATCAGTCTAAAGGCAACGGGCACCCATGCCTGCATTACTCCATGAGAATGTCTGTGCTATGGCAACCTTCCAATGGTTTTCGAGAAGATACGTGTAATTAGTGATACAAATTTCGCTTTCAAGCCTTGAGGGCCATCAATTCCGACCGGTTGCCGTCTTTCTTTCACTGCCAGTGCCATCATTTCGATGCTTTATGTAGAGGCATGAGGTGAGCACTCCTCTCTCAGCGTTTGTAATCTTGTCATACCCTGGACCTGTTACTTCTTATTTCAGTATCTCCTCAACTAATATCGCGAGGCTGAGTGCATCCCTTTTACGTAATTCCTGAAAGGAAAATTCTATGGCATTACTGGGAATAGCATTCTGGTTGCGACGTGGCGAGGTTTGAAATTCCGTTTTGTCCTGGGGAGGCTGCAAAATAGAAATTCACCTACCTCAGAACGGCGTCTGCTCGATGTCCCTTCACTCGGCAACGTAGATATTTACAAGATGATGTAAAAGCAGCGTTGATGAAAAACACCATATAATATCTTCAGTTACTGAGGGCGCGCAACTCTAGTAATGAAACAAAGTTCTGTGGAAAAACTGTCAATAACAAATCTATCGGGCGGTAAGATAATGGATTGGCTTCTGGAAATAATGTCCGAAATTTTCCCACAAAAATGTTTATTTGTTCTTTTTGAAAGTTTACCGTCATACCTCCTTGCCTAGGGACGCCAGATGAATGTTGATGTCGTCAAGCCCTGAATCAAAATTGCGCAACGGATAACTGGGGAGAGGAGCTTCAGACCGCTACCTAGAGAGCGTGTCCTTTCTGTACGATACTAGGCAAGGGGCTGGAGGGCTCACACGCTGATGTGTGGGTCCCTGCGTTCTATAGCTTTTATTTTAAATAAATTCCTTTAACTTGACTTCTTTGTGATTTTTAAGCTATGTTATAGATTGATGACAGTTGATTATTTATTTTAAACATTATCATTCGACTTTACAGCGATTTCAGCCATTGTTTCAGTTTACAGATATTACAATTTTACAACTTTTAGCTCGGGTATATTATATACTAATCTGCACGCACATTTCTACGGGTAAGATGGAATTGCGCTTGCCAAATGTATACGACCAAAGTCTCCCAATATTTTAGATAGGACATTCACTATGTAAGGAGAATAACGGACAAACTGGGGACCAGATACTTTAACACAGGGGGGCAAATTTCCGGAATTAAACGAAGTGTGAGGAGGATTAGGAAAGTTCATGTGCAGATTCACATCCACGTACAAGAAAGCCTGAGACATTTCTTTCCACACGTCCACATGGGTTCTGTTGCACTCGCGGCCGGCCGCGTCGTGTAATAAAATTGGTTGCGGAGCCGCCTCTGTTTCTATTTCCTGGTGTGAGCGAGCAGCGAAACCTGCTGCTTGTAGAGCGGAAACTACTGTACCGTTTCATTTTAACCAAAGAAACGGTACTATTCAGTCCACATGTAAACTATTGGTTATTTCCGTCAAGCGCACAATTCATACAATAATTTCGCATGCACAGCATCCAGAAATATGTGCAAATCCGGCCCGAGTTAAACAACATTTCCACAGTCATTAATTCCACCACTAACATGACGTATTACATTCGGTCCTTCTGGTGGATTTCAAAAAAAGAAATTGCTCTCCAAAAATGCTCAGTGGTTTAATACTGAAACATGCCATGCAGATACTTTGAAGGCCAAATTTTCACACTCGAATATCACTCCAACAAAAACATTCCAAAACTTCCGAACTTCACGAAACTGTCCGTAAATGCAACTGCTATTATGGACACACAATCTGTACTCGAGAAGCCAATTATTTCTTCATTTTACACATTATTTTGACCGACACTAGTAACATGGCCGTCCGCGTTCAAAGCTTGCGAGCGACTCCCCTCTTGTGGCCTCACTCCTAGTATAACTGTCAGGTAACGAGCGGGAACCGTCGCAATTCTGATTGGTGGTCCACCGCATGACAATCAGACATGCTGACCTCCGAGCTATGGAGGCCGACATTTTACAGAAATGATGGATGTCGACTGACACAGTGATGTGTGATGGAAGTGTGAAGAAAACACATTAAATAATTGTCGAGTCATATCTGAACACGATTTCGTCCTCGTGAAATGTTTGACTTTTATATGGAAATGTTGAAATAACTTCTGTCGCACATATCACACAACGTAAAATGTAGAAATAATTGACTACATAACTTGTGACGACCTTTCTCAGAAAAACAGCACTTCAGAGTGAAAACTGGGACCATAAGTAACGTGAGAACTAGATCAGATATCTCAACAATGCCGAAAGTGATTATACGGTCACAGTAATAAAGCACTGAAAACGTAGAAAAACGCAGGAGTAAAGACATTATTAATAAACATTTAGATGAGAAAACAGAAATAGTTAGTAGACATATGAAGAAAGTAATTTACTTAAATTCCCAAAGATATATTTGGTGCAAACATATACTGTGTTCATAGATTATGAAGTAGGAGCTTCTCCTACTTTTCGTTGTATTTTGTTTATGTGGCTTCCTCGCAAGCCTAAATCTACAAGAAACGGTAAAGGGTAGTGTTGTTAATCAACAGAAAAACGAAGTTGTTGCGGTATTTTACAGCTTTTAACGTTGTCTGCACTCTTATCGATAAAACATCTTTTTATTCCGGAAGAACAGATAACGATTTCGCGGGCGTGTTGGTGGCTGTTTGATGATGCGTCTTTTCCGATACATCCCAACTGTTTATTCCTGCCTCCTCCTCGGTTTATACATTTGTGTGGCATGACGACCCACCATCTCGCACTGTTTGTTTCTGTTGAGTCTTACGTCTGGTATGGTGCCTCCCGACAGGTTTTCCTCTCCTTTGACTATCATTTCCTCCGATTAGCACGTACACCCAATGTCTTTAATTATTTGTAGCACCATACGTATTCCAATCTCTGCTTTCCCTCGATGTCTTTCCTCAAGATTTTAATGCTTCTTGTCTCTAATTACATTTTCTTTTCTTTTCCCTTGCCGAAACTGCGGCGAACCATCCATCATCTTAGCTGTACAATACGTTTTTCACATCCATCTGCAACACCGCATCTCCAGTGCTTCGACTCTCTTCTTTATCAATTTTCCTGCAATCCATGATTCACGTTCATACTCTGAGATGCTCCAGATGGAGTTCCCAAAAATTTCTTTCTCAAGTTAAGCCCTGGTGGAGATAACTCTGTTTATCTGTGCTAATTTGCTTCTTCTTTCCTCCTTGCTTCGTTCTTCACACCTCGTATTTCTCCAAGTTAGCCAGATTCCTTTGCTTCGACTGCTAATTGCCCGGCCCCTCCACCTCCCCAATTTTTAAGGTAATTTTATCGCTAATTTAATTTCTGCTGTTCATCATTACCTTCGTCACTCGTTGGTTTACTCTCAAGGCGTATTCTCTGTCTAGTAGACTGTTCAGTCTGTTCAACATATCTAGTTATTTCTCCTCACTGCTACAATGCGTAGGAATGTCATGAGCTAATCTTATCGTTGAAGTCCTTTTACACAGAATTTAATCTCACTTCTAAACTTTCATTACATTTCCGTCATTCATGTGAGTTAGTAACTTTAAAGTAGGAACAAATATTCCGCAGTTCTTTCCAGAAACCTTCATAAGGTCAGGGAATGTGTTCAGTTTCAATGAATCAAGTAAGATTATTTGCACTTACTTAAAATTTGAGCAGCTAACTCACTTTCTATGTCGATTTTACGTAATATTGTGAGATACGCTATCGTGTTTCCTTATATTGTAACCAGCGGGTGTACATTTCTTCAAGGATCACGTTAGTAACAAACCATATTCCATTTAACAATTATTTCTCTTTAATAGCCTCAATATCGATGAAATCTGGATATCTTACATTCAAACACATTACGTTGCATTGTCCAATGGAAATGAAAGCTCTGACATTTTTGTTCGGGTGGTAAATTCCATTACTTGTCTTGTAATAAATGGTTGTTCTTCTGACAACCACTTTTCCACATATAGTTTCTCCATGTTGGCCGTTTTTTGCTTCTTGATGAATAGGGTCCGCTTTGGCCTCCGCCTCCCTCCGTTTGCATGTGATGAACGTTTTCCAAGTAGTGTAGCGTTTTTAAACCGTCAGTGGTTTCATTTACCGAAATGTAATGAGAGAACAGTCCAAAACAGATGTTCCAGAGCTATGTTCTTTAATTCAGAGATGCACACTTTCTTATAATATCTAGTAGTGTTAGAACACAAAGTAAAACTTGCTCAACAGATTTTTTATATTTAATTCAATCTTCTTGTGCTATGATTAGTCGTAGGATGGGGTCTAAAACCTTCTGAGTCAGCTTTTCCAAAAAAAAAAAAAAAAAAAAAAAAAAAAAAAAAAAAAAAAAAAAAAAAAAAAAAATCTACGTGGCATGCCTCTGTGTAGATCTGCACCACTAAATTTCGGGAAATCGTCATCTGTTTTCCCTGGCAACGATGGATTTCATTTTCTGAACTGATGTGTAACACTTGTTTTCTTTATCAAATTAACATCAGCTCATGTGTTTGTATTTGCATGTGCTTTAATGTAGCTCCCACTTTATTGGGTGATGGTGGACTGTGAAGGACTTGTATCGTGCACTTATTCCTGCTACTGGAAATTGGACCAGTGGATGAATCTGTGCCCTACCGGTGTTGATCCACACCGATGCAATTTGACTGAAAAACGACGACGTCCGTTCATTCGGTGTAGCTAAACATTCTAATCAAGCTGGCTGTTCCCTCTGGACACAATGCAGGCCGGTGAGGAATTGTTTCACGGGTAGCAGTGAAGAGCTCAACCACAAGGTGTCTAGCCTCCTGAAACACTGTTACATCTCCTATGCTGTCAGCTAGTCTCCTATAGTATCAGTACTGTCTTATCTAACAGATCTAGCTCGATCTCTATCACGCTCAGGACTTGAGACACCAGCCTTTGGTCATTTTCTCTTAATTCATAAACTCTGGCAACATTCAGATGTTATTCAGTAAACTCTACTCCAAGCTGGACAGTTGTGTACTGTATCGCTAGGTCGCAGCTGTATTACTATTTGTTATTCCTCTCACCAGTGTCAGCATACCAGTCAACCCTCGAATATCATAAGTATCAGTATCTTAATGGAGAGACGTCTACAGACATTAAAGTAACCTCTGGCGTGCCACAGGGGAGTGTTATGGGACCATTGCTTTTCACAATATATACAAAAGACCTAGTAGATAGTGTCGGAAGTTCCATGCGGCTTTTCGCGGATGATGCTGTAGTATACAGAGAAGTTGCAGCATTAGAAAATTGCAGCGAAATGCAGGAAGATCTGTAGCGGATAGGCACTTGGGAGTGGCAACTAACCCTTAACATAGACAAATGTAATGTATTGCGAATACATAGAAAGAAGGATCCTTTAATGTATGATTATATGATAGCGGAACAAACACTGTTAGGAACTGCTTCTGTCAAATATCTGGGTGTATGCGTACAGAAAAATTTGAAGTGGAATGATCATATAAAATTAATTGTTGGTAAGGGGGGAGCCAGGTTGAGATTCATTGGGAGAGTCCTTAGAAAATGTAGTCCATCAACAAAGGAGGTGGCTTACAAAACACTCCTTCGACCTATACTTGAGTATTGCTCATCAGTGTGGGATCCATACCAGGTCGGGTTGACAGAGGAGATAGAGAAGATCCAAAGAAGAGCGGCGCGTTTCGTCACAGAGTTATTTGGTAAGCGTGATAGCGTTACGGAGAAGTTTAGCAAACTCAAGTGGCAGACTCTGCAAGAGAGGCGCTCTGCATCGCGATGTAGCTTGCTGTCCAGGTTTTGAGAGGGAGCGTTTCTGGATGAGGTATCTAATGTATTGCTTCCTCCTACTTCATCTACATCTACATCTACATACATATTCCGCAATCCACTATACGGTGGGTGGCGGAGGGTACCTCGTACCACAATTAGCATCTTCTCTCCCACTCCCAAAGAGAACGAGGGAAAAATGACTGCCTATATGCCTCTGTACTAGCCCTAATCTCTCTTATCTTATCTTTGTGGTCTTTCCGCGAAATATAATTTGGCGGAAATAAAATTGTACTGCAGGCAGCCTCAAATGCTGGTTCTCTACATTTCCTCAGTAGCGATTCACGAAAAGAACGCCTCCTTTCCTCCAGAGACTCCCACCCTAGTTCCTGAAGCATTTCCGTAACACTCGCGTGATGTTCAAACCTACCAGTAACAAATCTAGGAGCCCGCCTCTGAATTGCTTCTATGTCCTTCCTCAGTACGTCCTGATAGGGATCCCAAACGCTTGAACAGTACTCAAGAATACGTCGTATTAGTGTTTTATAAGCGGTCTCCTTGACGGATGACGACATCTTCCCAAAATTCTACCAATGAAACGAAGACGACTATCCGCCTTCCCCACAATTGCCATTACATGCTTGTGCCACTTCATATCGCTCTGTAATGTTACACCCAAATATTTAATCCACGTGACTGTGTCAAGCGCTACACTACTACTGGAGTATTCAAACATTACGGTATCCTTTTTCCTATTCATCTGCATTAATTTACATTTATCTATATTTAGAATTAGCTGCCATTCTTTACACCAATCACAAATCCTGTCCAAGTCATCTTGTATCCTCCTACAGTCACTCAACGACGATACCTTCCCGTACACCACAGCATCATCAGCAAACAGCCGCACTTTGCTATCCACCCTATCCAAAAGATCGTTTATGTAGATAGAAAACAACAGCGGACCTACCACACTTCCCGGGGCACTCCAGATGATACCCTCACCCCCGATGAACACTCACCATCGAGGACAACCTACTGGGTTCTATTACTTAAGAAGTCTTCGAGCCACTCACATATTTGGGAACCAATCCCATATGCTCGTACCTTAGTTAGGAGTCTGCAGTCGGGCTCCGAGTCAAACTTATACCTCCCAAGGATATCACGAGTGTAAAATTAGAGAGATTCGAGCGCGCACGGAGGCTTTCCGGCAGTCGTTCTTCCCGCCAACCATACACGACTGGAACAGGAATGGGAGGTAATGACAGTGGCACGTTAAGTGCCCTCGGCCACACACCGTTGGGTGGCTTGCGGTGTATAAATGTAAATGTAGATCCCTAACCACTCTCACTTATGATGCAGCTCCATGTCTGTACCAAATACACTGTTTGATGTAATAACTCCAAGAGCCGCTCGCAGCTGCAGATATCAAAGCTGGGTCTCATTTAGTCTGCTTGCATGATCGCAGTGCTGCCCGACACGACAACAGCGACGGCTGACCTGGATCAGCACCTCGGCTTGGTGAGTGCCCAGCAGCAGCAGCAGCACGGGGGCGGCGTCGGCCACCACCAGACGGGCGCCGCTGACACCACCGGTTCTGCGGGGGCCAACACGGCGAACGGTGGCGCCGGGGGAACCAGCAACGGCGCCGGCAATCCCCAGCAGCAGCAGCAGCAGCAGGAGCGCGTCGGCTCCGCGGGCTCGGCGGGGTCCAGCGCTGCCGGTCTGCTGGTTCCGCGTTATCCTTCGTCTGCAGACTTTGGGCTCGTCGCCTCGGGGCCGCGCTCGCTAAGCGACTCCTCGGCGGGCGAATCGCCAGTCGGCAGCAGCGACGACCTGCTGGGCGCCGGCCAGCACAACGGCGGTGCCGCACCCTCCTTCTCCTCGCTGGTGCCGGGACACCACCACCATCACCACCACCACCAGGCGGCCACCACCGGAGCCGCGGCTGCCGCACCCTACGCCAGCTCCGGCGGATCCAACCTGTACCTGGGCGCACCGGTGCTGCCGGCATCGCTGCTCTACTCGCAGCTCTACTCGGCCGCCAGCGGCCATCAGAATCACCACCATCACCACCACCACCATCAATTCCACCACCCTCTGCACCACCACCATCACCACCAGGACCTGACGGGCGCCACGGCTACCGACGCCATCGCGCCGTCGGTGGCTGGCGTGAACGGCGGCGCGGCGTCGACCGGAGGCTCTGCGCTAGGCGGCCTACTCGGCACCTGCGCGTCGGTGTCGGCGGCGGCGGCGGCTGCAGCAGCGGCGGCGGCTGGCGGGTCGCGCGGCGTCGGCGCGGAGGAAGACGCCGCCTCCCAAGCGCGCAACGGCCTCGCGGTGCCTCAGCAGCAACAGCAGCCGCGCGCGCACTCCGCTAGCGACGGCGCCGCCGTCTGGAGGCCCTACTGAGCCCGGCGGCCCGATTCGCCGCCGTCTTGCCGGTGACGGAAGCCTTCTGCCATAGCCTACGTTCGGGACTTCGGGCACAAAAGCTGACGCACCAAAAACATTTCTCACATACGAATCCTCAATACGACAGTGCTCCGCACGGCATTTCAATAGCGGTGGTCCCACAGTGGCAGCAGCCTACTACGGTAGCCTGCCACGTATACTGAAATCCAAAAACATTGGTCAGATACGAATGTGCTCCACACGTCATTTTTATAGTGGTGGTCCCAAAGTGACAAAATCCTGCTGCGATACACTGCCACACACACTGACATACCAAAAGCATTGATCAAACGTGTCGTTCTAGTAACGCATACCAACAGCAATATTACCTGATTTACGTGTAGGAGCAGCCCTGTGTACAGGAGACTGATATACCAGAAAGCTTGGTCGAATCTGCAGTACGACAGTGCTCCACACTCCGTTTCAGTATCGCTTCTTCCACAGTGATACTACTGATTTGGTTATAGAAGCTAGATCTACAGCTTTCGCTATGCTCCTCTTAGAAACGACGTCACAGAAACAATTTTGCGTCAGCAGATGTTGAAACGAGGTGAGACAAAAGGTTAAACTAATTACGAGAAACATGTGCTGACTAGCAAGTGTTCAGTTCTCAACAGTAAAGTAACGAAAATAATAATTCTGCTAAAAAATGAACAATATCGCGACCTGTTCCCAAGCTAATTCTTAATCACGAGAAGGTCACTAAATTCCATATATATAAACTGCCAGATTATCTTACAAAACACATAAGATACTAAAATAACCGGCGTTTCGGCTTTGTTTCAGCGGCATTTCTCACACTCTACACCCTTAGGAAGGCCGTCATAGCACAGCCGAAACGTTTTTCATTGTATTATTTTAGTATTTTAGGTATTTTGCAAGATGATACAGCAGCACACCCAGAAATATGATGATGAGATTGATACCAGTGACATAAGTCACCGTACTTATAATCAAATCGAGTTCAAAATTTCTGCGAAAGAGTGATTAACGTTACGTAGTATCGTTTTCAGCTGTTAGTTTCAAACATTTCCAGAAACAATAAGAATATAAAAGAGGTTATGGGTGGTTTAAGTTCTCAAAATGTGTGTATTTTCACATGTGCTAAACGTTCGTCCCTTTCTTTATCTACTTTGAAAAAAATTTTTTTTTTTTTTGCTCATAAAGTAAAATTATGCCGTGGAAAGTTTTATCATTTTCTCGCACAGTTTTTGGTTAAAACATTTCCGTTTAAGAGGTTTAATTAAATCAACTGTTATAGCAAATGTGTAATCTATTCAGTTGTTTCGAAAATTTAAATTACCTTTCTTTTGCTGCGCAATAAGAATATTCACATTGTAACAGTTTCATATTTATCCGTGTTGTCAACCCAATATGAAATTCTTTGAGACAACACTAGTAGCGAGTAGCACAGTTCCTTTTTTTTTTGTTTCGTATGGCTGTAAGCAATAACCTCTCGCTCGAATGAGCAAGACTTTTATACCTCGCTGTAACGTTTAATATCTAATACGATAGGATTCACACACAAAAATAGTAGTGAGCTTTCAAATATGTATCTTTGTATTACAGCATTTCTTTTAACGACGTACTGGCTCAGATGAAGTAGTGTAATGGAGCCATGAATGATATGGCTTGCAGTCACATTCGCCTACCATCCGAAATGTAAAGACAATGGCTGACAGCAAACCTTAAGTTCCACCCATGTTTACTTTGATAACACGTAAACCAACGGTTTGGTTGTATTCTTAACCCTCACTTTTAGAACATATCCCTACTATTTCAAAGTTTTAAACAAGAATTTACCATTATAAACTATTTTGAAGACGCAGTCGTATGCTGTTGGAAGGTATACATTGTTTCACAATTAAAAATGAAAAGAAAGAAAACTCATTCCTTTTAATATCCGCCATAGATACATAAACTATGAACTCTTACCATGCTTTAAAATAATTTCCTACTGTGCATAGTATTCCTTTTACGGAAACCTTTGCTCATCATCTTCAGCACTTCCGAAAACTTTTATAGCTAACAAATTAGGTGACCTGCTCTGTGTTGTATATGATGCCTACAAATAATAGAAACTTTGAATCAACTTTGAGCACACACTCATAGTTCATAAGAAACTTGACATATAACACTATCGAATTACTTTAACACCGATATGTGACGAACCTGATGTTGACAGATATTTATAGAGTATCTCGAAATGTAAGAAAGCTCTATTCCGACAACGAAAACTGCATTTAATTAGGAGTTGTCTACTATCTTAATTTTCAAATAATCAACAAAGTGCGTATGGCATAATCCACCTAGAACGCAACGTGTGATACTATTTCAAGGACTGCGTTCTTACTACATTAAACTTTATGTTTTGAGGTGAGCTTTTTTTGGTTGCTATCATTTTTTTCCTTTTTAAGTCAACCGTACCTGAACCGATTGATGTAAACGATTTTATTGTATTCATTAGGTGAACAATACCCATCTGCTTAATCACTTATTCATCCTAATTGAGCGTACTTTAAATGGAGCAGAAACGCTGCCAAATTTAACATTTTCCGTTAAACTCATTCTACACCTATAAACCCTGCAAAACATGGTAAATGACGTAGTCTGTTGTTGTTAATACATCATGATGAATGTTAAAATAGCGCTCATTGGTTACGTCACTGCTCATTGGTTACATCACGGAGATGTTATGCAGCTAGGTCTCGTCTTTTCTGTCGGATTTGAAGAGAATTAAGTCGTACGCTAAATAACATTCTCATTCTCAAAAAAAGGACAGAACAACTTTCCACTGAAGTTTTCCGGAATACGTGAAAATTAGATTATGGAACCAATCGCCCATTACGTCAATTGTCGTTTCACTTCAATTACCACAGAAGTCAACAGTGGACCGTTATTGTTAATTTAAATTTCGTAATTTATTCGCAACAGCACAGTACTGTGTTCTATTTGCAACACGAGGCCTCTTCCGTAAATCAACGACTTAGAACACGAATTTAGTATTGTAATTATACGAGATATTGGTCAAGTGTTTTACAGTTTATCTTCTCGTAGGCTACTCAGCTGTAGGGAACTCACAATAGCATTTAAACGACCGCATTTGAAGATATGGTCGTCACTGAATATTTTACAAGACACAGACGGAATATGCTGTAAATATTGTAAGAAAGAAATCATAGCACACATAAATTTCGTGCTAGTTCAATTACGACATATTTTATTGTTTAAAACGTCTACTTCGTAAGCGAATGACATTTATATGTGTAGCTCTTGTCGGTAAGAATTAATGTTCACTTTCTGTTCGCAAATATTGTTCACGTTTCAAGTTACATCCCTGTGTCCAAATGTCAGACTTATACTTTTCAGTTAGTCATTTTCTCCGAAAATATCTACGTCTTGAAAAATTCATTGTTCCTAATTCTGCATTGTGTACTTTATTCCAATGATTGGTTGTGGAACTTAAATGAGGGTCTTAAGGCTTTTCTGAAGTAACTATGATTTTATCAGAAATCTGTAGTTACATGACGTCTCTATCGAGTATTAAAATAGTCCCCTATATTTCATTGAATTATGTTTCGCATCTTTTGCTTTATTTATTTATATATTAGTCACTACATGTAATAGTTGTAAATAAATATTTTTGTTAACTTATGGTACAGTTGCTTTGCGAAGTTATGTTTGAGCAATGTAACATTAGTCCTAAGTTAATGTGTTACATTTAATGTTTGTATTTCACTGATGTTTGTTAATGCATACTTCTTATTGTTAACTGCTTGTTAACTACACTGTTTTATAAAGTAATATATCAATTATAACAAAGTTTGTTCCTTGTATTCGTTAATGTTATGTATGTACAAGTTCCGTTTTATTAATGAAATGCTAATACTTAGAGACTACAGCATAATCTTTAGAGAAATAAATCTGATTGTCATTGAGGTAAGCTTGAGTCGTCACTAAACATCATATCGAACTATAAATAAAACTACTCACTTCATCTTTTTATTACGTTTGATATTGTTACATTTTTGTTACTTTTGCAGAACCAAATCAGACAGAGTTTTCATGAAACTGGAGTTCCTGATAGCTTTGCTTACATTACGACTTAAGTTTAAGAAAGCAGTTTTCTCTCCAAAAATATTGTCGTGTTGGAATATGTAAAGAGATATCTGTTTGGTAAAATCATTTGCTGGGAATCGTTCTTCGTTTCCCTATGTGCATCATTCAGTTTCAAATAACTGTGTACGTTTTTCTACTGAACTGCCTTACCTAATATTAAATCCCAAAAGTGTATCTTGTTTCCTGGATAAAGATGTTCTCGGCCAATATCAAATCCAAGTGCTACAATAAATTCTGTTATCTCATTATACCCTTGTAGTTACCTTATTACTGAGTGCTTAAACATAATTCCTGACATATAAAATAAACGTTATTTGTATGGGAAGTGTAGAAGATCACGAATAACATGTTCCTCTGAAAGCATCTTTATTTAATTTTTGTTGAGGAAATTCTAAAAAAAAATTCGTAGATTTCTAAATGTCATTTAGCTAGGACAGAAAAATAAATGAGTATGAGGACTTTATGTTACATGTTCACACTACCTGCTACTTACAAGCATCGATAAACACCTGAAGAGGCAAGCCATGCTTTGATACTGAAAGCAAGTTCCTCTTTCGCCTCAGTTTCAAATAATCTTGTAAGTAAACTTGTACTAATGGAGTGAGACAACACATTGCTTGTAGCGCTTCTTGTCGTTACCAGGTTCCCAAAAGAAAAATTATGTACAGTTCCAGTGTGAAGATATAATTTGTTTTAAAAATTATGCTGAGCGGTCAATAAACTGCAGCAACTGTCTTAAGTGGCCATGTTGGAATTACACGACACTTCCATGAAATCGTAATATTTCATCGTATTTATTTTTCTGCTGATCTGTAAAATGAGTCTTATTTACTACCAAAACATACGTTTTCTCTTTTGACTGGCGTGGGCTTAGTGAAACTGACTTCGTTGACCATGAAATTTGATGAAAGCAGTCAAACAATTAAAACAGGGCGAGGAAGAAAAATTTACCTGACACAAATGTGAACGATCAGAATGCTTAAATTTGCTTACAGTGCGCACGATCTACTGAATAATAAAAGATTCAACATAGTTCAAATAACTTCGTCAAACGTACTACTTCTTACAAGAATTGTGGTATGGGAGAGAGCCTCCATGGAGAGATTTTCGCAGACTGATATCTGCATCTGTGAGGCTAGCTCAGTTGATTAGATCATGAGGCCCTTCCAGGGTCTACACACAGTTTTAATAGTTCAAGGAGATTCAGCTCAGTGTACGCTCCACATCATAATGAAAGAATCATTCTGGTGACTGCAATGCAATAATAATAATAACAATTCAGTGTAATAATAATTATAATATAATGATACTTAAATGGCCGAGTCCATGTCTTCTAATTGTGTACCACACCAGTGGCTTATGTTTTCCTCACAGTGACAACACATGGAACTGCTTAGACGGATGCTACAAGACTATTAAGAAATCTAAAGTAAGATAAACGAATATAATATGGACATATTACTGAAAATCAGACAGTCATGTAGACTGAAACAATAAGGGAAACATATATGCTGTATTACTGGAACAGGTTGTGCACAACATTGCAAACATTTTAGATTAGACTTTATTATGATTGTAACTGAAACTTTCAGTGTATGACTTTGTAGAAACAACCAATATAAGCATTAATTGATGTAAATTCACCTGATTATGGAGCCATAATCTCTGAAATGGTTAGTGGGGCTTGTAGTTTCAACTGGTAACTGTAGACCTGTAGAATGCTAGGGTACCCAGGGTCATCCTCAGAATAACAATACATCCAGCACATGTTCTTGAACATTCTATATAATAACTTTAAAAGTCAATCTGAAACACTAAATCTACTTTACAAAAATACAGCAGAATGACAGACATAACAAAAATTGCTATTAGTTTGTCAATATTCTGTAGAAATTCACTACATTTAAAAAAAAATGAAACTTTACATATACGAATTAAGGAATAGGTTGAGAAACTCAGCGGCATGGAATGCAAGAATGTAATATAATCTTTTTTAGACAGGAACACTCGTAAAATGAGGGAGTAATTTTAAAAATTATAAACAATTATTTCTAGAATACTTGAAATTTTCGCCAAACGTAAACTCATCAGCCGAACCCAAACTTTGGACAGTGGTATATCGAACATACATTTATATACATTTACACTTCCAAGTGAAAAATGCATCTCATCTCTCCACATTAAATTTGAAAGCAAGTTTACGGTATATTAGTTTAAAAAATCACATGGCCTCAAATATCAGTGAAAAATGTAGTTTACCTACCAATTCAAGTTTATGATTTGATATTTGAAATCCAACAACGGCCTGAGTTTTTATGAGTAAATCACGTGGTGTATGTATCTTGCTTTACTTTAGCAGGTTACTAAATTACCTGGTTTCCTATTTCTTTAAGCCCACATGAAAACAAAGCAAAGAGTTACGAGTAACTACTTGGTACCAACATGTTGATGATAGTACCTACGCGATAACGAAAACATAGAGTCTAATAAGTGGGAAGTGAAAGAGTGATGAGAGGGGGAGTAGAAGTCCCAAACCGGAAAAACAACAGAATCTACGCAAGGTTATTGCCTTGAGACTTCGATCACAAATACTTACAAATACATCCCGTGCTCCAGCACACCCAAAATAAATTTACGAAAACGTTCACCACGAGAACCAGCTGACCACTGTCGCAAAGTTTAGAGGGCGTGAAACTGGCTGTACAAGATCGCTAAAACACTTCGGACGCTCTTAGAGAACATGCAATCAGGTAAGTCATTTACAGTAAAAGAAATATACAAAACAGACATCAAAAAACTTTCAGAATTCTGAATTAAAAAATATTCCTAAATCCATAAGATTAGTAACATAAAGTAAAGTAATCATTCAATCGTATATGAAAACTATTTATGAAATCCAGTTACAATAGAAAATGATAGAACCTCATTGTTTAATAAATTATCACAAATATCCTACGCTTATTCTGGCAGAGGAGCTATAACGTAGTTTGCACAGACTGCGCATAACACCCCCTCAAAATTGAAACATGGACCGTTTCCGCTAAAATTACTTGCGAAAAAGAAAAAAAAACAAAAAAAACAGCATATTGATATAATAACGTATTTCTGGATAACATCGTTCCACGTTGAAGTTTGTGCAATATTTGTTTTGACCACTGTATGACTCAGAGAATCTCTAACTGTGTGTCACTTTGGATACGAACCTACCCTCCACCATTACATGAAAAAAATGTTCAAGTATTAATTTTAATGCCGTCACACTTCACTGCAAAAGAACTATGCAAGTTTTACAGCAGTTTTGGCTTAAATGGCCCATACTAGCCCCTACACATTAACATCATTAACATCCAATAGTTTATTGGTAATATTATAGAAATGAGCAATTCAGACGGAATAAACAGTTGAAAATTTCTGTTTTCAGTTTAAAGTACGTGTGTAAGACAGGTGGAAGCTTTACGTATAGGACCTCCTAAAAGCGGAATCGGAAATTCAAGTTTCACCGAATATCGTAACTTACGGTACCACATACTGATAATCAACGATGAATCCGATATTGAGAAGGCTCTAATTCAATACCATACAATCAAAACCGAAAATTATCAAATGACTGTGCTCGACAAAATTCTAATGGAGACAACGTTGATTAGATTTAGCCGTTTATTCGCTACAGCGCATCAGATGCACGATTAACTTGATAATTGAACTCAGTTCCGTTAAAAAGAAACAAACCGAGCTAAATAATATTAGCGACCGCTGAAATAGCTTCGTCAAATAGAAACATAAGTATTGTATCGATAGAATGAGCTTTTATGGGCTGAGCAGTAAATATAGATGGTGAGTCATTAACTATTGCCACATAGAATAACTCCGAAAGAGTGATAGTAGCTGAAAAGTTTGTGGGACAAATGTTGCATGGGCCAATGGGGGCCATAATATGACGTTGGTTTTTTGTAGCTAGGTGGGGTCGCGTCAGAGATATGGATGACAACTTTGTTTTTTTAAATGGGAAGCTATAGTTCGGTATTTATTTTCTGATATCGATTATAGAGACGAATCCAATGATGTGTAACGGTAATGTCTTTGAATTTAAATGAAACAACAAGTTTACTGTTACCAGTCACTGTTTATTTATCTCCACGACGCGTTTCAAAGCCTTAGACCTCCATCGTCAGGTGGATTTACATTTGTTAATATGATATTTGTGTGTGTGTTGTGTTACGGTTTTTTGGAGGAACTTGTGGCACTGTCTAGTAGAGAAACAAAACACTATTTCAGAATATGGTTTTGGGTTTCTTCTGACAAAAAATTAAACGTGTATCTAACGGTAAATATAAAATAAGTAAAATAAAGTAATATATAAGAAACTACCAGCATCTATTGCGGTAATGAAACCAACATTTACCTATGTTTCACACCAAGTAATTGAGCCTTCTTCAGAAGATAAACCCGATTATATAACATGTCTACGAGAGCATGGTATAGAACTAAAACGAAAACAGCCTGAATAGGCATAGTCACATTTTAAAAATGCGGTACATAGGTACTAAGTCACCACCAAGACTTAAGCTCCGGCGAGCGCCTTGTCTCCATGGACGCCGTTCGGTGGGTCTCGGGAGCTCACGTGAAACTAAGTAGACCTAGATGACGCTGCGCAAATCAACAAGGTGGGGAACAGTAGAATAGGTGATCTTTATGCAAAAAAAGATGGCTTAAGAGAAGAAGCCTACATGTTGTACCTTCAGATTTCAAAGTTTAGTTCAACCTTTTATAATTTTCAAATCGATTTGTTCTGGGTAGCGGCCAACGACTGGCTTGCATAACGTAAAGCAGAAATTACGAAGAAACATGACAAGAAGCCTTCTAGCTTGACGAGTAAGACAACAAGTCAACTAGTTACAATACAGCAACAACCGAACCAAAAAAATTTTATGAATGGGTCATTAATAAAACAAATATTATTTGTTCACCTTCTGAAAGTGCACTAATATCGAAAGGGCTTAAATGTAACGTTGAACCTAGGATTACAGAAACAGAAATCATGGAAAATAGCGTCGGGGAAAGGCTACAATCCCGTCTCACTCCCTTCCCAACAACTGCTTCCCTTCATGTCCCTCGACTCTTATAACTGCCATCTGGTTTCTGTACAAATTGTAAATAGCCTTTCGCTCCCTCTATTTTACCCCTGCCACCTTCAGAATTTGAAAGAGAATATTCCAGTCAACATTGTCAAAAGCTACACATGCTAGAAACCTAGGTTTGCCTTTCCTTAATCTTTCTTCTAAGGTAAGTCGTAGGATCAGTATTGCCTCACGTGTTCCAAAATTTCTACGGAATCCAAACTGATCTTCCCCGAGGTCGGCGTCTACCAGTTTTTCCATTCGTCTGTAAAGAATTCGCGTTAGTATTTTGCAGCTGTGACTTATTAAACAGATAGTTCGGTAATTTTCACACATGTCAACACGTGCTTTCTTTGGGATTGGAATTACTCTATTCTTCTTGAAGTCTGAGGGAATTTCGCCTGTCTCATACATCTTGCTTACCAGATGGTAGAGTTTTGTTAGGCCTGAGTCTCCCAAGACTGTCAGTAGTTCTAATGGAATGTTGTCTACTCCTGGGGCCTCGTTTCGACTTAGGTCTTTCAGTAGTCTGTCAAACTCTTCACGCAGTATCATATCTCCCATTTCATCCTCATCTACCTCCTCTTCCATTTCCATAATATTGTCCTCAAGAACATCGCCCCTGTATAGACCCTCTATATACTCCTTCCACCTTTCTGCTTTCCCTTCTTTGCTTAGAACTGGGTTTCCATCTGAGCTCTTGATATTCATGCAAGTGGTTCTCTTTTCTCCAAAGGTCTCTTTAATTTTCCTGTAGGCAGTATCTATCTTACCCCTCTTGAGATAAGCCTCTACATCCTTACATTAGTCCTCTAGCCATACCTGCTTAGCCATTTTGCACTTCCTGTCGATCTCATTTTTGAGATGTTTGTATTCCGTTTTGTCTGTTTCACTTACTGCATTTTTGTATTTTCTCCTTTCATCAATTAAATTCAGTATCTCTTCTGTTACCCAAGGATTTCTACTAGCCCTCGTCTTTTTACCAACTTGATCCTCTGCTGCCTTCACTATTTCATTCCTCAAAGCAACCCATTCTTCTTCTACTGTGTTTCCTTCCCCCATTCCTGTCAATTTTTCTCTTATGCTCTCCCTGAAACTCTATATAACCCCTGGTTCTTTCAGTTAATCCAGGTCCCATCTCCTTAAATTCCCACCTTTTTGCAGTTTCTTCAGTTTTAATCTACAGTTCATAACCAATAGATTGTGGTCAGAGTCCACATCTGCCCCTGGGAATGTGTTACAACTTAAAATCTGGTTCCTAAATCTCTGTCTTACCATTATATAATCCATGTGAAACCTTTTAGTATCTCCAGGGTTCTTCCATGTATACAACGAACTACGAGCTCCATGAGAAGATTAATTTTACACTTGAAAATGAATCCTCTAACAGGTCTTTAAATTATTGGAGGTCTTACCCTCAGGATCGTTCAACATTTTTCGTAGAAGTAAATTTTCTGATAATGTCATAGCGACCGATTCCGCCCATCCGCAAGCTCATAAGTTACCTTTTTTTTCATTCTAGTATACATCGTGCCCTGACAATTCCTCTGTCTCCAGATGCTTTCAAATGTGAATTAGTAAAGCTTGCGGAAATTGCAGGAAATAATGGTTACAAGGCTGACTTGGTGAGGCAAATGTACAACAAGAAACCAAATAAAAGCAATAATACGTCATCCACATTAAATGACGGGGGAGAAGGTGAACCTGCTGCCTTTTTGTCTGTTCCCTTCATAGGCAGGGTTTCTTACAGATTAGGCCGAATGCTTAAGAATAATTGGTTTAAGGTAGCATTTTCAACCAATAATAGTCTAAAAAATACTTTGGTCCATACACTGCAAGCATCACATGACAAACTATTTCGCTCTGGGGTTTATAAAATCACTTGTGGGGACTGCCCGAACTATTATATAGGTCAAACAGGCAGAGCTATTGCTACTAGATATAAGAAGCACATTCCAACCAAAGTGGTGACGGCGCACGAGCGAACACCTGATACAAATGGCACTCGCTCCTAGTCCCGTAACCAGCACAGTGATACTTCATCATGAGATTAAAGGTACTAGATTAGACATCCTGGAGGAGATGTAGATTTTTGAACATCTGCGATCTGATAAGGATAACCTCCTTAATGATCAACTTCAGTTGAAAAAAAGGATTTTTTAAAATGTTTTTTGCCATTATTTAGAATATCATGACCAGATAATGGCTGATTCGGAGGAGCCGAGCAGTATTTTGGTGTCGGTGTGACACAGATTGTCGATGTTTGATGTACTTTATTTGAACATCCCTTAAGGTAGTAGCTAGCATGCGTGCGTTTGCCGACGTAACATTTTGGTATAAGATTCCCATCAGGTGATCTTTCCACATACGGTGCTTACACACATGGTTTCAATAATTAAGATGCCCGTATCTACCCCATAGACAACAATCATATTTATACAAGTGGTTACTAGCCCACGAACGGTGAAGTGGAACCTCAGGTGTCAAGATGAAGTTTAGCTGGTCCATTTCGACATTTTAGGGTAGTTCCCTTTATATTTATTTACAGTTGCAACCCCGAGACGACTTCACCCTGGTCCATTTATAGTATGCACATGGGCATATTAGTAGCTATCTGTTCTTTATTTTTAATTCTTTCTTGCGAAGAACATGCCGTTTACACATGTCAAATGACCATAAAAAAATTTTCCAAGGTGTCTTCTCGGGTCAAGCACGTTTTATCATATCATATCTATTTAACAATAGCCTTTAATATAAGAGGCGATAATTCTATTTTGTAGCGCGTAGTGAAACTGACCTCTGTCGGTCGATGGAGTATAAGGGCGACGAAAGGGCCTTGTACGTCCGTTCACGCAATTACCATATTTTTTACACGTAAACTAATTTGACCTGTGCTGGTCAAGTGCTATTACATGGCGATGAAATGGAGTTGTTCGTTCACTCACGCGTTATTTTTAGTAATAATATAAAATTTAATCTTGATAATATTCATCATTCAGTGCGTGTCAGCAATAAGAAGTATGTATCTTTCTGGCAGATTAAAACTGTGTGCCGGGCCGAGACTCTAACTCGGGACCTTTGCCTTTTGCGAAAGGCAAATGTCCCGAGTTCGAGTCTCGGCCCGGCACACAGTATTAATCTGCCAGGAAGTTTCATATCAGCGCACACTCCGTAGCAGAGTGAAAATCTCATTCTGGAAACATCCCCCAGACTGTGGCTAAGCCATGTCTCCTCAATATCCTTTCTTTCAGGAGTGCAAGTTGTGCAAGGTTCGCAAAAGAGCTTCTGTAAAGTTTGGAAGGTAGGAGACGAGGTACTGGCAGAAGTAAAGCTGTGAGGACGGGGCGTGAGTCGCGCTTGGGTAGCTCAGTTGGTAGAGCCCTAGCCCGCGAAAGGCAAAGGTCCCGAGTTCGAGTCTCGGCCCGGCACACAGTTTTAATCTGCCAGGAAGTTTCATACCAGCGCACACTCCACTGAAGAGTGATAATCTGATTCCGGAATAAGAAGTATGTCTACATCAACTGATAAAAACGCCTACTCGACCATCTGTGCACAGGTTATCCGATATTAATTGCACTTTGGCGTTTACGTACTACAGTTTCGCTGTTTTATGTCGTATTTCATTAATAACGATGGGTGCGTTAGGCAACATTCGTTGTGAACGGGCCATTATATTATAATAATGTAAGACGGGTTAGTGTCTTCGCACTCATATAAATCCACGCGTAGTTTGTTATACACTCCTGGAAATTGAAATAAGAACACCGTGAATTCATTGTCCCAGGAAGGGGAAACTTTATTGACACATTCCTGGGGTCAGATACATCACATGATCACACTGACAGAACCACAGGCACATAGACACAGGCAACAGAGCATGCACAATGTCGGCACTAGTACAGTGTATATCCACCTTTCGCAGCAATGCAGGCTGCTATTCTCCCATGGAGACGATCGTAGAGATGCTGGATGTAGTCCTGTGGAACGTCTTGCCATGCCATTTCCACCTGGCGCCTCAGTTGGACCAGCGTTCGTGCTGGACGTGCAGACCGCGTGAGACGACGCTTCATCCAGTCCCAAACATGCTCAATGGGGGACAGATCCGGAGATCTTGCTGGCCAGGGTAGTTGACTTACACCTCCTAGAGCACGTTGGGTGGCACGGGATACATGTGGACGTGCATTGTCCTGTTGGAACAGCAAGTTCCCTTGCCGGTCTAGGAATGGTAGAACGATGGGTTCGATGACGGTTTGGATGTACCGTGCACTATTCAGTGTCCCCTCGACGATCACCAGTGGTGTACGGCCAGTGTAGGAGATCGCTCCCCACACCATGATGCCGGGTGTTGGCCCTGTGTGCCTCGGTCGTATGCAGTCCTGATTGTGGCGCTCACCTGCACGGCGCCAAACACGCATACGACCATCATTGGCACCAAGGCAGAAGCGACTCTCATCGCTGAAGACGACACGTCTCCATTCGTCCCTCCATTCACGCCTGTCGCGACACCACTGGAGGCGGGCTGCACGATGTTGGTGCGTGAGCGGAAGACGGCCTAACCGTGTGCGGGACCGTAGCCCAGCTTCATGGAGACGGTTGCGAATGGTCCTCGCCGATACCCCAGGAGCAACAGTGTCCCTAATTTGCTGGGAAGTGGCGGTGCGGTCCCCTACGGCACTGCGTAGGATCCTACGGTCTTGGCGTGCATCCGTGCGTCGCTGCGGTCCGGTCCCAGGTCGATGGGCACGTGCACCTTCCGCCGACCACTGGCGACAACATCGATGTACTGTGGAGACCTCACGCCTCACGTGTTGAGCAATTCGGCGGTACGTCCACCCGGCCTCCCGCATGCCCACTATATGCCCTCGCTCAGAGTCCGTCAACTGCACATACGGTTCACGTCCACGCTGTCGCGGCATGCTACCAGTGTTAAAGACTGCGATGGAGCTCCGTATGCCACGGCAAACTGGATGACACTGACGGCGGCGGTGCACAAATGCTGCGCAGCTAGCGCCATTCGACGGCCAACACCGCGGTTCCTGGTGTGTCCGCTGTGCCGCGCGTGTGATCATTGCTTGTACAGCCCTCTCGCAGTGTCCGGAGCAAGTATGGTGGGTCTGACACACCGGTGTCAATGTGTTCTTTTTTCCATTTCCAGGAGTGTATTTTAGTCAAAACCTGGTGCAGAGGCTTTACGTTTCAGAGTTTCAACCATTCTATAAGTTATTTGTTTTAAGATATAACTGCGTTGGTTTGACAGTCATGGTCTCAGTCAGACATGCGCAATGTTCCCCGCCATGCTGATATGCAGCGCGTCATCTAGGTCTACTTAGTTTCACGTGAGCTCCCGAGGCCCACCGCACGGCGTCCATGCAGACGAGGCGCTCGCCGGAGCTTAAGTCTTGGTGGTGACTTAGTACCTGTGTACCGCATTTTTAAAATGTGACTACGCCTATTCAGGCTGTTTTAGTTTTAATTCTATACCATGCCCTCGTAGACATATTATAGAATCAGGTTTAACTTCTGAAGAAGGCTCAATTACTTGGTGTGAAACATAGGTAAAGGTTGGTTTCACTACCGCAATCGAGGCTGATAGTTTCTTATATATTAGATTATCACGATTGCTGACTGGGCTGCAGTGTTGAAAGTACTAAAATAAAATACCTCCAGTTGTCACATGTATACTGTCATATTTTGTACACAAATATGGCGTCGGAAACTACTGGGTGCTTAGTTCGTATAGCAGAAGAGCAAACATTGTCGCAATGTACGAAGAATATACGTCCTAACAAAATTATTACGGAACATATTTGTAAAGGATTTGGAGGTTGTTCTTTGAGGTGTTTAATACATTCGTTGGAATAAATACTTCAGGTGGTATATAAATCCGATTTTGACAAGTTAAAATAGCTTATACTTCATAATCATTTGTAAAATCAGGTGAAGTGTTACAGACTATAAGTACAATAATAATACTGGCTACAGTGGTAAAATTATACACAAACAACAGTTTTGGTTGGGATTCTTAGATAGATATGAAAGGCTGGAGGCAGAGGCGGAGGAAGAGAAAGACAAGGTGAGAGGGAGAGAGAGAGAGTGGCAGGAGTGATTGTATGAGAGCAAACTTTACAATGGAAGGGGTCTTAAGATTATATCTGTTACATCTAACAACTTCCTAAAGGTTTCGGTAATACATTGGTTAATCCTTAAAAATATACAGATTTAATGTGCAATTTGTGCCAGTAGTTGATGTACTTATAGTTTCAAGCTGACAAGGGGTACAAGCTGTTGGTGTGATGATATATCTGTAAATGAGGTCAATGTCTTGTACACTCGGGGGGCTGTTGTGGTAACATAACTAAATATTTATGGTAAATATTAGGGTGTGAGTGTTGAGTAATGTTGTTAGGACGTATAATCTTTGTACTTTGCGGCAATGTTTTCTCTTCTGCTATACGATCCATGCACTCAATAGTTTCCGACGCCATATTTGTTTACAGTATATGACAGTATACATGTGATGTGTTACGACAGTGAAAGGAACCTGTGACCATTGGAGGTACTTCATTTTACTTATTTTATGTTTACCGTTAGATACACGCTTAATTTTTTATCAAAAGAAACCCAAAACCATGTTCTGAAATAGTGTTTTATTTCTCTACTACACAATGCCACAAGTTCCTCCAAAAAATCGTAACACAACACACACACAAATGTAAATCCACCTGATGATGAGGTTTAAACCTTTGAAACACGTCGTGGAGATAAATAAACAGTGACTGGCAGCAGTAAACTTGTTGTTTCATTTAATATCAATAACAGTCACGGTAAAGCCTAAACTAAAAATGTTTGCAGTTAAAGGTCCTTGAAGGTCAACGAAGGTCAAAAAGTTGACATGAACGTCCATTTATAGAAGGTGTTCGAAGTGATGACCATTGGTATCGATGCAGTGCTGCAATTTTCTTATCATGGATTGATTGGTATTCCTTATCACTTCGGCAGTTATCGAAGCACATGCTTTCACAATTCTCTCTGGTATATCCTGCAAATAGTAAATATTCGCAGAATACGGTGTATCAATCTAACGTGCCATTGACATGTAAACACCATTCGACGGTTTCGCAATACAACACTAATAGGAAAGGTACGACCAGTATCGTCAAATCAAGCGAATGTGAATGATGTATTCCTTCGAAGAACAAGTCGATACGCTTCTCATTTACGGAGAATGCCAACGAAATTCTGTGAGAGCTAGAGACTTATAAGCTGAAAGATATCCGCAACATAGTCACTCTACACGTCGATCATTTAAACATGTGTATGATAAATTGATAACAACTGGATCTTTAACGCATCGGAAACATATCCAGCAAAGCAAAATTACTAACGAGGAAACGGAAATTGGTACTCTTGCCACTGTGATTCGAGATGCTTGTATTAGTTCGCATCAAATCGCAAATGATTCTGACATGAGCCAGAGTAGTGTTGTTCGTGTTCTGCATCGCCATAAATATCGTCCCTACCATATCAGTCTACACCAAGAATTAACTGGTACGGATTGTATGCGTCGCACTGAATTCTACCGATGGTCTCACCTTCAGATTCAGAGGGATGACTCATATATTAATTTGATTTTATTTACTGACGAGGCTACATTCACTAACCGTAGAAATGTTAATTTGCATAACATGCATGATTGGGCAACTGAAAGTCCATGATGGCTGCGGCAAGTTGCACGCCATAAACCGTGGTCGGTGAGTGTATAGTGTGGGATTCTGGAGGACAGAATTATAGGCCCCTATTTCATAGAAGGAAATCTTAATGGTAGGAGGAATACATTCCTGCAAGAAACATTAGGTCTAGAACGATATTTTCACTCTACAGCGGACTGTGCGCTGATATGAAACTTCCTGGCAGATTAAAACTGTCTACCGGACCGAGACTCGAGCTCGGGACCTTCACCTTTGGCGGGCAAGTGCTCTACCAACTGAGCTACCCCAGCACTGGAAGAATGGATATTGCGGAGACATGGCTTAGCCACAGCCTGGGGGATGTTTCTAGAATGTTCATATCAGCGCACACTCCGCTGTAGAGTGAAAATTTCATTCTAGAAACATCCCCTAGGCTGTGGGTAAGCCATGTCTCCACAATATCCTTTCTTCCAGGAGTGCTAGTTCTGCAAGGTTGGCAGGAGAGCTTCTGTGATGTTTGGAAGGTAGGAGACGAGGTACAGGCGGAATTAAAGATGTGAGGACGGAGCCTGAGTCGTGCTTGGGTATCTCAGTTGGTAGAGCACATGTCCGCGAAAGGCAAAGGTCCCGAGTTGGAGTCTCGGTCCGGCACACAGTTTTAATCTGCCAGGAAGTTCCAACATTAGGCCTGTTATTGGAAGAAATACCTTTAGAAACAAGGAACAGAATGTGGTACAACAAGATGGATGATCGGCACATTTTTCGCTGATGGCTAGAAATGAGTTGCAGAGACAATTCCCAAATCTTTGGATCGGACGCGGAGGAGATGTGTCGTGGCCAGCTTGTTGGCCAGACTTCACGCCTCTGGATTTCTTCTTGTCGGGATTCGTAAGAGACATTGTTTATAAAGACGTTCCAAGTACACCTGAAGATAGGTGAGAGAGAATTGTAAGAGCACGTGCTTCGTGCCTATGTGATAAGGAATACTACTTAATCCAAGGTAAGAAGATTGCAGCACTGCATCGATACCAATAGTCATCACTTACAATAACTTCTGTAAATAGACGTTGATGCCACCTTTTTGACCTTCGCTGACCTTCAAAGACCTTACTGTTACCCATCATTGGATTCATCTCGATAACCGCTATCAGAAAATAAGTACCAAAGTATAGCATCCTATTTAAAAAACAAAGTTGACCGTCATATCTCTGAAGCGACCTCACCTAGCAACAAAAAACCAACGTCATATTATGACACACGTTGTCCCATGCAACTTCTATCCCACAATCTTTTCAGCTCCTACCATACTTTCAGATTTATTCTAGGTGGCATCAGTTAATGACTCACCCTGTAGATTTCGGTACAGTCACTCCATTTTCTAAATACAAGCAAAGTGACTTAGAAAATTTCATAAGAAGTAAAAACTAATACTTTATTCCATTTCAACTGTAGCACCACGTTAATGGAGCATACAGTTCGCTTTAGAGGGCTGTAGTTGGTGCCAGAATGGTACCAGGCTGTCATACATTCCTCCACCGCCGACGCAGCTCATGGAAATAATGGCAATGAGGCGGTGCGTATATGTGCCAGTTGACAGCATGGAATAAATGCAGTAAGGATGATCTACGAGACGACGCTCGTCGTGTTTGGACATTCCAGTGACCTCACCGTAAATAAAAATGACCGACTCGTTGATTTATTAATGCGGATTCTCCAAGATGCCTACAAGAAATGGTGCAGCCCCATAGACATATAACACGGTGTAAGAAGGGAGTTCGTGAAAATGCCCTAACCGACGGGAAACGGAGAACCGTGTCACGTCTTGTCAGTGACAGTCGGGTTCGAACTCTACAGAAGTTTCTTCATTTGGTGAATGAAGGTCCATCTCAGCTAGCTTCTGAGTGTACATACCGGAGGAGAGTACATTTAATGGGCATTTGACATCGGGAACCTCGCAAAAGACCATTGGTCACAAGGGCATATAAAGCACCGCCTTTTCAGTGGGCCACAAAGAACAGGTACTTTACAGTAGCTGACGGGTAGCGTGTAATGTGGATCGCTGCGTCTCCATTATGCCTCTTTTGAAATGATACCGAGCATCGGATGCACCGACTGCTAAATGAGCCGTTTAAGGCTGAGAGAGTGACGGCTGTGTTTGTGAGATAGTCTGTCATACTATACGTTGGGCTCACTCACTCAGCTGATTGTGAGTGCATCCAGGGTGTTTCTATTAGTATTCTTAGCGGAAAAGTGTTGCTCTTTATTCTGCATCGTTTTGATGAGTATGCTGTTAACACTCCCACATTAGGGACGCAATGCAACAGCGGCTCCGTTTAACACAGAAGCGTCAAGTCCTTGGTACAATTCGGTGGTATGTGGCACCAGATATGTACTCTCAGATCACGTAATTCCTGTAAAGTACGGACCAGTATTTTGTCGGCACAGAGTGGGCGCCAGATAGTGTCCCAGTTGTGTTCCATCGCTCCAGACAGGACGAGTTTTGTGGGCAAAACTTCGCTGTAGCACGATTCTGGCCTTGCAACATACATAGTTCGCAGTGTCCCTTCTGATCCCTCTTCTTTCACATTCTATCTTTTCTTAAACTTTAATTTTAAACATAACCTAAAAATGTGAACAATAGATTGATAAGAGCAATTCTGCCTGTGTAGAATTAACAGTGTGTGCCACAAGATAATAAGACAAATTTTTGGGAGAGATGATCGCTGAAATTGTCACACACGACAATGAAACTTATTGTAATCAGTAAAACAACTAACAATGAAATGAATGATAATTCATCTTTTACTGCACTCAAGGAACTCACGAGTTAAGCAATTGTTCCCTTAATAATGGAACATTCGTATCAGTTCCAAATACAGATTGCCTCAAAATACAGACTTAATTGTTTGCCTCTGGCGCCCATGTGATTCGTTAGAACCTGACACTTAACCACGTCACACATCACACATGGCAAAAGAGTGGCCCTGGTGTGGTGTACCATCCCCCATCACTTGCTACGTGGTTACCTCTTATGACACAATTTACTGCCGTGCTCGGCTGTCCTGTCTTCGCAATCCACTTTTGTGCCTGTTATTGTAACTCACATGTTGCCACACGGGCTGCTGCACCCATGGCCCTTAGCGCAACGCTCCACAACGGCTCTCACAGTACTTTTGATTACCTTTGCGAAATACTTATAATTTTTTGTCTAAAATCTGGGGAGCTGCCCTACAGCCTCTATGAATAGTATCAAGTGTTACATTCGGGAAATCGAGCGTCAGCTGTGTCATCCGCAGCAGCAAGACTTCCATCGATATTACATGTACAATGAACTAAATACGAGAAACATGACTTTGAAACGGCACTTGTGTTGCACTTTGCAAGGCAAGTGTTATTCGTGTCTGTGTAGACACACTAACGGTTTCGTTTGAATTCAGTGCACTACCCAATTAAATTAAAAGCAAAACAACAGGCACTTACCTGTCGTCTTCTTCTGCTACTATCCAGACTGATATTAATCAGGTTGTTTAAATGTGATACTTGGAGCTTTCGTTACCAAAATTTGCATAACGTAGAATAGTATTGGCCTGGTTTAGTACTCATAGTAAGGTCTGAAGAACTGATGATATACTTTCATTTCCTTAATTGTCTGACTATAATCTTGAAAGTGGATTCTCCGATTATTCAAGACCATTCGCTAACCTGATAACAGCTACAGTTGATACTGGCCATGCCACACAAAGAGGTAGTATGCTTGTAATACCATCTCGTTGCAATGACTGTTAACAATAGGGCACATATCATGTTGTTTACATCCACAGACATTTCATTACTTCGTCTTTTCTCAAGTTTTTAACTTCATATGATTCTCAGAGTTCTCGATCAAAACCGTGTAACATTGTGCATTATTCTTTCACAAACAAGTAAGTATAAACACGCTACATTAATTTCATTCCGTGAGTCCATGCCACTCATTCCATGAAACAACCAGATCCTTTCTCGCAACTCATTGTTTAGCAGCTTCTTTATCAGGTACCTCACGACAGATAACTGTTTCATGGAAGTAATTTACAATAATCGTCGTCGCCTGCCATGCCAACATCACTCAACCGTATTACGCTCCAAATTTAACAAATAAATTACTAATTAAACCTTCCTCTCTCGTTTTACATTCATCCTACGCATATTTTCAGATCTTCAACAATACATCGTCAAACGTAAGTACTTTACCAAATCGTAAACACATTAAATACAATTTTGTTATATACATATCATTGGAGTACCTGTGAGAAGCGGTTTTTATTTCTGGCAGTACCACTTAATGCGTTAAAGCTGACAAAATGTGCAGTATTAGTGACTAATGATCTATTTACTACAGATCTATATTTCAACTACTGCGTGGCTATCATCAGTACCAAAAACGTACAAGAATACATTACATTAAGAAAAATCTATGAATCAAACTTTTATAGTGGTATAAGCTTAGTGCAAGAGCAAATGATAAAATAGCATACTGGTAAGATAGAAGTCAAATCATAATTATAGCTTATCTATAAGAATACCCTCTGATAGACTTTCTATGCAAACCTTTCACAGATAGGACACTGTTCACAAATGTTACACAGCCAACCTCAGAGTACATGATAATGGACTGCAAAGCCCTTTATACATCCGTAGCTTGGATTACCGAATTTGATGGCCTTCGTCACAAAAAGTTGGCTAATTCCTTGAAAAAATTAAGAACAATAGATTAAAACATTGCCAAAAGTAGCTTAGATGTGTATTATTTAAAAGGCAGCCCTAAACACATCTGTTAGTCGACGTGCGTGGTTGTTGCTGTGCGAACTAATAGTAGTTCCGATATATTGTTATTTAAAACGCTAATAAATAGTAAATGTATACAATTCCTCATCTTCACAGGAACAAAAGCTTACTAAAAGTCTTGCATTAAAAACAATTGGCTTCATTTTAGGGCCAGTTCAATTAAAAATAAACACCAGAAGCATTAGGAACTCAAATATCAACGAAGGTACCTTATAATAAACAAGAAACATTACGTTTTACAATGTATTTACACCTAGAATTCCCGTAATACCATAAAATTATTGGTTCACTTTCATGCTAAATTCACTGAAGTTTATAGCCCTCTGACTGTTGATAGAGAAAAAAAATTCTGTTAACTAATACCAAACATTTTGTCATATGTGAGCTTGGAGGGGTTCTACTATGACAGGCCAATACTGTCGGGTAGATGAGCTTTCTGTCATCTGCTGTCACTGGTGAAGCTCAAAGAAGTTTCTAAAAGGTTATCAAAATCGGGAGCTCCTTGTTGCCACCCTGCTTGTTGTCCAGTGTGCTATGAGACGATGGTTGATTGCAGAATCGAACCTGGTACTTCATGTGTAAAACACATAGCCGAGATAAACAAAATACTAGTTATTTTGTTTGGCCACTAGATGGTGTGAGCGTGCAACTACTATTGACTTGGCACATATGAGTGCGTGTTTTCTGGTGCAGCACACATATGTGACGGCAGTACAGTTGTAGTATTTTAGGGTATGTGACTTTCCAGTTAGTTACAAGTTATCCAGTTATAAGATGACATAGCTATCGGGAAAGACTTTAAGGATGAACAGATGCAGTTGTTCTCAGCAATATTCTCGTGGACTACAGCTGTCATGGTGCTGTCCGTTATTACCACAGATCCCATGAAAAACCAGAAAACGTCCATCATAGCATAATACTGAAACCACTGACGCATGTCTCTAACAACGTACATGTTTCGAACCCCGCTTGTGTCTTTGATAAAACGTGAGCGTCCATCACCTTCTCACCTACTAATGGTTTTACTGTCCTTCAATCACTTTACGTAGATGGTCACGACAGTAGCTCATGAACAGGTACTCGTTCCATAGCACCTGGCCGTAAGAATTTTTCCCTTATCAAGTTTGTGCCAGAGGATTTTCCCATTTGTGATTATGGCCTGTATTGTGGCTATAATGATTCGCCATTGGGCTCTGCCGCACTAATGTATTTGCCTTACCGCCTGGCGTACCTAAAACGCAATGAGGCGGCATTCACACCCGCGGCTACTCCGCTTACTAGTGAAGATGAAGTGGTCAGTGAGGTATCACACAAAGGTCATATGCTGTGGAGGCTCCAGGCAAGACCTAGCGAGGTCGCGAAGTGGTCAGCACACTGGATTCGCATTGGAAAGGACTGCGGTTCAAACCCGCGTCCAGTCATCCTGATTTCGGTTGTCCGTGATTTTTCTAAACGCTTCAGGCAAATGCTGGGACGGTTCTTTTGAAAGTGCACGGCTGATTTCCTTCCCCATCCTGCCCTAATCCGAGCTTGTGCTCTGTCTCTTATGGCCTCGTTGTTGGCGAGACGTTAAACAATTTTGTCCTCCGTCTCTGCTTCCTCTTCCTCCTTCTCTTCCTCCTTCAGTTAAAGACCCCGGTCTGTCTGTTCCGTGGCGAGGCTTTGACGTACAGCATTTTGTCTCCCACTCGTAGATTCTCCGTTCGTCAAGCACTTTCCAATAACCTCAGGAAAGTAGCACGCGAACAGCCGATTATCTTTTCTCTTTCCGAGATGTTCATTACTAAGTGTCTGGCCAGAAGAATCTCCCCATTGTCTAAGTCGCTTATTCTGCTGGATTGAGCCATTTTCGGCCAGTATCGACGCTGAAGTGGTTTCCCACTCGTCCCTGCTCCACTTATATAGGTTTTTTTCCCATACCGCATAGCGTGCCGACAACGCCATCAAGCGGCATTCAATCTTGTAGTGGGCATTTGTCATAATGTCCCCTCAGTATGTTTTCTCATTGTACAGAATTGTTACTGTGTGATTTAGCTATTTATCTACAGTTTGTCGTTTCCTTGCGGTTAACGACCTAGTTACGCCTGTTTATGTTGGATACTGTTGTAAATATCGGCAGGTATAGCTAAACGATATCGTCTGCTGAGTGGTCCCCTGGACTGGACGGTTTATTAGGTTCTGTGCCGCTGTGAAACCCATGCAGCCCTTCGCTGATACGGCTCCCTCCGATGGAGGACCCCCTCTGGGGTGGCAGGGGGAGAAACCAAAAGGGTGGGGCGGCGGTGCTGCCACGTCACCCGGCCGTCGTTAACTGTGGGAACGCGCACCCGCTTCTGGGCTCGCACCGTGCCGTGCAGTATTGTCCGCCACCCGAGGCAAACCTACCCGTGCACATGAGCTCAAGCTTTAGTCGCCGAAAGGTTGTGAGTGTAGGCAACAACCATCGATTTTTCAGTACAAATTTATGCACTATCGCCCATGAAAATTAATATCAAGTTGGATATACTCATTTTCTAAAAACCTGATTACAGATGTTTACTTGTCAAACATGAGTTATCTTCAGCATGTGCGCTACCCAGACCCATGTTCCATATCCGTTCCTACTCCCGGAGACTTGTTGTAGGCCACCCGTTGTCGCCCATGTCAAAATCGCCTGTACCATTATCATTTGTAAATACGGTCTACATTTTCCTCGTTATTCCCCGAAACAGTTGTGTTTCCTGTGATCGGACGTGGATAAGAGATATCGGTTACGCACGTACTACACCCGATGATGCCCAGATTGTCAGTTAAATTCAGTTTCACTTTCACACTGAAGTTTACCTTTGCTGTATTGCTTTTCCATATGAATATATCACTTTATAAAAGTTTCTAGTAGACATAATTAGTGTTCAGGTAACTTACATAGCCTGACAACGGATGCTACTGGTTAAGAATGACGATAATGATTTGTCCCCTGATTTCGTGTGTAATCGCTGATTAAAACTGTATCAGATGACAGAACACTTGCCCGCGAAAGGCAAAGGTCCCGAGTTCGAGTCTCGGTCCGGTACACAGTTTTAATCCGCCAGAAAGTTTCATATCAGCGCACACTGCGCTGCAGAGTGAAAATCTCACTCTCGAAACATCCCCCAGGCTGTGGCTAAGCCATTTCTCCGCAATATCCTTTCTTCCATGAGTGCTAGTTCTGCAAGGTTTTGCAGAAGAGCTTCTGTGAAGTTCGGAAAGTAGGAGACGAGGTACTGGCGGAATTAAAGCTGTGAGGACGGGTCGTGACTCGTGCTCGGGTAGCTCAGATGCTAGAGCACTTGCCCGCGAAAGGCAAAGGTCCAGAGTTGGAGTCTCGGTCGAGTACACAGTTTTAATCCGCCAGGAAGTTTCATATTAGCGCACACTCCGCTGCAGAGTGAAAATCTCATTCTGAAAACTAGAACACACTAAGGCATATGTTAACGGTCGATACCATACCACCTGTCCAGAAGGAGATTTAATAAATACACATTGCAGGGAAACCCAAGTCCGGTCCGGTATAGGACAATGCCTTTGTGAAACCACAGTCAATATGGAAACAACGAGCT
This sequence comes from Schistocerca piceifrons, assembly GCF_021461385.2. NCBI lineage: Eukaryota > Metazoa > Arthropoda > Insecta > Orthoptera > Acrididae > Schistocerca > Schistocerca piceifrons. The sequence continues at coordinate 150,708,732 of NC_060139.1, forward strand.
ACCAGGGGCTCAAAAGGCAACGGGAATAAACCAAGGGCCACAGTCTACATGGCCGTATCGAACCGAAATACAAGAAAGATGTTACAGACCCCCAGAGTGACTCAAATAGGTGGCCAACAGATGGAAGGTTAAACCAAACAGCCACCCAACTTAGGTTAACTCTGGAGAATACAGTTCAAAAAATGGCTCTGAGCACTATGGGACTTAACATCTGTGGTCATCAGTCCCCTAGAACTTAGAACTACTTAAACCTAACTAACCTAAGGACATCACACACATCCATGCCCGAGGCAGGATTCGAACCTGCGACCGTAGCAGTCCCGCGGTTCCGGACTGAGCGCCTGAACCGCTAGACCACCGCGGCCGGCGGAGAATACAGTTATTTGCACAGTTCAAGAGTGGGGTTTAAGGATGCACACCTGTTACCTGGACGATGTCAGGAAATATCAGGTAATCAAAAAGTCAGTATAAATTCTGGACGATGTCAGGAAATATCAGGTAATCAAAAAGTCAGTATAAATTTGAACACTTAATAAACCACGGAATAATATAGATAGAGAGGTAAAAATTGACACACATGCTTAGAATGACATGGGGTTTTATTAGAACAAAAACAACAAACAACAAAGTTCACAAAATGTCCGACTGTTGGCGCTGGAGAGCAAAACGTCAGTGATTGCGCATGACAATCGTGTATAAAAGGAGGTGTAATGAGAGAGAGAATCAGATGCGCCAGCACTCGCAGCATGGAGACGTTACCTGAAAAGGCGCTTTTAGTGAAGCTGTATTATCAGAATGGGGAATGTGCTAGTTCAGTGTTACGATCCTATCGCCATAGGGTCCGTTGACAAATGCAGCTGTGACGAGAATGATTTCGAAGTTCGAAGCCACGGGTTGTTTAGACGATAGACCCCCGTAAAGACCGACCGAGCACAAGGCGTAATGCTACTGAGACAGTTTAGAAAGAAATGGAGACTAGCGGGTTCGTGTACGCACGGGGAAGTCAGCGCTCGTGCAGTCGCACGTCGCACCGTCATTCCATGCACTACTGTTTGGTTGGCCCTGAGGCGTACCCTCCGATGCTATCCGTACAAAATCCATCGGCATCATGAACTGTTACCTGGCGATTTAGTGAAGCGGAAGGCATTTGCGGAGTGGGCGTTTCAAAACATGGCGGAAGATGACGACTGGTTGAGTAACGTGTTATGGACCGATGAAGCTCATTTCACGCTCGGAGGGTCTGTCAACGCCCACAACTGCAGAATTTGGCCTACCGAAAATCCTAGAGCTGTCGTGGAATCTCCATTGCACGACGAGAAAGTCACAGTATGGAATGAATTTACCACATCTACCGTTATCGGGCCTTTTTTCTTCGAGGAAATGGGTGGTTCTGGTTTTGTAACTGGTACCGTGACGGGTGAGAGGTACTCCGATATGTTACAAAATCGCATCATCCCCAGCCTGGCTGATAAACACCTGCTGGAACATACGATGTTTATGCAGGATGGCGCTGCACCCCATATTGCTAGACGCGTGAAAGATGTCTTGCGCGCGTCGTTTGGTGATGATCGTGTGCTCTGCCGCCACTTTCGTCATGCTTGGCCTTCCAGGTCCCCAGACCTCAGTCCGTGCAGTTATTGGCTTTGGGGATACCTGAAGTCGCAAGTGTATCGTGATCGACCGACATCTCTAGGGATGCTGAAAGACAACATCCGACGCCAACGCCTCACCACAACTCCGGACATGCTTTACAGTGCTGTTCACAACATTATTCCTCGACTACAGCTGTTGTTGAGGAATGATGGTGGACATATTGAGCATTTCCTGTAAAGAACATCATCTTTGCTTTGTCTTACTCTGTTACGCTAATTATTGCTATTCTGGTCAGATGAAGTGCCATCTGTCGGACATTTTTTGAACTTTTGTATTTTTTGGTTCTAATAAAACCCCATGTCACGCCAAGCATGTGTGTCAATTTGTACCTCTCTATCTACATTATTCCGTGATTTATTAAGCTTACAAATTTATACTGACTTTTTGATCATCCGGTATCTAGAACGGAAAACTGGGTGGGCCTTCCAATTAAATGAATAAATATGAAACAATGCCACCAAGTTACACTATCCAGGCTCATTCTTTCGGGAATTCACGTAAGCAAACAGGTAAGCCATCAATTGGAGTCTTCTAACTATACTCAAAATTCTTGTTCAGGCTCACTGCACTACAGCAACTCCATCAGGTAACAGAAGTTAAAGAAGGTCACTAAGTAATGGAAAAACGATCAGGGCGGGCGACGACGCCTTTCAAGCGAACGCAGACATCTATGGGCCTCTCGTTCTCCTCTTATCCGTCCTGACGGTAGCCTCGTAACTCACGCTGCCAGTTCCGTCCGGCCCGAGCCGTTCCAGAAGACTCTCTTGCATCCGGCATCTTGCCGGACTGCCCATCGCTTCATCTCGCGGCTACCGTCGCTGAAATAGAGCTGCCCCCGCGAGGTCAGCGCCTCCACCACAACACGAACATCTCAGAAGTAAACAAACAGAGGGCAGATCGAACAATGGGAATTCATTGGAAGTTGAGCCGCATGGCTCATCTTTGTTTCCCCCATTACAACGTTTCAATCATGATTGTAAGATTTTAATCCCTAATTAGATAATGAAATTAATGTTCAGTATAGTGTTATATTTTCTTTATCTCTTCATCTTCTGCTTGTGACGTCAGTATATAAACTTGAATTGTTGTTTTCGGCGAAGATCTGCTGCCATTTCTGATGAGAACCACTCTATCAAAGAATTGCTCATAGCAGTTCACCCTCTGGCCTTCCTTGCTATTCATAACGAATCCTATTAGCGTTACCAGTTTCTGCTGACGTTGATATTATAATAAATTCGTCTGATCATAAATCCCTTCTTCCATTGAAACCTGGTAGTCAAGGGAAGGCAGGATTCGGTTAATATTGTGGACGGGGCCGAAATCAGTTACTATTGGTTGCCTTTTACAGTGACACACAATTTATTTTAAACCAGTAATTCCGGACTCAACAATAAATAAAAATATCACACGTTAGTAATGAAGGACTAAACAACTGTGAAAATAATAGCGTTTTCAGTGAGTTACTATTCAGCCAATCACCATTAAATACAGATGCAGCAGATAATGCTTTAAAAACAAGCCACTATGATCTGGGAAGAAGGTTCAAATGGTTCAAACGGCTCTGAGCACTATGGGACATAACATCTGAGGTTATCGGTCCCCAAGAGGTTAGAACTACTTAAACCTACCTAACCTAATGACATCACACACATCCACGCCCGAGGCAGGATTCGAACCTGTGACCGTAGCAATCGCGCGGTTCCGGACTGAAGCGCCTAGAACCGCTCGGCCACGGCGGCCGGCGTGCATAAGGCCTCACACACCGGGAGTGACAATAAATTAAGAATTGTTTAAAACTCGCTGCAACTTACAAATTACAGATACTGAAATATTAAAGGCAAGTGGCGACAAACACAGTAGAAGTTATCAGACACCAGAAGTAGCAGTAAATAAGGTTTTAAGGCTTACTGCTAAAATACAAATACCAAATTAGAATTTTAAGGCAAATGACCACAATTACGGCTGAGGGCCTTACGCCCCAGCAACGGCAATAATATAAAAAATTTAGAAACTTGCTGTAAAACAGCAAATACAATAGCAAAGGTTAATAAAAAAGACAAGCAAATGATCACCAAACGGTTGAAGTAAGATTATGGTAAACTTTGCAACACAACCCTTAACATCCACTGAACACTACCCTGCTAGTTTTTTCCAGAAGGCTACCAGAACTATTGACTAGACATATATAACTTTTTTATATAGACATTACAAGGTATTGAATAAATAATGCAATAATAAAAGACAAGGACCAGTACGTAAATATCTTAAAGGGTACTGAGGCAGATTATACCCGGAGAAGGCGTGAGCTGAAGGAGCAATACAATGAGCTACTGGCTATCAGATCTCCTTTTAGAACACTCATGTCTTACAAGAGCGAAGGGGACACAGACGGTGCTCCACGAATCGACCTCTGAGGTCTGGCAACAAACACTTTCGCGAGCGGTGAGATAGGCAGCCAAGAGCTACATTCACTTCACTAGATGGTAACTCAGACTAGTGACAGTCTAACGAATGACTAATGATAATCTTGCTGAAGCTACCTGACGTCCGATACGTCCGATAAACCAAATGCAGCGACGGATTAACACGCCAAAGCCGGAACCGGCGGTCTGCACTACGTCTCCAGAATACCGCGCCTAGAGCGCCTGGAATGAGAAAGGAATCACTACTACCAGAGCAGAAGAATCATCAACTGGTCTACAATCGAGAAAGCTGTCAAAACTACACGCCTTAGCGGACAGCAACGGCAAGGTGAGGAAACGTACACTCCCGTTACATAGACTAACCCCCAGGGCTGGTAACTGGGGCGTCAGCGACCACCAGGCAAGAAAAATTATCGCTGGTTGAACTTAACAAATTGTAAGAAGTGGAACGCAGTAAATAGTAATAAGAAGTCGAGGAAAGCTAATCAGACCCGCCTTCCGTAAGCACTCCACTCGCTGCTCTTCCCCTCGATGACATTACGAGCAGCAACACGAACCCAAGTCACTGAAGAATCGCGAGATATCACAGTGGTGGAGGGTTCTCTACTTGGATTGAAATGCACTCATCTTAAAGCTTGCTGGATCCGGTTTACGACGAGGTCGTGCAGCTTCGTGACCCCAACCCTTCCATCCGGCAGTCCATACGTGCCGCCAGCGGTCCCGGCGTGTTCTGGCACTGCTCAGACCTGGCTCCTCCTAAGTCTCCAACCGAACTGGCCCACTCACACGACCCGGAAAAACAACGACGTCCCATCACAAGGGCTAATAGATGACTCGAAACTCTGTAGGCTCCTCTGTGCCCTTTGACAAGGCCATTGAGAGAATCAGAGTCTCTCCTTATAACGAAATTCTGCAGCCACCATTTCCGAAGAATTTTAATCAGAATTTAAGCAATGATCGATACTGAACACCGAACCTAGGATGTTTTGATTACTAGTGAAGGATTCTATCCTAAATCATGCTCTTACATTCCATCTAATTAAAACACTCGTCCAAAAAATAACCTCGAACTCTCATGCGCTAAGCGTCCAATACTTGCGAACAACAGACATTCCAAAAGTGCTCAAAATGGCTCTGAGCACTGTGGGACTTAACATCTGAGGTCAGCAGTCCCCTAGCACTTAGAACTACTTAAACCTAACTAACCTAAGGACATCATACACATCCATGCCCGAGACAGGATTCGAACCTGCGACCGTAGCGGTCGCGCGGTTCCAGACTGAAGCAACTAGAACCGCTCGGCCACACCGTCCGGCTCTGAAAGTGCCAACTGGTCAACGGCGGTGACCAGATACTATGGTCGTCAATAGATATAAAACCTTTAGTCCCATTACTATGTATGCCAAAGTAAGATTTTCCAAATAATAGAACGACATAACTCCGCTTCGGTTTGCGTATTCGTCTAACTTGGCCCTCTTGTACAGCGTACTAGATCAAAACGTTCTCAGGCCACTTCCAATACCAACATCTCCCTTAAACTTGACTACCCGAAGTCCACGGTCCCTCCAATTTTTAAGAATCTGGCCTGTGGTCTCCCAACACGCCTCAAGTTATTTTTATTTCATGTCCTTTCCGAATGAAATTCTTTACTCACTTACTCCTCCCCATTTTCCCCTTTTTCCGCCCGTCCATCCCACAGACCACGAACTCATCAGTGAAATCCATCGTTCCTTCCAACCGCCACCTACACTAGTCATCCCAAATGAGGTCTCCAATGCTCCATTTCGTTGCCGTTCCAGCATCCTATTCATCTCCTAACGCTAACATTCTACCAGTAAATTAACACAGCTTTGTTAGATTACGTCAGCTCTATTAGGTAGTTCACTGATGAGTCAAAGCGTTATGACCATCTAATTACTAGCGTGTTCATCCAGTTTTGGAAAGTAACACAGCAGCAATGGAATCTAAATGTCCTTGGGAGGTTTCCGGAGGTATGCGGCACCAACCGTCTGTGTACAGGTCACAAAATACATGTAAATTACGATCCGGTGATTTGTGGACGCTGGAATGGCGTCCGATGGTGTCCAGATATATTCCATCAGGTTCAGCTCAGACGAATCTGGTGGCCAAGAGCTCAACGAGAATCCACTATAACGCTCCTCAGTTTTCTGTATCACGGTTTTTTAGTGAGACACGGACAGCTATGATGCAGGAAGAAGCCATCGACCTTGCACCAAGCCAGGTGGCGCAGTGGTTAGCATAATGGACTCGCATTCGGGAGGACAAATGTTCAAACCTGCGTGCGGCCTTCCCGATTTAGGTTTTCTGTGACTTTCCTAAATCACTTCAGGCAAATGCCGGGATGGTTCCTTTGGGAGGGCACGGCTGACATCCTTCCCCATCCTTCCCTAGTCTGACGGGACCGATGACCTCACTGTTTGGTCCACTCCGCCAAATCAGCCAACCAACCGTCGACATCAGGGGAGATATCGAGGGGTGGTCAATGATAATGTTCAATTACTCCACAGGTGTTATAGTGCCTTAGATTGTTACCACACGTTCCATAGAAGCCGAAATGAATGCCCCCCCCCCACTCCCCCCAAATGCTCCAGTGGTCTGCGTCTGACTCGCGGCGCATTTTCCGAGCTGGAGTTCGCCTTGATAATGACGTAACTCTACACGAACAATGTTACTCATCCGTCGAGGTGACATGACTCCACTGAACCACGGAACAGTCTCGATGTTCACGTGCCCAATGCAATAGTAACTGGCGAGATTTCGCTGAACGGTATGCTGAGCCAGCAATGTATTCTGGATGTCAGATCTACACAGATCTCCGCCTATTCCACCTTACAAAAGGGGCAATCTGTGATGCGGCCTCGATATCCAACACATTGCCGCCCACCCATTGTTTCACCGTCTTTTATCCACTTTCCGCATATACTCACGACACGAACAGCCGACCAGCCTCCTCGTTTCAGAGATGCTCATTCGTAGCTGACTGGGTATAACAATCAGCTCTTTGACAGCGTTGGTTATGCCAGTGGATTTCCCGATTTACTGCCTCTGTCTTCACTAGAATGGTTCCCCATACGCCCCTGCTCCTCATCTGTACTCTGCTTACCACTTTACGGTGTCTGCAACGATATAGATGAAATTCAGTCTCACAGTCGGCAGTGGTCACATTTTCATGGTTCATCAGTGTATCTGTTGTTAGAAGATCAACCCGTTTTCTTTAGTTAAGTAGATCAAGTGGTGCTACTTCCACCATTACGGACGCTACAATTACAGAATATATTTCTTTTATTTTACGAGAAATCAGGTTTACAGCCTCCTGCAAGCACTGAAATAAAGCAATTCTGAGGATTGAAAATTTGGGCCGGTTGAGGACTGTAACCCAGACGCTCCACTTCAGTAGACCGCTGTCTTAATTTCCTCTGACATCTGGTCACGCTTCCCATCCTACCAAAATTCTCAACCTGTCACACGCAAGTAGCGCCCAAATCAGTTATATATATATATATATATATATATATATATATATATATATATATATATATATATATATATATATATGTGTGTGTGTGTGTGTGTGTTTGGTGTCTATTCCTTCGGAAATGTTGGGAATTGACAGCATTTGTTGTCGTGGGCGATGCTGTATCAATAATCGTTATCATAGTCAGCATATACAAATTCAATGCAAGTGTTGTATTTTCCCTTGTAATTTCTATTTTCTGTTTGATAGTCATTCTGTAGATTCTTGCGTTTGTTACTTGAAGACAAATAAATATATATATCATCAATACCATCATCCACGATTGATTATCCACTGCTGGATATACACCTCCAGCTGACATCTGTGTGCAACACGATCGTCAGCTTACTGCAGACATCTTTGTCTTGCTTGTTTATGTCATCAGCCACGTTCCAACTACAGCGTCCTTTTGATTTAATTCTGATCACGAGGAATCCAACAAAGCGTCTTCTTAGTTCTATTCGCATAACGACTCTGTAATGCGCAGCCCATATCCATTTCAGTTTTGTAAGAGTCATTCTAACATACACTCCTGGAAATTGAAATAAGAACACCGTGAATTCATTGTCCCAGGAAGGGGAAACTTTATTGACACATTCCTGGGGTCAGATACGTCACATGATCACACTGACAGAACCACAGGCATATAGACACAGGCAACAGAGCATGCACAACGTCGGCACTAGTACAGTGTATATCCACCTTTCGCAGCAATGCAGGCTGCTATTCTCCCATGGAGACGATCGTAGAGATGCTGGATGTAGTCCTGTGGAACGGCTTGCCATGCCATTTCCACCTGGTGCCTCAGTTGGACCAGCGTTCGTGCTGGACGTGCAGACCGCGTGAGACGACGCTTCATCCAGTCCCAAACATGCTCAATGGGGGACAGATCCGGAGATCTTGCTGGCCAGGGTAGTTGACTTACACCTTCTAGAGCACGTTGGGTGGCACGGGATACATGCGGACGTGCATTGTCCTGTTGGAACAGCAAGTTCCCTTGCCGGTCTAGGAATGGTAGAACGATGGGTTCGATGACGGTTTGGATGTACCGTGCACTATTCAGTGTCCCCTCGACGATCACCAGTGGTGTACGGCCAGTGTAGGAGATCGCTCCCCACACCATGATGCCGGGTGTTGGCCCTGTGTGCCTCGGTCGTATGCAGTCCTGATTGTGGCGCTCACTTGCACGGCGCCAAACACGCATACGACCATCATTGGCACCAAGGCAGAAGCGACTCTCATCGCTGAAGAAGACACGTCTCCATTCGTCCCTCCATTCACGCCTGTCGCGACACCACCGGAGGCGGGCTGCACGATGTTGGGGCGTGAGCGGAAGACGGCCTAACGGTGTGCGGGACCGTAGCCCAGCTTCATGGAGACGGCTGCGAATGGTCCTCGCCGATACCCCAGGAGCAACAGTGTCCCTAATTTGCTGGGAAGTGGCGGTGCGGTCCCCTACGGCACTGCGTAGGATCCTACGGTCTTGGCGTGCATCCGTGCGTCGCTGCGGTCCGGCCCGAGGTCGACGGGCACGTGCACCTTCCGCCGACCACTGGCGACAACATCGATGTACTGTGGAGACCTCACGCCCCACGTGTTGAGCAATTCGGCGGTACGTCCACCCGGCCTCCCGCATGCCCACTATACGCCCTCGCTCAAAGTCCGTCAACTGCACATACGGTTCACGTCCACGCTGTCGCGGCATGCTACCAGTGTTAAAGACTGCGATGGAGCTCCGTATGCCACGGCAAACTGGCTGACACTGACGGCGGCGGTGCACAAATGCTGCGCAGCTAGCGCCATTCGACGGCCAACACCGCGGTTCCTGGTGTGTCCGCTGTGCCGTGCGTGTGATCATTGCTTGTACAGCCCTCTCGCAGTGTCCGGAGCAAGTATGGTGGGTCTGACACACCGGTGTCAATGTGTTCTTTTTTCCATTTCCAGGAGTGTAGTAAAGTCCTGTCTTCTCTCTTATTCATTTGTTTCTATTTATGTCCTTTCTTGTTACGCACAACAAGGATTTGTGTATTCCTCGTTGTATTTTCTATTAACGATGCGTTTTAGTTGCCAGTACAGTCTCCTGTCTGCATTAATCTAGATCAAGCTGAATTTTGGTTTATAGCGAAAGGGGATAGAAGCTTCCACAACACCCTTCACTCTAGCGATGTGGCGCTGTGGTTACCACACTGGATTCGCATTCGGGAGGACGACAGTTCAAACCAGCATTCGGCCATCCTTGTTTAGGTTTACCGTAACTTCCCAAAATCGCTTCAGGCAAATGTCGAGATGGTTCTTTTGGGAGGGCACGGCCGGCTTCCTTACCCATCCTTCCCTAATCCGATTGGACCGATGACATCTTTGTTTAGTCCCCTCTCACAAATCAACCAAGCAACCAACCTACAGAAAGGCATTTCGTACGGGCCATATTTAGGATCTACGGATCCCTGGCCTAAACGAGTGGTTCGGCATCTACCAGCGTAAATTTCTTGTAAGTAACAAGCAATTTAGAGAAAATTTTGAATTGGCAGCGTATACTGCAGTGTTTAATGTTTATTATTTAATTTTATATAATTTTAGTTTACAATTTATGATTCAGTGAAATACTCTAGTTAAAAAATGGAAGGAACGTTTTGCTTTTGGCACTTCCGCTTATAAGTTTCTTTTTATGACGTTTGCTTTATATTTGATAGTGGTCCATGTCATAGATTATACAGAAAGATATAAAAATGTCTTACTAGAGTAACGGCGCTACTTATCTTTTACATTGTTGTCATTTGTCTACAGCAATGTTTACAGCTATCAAGGCAGTTGTGAGGACTGCACTGTAGTGACGCTGGCGTAAATACTGTAATAGAGATGATCAAAAATTTTGAAAGCTGTTTCCAATGTTAGTAACATAATTATTACGATTTAAAAATGTTTTCATAGAAATTCGTTCATATTTTTCAGTTTATTGATTTGAATTGCCAGCTTAAACGCTCAGGTTGGCCTCACGACCTTGTTGTGGCGTCCGTAATTGTAGATTATACAACAAAATATAAGCGAAGCCTTATCAGAGTAGTGGGTATACTTTTATTTTACGTATTTGTCATCTGCCTACAGTAATTCAGTTTTGAAAACCGTGCTACAGTAACAGGTAACGCTGTCATAATAACGTGACGTTTACTTCCTGTTGTCAGGTACGGATTATTAAGTTCTTGAATCAGAGGAAAACCTTTTACAGATTACTTTATTCATTGACTAGATACTGAGATAAACGTACAAGAAGTCTAAGATCCAAAGCAACTGGCTCGTGACGGTAGAAGGCTATGTGTCAGCTGCTACGGAATTTATTATACGTTTCTCAAATTATCTCGTTAACGTAGAAAGTATTCTCCAGATAGTTTTCCATTGCTCCAAGTGCTCACCAAGTCATATCAGAAGATAGCAAGAAAAGAAAATAGCGGTTCCTGATTTGGTTGAACTGAGGTATGGAAGGGAACAGTTTCCCGCGAAGTCGATCCCACTTCAAACTACCGAAAATTCCGTACACCATTCTTTGAAAGTTACCAACTGAAGTATAACGCATCTGACCAGATGCCATTGAGAATTTGACAATATGTAGAGTTAGCTTTGTCACTTGGGGGTTAACTGAAGCCTTCGAATCCGCATCGTCAAGTCACAGTCATATAGCAACACTTCAGTTGATTCAAAGCGTACCGCCACGCTTCACATCAGGATTTCACCACGACCTACATTCCAAAAAATAATACAGACGCAAAGTAAATGTTGTCGGTGTTCTGTACTCTTTCTGCTTCCGCGTGTATTACTTGGTACTAATCAATACCATTATGTCATGGGTCAATGTCGACGATCAGTACAGCTGAGCTCAAACGACAGCACAACTAAGTTCAATCAAACCGAGAATGAATGCTAACTGGATTTATGTTACTTGTGTACTGAAGCTGCCGAATAAGCCCGTTCGAAACGGTTACTCCTATCTCTTTTACGATTGTAATAATGCCCACTCCAGTGTATTAAAAACAGTTTTGCATTAAATTTTCGTATTGCGTGCCAGTGTTTTGATGTGGACCTGTAATCTGCAGTTTAGACAATCTGGGACGAAATGTAGACTTGGCTGTTTTAATAGGGAAACACAAATTTCGTGAATTGAAGTTTCTTTGGTACCTAGTTTTAGAACATGATACATTCTGAAAGCCAGAAGACTGACCCCGGCTGCCAACGCTACCGAAATCACAGGAAAGCTGTTTTCTGCGTCTGTCGAATCCACACAGTCAGGGTAAATTGTGATACCCCTGGCGACCACCCATTAAATCACGTCTGTCTGTGCAAAGTGGAACGGACACAGGATCAGTGATTTCCACGGCGTACCGGCGGCGAGGGGGTTTTTCTGGAGTGTCGCGTGCTGCGCGGGCTAGCGTGCGTGCCCCTGCCCACGCCTCCCTGGATATCGGCGTCCGGCCACAAATTCGGCGTGACACCCGCACAGTGAATCTGCCATAAACCCGGCGCCATGCCGCTGTTTAGACAAGCTAATCGCTAATGTTATTAACGTTCCGCGGCACTCGCAGCACTTAAAACGGCCCGTTAGGGGATTACTGCAACGCGCGCTAGTCAGATTGTGGCTGTCCGAAACTACACCCCCAAATACGATTACCCCGCCACCGTAATCCACAAATAATGAACGTGCCGATGCACTTCATATATCCTTAGCGCGCGGAAGCGGCTCATAAAATGTCTGCGGCTATCCGGAACAGAGGTCAGAAATTAAATGGAGACCAACTCTCCAAACGGACCTGTTCATGTGCCGCTGAAGTGTGACCAAGCAAAATATTCTAAAACTGCAAAATGTTTCTAGAAACAGGCCTAAACTGAGGGCTATAAATTATCGAACTCCATAAAATTAATAGTTTTCTATGTAAAGAAGACACGTCTTCTGATCAGTATTTCTATTTCACTGACACCTGTGACACCATTTCTAGAATTTTATGCAAGTTAATTTTTTTTTAAGAGTGCCACATCTTTCTGTTACCAGATATTTTTCTGAAAAGTGTGCAAAAATTTAAACTCTTCTGCGACCTGTAACAATTCTTCTTGTTAGTGTTGTAATTGTGTTCTTCAGTCCGAAGATTGTTACTTTAGATTACATTCCGTATCTCTTCACTATCAGTAAAGTACCTGTTACGATACGCGTTGTTTAAATATCGCTAACTCAAGAAGCGTGAATAGTTAACTTTGTTAGACCCCATTAATGTCGTTTAGGGGAATAAGCAGCGAATTTGATCCTGACTTGGTTTGCTTAAAGTTATGTGTAATAAGCGCCCGTGGTACATTTCTTGAAATATAATTTTCCTACCCTTAAAACCATGATTTTAGTTAAAACCGGTCATTCCACAATATTTTAATACAACATGATTTACTGTCCCATTCTTCCACGATTAACCAAAATTAAACAAGCAGATAAAATATGATTGTTCACTAACGTATGAACATTCTAAGCCTCTTCAGAAATTATATCTACATCTATACTCCCCAAGCTGGCTTACAGTTCTAGGCGGAGGGTACTATTCGCTTCACTGTCACTTCCTCCGATTCCTGTTCCAGGCACGAATCTTTCGCGAGAAGATCGATTGTTGGTAAGCCTCTGTGTGAGCTCGAATCCCTCTAATTTTACGTTCATAGTCTTTTAGCATGATGCAAGTGGAAGGAAGTGATATGCTATAACGTACACTCTCGGAAATTAATCAGTAAACCATACCGTGATGTAGAAGGCCTCTCTTTCTGCGTCTGCCACTGGATTCGTCTGTGCATCGCGGTAACTCTTTCGCGCTTACTATATGAAGCTGTACCCAAACGTACTAATCTTCTTTGGATCTCTGTTTTCTCTATTAGTCCTACCTGGTATGGATCCCAGACTAAAGAGCAATATTCAAGTATTGATCGAACGAGGCTACCTCCCTTGTGGGTGGACTACACTCCCTGAATCTTATCCCAAAGAATCTTAGTTTGGTATCTATCTTACATGCGATTAGTTGCTCTTTAAATTGCTTTGTACAAATACTCATAGATATTTTATGGATGTTACTGCGTCCAGTGACTATCATACAATAATAGTTATGATAGTGTAATAATGGGTTTATAACATGAGATAGATGCCGAAAAAATTACTGCTTCCCTTTTTTTACGATGAGTGTCACCCCAGGACGCGTGAAAGCATCAATTGCAAAATAAAGAAAGTGTCTTACTTTATACCCGTAGTTCTAGTGTATGCCTTGTAATTCATTCCTGGAAATTTATTTCCAATCCCAAATATTTCATTGCCTTTTTTCATACCTTTTGTGAAATATTATTAATTACAATATATCCTACTTCTTTCGGTTTATTTGCAGCGTAAATGGATTTTACGTTTCCATTACACTACTGTTCTCCAACTGGTAATACTGTTACTATGGTCTTACAAGTGTTTTGTAATCTACATCTTTCATAGATGAATTACATTTTCTCAAGATTCTTCCAATCACATTCAGCCTGGTACCTGTTTTTCCTAATAGATAGTGCACTTTACCTCGTTCCAGACGGTTACTCTTTGGTATTTTATAATAGTTAACTAACTGTTTGCAGTGATTTATCGTGAAAGGCGTAATCGAACAGTGATCTATGTCCTCCTTTATTCATGAGTATCTGTTTATGTTCAGGCTCAACTGCCTTGTCCTGCGCTAATCACCGATGGTCCGCTGGTCTTCCTGCATTTCGGTAGGATCTGAAATGTGGCTGTTTTAACTCCGAGCGCACCACGCGTAAATCACTTGTCAACTCGCATACGATAGGTGACTCTGTCCGCTGGGGGTAACATCTTTGCAAACAGGAAAGGAGAGGTACCTCTTGTGGCAACATCAGAGCTTTGAACGTTGCTGGCCAATCAGAGCGCTGGGCGTATTCTTTGGTTGGACGCCTCGTGCAGTTTTAAGCACAAAGCATTCTTGTCTCTCTAGTCCTGGGCAACCCAGGGAACGGGAGTGACTCAAAGACATATGTTTTTCCGACTAGCACCCGTCAGAATCCTGCAGAGGTTCCAACTATCCGTTACTGAAACTTGTGTTGGAGTTACGTAAAATCGTGTCGTTTCAGCGCTGCATTTTGCATTCAGACTTGCCATAGAGAATGTTATCCTTCGGTTCTCGTTTTTAACCTCATCGGTTTCTGAGTTAACCGTCTGTAAATGAAAGTGATTTACAAACAAGATTATGGCTCAGATGTTTGTAAATTTATTTTCGGGCATATTTTGGCTTTGATGTTCAGAGAGGATGTTAAATGTTCTAAAACTATGTTTGCCTTTACATGTAATGAGTGATTTAGTACACCGGATTAAGTCAACGTTATATTGGATTTATAATATATTCGGCTTTCACCGATTCGTTAGCTTATCGCTTTCCGTTGTTCAAAAAATGTGTGAATACTACAAATAAGCCTTATAAAAGATGTGCTCCATTCATTTCTGCTGATGTTTTCTCAGCAGCGCTTGCATTTATCTTCCATTAAAACTTTCCAGAAATTCAGGTAAGGCATCGCAAATGCAGTTCTTCGAGTTACACAGTGACAGAGTAGACGTTATCGTCAGTTATTGTTTCCACCAAACAAGCTCTCTATTTTCAGATGTCAGGTAGTGTAGGCAACAAATGACAAACTTATTTGTCTTGCACACATTGAGCCCAATTTTAATACAGCTTGGAAAAGAATAGCATGAGGTGTTTTCAGACAACGTTCTAGTTCAAAGTGGCGTTACTTCTGAACAGGCCCCTCCCCCCATCCCCAGTTTCGTTGCGCTTTGCATATGCTTTGCCATCTCTAAATGATAAACTTTGAAGTCAGATTGCGTTATTAAGGGGCCATATTCAATGTTTAGGTGTATATTTCAGAGCAGAAACCGGGGTCATAATATTACATGAACACTAATGTACAGTTTCAGAAGGTGTGGCAGGTTTAAAAATCTTGTGCGGTTGCGACCATCTTACAGGTAACGCAATCGTCTTTGAACATCTTGTGGCGTTGCGATCTTATAGATGGCAGAATCGTCTCTAAACAGCCTCGTGCAGTTTCAGAGACTTACCACTAGCTCATTTATACTTGTAAACATTAACGTGCTAATTATATTCCGAGAGCCACTCCCAAAATATCTTTACGCCCGTCAGTTTCGACCCGATAAGAACAATGTATTGAGTTCTATCTTCTAGGAAGACCTGATCAGATGCTTGTTCTGTGTCCGGTGTCAGGCACTTCCATTAAAATGCCAGTCCCTTATCAGGTATTATTGGAAACAACAATGGCTTGCTGATGTAAATAACAGTGCGCGAGACGCTTTCGTCACAAGCGAGAAGGAATCGGCCGGGAAGACAAGAACGGATTGGCGGTACAGTGGGCTTAGCCTTCCCGTGGTGGGGCGGGACCCTCGCTCACCCTTTCTGTCCGTCCCTTACGGCCGGTTCGGACAGCAGGCAGTCCTCAGCCCTCAGCCCTTCGCCGGTCGATAGTGGCTCCAGTCCCAAGGGCCTGCCCCCTCATGCGGCCACCGTCCACGCCACCCCCGTAGTGGGTGTCGGCTGGAGCAGATTTACGGAGTACACTTCCTGCAGTGTCCTCCCAGACGCCATCCACATGCGCGGTGCGGGGTAAAGGTCACAGGGTGGACACTTGAACTGATTTACAGCCCCCAAGCACCTAGGACATGAACACAATGGAAACAAAAATTAGTTACACCCAGGAGACATCACGCTGTATAGTGAGCGTCCTTGATAAACACCTCAGTTCTACGAGTGAGTCCAGAACTTAGATGTGCATGGCAGGCATTTCAGGAATGAGGACGAGATAAATTTCCAGCCAGAATATTCCATGGATAGCCATAATGCAGAATACCTAGACCAACGTCTCCATCAAGTCAATTTTGCCTAAGCGAGCCAATACCGCTTAAGTACCTCGCTTTGACATATATTTAGTAGGTAGTTTCACAATCTCTGTTTCCTTTAAGCGTCTGTATTCGGAAATGGGAACACAAGGAGACCTGACCCACAAATATTGTCTTCTTTATATCCTCGAGTGCATTTGAGCTTGTACTGAAGGGGAATAGGGAATGGGATAACAAGTCATTTAAAAACAAAGTAATGAATAAAATTTGTCCGGAAGAGTACATTTTGCAAATCCGTCTAATCAAAATGTATTGCTGAATAACATTCAAGAAAGTCATATAAATAATAAGAAGAAAAATGAATACCGTTTGCTCAAAAGTGTATAATTTTGCACATCTGTGAAATCAGAATCTGCTGCTGAATAATATTCAACAGCGTCTTCCTTTTCCCTGACCTGTGTAACATGTTTCGTTCTTGCTTGGCAAGCGCTCGATACACTGCTGCTCAAGCATGTCCGCACATTTTTCGAGAACGTTCCGTTCGGTTGAATACCTTCTCTTAGAACCAGGCATTCACGAAGCTGGCGCTGTCTTCTCGCACGTTATTGTCTTGAGAGACAAACAACTGCAGAGATGTAGCGAGTAGGACTAAACGATAGTTTCGAAGATCCTCAAATTACCGGTGATAGCTATGAGAGGCACCCGATATCTGTTCATGATACGGGATCAAACTTGACTTACGCACCTAGTTGGTGAGTCCGTAATATCATCAGGGGTCGGGCGAATCCAATACGTGACGCTGAAGAGAACCAGGTGTCGTTGTCCAGGTTGCATTCCAGATGTCCCTTAACTATTTCCTATGGTCACAGCGGTTCCGCGCCGTTTGTATCGTTTGTCGTAACATACGCCTCGAGTACAAATATCTCGTGTGGGACGGTTTTGTAACTTGGAGACAATGTTCCCCGTTCGGCAGTTCTGTTTCATACTCTTCGTCGTACCTATATATAGGGGTGCGGTCATTTGCTAGCATTGTTGACCGTCGGCAACGATTACAAGACAGAACTTCAGTGAACTGTAGCCTATAAGTTACGTACTTGCCAAGATATTACGTGTAAATCCATAAATAGTTCTGAAGCTCGACTAGAATAGTACGAATTTTATTTACTGACTTTTTGTGCTTGTCTTTTCTCTATTGGATCTGAGCACTATGGGACTTAACTGCTGTGGTCATCAGTCCCCTAGAAGTTAGAGCTACTTAAACCTATCTAACCTAAGCACATCACACACATTCATGCCCAAATCAGGATTCGAACCTGCGACCGAGGCGATCGCGCGGTTCCTTACTGTAGCGCCTAGAACCGCTCGGCCACTCCGGCCGGTTTTCTCTATTGCTTTCCAACTATCGTTACAAATATTTCTCTTCTCCTTGCACTTCTTTGCTCTGTAAACTATAATCATTCAGATGCGTGCCACAAAATTCGCTAAGATGAAAACTAGTCTCCGCTACAGCAGTTTTGAGAAGAGTTGCTATCTACCTAGCAACGTCCATCTATAAGAACGGATGAGAAAACCATCTGTGGAATGGTTTAAGCTCCGTGTGACATTTAGGAATTGAAATGTCGTTACAGTGTTGTGATAGAGCCTGCCAATTTTGTAACCTACTGAAAACAGTGGACATATATTAGCTTTGGAATGAATAAGCATAACGGTGGCCCATCTACACTTTCATATCAGCACTCTGTTTCACAACGATTATACCCAATAATCTGCATACGGTAGCCTATGTGGTACAATATCGGTAGAAACATATAAACCGGGAAGGTCGGTACAAGGACACACAAGGAGCAAACAAAGATAAGACAGGATAATACTGTAATTTATTACAATAACAGCGCCTCATTTACATGGCGCACTTGATCTATACCTTTGGGAAGCACACACAATTATTTACTGAAACAATGAGGTCACAAAGCGATTGTCTATGGGGAAAACGAACGTCAACAGAGAAAAGTAATAGCTATACATCTCACCAATATTGTGCACCATTATATTCAGACCTTTCACGAGCATCGATGACTAACTATTGAGTGTCCACCACTCACGAGGGCCCAGGAGGGGTATCCCTCCAGACTGGCTCGCAGTATTAATATTAATCCCAACCGCGCTACGTCAGTTGTTAATGTAATCTTATAGTGACTGTTTCTTAGAAAAACAATCTCTGCAGATGACCTGGTTTGAGCCAGACTTTCTTTGTCTGTCTGTCCCGAATATTTTGTTTATATTTTCCAATAAGAGTGACACACACCATTTAATTTCCGAACTGCGATGCGACTCGTTGCCTTCGATTATTGGTAGACCCCAATTGACTTTAAATTTTGTGAGTGCTTCATAAAGGTAAAGATCAAGTGTGCCACGTAAATGAGGCTGGTTATTGTAATAAAATACAGTTTTATTCTGTCTTATCTTTGTTTGAAAGGTAGTGAGGACCACTGTCTGTGACACTAATGGAGTCCTGGAGCCAGCAGTTGAGAGGAAGTTCCCTGTGGAGCCTCCTGCCATCGTTTAACAAAGGGCTATTGTCTCCAGCTACACACCCGCAATATCCGGCGAGTCGCTTTACCCCGACGTCCTCCTGCATCACCGATTTCCAACTTTCTACCAGAACATGACATTAAACTGACTGTCTCCTTACGTACTTACTCCGTTCCATTATTCTATGGCAATAGGTACTGCTTGCGTTGAACCGTCTCCAGCGAATTATTTTCTATATACATAAATGATCTGGTGGGCAGGTTGGACAGCTATCTACGGTTGTTGGCTGCAGAGGCCGTGATCATCGAAGACGTATCGGAGTTGAGTTACTGTGGAATGATGCAAAACGGCTCAGAAAAAATTCTACTTGGTGTGGTAAATGTCATCCAGCTCTAAATGCAGAAAAAATGTACGTTAAGGCAGATGAGTAGGAATAATAAACCCGTGAAGTTCGGATACGTAATTAGTAGTGTGTGGTTGACACAGTCACATCGTTTAAATATCTGGGCATAACGGTGCAAAGCCATATGAAATGGAATTAGTATGTCAGGAGTTCGGATGTAAGGAAGACATCGAAGCATTTCAGAGACGGGCTGCTGTATTTTTTTCGGTAGGCTCGAACAACACGCAAGTATTACGGAGATACTTCAGGAAGTCAAAAGGGAATCCCTGGAGGAAAGGCGACGCTCTTTTCGTGGAACACCGCTGAAGAAATCGAGACAACCGGCATTTCAGGCTGACTGCAGAACGATTGTGCTGCAGTCAACATACATTTCGCGTAAGGACCTGGAAGATAGGGTACAACAAATCAGGGCTCATACGGAGGCATATAGACAGTCGTTTTTACGTCGTTCTATTTGAGAGTGGAAGAGGAATGGAAAGAGTAGTAGTCTAGTAGTGGTACAGGGTACCCTCCTCCATACTCTGTTCGGTGGCTTGAGGAGCATTTAAGTAGACATAAGTGTAGGTGAATACTAAACCAAGGAATTACCTCAGCAACCAGTCACATATCGAAGGGAAAAATAGCTATCGTGATAACGACGTGGGTTCTATGTCACTGACGCGAAAGAAACAAGTGTCAAAATAAATAAACCTACTACACTCTCAATAACTAAGTCTGCAAAGAAGATTAATCGTTCTTTATTAGATAGCTGCCTATAGTACCTAGTATACTCCAAGTGATCTAACTAGTAGTCCCTGCAACATGGAACAACTGGAATAATTTATAAATAGGTGATTGCTAGTTAGGTAATTTGCACGGAGATGATATAAACTTTCTGAAATCTTCAACAACTGCTGAACATGTGGAGTCTTGAGTTGTTACCCGTGCAGTATTCACCATTCTGCTAGAGGAAAATCATCGAATGAAATGAAATGAAACGACGTGTGGCTAGGGCTTCCTGTCGGGCAGACCGGTCGCGTGGTGCAGTTTCTTTTGAGCTGACGCCACTTCAGCGACGTGCGCGTCGATGGGGATGAGATGACGATGATGATGGAGACAACACCCAGACCCTGAGCGGAGAAAATCTCCTGCCCAGCCGAGAATCGAACCAGTGCCCCTTAGCATGGCAGTCCGTCGCGCTGACCACTCAGCTATCGAGGCGGACAGTTATCGGATAAAGCGATATGATTCAAAATGAAGAACCAGCACGGAATCGAAGAACTACCGATAAAGTCACATTGCATTGAGTTTTACAATTTACGAAAATACGAAACTATTTAGTAGAAAGCTACAATGAAGTCATTAAAAAAAGATGTAGCAAATGGTTGTTAGAGCTGTCTTCGTTACAAAATCAGATCTCATATATCATACCTGAAAACTGCGTTTCGTTTAAAAATAAAGAGACTGCATATAGAGCGTTTTGATGATATGTAATGAAATATTACGCATGGGTGTGTTATCATTATCAAGCGGAACCAGAGGAATGCATGCAGCTGACGCAGCAGGAAGTGACTTACCTGGAAAATAGAAAGTTTAGACATGGCTGTCGTGTTCTAAGCAATAAGTTTTCAAAATACCGTCCAGTATCAAATAGTACCTGATTTTCTTAAATATATTTAGAATTGGAGTTTCGTTCAGTATTTTTATAACACCATGAATCTATTTTCAGAGCCCTATGTGGAATATTGCTCTGCACTACACAAGGTATCCTTATCTGAAGCGTGTGAACAAGACTGTAACCATCTCGCTCGTATTCAAGTAGTTCGTTGCACTCTTGAATGGAAGTGGAGGAGTTAATGTCTGATAATAGAACATGTGCTAGCATTCTGTAGCGCCTGACTGCTATTATTTCCTCTGTTTCAAAGTCATTCAGATACAACAACAGAAGAACATGTGGTCATCACACCTCTTTCTACGTGATGATATCAGGTAGTTCGGTGTGTGCTGTTTTTAGCCATAGTTTATCTACTGCATAGTAAATCTAACATATCCTGATACGAAGAAATTGTGCCTCGTAACAGAAACGGTAATGATCAATGTAACTCATTAATAAATACAATCTGATCCCAGCATGAGGAATAAAAGTCAGGTGAGCAACACATGCTTACGCTAAAGCAGGGATAGCATTTGAAACTTAACGGCACTAAACATGAAAGTCACTGACAAAATCCTAACAATATCAAGAACATAGGAGTAAATTGATCACAGTGCTGCGGGTTGTAGACGTCATAATGTCATAATACTATATTCGAGGTAGTTTCTGGAACATGAAACAGCACATTTTGCAGGATCATGCACAGCGTCCCTCAGACCTGAGTCCGTCGTTGAGGCCAAACTCCTTAGCTGAAAATACATGCATCAGAACGGGGCTACGTACTGTTAAAAGTACGTGTTGCTATTTTTGAAATTTCTTTTGGACCTATGAATAAAAGGAAGCACAAGCTTGTTAGATGAAGCTAGAAGTCAGAGAGCTTACTCGTAAGCAAAAGAAAGAAGCGAAGCTTTTACTTGAGTTTATATGAAAAACCTTCGACCTTTGCTGCTACCGTTTACTTCTAACACAAAACCAAAATTTCCTAGCGATCGGCAGCGTCTGTATTGTCATCAACCTTTGTTGAGTAACTGCGGGCATTTGATTTCGCTGTTTTGTTGGCCGTAAGATTCATTTCACTTTATTTATTCTAACTGACCACATGCGATTTGTCACTAAAACTTGTCCTCATCCGATTGAGATGAAAGTTAGGTACATGCAGATTGTGCAATAGGATTTTTAAGCGCGGGTTTAGAAACGTGTTCTGCATTATTAGAGAAATCACAGCTTCCAGAAGAAAAAAGAAAAAGGAAGCAACTACTCGCCTGGAGCAAGACCATATGCCAGGCAACCGACCTTGACGATAACAAAATGTTTGCCAGAAAGAGATGAGAAAAAGGCGCTCAGTAACAAGGAATTACACATTGGTGCTGCGGGAGTAATTGAAATTGATAAGGATTCAAAAAGGACCTGTCGTAATGAAATTCCTTAGTGCAAAGATAAGCAACGAAAACAACACTCAAGAGCAGAAAAATGAGAATAGTTTTAATATATACGTATACCTTTCTCTAGACCGTGATACCAACAGCTTGTTGTAGACGATAAGTGGTTTTGTATGTTTTCAGAAACAAAATAACTAAAAATCCTGCATTTTGCATTAGAGATGCATTTTTATGTCTTTTCTCATGTCCTCTACTAAGAAATTTCCTCTTAGTTATAGATTCCCGTCATTATTGCCAACGTCATGGAAATCTTATTCAGTATCTTCAAAATTTCCATCTTGTAGATTGTGCGGTACAAAGCAGCAAGCCATAGTTATTGGAACATTTGATAAAGTAACTCTACACAATACTACAAAATAGGAAACCGCCTCTTGAGCTTACTAAAACAACGTTCTGTCACGACTCTCTTTTTTTAAAAAAGCTTGTTGAGTGATTTGTGACTCGCCTCTATTCGACAGCGATAGGATATCATCAACCAAGGCTTTAGGTCATAGCATTCATCACTCAAAAGATCAGCGTTCTTAATTTCAATTAGCACTCCCTCGACACTTGAATTTCTCCACATTCGATTGTCATGTACTGCCCTGGGCAGCTAGCCTCAATGCTGGTGAACTGTTCTTGCACTGCACATACCTTGCACACTTATATTGGGGTAATCCTTTCCATTGACATGTTCGTCACAATACTGGATAGTTTTCGAAATTCCCGCGATCTAAGACTCGTGATTGACATTTTAATTGTTACATCCAGCAAATAATTGAGGACGTAGATTGCAAGTGCAGCTATGACATGAAGCGGTAGCACAAGAGAAGAAGTCGTTGTGAGATACCGCTATCTGCTATTTTTATCGTCTCGTGGTGAGTTGTGTTTCCACGTTCATCGTTTGCTGAATCAGTTTTGATTTAAAGAGAAGATTTTTCAGAAACTTAATAAAACGCAAGTGAAAAGTGCGTTTCGGAATTGTGCAATAAACTGACATCAACAAACCACACTGATGTCCACTAGGAGAAAATTAAAAAGCTCCATATCGTTTCAACGAAGAAAATGTAAAAATATTGCAAATCATTCTCAGCTAAGTACAGGAGAAAGAAGAGGTGGAGCACTATCGTGATAACAGAGAATGAAGATTTTCTTTCAGTATGTAGCTGATCCACGATTTCATTCCGGAGCAGCAGAAAGAAATGGAGATTCATCAAAATACAGTGTGTAAAAGAGTGAGTAGACTGTCCAAGGAGATAATGAGAAAACGTACATGCGGATGAAATTTACGTCATCACCACGTGATGTGATTGTAGAAAAAAATGAGTGGCTAGAAAAATGTGGATTTCCAAGTCCTTTAGGTATAATTGACTATCCGTATGTGTGAATTCCGAAAACTATCCAGTTGGTGACGAACAGGACTGTACGTATGTGCGAATTTCGTATTTCAATCTCCGGCTTCCCAAAGCTTTCACCCTCTGTGACTGCCCCTAATACCCTGTAAGTTATTCCCTGATACGTTACTACGTGTCCTATCATCCGGTCCCTTGTTCTCGTCAGTGTTTTCCGTACGTTCCTTTCTTCTCAGATTCTGTTGTAGAACCACATCTTAAAAGGTGCGTTTTTCCACTGTCCATATTGACTACGACACAATACTGTGTACCTAACGTACATTCACATTTTTTTTCTGCATCCATTTCACCTTGGCTGTCCTGTACTTCCTACTTATTTCATTTCTAAGTGATGTCTGTATCTGTAAAACCGTCTTGACACGAACAGTCTTTTTTTTTAAGTTTTCTTTTGTCGATTAAATGAAGTATTTCTTCTGTCATCCAACGTTTCTTCAGAGTACTCTTCCTTGCACCTATGTTTGACTGTCCAACATCAGTGATTGCATTTTTAAAGAGGTCCCTTAAACTGAGTGGCTGCTCCGGTATTTATTAATGCATCATTTATATCTTCAGCTTACTTTAAACGCTCGTCACTATTCCTCAGTACTCCTGTAAGTAGGCTGTTTAGGTTTTTAGGTTGGTAACGCCTCGTAGCGCTCTGTATGAAAATCACTGAAAACTGTGGCTGGCTAGACTTATTGTTGAAATATTCACTAGGGCAGTTGTATGTGAACAGTGCTTAGCGTTGTGCAGTTGGAGGTGAGGCGCCAGCAGTGGTGGATGTGGAGAGAGAGATGCCAGAGTTTTGTGAGGTTACTATAAGCGGACGATCTGGACGTGTGTCCGCCAGAAAAAGGAAATTTGTAAAGATGGATGCCATGAATTGATAGATATATATTTGATGACTTTTGTACACCATTAAGGTAAATACATTGTTTGATCTCTATCAAAATCTTTCATTTGCTAACGATGCCTATCAGTAGTTAGTGCCTTCAGTAGTTAGAATCTTTTATTTAGCTGGCAGTATTGGGGCTCGCTGTATTGCAGTAGTTCGAGCAACGAAGATTTTTTTGAGGTAAGTGATTCATGAAAGGTATAGGATATTGTTCGTCAGGGCCATTTTTTTGTAGGGATCATTGAATGTCAGATAACGTTGCGCCAAAAATCTTGTGTGTCGGTTTAGTGATAATCAGAATAAGGAAAGAGAGAACTGAGTATTTTCAGTTTTACTGAGCTGTCTCTGTACGACGTTACACTCCTATAACGCACTGCACTTCCTTCCAAATTGATTCTCCTGGGTGATTCTCTTAAACTTCAGCCTACTTTCCATCATTACTAAATTATGATCTGAGACTGTATCTTCTCCTGGATACGCCTTACAATCCAATAACTGATTTCGGAATCTCTGTTTGACCATGATGTAATGTAACTGAAATCTTAAGTGTCTCCACGTGTTTTCCAAGTACATCTCCTCTTGTTGTGCTTCATGAACTGAGTCTTCGCTATTACGATCTGAAATTCGTCATAGATCTCAAGTAGTCATTCTCCTCTCTCGTCTATTTCTGCCGACAATGGCACCAAAAATCAAGACATGATAACAATTCACAGTCAATACGTAACTAATTATACATTGTATATTGTTGACTTCAATTAATCGACGCCTTTTTTTTACAGTTAATGGCTTCACGTTCTGCTATGAGGGCTTTTCCCATTGAACACGTGACCACTGACTAAAGCGTAACAATCACCAACAAATAAGAAAATAGCTAAACATATTTCCGCACCCTACCATGGGACACTCTTCTGATTCTCGGAGTCTGGATTTGAGAAATAGCTTGGGTGATCACGACGGATCGCTAATTTCCAACGTCAGAAAAGTTATGTATTTCTTCATGGAGGGATGTCGACTCGCCTGTCACAACTGGAAGGGGTATCGGGCAACTCATCGATGTTTCGAGCTTCAAGCAGTCCCTTGAAATGGTTTTACATTTCTGTTTTTCAACTAGTCAGACTCGGTAGTATAATGCAAACAGTTTCATTGGTCGCTTTCCTGATACTGCCATTAATACTTCCTTGAAAAATGATGCTTTCTGACGGGACTTCCATAACGTTTACTCCAACAGGTGCGGAAATAGAAATCCCTTCGGAGAAAATTACTAGCTCTTAAGCTACTATCGTTACACTCATCTCATAGGACTTACATTGATATAGGCAGGATAAAGGCCTCCCCCTTCCATCGGATAATGGATATCGGCTCTGGCCTTCCCCAGGACAAACCCACAGGCCACAGGAATGATATAAAAAAAATTCTGTTTCTATTTGTTGGCGACTCAATACGCTCTCCAGTGATTAAAAGAGTGAGGTGCGATAGCCTGTTTAGCTTAGGATCAGCACTCCCATAGTTTTCCTAAATTATTTTAGCTTACAGTGTTCCCTACCCTTCCACGTGCATTTTGAATACGTGCTTCTTCTTAAATAATCTCGTCCTTAGAGGAGGAATATACTGTAATGACAAGGCCTACGTACATCGGTTTATCAGCCAGCAGTCATACCCTCTCAGCGATATATGGCGAGTCACTTTACGAATTTATCTTGGTAAGATTTAACTGATGGACATCAGTAGAAATTTAAATAAAAAAACATTGCAAAATGTTCGTATATGTTCGTTCTTTGTTACATGAGCGGTGCAGCAAATGAGTGAGAGCCCACAACAGTTTTCACCGCTACACGAGGAGTAATGTTTTCATAGCCGGCGGCTGTGCACAGTAAGATGATGCCTGAAGCTGCATTTCATTGCCGTGTTAACAACTAAAAAAATAAAAGAAGACATTGTATAAGGTGAAAAATGTTCATTTCTGAATTAGCAACGATTCATTTTGCATTTCTGAAGATTAATTTAATGTTTGATTGCGTGAAAAAAGCAATTACGTTGCTCTGTGCAATAAACAGTTCGATACATTGAAGAGAACGTAAATGTATTGAAGAAGTGATTTATTCTGAAATTACCTAAACGAAGATAATTTGAAAACTTTCTACTCAGGAGGTATTTCAAAGAACTGATATCGCTAGTTTAAAACTAAAATGCTATTACCATACTTAAGTGACACTATCTTTATTGTCAAAAATTACGTTTAGTTGAATTTAACACTGAATATTTTTGTCTGTGAAAGGATAGTAGCAATAGGTGAAAAGTACGGTAATTAACTGCCCTAGCAATGTTCATAGGAGACACGACCTATAAAACACCAGTTATCAGCAGACTGAATTTAACTATACCGCTTGTCAGAGATGCTGCATGCTGCAACGCCACTGTCATAGGTTATCTTTGGCTGACCTTACAACGCAGTCACTTATGCCGTTAATACGCATAATTTAATGGAACATTTTGATATTTGCTATCGTAGATGGAAAGAGATGTTGTGCCCACAATTTCACTGCAAGAAAGCGTTAAAGTACCCACGTCGAAACAATTAAAATCTTTGGAAGATAGTGAAGTGCTGTCCTAAGGATGGTACCAACCTCTATAGTAAAACGACAATACTGATATTACGTCCGATAGCGTACAGTAAAGCCGGCCTCTCAGTGGACCTGAAGACGGACGTGTGCGAGAAGCTGGTGACATCACAACGTAGAATTCCACGTTCCATTGCACGGGGGAGCGTGAAATGAAAAATCTGGTATGTCAGATCCTTTGCTACATGGAGAGGAACGTGGCCAATGATATATGACTTCGTTTTACGTACAAAGACAACACAAGAGCCGCCAAATTGTGAGGCGTTAAACGTGGTATTTTGTAAATTTACTTTCTCACAGTGTACGTATGTATGAATATAAGCTGTTTCAAAGCATCAGTAGATTGAGCATCTCCCGAAACTAGAACGTTTAACTACGAGTTGTTGTGATACAGTAGCAGGAAACTATATATCGGG
The DNA here is from genome assembly GCF_021461385.2 of Schistocerca piceifrons. Taxonomy (NCBI): domain Eukaryota; kingdom Metazoa; phylum Arthropoda; class Insecta; order Orthoptera; family Acrididae; genus Schistocerca; species Schistocerca piceifrons. The sequence continues at coordinate 150,736,548 of NC_060139.1, forward strand.
AAGTAAAGGCTAGCTCGTATGTGCTACGAAAGTATACCGTTTCTATGTTAATACACATTAATGATCTATCAAAAGTGGACCTTTTTATTACAATTTGCATATTAAATACCAAATAATGACATTTGTACACATAGTTCTACACAGCGTATACAATACGGAAAGCACGTTGCTACGTAGATGCGGGAGTACAGTTGGTACCGTCGTGAGATCAATGTTACGATGAGAAAAGTGGTTGGTTAGCGTTCGTCTCCTTCCAGTTTTTTCTTCACCTTACGTTTCTTAAATATTCTGAGCCTTTCTCGTACATTTAATAGAAATATCTCAATGTCGATGTTTTCGTTGTTACAGATAATGTACTTGTTGCAATTCTTGTTCCAAAGGCCAACGCTTCGAATGTTTCCGCAGTGACCAGAAATCTTAACGTGAGCGTCCGTCTATGTGTGAAAATAAACACAAGTTGCACACAGGAAGTTTTTGGTGTTATGAACTGGGTTTATGGACTGGCTCATGTTTGTATCTTGCCGATAAATATCGTTTTCGTTGATGGTGAGCAGCATCGAAAAAATCTCTACTTCCATTGAATGAAATTACGAACTGAATCGCGATCTTGAAATCTATGTGATTACGTATGTTATTCCAGAGTGTTGGATCAGGAATATAGATGTTATACATGTGCGAACTGATTTTAGGCACTATACTTGAACCATATTCAATTCAAAACTGAAAATGGGGCGAAAATTCAATTGAGTTAACGAATAGCTTTCATTACTTTGTATCTTGTGCAGCATTATGTAATGGTCCTCTATCTGTAATTCGCTGTTCAAGTCATCGAGTCCAGAATCTTCTTCGCGATTTTCTTCGCTCTCTTCGACATTCACGAACGGAGTTAACGCAGCTATTTTACGCACGTTCACTTCCGTATAGAAACTGTGTGGTTAGCTCGCCAAATGAAGCCGACAACTGCCGTCGGATAGCGCTGAGGACGCAAATCACGTTAACCAGCTCGTCCCATGTGCCAACGGCGTTGTCTCTCGTGAGGTCTCATATCCAGTCCGCGTTCATGTCAGTGTTAGCTGCCTCGTCCCGGGTTAGGACGGTTTAAGGCTACTAATCACACACCAGAAGGCTCTTACCACTGCAAACCGTAAATGGTTTCCTATCTTATTTGCTTCCTTCAGCGCCAGCCTGTGTGGCCGAGCGGTTATAGGCACTACAGTCTGGAACCGCACGACCTCTACGGTCGCAGGTTCGAATCCTGCCTCGGGCATGGGTGTGTGTGATGTCCTTAGGTTAGTTAGGTTTAAGTAGTTGTAAGTTCTAGGGCACTGATGACCTCAGAAGTTATGTCCCATAGTGTTCAGAGACATTTTTGCTTCCTTCAGCCTTCTACCGTGACCTTTACGTAGGTCTAATTAGCTCGCAAACAAATAACTGAAGACGAAGAAATTATTGCACAGGCCGCCCGTGACTACTGTGGTCGGAAATTAATCGCGGAATGCGTCTCGCTCAGTGGGTTCGACAGTAGCTGACCGACCCGCTTCAAGCCGCGGAGACGGCGCGGCGTGGCAGCGGGGCAGCGGACGCTTTGATCCGCGTCGTTGGGTAACAAAGCAAAACTTTTGCGCGGCGCCGTGGACGGCTTCAAAGCACTTAAAACGGCAGCCCGTGGCGGCGGCAGAGACTGCATACTTGCCTTTGTAACGGTAGCCGGGCCGCCTTGCCCTCTAATTACGAGGAATCTTGCGCCGCTCTGGGTGGCTGCCGCTCTGGCAGTCGGCATCACATACATACCTGCCGGCAGATCCGTTATACATTCCTGGCCGGCGGCCAATTTCAAAGTGGCGCAAGGAATGCACCCGGCCGGTGGCCGGCTGCTCTCGCCCACCGCCACCCCTCCCCGGTACCCTGGCAGCCGCTGTGTCTTTGTATTGTTGCCGAGGGAGGCGCGGGCCGGAGCACTGCCAAACGACCACGGAGGACCGCGGACATCGTCTTCTGGCCAGAAGCTACGTCCCGAGGGCGGCGCAGTTGTCCTCGCAAAGTTGCCGAGACAGACACAGACAGAAACATCCGACATTGCTCGTTGCTCACACATGTTTTCGAATGACTCCTCCTTGCATCTTTCGGCCTACTATCCGCTGCTGTTAAAAAACAATATAGTTTCAGCGACGATGTCGTCATCATCAGTTAGTTTTTTAATTGTAAAACATGTAAAAAATTGCAAAATATTATTGTATGTGTATTGTTGGGTTCCAAACACTGCTTTTTGGAAGAAGTTTCATAATACCTTATTTAAGTCACAGTATGGTTTTTATGTTTGTTGCTGCTGTTTCCGGCATATTTTCTGTGTGTGTGTGCGTGTGTGTGTTTGTGTGTGTGTGTGTGTGTGTGTGTGTGTGTGTGTGTGTGTGTGTGTGTGTGTTTGTGTATGTGTGCTGTTTTTTCGTTTCCTTGGCACACAGCAGGTCATGTGTGAGTGACTGTTAGTAGCCGGCCGCTTTGGCCGAGCGGTGCTAGGCGGTTCAGTCTGGAACCGCGCGACCGCTATCGTCGCGGGTTCGAATCCTGCCTCGGGCATGGATGTGTGTGGTGTCCTTAGTTTAGTTAGGTTTAAGTAGTTCTAAGTTCTAGGGGACTCAAAAAATGTGCGTGAAATATCACCCACGCCCGAGGGAGGACTCGAACCTCCACCGGGACGAGCCGCACAGTCCACGACTGCAGCGCCCGTGACCGTTCGGCTAATCCCGCGCGGCTTCTAGAGGACTGATGACCTCCGATGTTAAGTCCCATAGTGCTCAGAGCCATTTGAACCATTTGACTGTTAGTAAACAATTATGAAAAAGGGAACTTCCGTATGTCAGCATTATACTGTTTGGTCTGCGGTGGTGTTGTGGGTACTGTTTTTGTGTTTACCAGGTTCTTATGTGGTTTGTCGTGAACTCAAGTTCGTTGGACGGCTTGCATGTGCTTTTATACACAGAAAAACATGACTTTGGCACCTTGTTCGTAATCCATAAAATTACGCCATCTTGTTGTTCGCGTGTAGCGCAAGATTGTATCTCATATTGGGAGGTGCCTTTGAAAATTTTAGCGGGAATGCTGAAGACCTCTCTTCCTTATTTATGTCCCTCTGGAGATGGGGATTGGTTTTCTGTGTGTGTGTGTGTTTTTCTGCTCTGTATCCTGTCAGTTCTCTGAAGAGTGACAGTACGCATTCCACTTTTCCACTTTCGCAGGACACCTAATGAATAAAAACCTCCAACCCACTTATATAGAAACTAATCTACACATCCTGGAACACAGCAACAGTTTATACCGAAACCTCACTCACACACACACACACACACACACACACACACACACACATACACATACCCCCAGCACACACTGAGACATAAATACGGAACAGAAGTCGTCAGAACAGTATCGCAATATGCGGTACATTCTCGCCACATAAGAGAAAAGCAAAATGGCGTAATGTTTTGGGTTACGAACAAGGTGCAAAAGTTATATTTTTCTGTGTTTAAAAGCACCTGAAAGCCGTCCAGTGAACGTGAGTACCTGAGAAACCAAGGAAGAAGCTAGTACATGCCAAAACTGTATTCACAACACTACCGTTATCCCTACAGTATAACAAAGACATTCATAAGTTCCGTTTTTAATATTTGATTGCTAACAGCTACTATACTGTTGCAGATGAAATGTTGTATGCCAAATAAATGGCAACAGAAAAGAGGAAAATATTCCGGAAACAGCTGTAACAAACGTAAAAACGATGCTGTGACGTAAAGTAAATAAGGTATTATGACACACAGTATTTGGAACCAAATAGTACACATGCAAATAATGTTTTACAACGTTTATAAGAACGCTATTCACCCTGTTTTAGAATTAACGAACCCAATAATGATGGCAATTTTGTCATTGAAACTAGTTTGCAGAAAATATAAAAAAAAGAAACGTGTTTTGCATCCAGGCGGACCCACAATGCTAATTTTTTTCTATGCAGACACGGACCAGTGGAAGAGTTTAAAGATAAAACGACTACTGATGGTTTTAAGTAACTGCAATGTGGTAGCGAGTCAGGCAGGGGGAGCCATACTCCTTTCCCCCTCCCCCCTCCCCAGCTCGCAGAGAATGGAAAAAAGTTTAGTGTAGTCAGGAGTTTCTCTTCGATGGAAATGACTGAAAAGTCGGTATTACACAGTTATTTAACACCGTCGAAACTGGATCGTTTTGATGGCTACCTACAAGTCACCATTCGTTTTGCAAACTAGTAAAAATACTCCATACCTCATTGTCTCCCCACCCACCCACTCCTACAACTACTGTGTAGGCCCCCTTGGAGTGAGGTACGCATTGTGACGTGCTCTAGAACAGTATGGCACAGGTATATTCACAGGTGCTTCCGGGTTTCAGAAAAAGACTGCACGAATACTACAGTACATACAGAAATTGGATATTTGTGGTAAGGACTATGGGGTCAAACTGCTGGGGACATCGGTCCCTGGACTTACGCACAACTTAATCTAACTTTAACTAACTTACACGAACACACCCCCATGCCCGAGGGAGGACTCGAACCTCCGCCGGGACCAGCCGCACAGTCCATGGCTGCAGCGCCCCTGACCGCTCGCCTAATCCCTCGTGGCCATCTTCTAAGTCTTGTAGACGGATCACAAAAATCTTCGTTACTCGAACTACTGCAATACAGCGAGCGCCACTACTGCCAGCTAAATAAAAGATTCAAACTACGGAAGGCACTAACTACTGATAGGCATAGTTAGCAAATGAAAGATTTTAATAGAGAACAAACAATGTATTTACCTTAATAGTGTTGAAAAATCATAATATACATAGCAGTTCATGACATCCAGTCTTACAAATTTCAAAACTCCGCCATTTCTCTCCCCACATCCACCACTGCTGGCGGCTCATCTCCAACTGCGCAACGCTACGCGCTGTTCACATCCAGCTGCCCAACACTACAATGGCAGACAACAATGCAAACTAGCCACAGACTGCACACAGCACAGCCAGTGATTTTCATACAGAGCGCTACGTAACGTTGCCTATAAGAAAACCTAAACAGCCTACCACCTACTTACACGTCCTACGACTGTTTCAATTCAGATGTTTAACTTATCCACTTTTGATTGAGGAACAGAATTAGGCGTGACGCAGTACAGTTATTATGTATCAATTCGAAAGGAAACGTAATGAAACATCCATATATCAGTTACGCAAATTTGTTTGTATTAACACACTAACTGATCCTGCGTACTTGATCCTCCTACAAAACATATTGCACCAGTTCTTGGAAGCTGTACTACTGAATTTCCGTCTCACAGCAAGGCGGACGTTAAGTGACATCAGCTGACCGTCTGTCTTAGTACACGTCATCCTGTCTACCCTACTGCATACCAAGACAAGGTACTTTTCTCTTTCCCTCTGCAGACATTTGAACTCAAACCGTCGTACAAAGGAAACGGTGCGTTTCGGACATGGGCTCCTATTCAAAATATTATGTACTCACTCCCCTCTAAAAATCATGGAAGTTTGTTACAAGAATTATCGAACACCCTCTACATCAGAGGACAGAGTATCTCTCTAAAGTTCGATTCATAATAAGCAGCATGTTGTAGTTTCAGAGCGCAACACTAGGGGAAGGAATGTCAGAACATGGACTGCTTTTCATTTCAAGGTCGTATCGGTCATGAAACGGAAACCACGGTGGAAACCAAAATGGTTTTATTTGCAAAATTTATCTTCACCTCTCTGGTGCTTACCTATATAATCGTTGCTCCGAGGCAGACTTTTCTTCCAGCGTAATATGAAGTCTGTTCCAAAAATTCCGGAACTTCGTGCACTAAATTTTTCTGCGTTTACGTTTCACTAACTATGCACGGTGTTGTTCGAAGTAATCTCCTCCATAGTTTTTGTTCAATAATCGCACGCCAACAGGAATGAATGTGCGGGTGCGTTATTGTGATGCAAGAGCCGTGAATCGTTCGCCACATTTCAGGCCGTTTCCTTCTCACACTTTCTCGCAGGCGTCGTAACACGTCCCTATAGTACCATCGATTAACAATCTGTTCCTCTGGCACGGACTCATGGTGAACTATTCCTTCAAAATCAAAGAAAACCGTCGGCATTTGACCTGATATGACGAGCTTTATGTGGTCTTGGAGAAATTTTCCTGACCCATTGTGAAGACTGAACCTTGGTCTCATCATAACATTGGACCCAAGTCTCAACACTAATTATGATTCTCTTAACGAACATCTCGTTCTCATTTGCGCGATCCAAAAGCTCTTCAGAGATTGCGACGTGAAGGTCTTTGTAGTCTTCACACATGAGCTGTGGGAGAAACGTAGAGACAACACGATTCATTCCAAGAAGCTATGTCAGTATTTCTTGAGATGATCGAACTGAAATGTTACAATCTTCTGCAATCTCTTGGACAGTCAGTCTTCGATTGGCACACACAGTTTCGTTGACGTTCCTGACAAGAGCGTCGTCAGTATAGGTCGAAGGGCATCCTGAACAAGAGTTATTTTTAACTTCCGTCCGGCCATTTCTAAACCGTGCGAATCATTCGCAATACCGAGTATGGCTTAAGCACTCATCGTATGCTTCCTGCATCATTTAGTGTGCCTCTGTAAAGGCATTCGTGAGCTTCACGCAAAATTTAATGCAGACGCGTTGCTCCTCTAACTGTGCCATCTCGAAATTCTCAAACTGTGTGACACAACGTTCTTCTCAACATAGCAGTGAACAATACCTTAACAGACATAAAACAGTGAAACTTCCGGCAGTGACGCAGTAAATACAGGCATGTGTAGGAATGCCAACCGCATGTCACTCAATCACACCATTGGCGCGAAATTATGAATGTTTTGGAATTTTTTGAACAGGCCTCGTACCAACTATGCAATACTCTCATTATAGAAGCTAACCGCCTGTATTTTCCTCCAGTTCTCTGTTCTGGTCAGCGGCTCGTTGCCTGCACCAAACTGCTGTCAGTGTCACACTACGATAGCTGACAAAGGAACCAACCATCTATATAGTTGCGATGGAATTTTTGTTTATTCAGAGCTGACTATTGTTTCGGACGGCTTGTCAGTTAGCAAATCATCCATGTACATAGGGTTTGTGCTACAACCAGACGTGCATTACAGGCTAAAAAACATGGAACCTGGCGTTATACAGCGTAGTGTCCACACGTGAACAAAGCTATGTGTCAAATTGTAGACTGCCAGAGGTTCATGTGAGGAAGTAGATGAAAACCGGAGGGAACCAAGACCGGGCTGTTAGGTGGGTGATCAAACACTTCACATCGATAACGCTGTTGGAGCGCCATTGTTGCAGCTGCAGTGTACGGCCGAGCATTGTCAGGAGGGGCAATACCTGATGAACATTCCTCTTCGTTTGCTCTGAACTGTTCTTTGTAGTCAATTTTCTCAAATTGCCTGACCCACTCGCTGAAAAAGAGCATCGACAGACGCTTTCTACCTCCCCTGATTGCCTGCACCATGAACTTCTATACGAGCCACAGACACACATTAAAAATGTTTTGCATCACCCCGGTACCCAGAACTCCTGACGATAGACGTTGACTGTGGATATTGTATCACAGGCATAGTCCCTCTGACTGTTCAGAGACGTCACTAAACCCATCCAAGATGTAAACAAGCATGCATGAGCAGCGCGTATTAGAGGGAGGGGGTCCGACAGCCATTCATTTGCAGTCATTCCATCAGGAAGCAGGTACATGGCTCGTTTTATCTGTAGTTTAACCATGCCTAGACGGTCAATACCGCATTTCGATCGCGTCCGCATTGTTACTTTGTGCCAGGAAGGGCTCTCAACAAGGGAAGTATCCAGGCGTCTCAGAGTGAACCAAAGCGATGTTGTTCGGTCATGGAGCAGATACAGAGAAACAGGAACTGTAGATGACACGCCTCGCTCAGGCCGCCCAAGGGCTATTACTGCAGTGGATGACTGCTACCTACGGATTAGGGCTCGGAGGAACCCTGACAGCAACGCCAGCATGTTGAATAATGCTTTACGTGCAGCCACAGGACGTCGTGTTACGACTCAAACTGTGAGCAATAGGCTGCATGATGCGCAACTTCACTCCCGACGTCCACGGCGAGGTCCATCTCTGCAATGACGACACCATGCAGTGCGGTACAGATGGGCCCAACAACATGCCGAATGGACCGCTCAAGATTGGCATTACGTTCTATTCACTGATGAGTTTCGCATATGCCTTCAACCAGAGGGATGCTTGGTGGCAATTCGATCAAACTGAGCGCCTTAGACACACTGTCCAGCGAGTGCAGCAAAGTGGAGGTTCCCTGCTGTTTTGGGGGGCATTATTTGGGGCTGATGTACGCCGCTGATGGCCATGGAAGGCGCCATAAAGGCTGTACGATACGTGAATGCCATCCTCCGACCGATAGTGCTACCATATCAGCAGTACATTGGCGAGATAATCGTCTTCGTGGACGATAATTCGCGCCCTCATCGTGCACATCTTGTGAATAACTTCCTTCATGATAACGACATCGCTCGACTAAAGTGGCCAGCATGTTCTCCAGACAAGAACCCTACCGAAAATACCTGGGATAGATTGAAATGGGCTGTCTATGGTCGACGTAACCCACCAACCACTCTCAGGTATCTACATCGAATCGCCGTTGACGAGTGGGGCAATATGGACAAACATTGTCTTGATGAACTTGGGGGTAGTCTCGCTGTATGGGCGTACAACATGCAATGTGTGTTGTTCATGAGCAATGAAGAGGTCGGAAATGATGTTTATGTTGATCTCTATTCCAATTATCTGTACAGGTTCCGGAACTCTCGGAACCGAGGTGATACCAAACCTGTTTTGATGTGTGCGTATTCAAATGAAATATAGGCACTTTTACAATGCGAGAAATATAAAAAACTGTATGCTGAAAATTCACATGACTGAGAACTTGATTTGATTTCTAAAAACCGAACGTTTAGGCGTCACGGCAGAACTCGAGGTGGACAAGGACTCCAAAAGTCATAACTGTTCCGTCCAGATGTACGTTTATTCAATTTAGTTTTGGCTCGTGTGAGACGTTTGCCAGCACGTGTCAGAGTTTGACTCTGGCTGGACCGTGGCCTATTGTGCTCCAATATTTCAGATCGTTTTGGTCTAGGTCTCAATACTATAGTATGAAGATAGTCGATGGGTACTCAGCACATTATAGGAACTCAACGACCCCGTGCAACTAGAGGTGAAAAAGACAAGCATAATGGTCCCTTGACAGTGCAGGGTTGTACAGCCATGTCACATATACTTTTTTTGCAAGGATGACTGATACATCATGGGCTACCTCTCCTGGGGCAGAAGAGTGAGACGCGCTATCAAATGCGCGTCCGGTGGCAACACTTTTCAAGTGGCATCATCTCTTGTCAGACGAGTTCCAGTCCTTGGGTACAGCATCATGGTGTGCGTGTGCTTCTGCAGAGCTTCCGAAGAGAACGAACGTTGTAGACTCGATTGAGTATCGTCAAACAAGCCCAGCACTTGGATCCGTGGTGTGGGGTACACAACTCCGGTCTCCAAAGCCAATAATCTGAAAAGAAGCTGACACATTTCTGATAAGACCGATAGCTTTTCTCTGTATTGAGGCATCGGCCGGTGTGGCCGTGCGGTTCTAGGCGCTTCAGTCTGGAACCACGTGACCGCTACGGTCGCAGGTTCGAATCCTGCCTCGGGCATGGATGTGTGTGATGTTCATAGGTTTAAATAGTTCTAAGTTCTAGGGGACTGATGACCACAGATGTTAAATCCCATAGTGCTCAGAGCCATTTGAACCATTTTGAACCTCTATTGAGGCTTCTGTGACATTAAATTCAACAAGACACTCATAACCCCATCCATGTTCCTCATGCTCTCCTAACGCACGTCAGCACTGAGTGTGCTCGTTCGTAGCTTGGCTCTGGCTCTGAGCACTATGGGACTTAACAGCTATGGTCATCAGTCCCCTACAACTTAGAATACTTAAACCTAACTAACCTAAGGACATCACACAACACCCAGTCATCACGAGGCAGAGAAAATTCCTGACCCCGCCGTGAATCGAGCCCGGGAACCCGGGCGTGGGAAGCGAGAACGCTACCGCACGACTACGAGCTGCGGACTCGATCGTAGCGCTAGCAAGCATATTCTACAGGTAGGGTCCACGCAGTATACGGTGGCCTATGCGCATTGATCAGTTTTCGTCCAAAGCGCTGAGTTAGTTCATTCGGTTGCTCGGATGGAGAGGCCGACAGTGCCAGAGATCTCTCGGCCAGTCGGCGGTGACAGAATAGAGGCGCACGTCCTGCAATCTTTCTCAAACGATTTTACAGAAGCTATTCGATAAAAAAAATCGTTTTTTATTTATTTGTATCTTTAAATGTAAGGTTCATTATGATGTGCCAATCATTTCGGTAACGATCATAGTTATTATGGTATTTACGTGTAAGTAAGACACTCCGCGAAATTCGTAAAAGTTTTAAATGAAAAATAGTGAGCGTATTACATAATGTGCTGCTGCCTATGAAATTTAGCTAACATATTGAATTTTTCTTTAGATTTGGGTAGAGGCCTCTATCTGTCACCAGTCTGGAGAAAAATCATCTGACGTAGCATCTTTATTTGGATCGCATTGCGCTAGCGACAAAGCCAGAGTGAAATATCCACAACATTCCTCACATTTCATAAACAGTTTGAGATACTCAAATAAGTTTTTGGCAAATGATAGCATGCAAAGATGAGCGTATTTTGCCATATGGTTTTTATATGAAACCTGGTTATCTGCGTGATATTCCACTAACTACAAACTGTTCCGATGAAAGAATATTATATTCAACAAATGTCGACAACTGGTTAAACGAGAAGTGCGGTTCAAGTGGCTCTGAGCACTATGGGACTCAACTGCTGAGGTCATTAGTCCCCTAGAACTTAGAACTAGTTAAACCTAACTAACCTAAAGACATCACACACATCCATGCCCGAGGCGGGATTCGAACCTGCGACCGTAGCGGTCTCGCGGTTCCAGACTGCAGCGCCAGAACCGCGCGGCCACTTCGGCCGGCAACGAGAAGTGCAATAGATTTTGGAACAACAGAAGTGAAGATATTATACGTTTATTTGGCGCTGACGATCTGCTTTTTTTTTATAAGATACTGACCTTACTTTTCCTCAGTCCTCGCTTGATAGACACTGTCACAATTGCGTCTTCTCAACATGTTGGTCATGTGAGAGTGTTTAAGCCCCTGTGTGTTTTGACAGAAGAATCGAATTTTAACACGTCAACAAGAGAATTGTGTAGGTTTTACTCAAAATTTGCCACTCATGATGCATCTCTGAAAGGTGCAAGTGATTAACAATCCAGGAAAAAATAAGTCGCTACGTTTTCTGAGGAAGTGACGGATCCTTTTGAGTGATCGTCATGCAGGGGGTGGGGTGGACGTGACGCATTTTTAAAATTTACAAAAAATATGAGTGGAGGCTACAGTTTAGAACAGCACTTCCCCAGCAGCACTCGGCATTTCCCCTTCAGCGCCTGCCCATAACCCCTACAACTACTGCTCTCCCCACTCGTGCCCTGCTGTCTGTGCATCTACCAGCCACAGTATTCTGCTCGGGCTCTATATCACCCACTAAGAACATTGCAGGTGGGTTGCCCTCAAACAGGCGAACTACCACTCAACAGTCACTACAACTGATGATTCCTAGCGTAGAGTGGAAGCAGCGTAGCTGGTGTACCCACATCTGTGATCCAAGCTCCATTCTATGCTGTGTCTAGGTAGATCAGAGCCATTGTGAGCTCTGTGAGTAAATTACGCTCTCTTTATACTTCCAGACCACCTACAAATCGTGTAATACATTTTTCTTATTACACTATATACGCATAACAAGTAGAATTTCTTAATGTTTTCCTTATGTTGCTGTACTTTTAACAGCTAGTAGTGTATTTGAAATTAGTCTGCGATAATTCCACAATAATATCGGTAATATTCTCTGTTTGGGTGAATGAGGCATCGAGCCACCAGTTGCTGTTGCAGCAATAGATTTTATACGTCCTATATATAACTACTTAAAAACTTCTTCTCCTCACGAATCATGGTTAATTTTATTCAGTTAAGCTCTAGCAGCAGGAGTTTCTTGTCTGTTTCTTGCTTACAACTATGATGTGGTACCTCCATGTTTCACTACAGTTTCCCTCTTTTCACTGGTGCTACTGATGACAAACGACATACGGAGAATTGCAACGTTGTCGATTTCAGCCAGTTACTTTTGCTGTCGAGAACCGACCTCTCTTCTCAACGCTCACTTATAAGTTTCTCCTTTTTCATTTTCTCTTCTCAGTTTTCGGGTTTTCGTTCTTTCTTTCGAGTTCACCTTCCTCAGTTGTCATCTCTTAGCTCTACCTTCTTAGTTGTTGCTTCAGAGTTCTCGCTTTGCGGTTCTCGGATTTATTTTAGTTTTCGTTGAGCAAAGGAGATCAAAGCTCTCGGTTCTCGGAATTGTGTTTGTTCCATTTTGTGCCTGCTGCCTCTTATTACAGGAATTCAAGCTTCAATTTATTTCTTCACTTGTTGAAAAATTAGAAGATGGAATCGTAAGATATATTAAAACAAATAGTGTATTATTTATGCAACAACAAATACATAAGAGTTTTTTGAGTCATTAGTATTCTGACTGGTTTGATGCAGCCCGCCACGAATTCCTTTCCTGTGCTAACGTCTTCATCTCAGAGTAATACTTGCAACGTACGTCCTCAATTATCTGCTGGATGTGTTCCAATCTCTGTCTTCCTCTACAGTTTTTGTCCTCTACAATTCCCTCTAGTACCATGGAAGTCATTCCCTGATGTCTTAACAGATTTCCTATCATCCTGTCCCTTCTACTTGTCAGTGTTTTCCACATATTCCTTCCCTCTCCGATTCTGCGCCGGACCTATTCATTCGTTACCTTATCAGTCCACCTAATTTTCAACATTGGTCTGTAGCACCACATCTCAAATGCTTCGGATCTCGTCTGTTCGGTTTTCCCACAGTCCATGTTTCACTACCATACAATGCTGTACTACAAACGTACATTTTCAGAAATTTCTTCTTCAAATTAAGGCTTATGTTTGATACGGGCATTATATCTTGGCCAGGAATAGTTTTTTGGCAGTGGCCGTCAGCTTTTGATGACCTCCTTCATCCGTCCGTTACAGGTTATTTTTCTGTCTAGGTAGCAGAATTCATTAACTTCATCTACTTCGTAGCTATTAATCGTGATTTTAAGTTTCTCGCTTTTCTCATTTCTGATATTTCTGATTACTTTCGTCTTACTTCGATTTACTCTCAATTCAGATTTTACCCATTAGATTGTCCATTCCGTTCAGCAGATCATGTAATTCTTCTTCACTTTCTCTTACGATAGGAATCGTATCATTGATATCTTTTCATCTTGAATTTCAATTACACTCCTGTATCTTTCTTTTATTTCCATCATTGCTTCTTTGTTGTACAGAGTGAATAGTAGGGGTGAATGACTACATCCCTGTCTTGCAACCTTTTTAATACGAGAACTTCGTTCTTCGTCATCCACTCTTGTAATTCCCTCTTGGCTCTAGTACATATTATATATTACCCGTCTCTCCTTATAGCTTACGTATTTTTTTCACGATTCCGAACATCTTGCGCCGTATTATAGTGTCGAACGCTTTTTTCAGCTTGACAAATCCTGTGAACGTGTCTTGATTTTTCTTTAGTCTTGCTTCCATTATCAACCACAACGTCAGAATTGCCACTCTCGTGCCTTTACATTTGCTGAAGCTAAACTAATCGTCATCTAATACAGCCTTAATTTTCTTATCCATTCTTCTGTATTCTTTCGACTGTGAGTAACCTGGATGCATGAGCTGTTAAGCTGATTGTGTAATATTTTTCGCACTTGTCAGCTGTTGCAGTGTTTGGAATTGTGTGGTCGATATTTTCCGAAAGTCAAATGGTATATCGCCCAACTCATACGTTCTACACACCAGTGTGAATATGCATTTTGCTGCCACTTTCCCCAATGATTTTAGAAATTCAGGTGGAATGTTATCAATCCCTTCCTCAGAAGCTCTCTTAATTTATAATTCTAATACTGGAATTCCCATCTTTTCTAAATCGACTCCCGCTTCTTTTTCTCTTCTTCTATCACATCAGACCCACATAGAGGTCTGCAGTAAAGTCGTTCCACATATTCGCTCTCTCCTCTGCATTTAGCAGTGGAATTCCCATTAGTCTCTTGGTCTTAATTTCACCGAAGGTTCTTTTGAGTTTCCAATATGCCGAGTGAGTCCTTCCGACAGCATTTCTTTTTCGATATCCTCACTTTTTCCTGCAGCCGTTTCGTCTTATGTTCTGTGCACTTCCTATTTATTTCATTCCTCAGCGACTTGTATTCCTGTATCACTGAGTTTCCCGGAACATTTTTGTACTTACTCCTTTCATCAATCAACTGAAATATTTCTGCTGTTACCCATGGTTTCTTCGTAGTTACATTCTTTGTACATGTGTTTTCCTTCCCAACTTCTGTCATGGCCCTTTTTAGAAATGTCCATTCCTCTTCAACTGTACTGCTTACTGAGCTATTTCTCATTGCTATGTCTATAGCCTTAGAGAACTTCAAGCGTATCTCGTCATTTTTGGTACTTCCATTTCCCACTTCTTTGCGTATTGATTCTTCCTGATTAATGTCTTAAACTTCAGCCTACTGTTCATCACTACTATATGGTGATCAGAGGATATATCTGCTCCTGGGTACGCTTTACAATCCAGTATATGATTTTGGAATCTCTGTCTGACCATGATGTAATCTAACTGAAATCTTCCCCTTTACCAAAATTATCATGAAAATACTAGAGGGCAACGTATTTTGAAAACAAATTCTGATTAAAATAATAGCGCCGTTGAAGCATTAATGGCATGGGAATCGGCAACACACTCTGTGGGATGTCGCTGGAGTTTTTCGTTGTTATTGGATCACGATCTGCCCAAGTGTGGTAAGCTGACAGCGTCAGTGCTCGCGGGGTGACGTTAGCGATTAGAGTAGGAGAGGTCGCGGGCTGGAGTCCTACATAGGTACGAAATTTGAAATTTGATAAGGGCCGTTTAATTTTACGATTACTGAATCATTATTACCTTAATATTAATAATAACATTAACAACACTTAGTAAGAAATAACCACACACACACACACACACACACACACACACGCACACACATACATACAGTCGGCCATAGTATAGTGTGTAACGCCACAGGTAATAATATTATGTCGAACATTCTTTTGGCCGCCATAGTACAGCAACTCAGTGTGGCATGGTCTCAATAAGTCGTTGGAATATCATGCAGACATATTAAGCCTTTTTGCTTCTATAACCGTCCATAATTGCAGAGGTGTTCCTCGCGCAGGATTTTGTGCAGGACCTGACCTCTCGCTTATGTCCCATAAATGTTCAAAGGGATTCAAGTCGGGCGATCTGGGTGGACAAATCAGTCGCTCGAATTGTCCAGAACGCTCCGAAAAGGCGCTCTGTCATTCATAAAAATGGCATCTTTGTTTGGGCAAATGAAGTCCACAGACGGTCTCCAAGTAGCCGAACGTAACCATTTCCAGCGACTGATCGGATCAGTTGGACCAGAGGACCCAGTCCATTCCATGTGAACGCGGCCCACACGATTATGGAGGCACCAGCAGCTTGCATAGAACCTTGTTGACAACTTGGGTCCTTTGCTGCGTGGTGTTTGCGTCATACTCGAACCCTGCCAACTGAAATCGGGTCTCATCCCACTAGGCCACTGTTTTCCAGTCGTCTAGGGTAAAGCCGATACGGTCACGAGCCCAGGGGAGGCGCTGCAGGCGATGTCGTGTTGTCAGCAAAGGCACTCGCGTAGATCGTCTGCTGTCATAGGCCGTTAAGGACGAATTTCACCGCACACTCCTAACGCATACATTCGTCGTACATCCCGCATTGCTTCCTGTAGTTATTTCACGCTGCGCTGCTGGTTGATTAACACTGACAGATGTACTCAAACGTCACTGCCCTCACTTGTTAAGTGAAGGTCGTCGGTCACTCAGTTGTGCGTAATCAGAGGTAATGCCGAAAATTTGGTATTCTCGGCACACTTTTGACACTATGGATTTCCGCATATCGAATTCACTAACCATTTCCGAATGGAATGCCGCATGCGTTTAGCTGAAACTACAATTTCGCGTTCAGTGTTAATTCCCGCCATGGGGCTAGTAACCACTTCGAAAAACTTTTCACATTGAAACTTTCCCGTCTCCTCTGTATATCTTGTTGTTGTGAAACTTTCCCATCTCCTCTATATCTCTTTCGCTACTCAATAACGGTCTCATCTGTATCTCTTTTGTTACGCAAACTTCCCTTTTACAATAACCTATGAATCCTTCCCTTTGGATTTCTACCTCTTTCTTAATAATAACAAATGAAATCTTCCCTTTGAAATTAATTTCCTTTCTCAATCTTCGCAAACAAATTTAAATGCTTCTTATTAAAAGGTATTTTCTGATTATTTCGACGAAACATAGAATGTGTCGTCGTCGTGGCCCTCAGTCGATACCTGCTGTGGTGTCACCGCCAGACACCACACTTGCTAGGTGGTAGCCTTTAAATCGGCCGCGGTCCATTAGTATACGACGGACCCGCGTGTCGCCACTGTCAGTGATCGCAGACCGAGCGCCACCACACGGCAGGTCTAGAGAGACGCACTAGCACTCGCCCCAGTTGTACAGCCGACTTTGCAAGGAAAGGTTCACTGACAAACGCTCTCATTTGCCGAGACGATAGTTAGCATAGCCTTCAGCTACATTTGCTACGACCTAGCAAGGCGCCGTATTCAATTGAGATTGAGATTCTATTAATGTATCATCAAGAGCGATGTTCTACAAATGTGGATTAAAGTTAAGTATTCCGGAAGCTACGTACTTTTCTTTATAGCATTCATTACGTATCCTGTTTCAGACCTCACGCCAGCCTGCGTGAGTTTAAGCGAGTGCCTTTCGGCTTCCTCTCCTTGTGTCTAGGCTGTCTTGTCTAGACACAACACCTGCAATAACCCAAAACTGTTTCTTATTTTTTTTTACTGTTACTGGATCGCCATCTGACTGCTGCATCGAACTGCGACATTAATATACTTGCTCTGTTTTACTATACTTTATTAGCTGCAGGTGGGCTGCCATAATAAGTGGCTGTATTTATTGCCAAAGCTGACGTTATTCTTTAATAGCGAAGCTGACAATATTCTTTAATTAATTTGACTGACGATACGTAATTCATAGTTAAACATTTTCTCGAAAACAATAAAATTTTGCAAAGTTTTATGTTATGGTTTTTGAGATGAATTATAATCAGTAATGCAATATTGCAGGCAAAAATTAATTATATTCTGAATGAAATGATTTTACAAACGTTCAAATGGGACTTACTTTGAACAACAATCTTACAACTAGCATTGCGCAAACATACCCCTAGTAGTCTTGAGTTTCTCAAAAATTAATTCAATAATATTAGTTCCTCTTATGATAATAGTTAGCTGACGTCTCTGTACATCCGTTTATAATCTCTTATAAATCATAGCTGGTGGCAGGCAGGCACACCACTCCTCTCAACCTCTCGCTTCAGACCTGCTACCGACTCGCTTCACTTCTGGCATACTACTGATTTCCTACGAACGCTAAAGTGCGGTCTCTCCTGCCAACGATGCTTTCTGGTGCAGACAATCCCTGCTACCGTTACAAAATGTATCAATGCGCGGTCTTTCCCGCTGTTTTCTTAAAATGTATCCATACGCTGCCTCTCGCGCCCTTTTTAAAATTATATCAATGTGCGGTCTCTCTTGCCAACAATACTTTAGTGCAGACAGTCCCTGCTACCACAATTATTTCCAACTTGACAACTATTAGTTATTCCTACTTAATCCTATTAATAAAATATAAATATCTTTCACAAATTGTGGTTTGACAATAGACAATAGAAATATACACGTCTTACAACATGAATCGCCTGAGTAGAAATGACAGCTCCGCGAATGGACTGCACTGTTACAGATTGCGTACGCGACACCAGCGCTGTATATATACGTGCATATCGCTATCCCATGACTTACGTCACCTCAGGGTAAAATATGAGTAAAAAACTTTATAAAATTCTCCCTCAAAGCTATCTCTCTCTCTCTCTCTCTCTCTCTCTCTCTCTCACACACACACACACACACACACACACACACACACACACACACAGACACGCCCCCCCGCCCCCCCAAACACACACACAAAATCACAGATATATGCACACGAACATGCTATTGTGCTTGAAAGCTTACTCAAATTCAATGAAGTGTAAAGATTCCCCGTACTGCGGATTGAGTCAAATCTCATGGCTACCGTGGAGGTGACAGCATATACATTGCCAATTGAAAGCTAATGTATAGAAGCACAGAGGCAAAGCGAGACAAGTAGTAAGGCGAACACGGAGCTCGGCTGGGAGTCCGCAGTTTGGTAAACCCGCCACTACAGAATCTGCAGAGTCGAGCAAAACACGGCCTCGGGAGCGCCGCGGCGGCGGATCGGCGCTCGGCACGTGGGCACGTGCCCGCCGACCACGGCAGGGGTCCGGCGCCGGCGCCCGGCATTAGCCGCGACGTGACGATTATCGTAATTGGCGGTAATTAGCCAGCGCCCCGCAGTTTTACGCTCAAAGCCAGCCAGAGTGGCTCAAGCCTGCGAACGCGAGCAAAAGCGAACGCCGTTTTATGAGGCGCGTTAATTATTGCGGTAGTGGACAGGATAAAGCTCCAACGATTCTACGCCGAAAACTCCGCGAGTGGGCTAAATCGCGTTGTCTGTGAGGCAGAAAAAGTTACTGCCCTTGCACACAAGAGTGATACATGATCTCTCTCCGCTGAAGGAGAATTTACTACGAATGACCAGAAGCTACGTCAAGTGTTCCCACCTAATTGTATTAGAGCACTAAAATAAACACTGCAAGCGTACATAAATATTTCTTGTCGCTCAATGGCCGGGTATAATTCTTTTAAATTGAACGCCACTTTGGCTATTTCTGTGGCTCAAATCTGTCCCACTTATCTAACCGGGACATACAGTCTAAGGAGAATCCCAAACGCGTCTCGTTCCTGGAGGCTTCTCACATCTCTGAGAGATTAAATTTAAAGGCAGACTGAAAATATTCATCTTCGTTGATCCATTATGGACTGTGGGGCAACGGCCGACATGTATTTCTTGATGCAATAATTCACCAACAGCCGTATGTATTGTAGAAATTTATGTTATGAACTTCTTATGTGCTACCACTTTCGGCATTACATTGATGCCATCTTCAGGCCCCACACTTCATAGTCGTAAAAACGCTATACGCGGAAGGAGTCGTATAACTGGATCTGTGAATCAAATCGTTATGCAACAGCTCTTGGTGGCGAGGCGACACAGACTGAGGCGGTTTGCAAACATCGATGTGTGGTCCCAAGAGCTGTTGCATAACGATTTGATTCACAGATCCAGTTATACGACTCCTTCTGCGTATAGCGTTTTTACGATTATGACGTGTGGGGCCTGAAGATGGGATCAATGTAATGCCTAAACTGGTAGCAAATAAGAAGTTCGTAAAATAAATTTCTACAATACATACGCCTGTTGGTAAATTATTGCATCAAGAAATTATTGCATCAAGAAAATATTCATGGTCCGACCAGAATTCGATCCAGTGACCTCTTGGTTTCCACGCATGCCCTTAGTCGCCAGAACAACAGACCCCAAATAAGAGTTTGAGACTCAATTTCTTTTATATGAAATTATAAGTCAATCGATTGGTTCGGTACTGTCTTCCAGTTACTCATATACTCTGCTAATTTTCTCATACCTATGTTTCTACTACGCGGATCATTCTCAGTAATCTGGTATTCATATTCCAGAGCCCCTACTTTTTACCCCAAATCTGCTCTTTCTAAAGGTTTCTTTCCTGTTGTGGTGGTCCTGCAGCAGTCGCCGCATGCCGCATCTCTGTCACTAAATGCCTCGATTTTGCCATCTCTCCATCGCTTCTTGGATACCACTTATCTACATTTTCCGTGGTCTTCTTCTTATTCTCCTTCCAGGAGGTTGCCGTGACAGTACTCTTTTGGGCCATCTGTCTTCACACATTCTTTTGGCGTGCCCAAACCGTCCTAGCTGTCTTTCTTCAAATATAATGAGTCTGTGTCCTTTCTCTTATTTTCTCATTTCAGTGTGGTCAAGTTGGGAAAATCTACATGTTCTTCTAAAGTGGCCCATTTCTAAAGCTGTAAGTATCTGTTTATTTCTTTCTATGAGTTCCCAGTACTCGGTCACATCGGTTCCACATACGATTTGTATAAACTCGTTTTTGAGGATCGAAGTGCAGGGTTTAATTTTTAGACAGCTGCCCTTCCCTGTACGATCGGTTACTGTCATATCTTCTACTACGCAGGTATTTAAACTCTTTGCATTCCGTTATAAGATGTCCGCCAATGCACAGGTCCCGTTCCTGTTCTCCGCTACGTAGATGTTTCTTCTTTTCAAAACTATAAAACTCTACTTCTTATATGTTTCCAACAACTTCCTAAGCATGTAAGACATTTCGTTCTCATCGTTTTCTGCAACAACCTGATACTTGTTATGTAAGATTTTGGCAGTTCCCCTGAACACAGCACCTCGAACAATAGCTTTGGTGCCACTGCGTCATACGCTTCCTCAAGATCTATGAGAACCAAATGACTGCTTGGATTCCTTTCCAATCTCTTCTCCATGATCTGTCTTAGGATAAAGACGAATACATGACTTGCGTCTTCTAAAGCGACATTGTCCTTCGACTTCATTAACAAACTTCTCCATTCTTGATTTTAAAATCCTAGCGTACATCTACATCTACATGGATGCCTTGTACATCCTACTTATGTGCCTGGCAGACGGTTCATCAAACCACCTTCACAATAATTCTCTATTGTTCCACTTTCGAACAGAGTGCCGAAAATACCAACACCCACATCTCTTTCCCTTTTGTTATTCAAATGGTTCAAATGGCTCTAAGCACTATTGGACTTAACATCTGAGGTCATCAGTCCCCTAGAACGTAGAGCTACCTAAACCTAACTAACCTAAGGATATCACACACATCCATGCCCGAAGCAGTATTCGAACCTGCGACCGTAGCGGTCGCGCGGTTCCAGACTGAAGCGCCTAGAACCGCTCGGCCACACCGGCCGGCCCTTTTGTTATTATGATTATTATTTCTGTTTATGTAGGCTGGCGTCAACAAAATATTACAGAATTCGGAGGAGACAGCGGGAGATTGAAATTTCATGAGAAGATTCCGCCACAGGGAGAAACGACTTTGTTTTAATGAAGTCCATCCCAAATCCTGTATCATGTCCGTGACATTGTCTCCCATATTTCTCGGTACTACAAAACATGCTGCGCTTCATTGAATTTTCTCTATGTACTCCGTTAATCCTATCTGGTAAAAATCTCATTTCGCACAGGATTACTCCAAAAGAGGACGGACAAGCATAGTGCAGGCAGTCTCTTTAGAAAATCATTTGCATCTTCTAAGTGTTCTGCCGATGAAACGCAGTCACTGGTTCGCCTTCCCCAAAACATTTTCTACGTATTCTTTCCAATTTAAGTTGTTCGTAATTGTAATTCTTAGGTATTTAGTTGAATTTACGGCCTTTAGATTTGATTGATTTGTCGTTTAACCGAAGTTTAGCGGATTCCTTATTGCAGTCATTTGGATGACCTCACTATTTTCATTATTTAGGGAGAATTCTGAAAATTCGCAGCATACAGATATCTTTTCTAAATCTTTTTGCAATTTTTTTGATCTTCTGATGACTTTACCAGACGATAAACGACAGCATCATCTGCAAACAACCTAAGACGGCAGTTCAGATTGTCTCCTAAATCGTTTGTATGGATAAGAAGCAGCAGAGGGTCTGTAACACTATATTGGGGAACGCCAGAAAACACTTATGTTTTACGCGATTGCTTTCCAGCCGTTACTATGAACTGTGACCTCTCTGACAGGAAATGACGAATCCAGTCGCATAACTGAAGCGATATTCCATAAGCACGCAATTTGATTACAAGCTGCTTGTGAGGTACAGAGTCACAAACCTTCCGGAAATCTAGACATACGGAATCTATTGGCAAACCCTCGTCAACAGCACTCAACACTTCGTGTGAGTAAAGAGCTAGTTCTGTTTCACAAGAAGGATGTTTTATAATTCCGTGTCCACTGTGTGTAGGCATACCATTCTCTTCAAGGTAATGAATAACATTCTAACACAATATATGTTCCTAAATCCTGCTGCTAATCGACCTTAATAACATTCGCCTGTAATTTGGTGGATTATTCCTACTACCTTTCTTGAATATTGCTGTGACCTAAGCCACTTTCCAATCTTTGGGTACGAATCCTTCGTCGAGCAGCGGTTGTATATGATTGTTAAGTGTGGAGCTATTGGAGCTATTGGAAATCTATAAATAAGGAAACGATTTGAAATTCGTTGTCAGTAGCACTCAATACTTCGTGTGAGTAAAGAGCTAGTTTTGTTTCACAACAATGACATTTACCAAGTCCGTGTTGATTGTGTGTCAATATAACGTTCTCTTCGAGGTAATTCATAATGTTTGCCTCGCGGAGTGGCAGTGCGGTTAGAGTCACTATATCATGGAGTGCGCGGCCTCTCCCGCCAGAGGTTCGAGTCCTCCTTTGGCCAGGGAGGTGTATGTTGTTCTTACCATAAGTCTGTTTAAGCTATTTTAAAGTAGTGTGTAAGTCTATAGGCCGATGACCTCATCAGTTTGGTCCCTTAGGAATTGACACACATTTGAACATTTTTTCGTAATGTTAGAACTCAATATATGTAACAAAATCCTGCTGCATAATGACATTAATGACGTAAAGTGTAGTTTAGTGGATAACTCCTATTGCCTTTCTTGAATATTGGCGTGACCTATACAACTTTTCAGTCCATGGGTACGGATCTTTCATAGTGCGAGTGGTTGTGTATGATTGATAAGGATGGAGCTATTGCGTCAGCATACTTCGAAAGGAACCTAACTGGTGCACAGTCTGGACCGGAAGACTTGCTTTTATTAAGTGATTTGAGGTGCTTCACTACTTCGAGAATATCCACTTTTAAGTTAAGTTGGCAGCTGTTCTTTATTCGAATTCTAGAATATTTACTTCTTCTTTCGTGAAGGAATTTCGGAAAGCTGTGTTTAGTAACTGTCCATTGGCAGCACTATCGTTGACAGTATTTCCATTGCTACCGCGCAGAGAAGGCATTGATTGTGCCTTGCCGCTCGCACACATTTACAGACGACCAGAATCTCTTTCGATTCCGGCCAGGTTTCGAGACAAATTATAATTTTGGAAACAATTATAAGCTTATCTCACTGAAGTCCGCGCTAAATTTCGAGCTTCCGTAAAAGATCGCCAATCTTGTGGATTTTGCATTCGGTTTCGTTTGACGTGCTTTTTCCGTTGTTTCTGCAACATTGTTCTGACCGTTTTGTGTGCCAAGGGGATCAGATCCGTCATTTGTTAATTTATTTGGTATAAATCTCTCCATACCTGTCGATACTATTTCTCTGAATTCTAGTCATATCTGGTCTGCACTTACATAGTTATTTTGGAAGGAGTGGAAATTGTCTCTCAGGAAGGCGTCATGTAATTATTTATTTCCTTTTGTGATAGGTAAAATTTAGAGGATTTGGACGTTACGGTATTTAGTCTCGCTACGACAACTCTGTGTTCACTAATCCATGTATCCATTTTGATACTTCTTATTAGTTCAGGATTATTTGTTCAAGGCCTGCTCGGACGGTGATTGTTTGTTTTAAGAGGTCAAGTGTGTTTTCGCAACTGTTTACTATTCGAGTGGGCTCATGAACTAACTGCTCGAAATAATTTCCTGATAATGCGTATAGCTCGATTTCGGATAATGATTTATGGGTACCTTCTTTGGATTCTAGCCATATCTGGTCTGCACTTACATTGTTATTTTGGAAGGAGTGGAGACTGTCGGAGACGTGTTTGAAATTACACTAAAATTTTCTTTGAACCTTTCAAGACATGTATCGCCTAAGTTGGGGAGTTGGTAAAAGTATCCAGTTATTACTATAATTCCGATTGCCAAGGACGACCTCTAACCATAACAACTCACAGGAACTATCTACTTCAATTTCGCTACAGAATCAACTACTGCTAACAGCAACAAACACGCCACCGCCAACTGTGTTTAGCTACGACAGCTTACAACTAGATTTAAGTTTTTCCTGCGTTCGACCTAAACCCTTTTGAGTCTGAAGCACTTATTGTGTTTTCTCGAGATCCTCTAACTTAAAAAACTGCCCAATCCATGCCGCACAGCCCATGCTACCCGCGTAGCCACCTCCTGCGCGTAATGTACTCCTGACCTATTTAGCGGAACCTGAAACCCCACCACCCCACGGTGCAAGTCCAGGAATCTGCAGCCTACCAGGTCGCAGAACCGTCTGAGCCTCTGATTCAGACCATCGACTCG
This sequence comes from Schistocerca piceifrons, assembly GCF_021461385.2. Lineage (NCBI taxonomy): Eukaryota > Metazoa > Arthropoda > Insecta > Orthoptera > Acrididae > Schistocerca > Schistocerca piceifrons. The sequence continues at coordinate 150,761,212 of NC_060139.1, forward strand.
GCACTGTGCCAGAGGTCTCCAATAGGTCCTGTCGAGCATGCTGCAAATGGTGAGCCCTTCTTTGATCTTGTAAGCAAGACTGACAGCCTTTATCACTTCTGATAGCCGCCCGAAACCAGAGAGAATCTGTTTCGTTCCAAAGCGACATACATTATTGGTACTGACACGAGCCACAGCCTGCAGCTGGGTGCACCATGGGCTCTTAATGGCATCAGGAAGGACCCGTTCCATGTTTGGAATGACTCCACCCAGTACTTACACGGAGTGCACACTGGCTTTCCTCCCCTCCGTGTCAGCCATGTGCCTAAGGGGTCCATAACACACCTAACATTGGAGCTCCCAACTAACGATAATTCCACTCTTTTGGCTGAGAAGTTTCCTCTGAAACAGGACAGACGACGGTATCTGGCTGAGAGACGGGTTTAGATACAGACTGCAACCGGAATCTGTTTATCGGACTAATCGGGGATCCCTTAAACTCGGCCTTCTGGGAAGTTTTTCGCCGTCTGCCACGCCCCATGGCGGGCAAGTGCTCTGCAAACTGAGCTACCCAAGCACGACTCACGCTCAGTCCTCACAGCTTTACATCTGCCAGTATCTCGAAAGTTTGGAAGGTAGGAGACGAGCACTTGCCCGCGAAAGGCAAAGGTCCCGAGTTCGAGTCTCGGTCCGGCACACAGTTTTAATCTGCCAGGAAGTTTCATATCAGCGCACACTCCGCTGCAGAGTGAAAATCTCATTCTGGAAACATCCCCGAGGCTGTGGCTAAGTCATGTCTCCGCTATATCCTTTCTTTCAGGAGTGCTAATTCTGCATGGTTCGCAGGAGAGCTTCTGTAAAGTTTGGAAGGTAGGAGACGAGATACTGGCAGAAGTAAAGCTGTGAGGACGGAACGTGAGTCGTGCTTGGGTAGCTCAGTTGGCAGAGCACTTGCTCGCGAAAGACAAAGGTCCCGAGTTCGAGTCTCGGTCCGGCATACAGTTTTAATCTGGCAGGAAGTTTCAGTAAGTGGGCTGTTCCCCGGCGCGGACGGATCACCGGACTCGTGAGTCGTGCTGAACGTCCGTTGAATCCCCACGGGCGGCTTACAACAGTAATGCCCATCCACTGCAGACTCAAGCTGTGCAACCATCACAGTCTAGAGCTGAGAGCGAAGTGTCACCAACTAGGCTCACATCCGCACACAGCAATCACAGTCCCTATCCATACTACAGACCGTGGAGAGCTACACGACAAAAACAAAGAGCATCGACAATCGCTACACAACTCTGCTGTAGACACTGCCGATAACGCAAAACTTGTGTGTAATAGGTTATGCTAGTAACATAACCCGAAGAAGCGGAGTGGCTCTACGTTCCTTCAGGTGCCGAAGCCGTCGCGGTTTCTCTGCGACGGTTTGCTCCATAAATAGTTTGCCTCGACGCGCAAAAAGAAAACAACACATAAATCGTGCTGTAATTGGGATAGCTGCTTCCAGTGTTGTTTGGAAACTCCAGAACGTCATGTTCGGCGTCAAGAGCCCGCCTTCCCCGTCCCCCTTCAAACATGCTAGAAATTGCACATCACTTCAAAATCTCGAACGACATCCATGCACTTTTGTGTAGAGTTGGGAAACTGACAATGAACAAGAAAATAAACTCAAATAATGTAATTATAGGTTTCTGAAAGAAAACTTCCCCTTCCGAAACAAAAACACCAGTTCTGACTTAATTTGATTGATGTATATTTTAGGAGAGATGTTATCCTTTTGTAACATCCCTTTCATGTATCTCTGCATTGCTGCAAGTTCAGAATTAAACGTATATTTTCATATTCTTGGACCACTTATGAAAAGCGTTAAGCACAACCAGGCGTTTTGATTTCCAGGAAAGAACGTTGTTTAGCGTACTGTAGTTTTCCAGAGGTTTCATTAGGGCCTTGTAAACGTACGGATTGACACAATCGTAGCCAGCAGGTATGCAGAAAAAACCGCCGTTGCGAGACAGCTGACGCTGAGTTCAATCGACAGATTCATTCCACTTTTCTAAACTTGCAGACACTTTTTGACAGCGTTGCTCGCAAGTGGGTCCTGCTTTAAATTGTATACCTATGTGGGATCGCCTCAATTGTGGTTCTCTTGATTTTCTGTCAGAAAGGTTACAGTTCTTAATAATTGCTGGCAAGCCAACAAGTGAAACATAAGTGATATCTGGGGTTCCACAAGGAAGTGTTACAGGCTCTCTTCCGGTGTTTATATATGTAAACGATTTAGGAGCCGGTCGAAACAGTCCTTTTAGTTGTTTTCAAACGACGCTGTCATTTACTGGCGAGTGAACCCTTCAGAGGCTCAATACGAATTACAAAATTATTTAGACCAAATACCTGGACGGTGCGAAAAGAGGCAGTAAATCCTGAACCATAAAACGTATGAAAACCTTAATATGAGAACTAAATAAATTCCGTTAAATGTTTTTTGTTCCAGTCTTTGATCACAATGTCAATTCTTTTGACGACGACCGGATTCAGTCCGTAATGACCATCCTCAGATCTTTTCTACGCCATGTCCTAAAGAGATAAAGCCATAGTGGCATAATGGCCTTATCACTTTAGGACATGGTGTAGAAAAGATCTGAGGATGGTCACTATGGACTGAAACCGGTCATTGTCAAAAGAATTGATATTGTGATCAAAGACTGGAATAAAAAAACATTTGACGGTATTGGATCACTGTTCGTAAACGCGACTGTGTCGCAATTGGTGAAATTCCGTTAAATTTTGGATACACGAAAACCCCAATAGTGATATAAAAGATTAGGAATGACAATTAAGAGAAATCTATATTGGAACGATCACAAAGAAAACTTAGTAGGGAAGGTGAACCCAAGACTGCGTTTTGTAGTACAACACTCTGTATATGCAACAGATCTACTAGAGGTACTGTTTGCAATACGCTTGTCCGTGCTTTTCTATAATGTTGCTATGATGGGGGACTGTTACTGGATACGACTGACGAACGACTTTGAAAAAGTTCAAAGAAGGGTTCTCATTTTATTATTATTGCGAAGAAGGGGAGTGGCACGGATATGATAAGCGAATTGGGGTGACATTAAAATAAATGGTTTCTCGCTGCAGTGTGATGTTCTCACGAAATTTCAATCCCAAACTTTCTGCTTCGAATGCAAAAATACAATGTGTTTCAAAAAGAATGACCTGACTTCAAAACCCCGCAGCATGAACAACATCTAGACGATAGCTAAATTCGTCATAAACTTTACACACTGCATCTGCTTTTACAGAAGTTGTGGCGGCTATTGTTCTGTTCTCCACTTCTTCTATGTCACTACACTACTGGCCATTAAAATTTGGGTGCAAAGATCCTGAGAAATCAGTACCCAGAACAACCACCTCTGACAGTAATAACGGCCTTGATACGCATGGGCATTGAGTGAAACAGAGCTTGGATGGCGTGCACAGGTACAGCTGCCCATGCAGCTTCAACACGATACCACGGTTCATCAAAGGTAGTGACAGGCGTATTGTGACGAGCCAGTTGCTCAGCCACCATTGACCAGACGTTTTCAATTGGTGAGAGATGTGGAGAATGTGCTGGCCAGGGCAGCAGTCGAACATTTTCTGTATCCAGAAAGGCCCGTAAAGGAACTGCAACACGCGATCATGCATTATTTCGCAGAGATCAAATGAAAGGTAGATCCACGGGTCGTAACACATCTGAAATGAAACGTCCACTGTTCAAAGTGCCGTCAATGCGAACAAGAGGTGACCGAGACGTGTAACCAATGGCACCCCATACTATCACGCCGGGTGATACGCCAGTATGGCGATGACGAATACACGCTTCTAATGTGCGTTCACCGCGATGTCGCCAACCATCATGATGCTGTAAACAGAACCTGTATTCATCCGAATAAAATGACGTTTTGCCATTCGTGCACCCAGGTTCGTCGTTGAGTGCACCATCGCAGGCGCTCCTGTCTGTGATGCAGCGTCAAGCGTAACCGCAGCCATGGTCTCCGAGCTGATAGTCCATGCTGCTGCAAACGTCGACGAGCTGTTCGTGCAGATGGTTGTTGTCTTGCAAACGTCCCCATCTGTTGACTCAGGGATCGAGACGTGGCTGCACGATCCGTTACAGCCATGCGGATAAGATGCCTGTCATCTCGACTGCTAGTGATACGAGGCCGTTGAGATCCAGAACGGCGTTCCGTATTACCCTCCCGAACCCACCGACTCCATATTCTGCTAACAGTCATTGGATCTCGACCAACGCGAGCAGCAATTTCGCGATACGATAAACCGCAATCGCGATAGGCTACAATCGACCTTTAAAGTCGGAAACGTGATGGTACGCATTTCTCCTCCTTACACGAGGCATCACAACAACGTCTCACCAAGCGACGCCGGTCCACTGCTTTTGGTGTATGAGAAATCGGTTAGAAAGTTTCTACCCTCATGTCAGCACGTTGTAGGTGTCGCCACCGGCGTCAGCCTTGTGTGAATGCTCTGAAAAGCTAACCATTTGCATATCACAGCATCTTCTTCCTGTCGGTTATATTTCGCTTCTGTAGCACGTTATCTTTGTGGTGTAGCTATTTTAATGGCCAGTAGTGTAGATAGAGGGCAGATCAACGCACGTTCCTTCACATATCCCCACAAGAAAAAATAGCAAGGGGTAATGTGTGGCGGTCTAGGCGGCCGAGAATGCAGGGCAGTGTCTCAGAATCCCATGCGGCTTATCCAGCATTGAGGCAGAGTATCATTGAGAAACTGACGTGCGTTGTTGTGCCAGTGTGGTGGAGCGACTTCCTGTCATGTAGATGTAGAAGTGAGGTCTTAGGAAGGATTGCAAGGACTGAGAAACACTTTCCAAATTACGATACTGTGTTTATAGTAAAACATAAACAGTTTTTGTAAGGCAGAGCACTGGTACTGGACTTGTTTTTCAACATTGCAAAACCCTGCTCCAATATAAAATTACCACGCACGCACCTCGAGCTACCGTGTATCCTTGCCGTCGGTAATATATCCGGAACGCAAGGGAGGCGTGTGCCGGGCTAGAGGGCGGAGGCAGCAACAAAGCCCACTGCGGTCTGGCCATGCAGATGCGGACAGCGTCGCAGTAGCTCTTTGACAGGCCGGCACACACGCCGCGTCGCGCCGCATAGGTAGGCAGCAGGGGGCGGCACGGCTGCGCGCTCCGATTTATTAAGCAGCGGGCCGCGCCACGGCGTGGCCTGCAATTGCAATCTGCATAGCAAGCGGCGAATAAAAGATGAGGCCTTTTGAAGCGGCCGGCTTAATGGCTGTCGGCCGGACGCGATGATTTTAGCGGCCGTCACCGCTGTCGCCGGGCGCTGCTGCGGCTTAGGGACGCGAGCCGCGCCTCGCCGCCTGATTAACTAATTAGCCGAAAATATGGCCGCCCCATAATCGGGCCGAGAGCTGTTCCACTCGGCGAAAAAAAGAGGCGAATGTACAGCCAGCAGCCGGGGTTGTCGTTCCGATAGCCTGCGATACGTGTACGTGGATAACACAGCCGATTGTATTACGGTGGTTATTGGAACAGTCGGTACTGTAGCAGCAAAGTGCTTTCTCTCACATTCAGCAGGAGTATTGAATGGTAAAATGTATAGCTAGAAGAATTCCTACACCTGTGTAACGAAGAGGACACATTCATTACAGTGTATAAAACATGAAACTATCTCTGATATCAATGATAAAATCCACAACAGTCGTAAAAACTATTTATATCAAAAAGGAAAAGTCCTTTCCGGTTTCAGGACATACGTCCCATCTTCAGCGTCTGCAAACTTTTAAATGAATAATAACACCTATCCACATGGCTAAGATAATCAAAGTTAACAGAAATTCTTATAAAGAAACCCCTATACGTACATTAAAATGTGAGTCCACAAACAATGCATAACTTAGATAAAATAGGTTGAAATAGTGACCCAGTTGAAATATGGCATCCCGGCTATTACACAAGTTGAAAATATGGTCACTATTTTTTATAAACTTAAATTTGCCATATTTCGTGACAGTACCTTTTCCATTAGACGTTTGCAAGCTAATATAAGTCTTGGCTTCAATTGTCTAAGTATGATTCCACAATGCATCGTTGTCGGCTGCAGAAAATGACGTGGTTCAGCGAGTTTCTCTCATTTTGGTGTTTCAAATACAGTTTTTTCCAATGTAGTTTCTTCTTTTCAGATAATACAAAAATAATAGCAACATAATTCAAAATTATTTATGACGGCGACCTTCACATTGTTCTTCCGTCAACACATACCAAGAGTGACACATTTGTGTCGTGCAGTCATCAAGGGTACACGAGTGAGCCTTCGGCTCCGAAAGCCCATATCGATGATGTTTCGTTGAATGGTTCGCACGCTGTCACTTGTTGATAGCCCAGCATTGAAATCTGGAGCAATTTGCGGAATGGCTGCACTTCCGTCACGTTGAACGATTCTCTGCAGTCGTCGTTGGTCCCATTCTTGCAGGATTCTTTTTCGGCCGCAGCGAAGTCGGAGATCTGTTGTTTTACCGGATTCTTGATATTCATGGTACACTCGTGAAATGGTCGTACGCGAAAGTCGCCACTCCATCGCGACCTCGGAGATGCTGTGTCCTATCGCTCAGGCAACGACTATAATACCACCTTGAAACTCACTTACATCTTGATATCCACCATTATAGCAGCAGTAAACGATCTAACAACTGCGCCAGACACTTGTTGTCTTATGTAGACGTTTCTGGCGGCAGCGCAGTTTTCTGCCCGTTTACATGTCTGTGTATTTGAATATGCATGCCTGTACCAGTTTCTTTGGCGCTTCAGTGCATATGTTGGAGGTACCCCAGCAATATCTGAAATAAGTTTTAGAAATCCACTGGCAGGATATCGCTGATTATCGTTTATACATGCACTGATGTCTTTCATTGAAAGGATACACACGTGACTGAAGCGTGATTTGAGGCTTCCTCTGCATTTCATGATTTCGAGATGTTCTCGGGTATTCAGTTGGGTAGCATATTTCAAATGGTCTGATGCTTCGTCAAGCCGACTTTTTGTCACCCTCAGGTGATCCTGATGAATAATTACGTTCCACTTGGTTCTCAGATACATTTTGTGATAGTATACAGGGTGTTACAAAAAGGTACGGCCAAACTTTCAGGAAACATTCCTCACACACAAAGAAAGAAAATATGTTATGTGGACATGTGCCCGGAAACACTTACTTTCCATGTTAGAGCTTATTTTATTTCTTCTCTTCAAATCACATTAATCATGGAATGGAAACACACAGCAACAGAACGTACCAGCGTGACTTCAAACACTTTGTCACAGGAAATGTTCAAAATGTCCTCCGTTAGCGAGGATACATGCATCCACCCTCCGTCGCATGGAATCCCTGATGCGCTGATGCAGCCCTGGAGAATGGCGTATTGTATCACAGCCGTCCATAATACGAGCACGAAGAGTCTCTACATTTGGTACCGGGGTTGCGTAGACAAGAGCTTTCAAATGCCCCATAAATGAAAGTCAAGAGGGTTGAGGTCAGGAGAGCGTGGAGGCCATGGAATTGGTCTGCCTCTACCAATCCATCGGTCACCGAATCTGTTGTTGAGAAGCGCACGAACACTTTGACTGAAATGTGCAGGAGCTCCATCGTGCATGAACCACATGTTGTGTCGTACTTGTAAAGGCACATGTTCTAGCAGCGCAGGTAGAGTATCCCGTATGAAATTATGATAACGTGCTCCATTGAGCGTAGGTGGAAGAACATGGAGCCCAATATAGACATCACCAACAATGCATGCCCAAACGTTCACAGAAAATCTGTGTTGATGACGTGATTGCACAATTGTGTGCGGATTCTCGTCAGCCCACACATGTTGATTGTGAAAATTTACAATTTGATCACGTTGGAATGAAGCCTCATCCGTAAAGAGAACATTTGCACTGAAATGAGGATTGACACATTGTTGGATGAACCATTCGCAGAAGTGTACCCGTGAGGCCAATCAGCTGCTGATAGTGCCTGCACACGCTGTACATGGTACGGAAACAACTGATTCTCCCGTAGCACTCTCCATATAGTGACGTGGTCAACGTTACCTTGTACAGCAGCAACATCTCTGACGTTGACATTAGGGTTATCGTCAACTGCACGAAGAATTACCTCGTCCATTGCAGGTGTCCTCGTCGTTCTAGGTCTTCCCCAGTCGCGAGTCATAGTCTGGAATGTTCCGTGCTCCCTAAGACGCCGATCAATTGCTTCGAACGTCTTCCTGTCGGGTCACCTTCGGTCTGGAAATCTGTCTCGATACAAACGTACCGCGCCACCGCTATTGCCCCTTGCTAATCCATACATCAAATGGACATCTGCCAACTCCGCATTTGTAATCATTGCACTGACTGCAAAACCACGTTCAAGATGAACTCTAACCTGTTGATGCTACGTACTGATGTGCTTGATGCTAGTACTGTAGAGCAATGAGTCGCATGTCAACACAAGCACCGAAGTCAACATTACCTTCCCTCAATTGGGCAAACTGGCGGTAAATCGAGGAAGTACAGTACATACTGACGAAACTAAAATGAGCTCTAACATGGAAATTAACCGTTTCCGGACACATGTCCACATAACATCTTTTCTTTATTTGTGTGTGAGGAATGTTTCCTGAAAGTTTGGTCGTACCTTTTTGTAACACCCTGTATATGTACCAAAATAGATGGTACAGATGCACTCAGTGTGCAGTCTGAGGAAGTCTGTAATGTATCGCATTATTAATTACATATGCAGTACCTTATGCATCCTCAGCAACTGCATTTTTTTCAAACAATGAGCAACCAGTAGCATAAAATGAATTTCTCTGCTTTACCGGTTTCAGGCAGCTAGTACCCTTCTTCGTAAGGCTTATTTGTAATAAGGTCTTTATTACAATTAATGTGGTTGGAGGCCTTGAGAGTCTTGAGTTTTTTCTTCCTGTACAGGTAGATGGTTCTTTGTGTCTGGCTTGAAGTTTAGTATTTCATCCATCGTCAGGAACTGCATTTCTGTTTGTTGAAATAATCTGCAACATGTTGAACAAAAGAAATTTTATTCCTTTACCGGGTTCCGGCACCTGGTACGCTTCTCGAGAAGGATGTGACTCGTAGTGCCCTTAAGAAAATGGTACAACAAGCGCAGATAGCTAGCAGAACTAGAGCTAATCAACAATTAGAAATACAGGTGTTGATGGAGGATAAAATACTAAATTTAAAGTCAAGGCAGACGCAAAGAACGTCTACTTGTAAAGGAAAAACAAACTCAAGAGTGTCAAGATCTCCAACCACATTATTTTTAATGACGAAAGTATCGCCAATAAGCCTTTTGAAGAAGGGCAATAGGGCCTGAAACTGGTACAGGAATAAAATTTCTTTTGTGCAACCTGTTGCTGATTATTTCAACAAATTACACACACACACACACACACACACACATATATATATATATATATATATATATATATATATTGTAAATTAAATTTTAATCTGTCTAGATCGGTACTGAAACTTTCCTTCCTGACTGAAAGTGAATTTGCTTCTTGACAGGTTCATACTGTGTTGTTACGCGGTTGTGCCCCATCGAGGGTAACTCCTAGATGTTTAAGGAAGTCGTTAATTCCAGGTCGTAAGATCATGGGAATATTTGAAATCGCCCCAATTATAGATCAAATACTTCGTTAACCCCAGGAAATTTGTGAAGTTGAGTAGATGTAGCAAAATTTATTAACCAATCTAAAAAAGTAACCTGCCGTAGACGGAAAATAAATTTATTTCAAATGAAGGGAGTATTACGGTTTAACATCCCGTCGACGTCAATTTTATCAGCGACCGGGAACATCTAGGATTCGAGGAGGATAGGAAAGAAATCGATTGTGACCTTTTGAAAGAACTATCGCCGCATTCACCTTACGGGAGTTCGGGAAATCACTGAAAACCTGAATCTAGGTCAGTGAGCTGGTATTTGAATCGCTGTTCTTCATAATACTATTCCAGTCTGTTACCACTCAACCGCCTAGAGATGCAGCACTTACAGTATGTTACTGTGGAGTAGGAGTTATGGTTTTATGTATGGGACGTAAGAGAATGTTATGAACACGATGTGTAATACATGAAATTGCATGTGTGCCAGATAATGGCTCATGGCCACAATTAGCTAATAGCACCATGTTCATAAAGCAAGTGCAGCTTATAACGGCCAATATTCTTTTATTAAACATAAAGGTGACTGCTATGTCCAATAAAGCACGAAAAATTGATCATGTCTGAAAGAAAACTAAAGAGACAACACTAGCGCTTTTTGCAGCGAGATAGCCGCCTTTCCACCCTTAGAGAAACACTGCTGGCATGCCGTAACACGGCTCTATAATTGATGCGATTACGCCAAGTTTGTGAACGAGCGCTGTTGTCTGACAGCGGCTGTAAGTTGGGGAACTTCCACCGGCGGCAACGGCCTCATTCATTAGCTAATAATAAGAAGGCCCGGCGTGCGTTAACGAGCGCGTGTTAGTTTGTTATTCAGGGATGAGGCGGTGCGACCAGCCCTCCAGTCGAGATCTGACGGAGCAGAAGAGGGTGCTCGAGACAACACTGGCATCAGTTGCTCTCACCAGAGAAACCCCTCCCTGCTCCACCGTAGGAAGTAAAAGGGTTATTGCTCCGTTCCTTATTTGTACAGTTTCTTTTAAGTCCGTACTTTTCCAAATCACTGTGCAGTTCGTGATAGAGGGCAGTCTTTGTAACATCGCGTATTATGATTTCCTCCAACTCAGATCGTGTACTCAGCAGAAGAAGATGACTGCGTATATGCGTCTGTGTGCTCGCCAGTTATTGTCTTGTATCTTTCGCATCAATGGAGGAAGACTTATGAATGGTAGAGATCGTGGAGTAGGTTCCAGGGCCCCGCTGCAGTCAGCGATAACTACAGCCACCCATTCAAGTCGGCCGCCTCGAGACCTCAGAAAATGGCCGTATAACCGGCCACACAGCAGGCGGAAGTGAGGTGAAGAGAGGAAGCTGAAAGGTTTATAGGGGCCTAATCTCATATATATCAAGAAAATGAAAAATGCAATCCATATCTTCTTGTACGTAACTTATTTCTATCAAAAACGTTGAGAAGGTAGTTTGATGTTATAGAACCATGCAGACCACCTCATCACTGCAAAAAATAAAGCGAGTAATTGGAAAATAAATAGTATATCAACACTCCAATAGTCGCGTCACTAGGACATTGGTGTTCCGGTCGTACCTTTGAGATACGGGGTCAACGCTGTACCATTAGCTTCAGTTAACCTCAGATGATGGAGTTAATAAGTAAACAAAACGTAGAAAAATGTTACTTTTAAATACATTATGGGAGATGCAGTGATGAATGTCTTTCAGATATTTACTATTAAAAACAGTATTGATCACGATTTATTTATCGTGATCAAGACTGTTTTTAATAGTAAATATTTGTAGAAAAATGTGTGCATTAAATAATAGCAACTGAGCATTTATTGTATGAAAACGAGCACTAGAACGTTTATTTATTAAGATTTAGAAACTTTACTCAGAATACAGTAGTTGTATCTACAATCTAATAACCAAACAGGTACGAAATCATTATAAAATAACGTCCCTTCCTGAAGAAGTAAAATCAAAACAGAAAACATATCATCACCCATAGTCTTCGATGTCTTAATCAGCGTCACAACTATCGGGACAAAACATTGCACAGTGTTGTAGACATTTAAAATGTGTAAGTCTTGTATTCTTGTCCGCCCAAAACATTTGGCATTGCTTTCGCGTTATGACGCCCTCTGCTGTCGTGCTACAGGGAGTCGCAGGTGTTTCAGTTTGGGGAAGAAGTTCCCGAAGGCGGAATGAAATAGTTCGAATCAAGCGGGGCATCAGCGAACGCTTTAGAATCTGACTTCTTGTTAGTTCTTTTCCCCGACTACGGAGGAAGGTTCCGCGGGCCTGCTCTTCAATTCCGTTTTCCAGACATATGATCTGGCTTCTAATGCCAGGAACATCCAGCATCCCGTAAAAATATTGCTATTGGCTACCGTCTTGTGCCTCTTTGAACGTCGTACCAAGAACACATTTTATCGACCACATCCACACCTGTCTGATGGCAATTATAGTAGGTAAAACCACATCCGCTTTCTTTTTGTCAACGGTATCTTCGTCAATCGCTCCATCCACATGCGAGATGGAATTAAAAATAACATTTTAATTATCACTTTTATTCTGGGGCACATACGACACCATCGTGCACTCTCTGCGGAATGTAAACATACTAGAATGCGGTTCTCTCCTTTTTTCTCTTCTAGGTCATTGGCGATTTGCCATTTCTTCTTTTTGAGTGTTCCCACGTGGGACATCTATATTTCGCCCCCAAGTCGTGAAGGAGAGTGGTGTCGCTTAACCAGTTTTCAGCAGGGATATTTCGTTCGGATTAGCAAGAGGAGATACCAGACGTTCAATCACGTCTACGAGTTTGTTGCTAACCTGGAAAGAACGGCCGGGTTACTTTCCTGCACAAATTTCGGTGTTCAATGCGTAGTATACAACTAAGTCTATTGCAGCCAGTATCATAATCCCGTATTTCGTGGGCTTGACGGTATATACTGGATGCCTCTGAAGGCTTCTATCTATTATAACATCGTCTCCCACACAGCAACGTTGTTGGCAGTTCAGTAGAAACTTCAGAAAAATTTCCCAGAAGGGGAAAGACAATATAGTGCTTTTTGCTCTTGTCTTGTTTCTCTGTTGTCAAAGTAAAGGAAATGCTAAATGTTTTTTGTTGACTACAACATTACTAGTTAAAATATTACAGCTGTACTTCTGTACTTGTATTGTCATAAATAAAACGCAGTGCTCGTATGTGAATGACGATTGGAACAAATACTTTCTTCTTGGCCCTGTGTCAAGTCAGATTCCTGATATGACATTTAGAATTTTTCTAATACTCTTATAGTCGTGTGGGATCTCTGAGATACAAAGCTACGTATTCTCGTGTTAGGGGGCCCACGAGTGCGAAGACCAAGCTCCCCCCTCTTCTATTCGTCTACCTAGCTGCGAGACTCGATTCAGCTGCGCGGTGACCTTGCCTGTTTCAGGTTTCTCAGCGTGAGGCCGTTTTGTATCTCAAAGATACCATTGGACCATATTATCACGTAGGTCCACTGTGTCTGCTTTCCGATTTTGATGCTTGATGCTGATGTAGGTCGTTTCGATAGTGATGCCTCTCACTTGTAGTAATTTATTTGCCTATAAAATATCTTTTGCAACTTCTAAATATGACTGGTTTTCGAAATGAAGTGCGGCATTGGTCTTTCCTTTTTTCCAAGAAACTGACATTCTTCCACTATAATGTTTCAGAGTAAATATTTTTGATAGCTATATGGGACTGACGATTATGAGACAGCGTGATCATACTTCATTTGGTGATCTTACACGAGGTGCATTGATAACATCTTTTCAACAGCACCTTTAAAAGCAAACAATTCGGTTTTATGCATTTTGGAATTAGACAGAATGGGCTCATAGCTTTAGCAGACTCAACAGTCTTGTATAAATCTTGTGGATCAAAGACTTTGACAAATTGTACATGGAACTCCTGAGGGAAGAACTACTTGCTGCAAAGACCATGCACTTTCTAGTAATGAATGTCTGAGACTATTCCTCCGTAATCTGACAACTGGAACATGTCTAGCGATATGCAACGGAGTACCGAGAGCACAAAATCACCAAGAACGCGGTTTGTGAAAAAATGACACTTAGAACGTTTCCCATTTCTACTCACCAATTCTTTCCAAGCAGCCAGCTAAAGTACACCATCGTCAGCTACTCTAAGTCACCGTCCTCTCACTGGCAATGGCGTTGGACTCCGATTACGACAATGCTCCATTTCTTGGACTGTACTAGGCCTACATGTAATTGAAACGTTTCATCCAGACAGCTGTGCCTAGTGCCATGACCTGCGTCGTGTAGAACACTTTAAACTTGTTGGTGTTATCATCACGTGCTGGTGACTTCTGGAACTTCAAGTTTCCGTCTCTTCTAAGTCGTTTATTTTCAAGTAAACTAATTTTTGTCCCGGGAATGGGAACGACGATTTATGCTGGATTACTATTATGGCCACCAGATACTGTATAAGTTTAAAGCTGCAGATTACAGTACCAACTTTACCTTCGTAATTTGTTCGAGAGCTTCAATTGGGAAGCTGTTCTAAGTTCCTAGAGTCAGCACTAACAGTGTTTTGTGAAACTTAAGTAGACTTTCGCCGCTTAGCCTACTTGACGTCTACTTTCAAGCTTCTGTCTGTGCATGTTAGGACGTGCTCTCTCATATCACCAAGGAACCACTGGTCACTCTCGCTGCTCTTCTTTGTATATACGCTGACCAGCCAGAATGTTATGACTACCTACCTAATAGCTGGTATGATCACCTCTGACACGGTTAACAACGGCAAAACGTCGTGGCATGGAAACAATGAGGCCCTGGTAAGCCGCTGGAGGGAGCTGACACCACATCTGCACACACACAAGTCACCTAATTCCCGTAAATTCCGAAGAGGCGTGAAATGAGCTCAGACGCCACGTTCAATCATATTCCAGATCAGGTTCAGATCTGGTGAGTTGGGGAAAGCACATAAATTGTATCTCGCTGCCGTATTCTTCGAACAGTTCCATCACACTCCTGGCCTTGTGACATGTCGCATTATCTTGTTGAAAAATGCCACTGCTGTTGGGAAGTATGATCATTATGAAGTGATGTACGTGGTCTGCAACCAGTGCACAATACCATCTGGCCGTCATGGTGCCTTGCACGAGCGCCACTGGACCCATAGATGCCCGCTTGAATGTTTCCCAAAGCATAATGGAGCCGCAGCCAGCATGTCTCCACGCCGCAATACAGGTGCGAAAAGCCCTTCGGATTCGCGCCCTTCGATCGGCATCATGAATAAGGTTTTGGGATTCATCAGACTATGTAACGCTCTGACATTGCGATAACGTCCGGTGCCGAGGGTCACGTGCCAGTTTCAGTCGTAGTGGCCGATGTCGTGGTGTTAACATTGGCACATGAAGATGTCGTCGGCTGCGGAGGCCCATGATTAAGAGTGTTCGGTGCACCGTGTGTTCACGCACATTTGTACTCTGCCCAGCATTAAAGTCTGAAGTTAGTTCTGCCGCAGTCTGCTGCTTTTCAGGTTTAACCAGTCTGCCCAGCCTACGACGTTCGACGTCTGTAATGAGGGACGGCCGCCCAGCTCCACGACGTGGATTCATTATGGTTTCGCCGCGTCTCGGATACTCTCAGCACTCCTCGAACATCCAACAAGTCGTGCAGTTTCCGGAATCCTCATGCCGAGCTTCTGAGCCATCACACTCTGCCCTCGGTCAAACTCATATAGATCACGCGCCTTCCCCATTCTACATATGGACAGCACGCTCACTGATACTGCATGCACCGCGTGTGTGTGTGTGACTAGCAGTCTTTTTTCGTCACGTGACGCTGAAATCGTCTGGACGGGTTAATACCGATAGTGGGTCGTGATCACAAAGTTCTAGCTGATCAGTATATTCTATAGTTGTATACAGTCAGCTTTCCCTGTTTGTCCTGTTTGGTACGGGTTCCGTTCGGTCGAGCAATATTATTGGTTTGCATTTATCTTGTTTCACACCGATGAACTGCTTTTCCTACGATTACACGATTTTCCGTGACATAGCCACACTTTCTGATGCTTCACAAGAATTGATTTATGTTGACTAATTCCAATTATTAATCATTGATATACACTCTGCAAAGGAATTAGAGGGTCACTGATTTCAAACTCCGTCATCATCCCGCATTGCTCCACATAAGTGTGAAATTTGGCTCAAAGGAGCCTACAGGACAAATCGGTCATGGTGCACAGACATGGCGCAGTTTGACGTCACTATTGGGCACGGCAACGCTAAAAACACATCTGTAAGAAAGGTCAGAGCTGGAATCTGATGTGAGGTTTAAGGTACGTTGCTGTCACATTGCAATCAGACTTCATCACAGTATACTCCTACGCCTCTGTGGACGCGTCTCCCGGTGGGAAGGGTTCCTCTTACGCCTAAAAACTTAGCACATCGTCGGCGCCAACCGTCCACCTTCGTTGAGTACTTTAAAATGTGTCTGTACAGAGACAAGCCTTAACAGATTTCTAGCCCCCTGCAGGTAGGCAACCTCTCGACGTCTATCAGGTGAGTGGCAGTACACCGATGCTCTAACACCTGGGAATGGGTCAAGGGTTGTCTCTGTACAGGTACATTTTTTAAGTGCACTGGTAGCACCAAGAGTGTTGCCTAACTAGGGGAGGTCTTAGAGGGACCCTTAGCAACATTATTCATACATCTGTCAATGTTAAATTCCCAGAGATCACGCTACAGGAGGACATGAAACAAGAGGGCTGCAAAAGCGAAAACACACTTAGCTGGTTTGGATCACATTCAAATTTTCTCGAATGGTTTTGCACGGACCCTAGTGGTTTCACCCTGTGCGTCAGAGGCAGAACTGCCTTCGCACTACACTCCAGAGAAGTAGATCAAACGACTTTCAAAGGAGTTCGAGCCCAACGGTGTCTTTAGAGAAGGGTTGACGCGGCCAGAGTTGTCAGTAGTGTCGAAGGTTGTCGAGGACGTTTTTATGTTTCACATCACACTGTAAATTGTCGTTTCTGATCATGAAACGTGTGTAAATGAACGCCCCAGGGAAGACGCCCTTTATGCCCTCTCCTGAGGACTTTTCGTGTTGATTCTGAGCAGCGGGGTATCTGGAATCTTTTCCTTAATCACCTATAAGAAAAGGACGTTACTTCCAAGCTGGGCGTCGTGATTCTGACCATCGCAGAACTGTCAAACGAAGGACTGACACCCGGGTCGGGTGGGCGAGGGTGCGGTGTAGTAACGATCTTCCCATCTTGTGACATGTTCATGGTGGCGTTGTGCTAAACTGTAGTGAAATTTGGTACCAATGTGACACTAACACACTTAACATACCTTACACCTCAGAATAACTTCTGGGCTCTCGCGTTTTTTCCGATGTGTTGACACCTTGCTGTTTGGAGCGTCGCCGATTCCCATTGTGATGTCGCACGGCGCCACGATTTTGCACCGTTACAGAGGAAGTTTGTAGTCAACTTTGAGAGAAATTTCAAACCTTTACGCAGCGGTGAGGAAAATGACAGGGCATCAAATTAGTGACCGTTTAGCTCTTTTGCGCTGTGTAATTGTCAGAGGATACTACATTCTGGTTTTTCATGAAGTGAACTGTTTTAAATTCACAAATGTATAGATTTCGTTCGCTGCCTAACACTATCGAAGTTTCATTAAGGAGTGTTAGTGTGGAATACAGTCAAATACTTTCTGGTAGTCTGTAGCTCCTCCATCTGTCAAACTGCCTCGATCCATGGCACTCAGCCGGCCGGAGTGGCCGAGCGGTTCTAGGCGCTTCAGTCTGGAACCGCGCGACCCCTACGGTCGCAGGTTCGAATCCTGCCTCGGGCATAGAATGTGTGTGATGTCCTTAGGTTAGTTAGGTTTAAGTAGCTCTAAATTCTAGGGGACTGATGACCTTAGAAGTTAAGTCCCATAGTGCTCAGAGCCAGTTAAACCACTTGAACCATGGCACTCACGATGTCGTATGATAAATTTTTGTTTCGCTTTACCAGTGTTTCCATACGAGATAATATTTGAAATATTCCAGTTTTAGAAGATTGTGTTATATCAACGCAAAAAACGAGAAATGAAAAATTCTCCAGTAATTAACAATTTACCTCGAATCCTTTGCCTAGAAACCTAGGAATTACTGCGATTATTGTGTGGCCTATTATAAACTCTGTCGTAAGTTAAAAACAGTACGGGTTAGTGAGACACTCTGTGTTCGTCATTTCTGTATGGTGGAAAGTAGAAAATATCATTTCCTGCTCAAACAGCCACAGGAATTTTGAATTTTATGCAGACATTCAATTAGTGGAATAAGGTGCAACGCCGGTTCCTTTTTCTTTATGTAATATGCACTGATGATCTTCCAATCTCCCAGTTACACTGTCGCAAATTACGAACTCTGTCCTCTTCGTAGATAGTATAAGTGAAGCTACAGGATAACAGGACGATTTTTCCCACTGATAGAACATCTGATGAAATATTAGAAAATATCAACAGACTTCAAAACTTTTGGAATTATCGAATATTCATTATTTTTAACGTCTCGCCAAGGTTTTTAGCTTAAATCCACTCAAAAAAATTCAAGTACTAGACAGCTGTCTGTTTCGCAACTACATATAAATCTCAACCGAGTCTAAAAACCTACTCCACATAGCTCAAAAACATCCTTGTTCCCGCTACATTTGTGGTACGAAATAGAACAGGTACAGCCGATTTATAAATGGAGGAACTAGGTTATACTCTGTACACAATCACTAAACGTGTTGCAGAAAGATATAAGAATGTCGCAGAAATACCCTTTTTGAGATTAAAGAAGTAAGCTATAGCAATTAAACTTCAAATTAACTGTGCATAAATCTACAGAGACCTCTTTAGTGATATTTGGACACACTGTGACTCAAATCATGATAAATGATATTAATTTGAACTGCCAACACTTTCCTTTAGTCAAAAATAAGAAAATGTAGTATATAACTTTGGATTAAAACACTGTCTAACGAAGCGAAAGGTTTAACCAAATCATTCGAATACCTCGCAACATACTGTATGTAGTAGTTCAAATGGCTGGTTCAAATGGCTCTGAGCGCTATGGGACTCAACTGCTGTGGTCATCAGTCCCCTAGAACTTAGAACTACTTAAACCTAACTAACCTAAGGACATCACACACATCCATGCCCGAGGCAGGATTCGAACCTGCGACCGTAGCAGTCGCACGGTTCCGGAATGTGGTAGTTAAAGAACTTCCTGTTGACCATATGTTACTGCGTGGAACTGTATTTGGCAGTTACTCTAGAAAGACATTTTTTGTTAGTATATAAGTCATACTAAAATTTTAATGTCAACATATTTATAACATCAAGTGAGACAACTATATTACATTTCAATAAGGACATTTTACTGTCTTTCATGATCCTAACGATTTCATTCAGTGCCATTTATATAATGCTATGCTTTTATAACAATGTAACAGCGCTTACAAGCTCTACTCTGCAATATGTTAACGGCTAATTTGTCTCTGCGGCTAGTTTTACAGAACTAACGTAATTAACAAGTCAGTGACAACCATAAGATTCGAAAATGTAATGTCACACTATTTGCTTATTTTTGACTCTAAATGCTATTGCAGCATTTTTGGGATGAAAGGTGCGATCTTAGATTAATTTAATAACATAACGATAATTTTAATAAATGGTTCAAATGGCTCTGAGCACTATGGGACTTAACTCCTGAGGTCATCAGTCCCCTAGATCTTACAACTACTTAAACCTAACTAACCTAATGACATCACACACATCCATGCCCGAGGCAGGATTCGAAACTGCGACCGTAGCGGTCGCGCGGTTCCAGACTGTAGCACCTAGAACCGCTCGGCCACTCTGGCCGGCAGATAATTAAATAAGTTGGAAATAAACACTATGATGCTCATTGATTTTATGTTGCAGTTGTAGCTAGAGAGTATCTGGCTTGGTTACTGTGGTTCTTGTTAGACTTCACTCCCGGCTTCCATTCACTGATGTACATGAAAATTTATCCTGAAGGACTATACTCTGCAGTGATGTCCCTGACGAGCATATGAATAAATAGAAGCCGCATATAAAACGCATTGAAGACCATAGAAAACCGAAGCTGGTTCATAAAAACCGACACGTTGGACAACCGCCATTTTAAGGACCTCACAATAGGTAACGTGATTGAACTTGTACAGGTCGAAAGGACAAGTACTTGAAAGAGAAGAAGCAGTAGTATACTACCGTATGATAACATTATTCATATCACATAGTGAATTTAGAGAAGGCTTTGCTTAGGGTGAAGTTCATCAGAAACACACGAAGGTCAAAAAAGTGGTCCATAATATCGAAATTATTGCATTATTACACGTTCAGCTATGTCTTTCTCAAATGGTGGTAGAATGATTTCGAGTGTAACCTGTTAAGTTTTAAAGTGAGGTAAGGAAAACTGGTAAATCCAATCTCCCACTCACGACCTACTGCTGTCAAGCAAATCACTGACAAGCAAATCACAATGTACTTAAGGAACACACATGCGCACTGTAAGCAAACATAACAACATCGTACCTAACAACTACGGAGGTTGAATGGCACAAACATGTGTCGGCGTGGAAACTTTTCAAAATACGATATCTCAGAAACGACTCGCACAAGAATTCTGCAAAAAACACTGCTGAACTCTAATTTTCTCTACTTTTAGTGCTTTAATGTCACTGTGCATTGTTCCCTTTAAGAAGTATATGTTTCCACAAAAAATACGCTTCTGGAGTATTAATAGAGTCTGTTGATTGGCTAACAATACAAGCCCCTGACTAACAATCTGTTCTACGAAAAATACATAACAATAGCAGTTCCTATTTCTGCAGTGTAAGTTTTAGGTGATTCGCGCTGTATATCTTGATTTGCGATCTCTTTGGCCAAGGTACGAAAAGCACCCACAAAGACATCTCACAATCACCTCCTGCCTGAACCGCATCTTGTAAAAAACACAGACTGGAAGCGTCATTGGGCCGTCGCCGCACTCGACGCTTTGCGTTGTTAGAAGAAACTAAAAACAGAACTCCCTCCATACAGGTCTTGGAAGGCCCAACGGTACCGTCCGGCCGCCGTGTCAACCTCAGCCCACAGGCGTCACTGGATACAGAAATGGAGGGGCATGTGGATAGCATAACGCTCTCCCGGCAGTCTCTCAGTTTACGAGACTGTAGCCGCTACTTCTAAATCAAGTAGCTCCTGAGTTTGCCTCACAAGGGCTGAGTGCACCCTGCTTGCCATCACCGCTCGGCAGACAGGATTGTCACCCATCCAAGTGCTAGCCCACCCCTACATCGCTCAACTTCGGTGATCTGACGGGAAGCGGTGTTACCACTGCGGCGAGGCCGTTGGCCCGCGTTATTAGAAAAGAGACAAAATATCTCATCTTGTTGTACCTCACTACACGTCTACAATCAACTGTTATTCGGTACGTTGAACACGTGTAGCTTTTGGTGCTTCTGTGAGTACTAGCCTTTCGCGGGATTTCCGACTCCAAATGTCCGTCGCAAACAGTTCCTTATTTTCAGAAACTCTTTGAGATGGACAAACATTTAATGACAGCAGCAACACCTCCCAGGTTTGAAACAACTGCCTGTGAGTGGGTGTGGCCCCCGTCTCTGGTCCCTTTCTACAGTTACTTTACTTGAACCGTGTTACATTGCTGGGAGAAGACACGTTGCAAAGTCAGCGATGTTACATCAACAAATCGGCCAACTTCACTCACTGTGTGCTCGTGGACACGTTCCAACACGATAGGTTTCTGCCATTTTGTCTCGTCTCCACGTCGACAGACCTTTCTGCCCTAATTCCATGCGATACTTAGACTGTCATATACTCACCACCTTACTTCATTGATTTAAGACAGCGGTGTAAAGTTAGTAGGCTGTCTGCTACCACTTATACACCATCTACAGTGCTCCAGATCAACCAGTATGTTATTTTACACGGTAACTAACAAATATGTAAGGGGGAACTCAGGAATACAGAAATACATCTCGCTGAGGAAATAAATAAATAGTCAGTGCAGGGAAGCTAAGAAAAAATGACTGTAGGGAAAATGTGAAGACATCGAAAAAGAAATGATTGCCGGAAGGACAGACTCAGCATACAGGAAAGTCAAAACAACCTTCGGTGACAGTAAAAGCAATGGTCATAACGTTAAGAGTTCAGCGAGAGAGATAACGGATAGGTGGAAAGAACACATTGAAAGCCTCTGTGAGGGGGAGGATTGGTCTGATATGATAGAAGAGATAGGGGATCCAGTATTAGAATCAGAATTTAATAGAGCTTTGGAGGACTTAAGATCAAATAAGACAGAAGGGATAGATAACATTCGATCAGAATTTCAAAAATCATTGGGGGAAGTCGCAACAAAACGACAATTCACGTTGGTGTGTAGAATGTAAGAGTCTGACGACATACCATCTGACTTCGGAAAAGCATCCACCACATAATTACAAAGACGGAAAGAGCTGACCTTTGAGAGAATTATCTCACAATCTCCTTAACAGCTCATGGATCCAAGTTGCTTACAAGAATAATATACAGAAGAATGGAAAAGAAAATTGAGGAACGCTAGATGATGATCAGTTTGGCTTTAGGAAGGTAAAGGTACGAGAAAGGCAGTTCTCACGTTGCGGTTAATAATGGCAGTAAGACTAAATAAAAATCTGTCGACCAGGCAAAAGGTATAGACAATGTAAAATGTTGCAAGATGTTCGAAAGTCTGAGAAAAATAGGGGTAAGCTACAGAGAGAGATGGGTCATGTACAAAATGTACAACAGCCAAGAGAGACGACGAAGAACGAAGTGCTTGTATTAAAAAGGTGTAAGGCAAGGATGTAGCCTTTCATCCCTACTGTTCAATCTCAACATCGAGGAAGCAATAATGGAAATAAAAGAAAGGTTCAGGAGTGAAATTAAAATTCAAGGTAAAAGGATATCAACGATACGACTGGCTGATGGCATTGCTATCCTGAGTGAAAACAAGAGGAATTACATGATATGCTGATTGGGATGAACAGTCTAATGAGTACAGAGTTTCGACTGAGAGTAAATCGAAGAAAGGCGTAGGTAATGAGAAGTAGTAGAAATGAGAACAGTGAGAAACTTAACATCAGGACTGATGGCCACGAAATAGATGAATTTCAGGTATTATACTACCTAGGCAGTAAAATAACCTTTTGACGGACGGAGCAAGGAGGGCACCAAAAGTAGACTAGCAATGGCAATAAGGGCATTCCTGGTCAAGACAACTCTAGTACTATCAAATATCGGCCTTAATTTGAGGAAGAAATGTATAACGAATGTTGAAAAGTAGGTGGACTGTTAACGTAAGAACTGAGGAGGTTTTGCGCAGAATCGGCGACGAAAGGAATTTGTGGAAAACACTGATAAGGAGAAGAGACGGGATGATAGGACATCTGTTAAGAGATGGGGGAATGACTTCCATGGTACTAGAGGAAGCTGTTGAGGGCAAAAACTGTAGAGGAAGACAGAGATCGGAATACATCCAGCAAATAATTGAGGACGTAGGTTACAAGTGCTACTCTGAGATGAAGAGGTTAGCACAGGAGAGGAATTCCAACCAGTCAGAACACTGATGACGAAATAAGACATATTTTCTCTGGTCGACTTACATGTTTGTGACTTTACCAAAGAACAACTCAATCGTTATTGAAGAGGAGTTACTAATGTACAGTCGTGCTCAAAAGTATCCGAACGACCTGAATTGCATTTCGCCTGATTCGAACGCAACCCACATAACGCAGCTGTCTAGCAGGTCCTCTAATCTCTCCTTGGTACAGTCGTTTGACTATTGAAAATGGTTCCAACAAGTCACCACTAGAAAACACTGCTCTGTACCGCAATAACTCAACATGTAGAGTAATACCAAGGTACTACAAATATCAGGGAACAAGTTATCACAGATAAGACTGTCCTTAAGGCTTGTAAGCTCACATTTATTACAATAAATGACATACCTGAAAAGTTACCACTCTCATTATTACGTCAGATAGGTAATTCACGTAGTAAGTTCGTCGTATTCATGATTTCCTCTTCAAAGTAACATACCGTACTTATTATTTAACACAAAATGACATTAAAATTTAAGTTATTCACGAGCAGCTAGTTGAGAATATGTATGAACTTCAAACGACACGACGAACTGTCTCGTTCTGCATATGGATTCAAACCCGGGTCATGCAGTATAAGCAAAGACTTGGTGACTGACGGAAACTAACAGTCATTCCTGACTAGGCATATAGAGAGTGATATACCTCGATTTTAGACAGTTTCAGTTAGCAAATATCAACTTTAAATTACATAACGTAAACATTTTTAACCGACTCGAATTCCTACCCAGCATCTATTGTCCTTGTTAACGAAATACGATAAACGTTGAATATTGCTTATTCAAAAGTAACTTACTTGAAATGCCGTGAGGTAAAGCTTTGTGTTGGACAGGGATTCGAACCTAGAATCTAACTGGATTGTTATCGAAACACAATCAACTGTGACATCGGATTTTCTCGGCAGTAGCTAGATGTTTTAACTGAAATGACGAGACGAAACATTAATTTTTTCCTTCCCAGGACTCCAACCTGGCGCCTATCGCTGTCATATTCTAGAGAAAACGAACGTTAAATGTGGGTTTGTTACACCACCAGCGACATGTGAGCATGTTTGAACTAAAATAATATGACGAAAAGTTCAGTGCTGACTGGGAATCGAACCCCACACATATCGTTGTTGACTGTACACAAAGAGACGTCAGCTACCGAATTTTTCTCCACCAGCAGCTCGGAATAACATCCTTGAAATTACAATGATCTTCCAAACAGTTTTGTGTCTCACTGGGAGTCAATAACGTCAGATATCGTTAGTACTGACAATGAATGAAAATACATTAAAAATAAAAATTATTATCCACCAGCAGAGAGGTGTTCTCATGCTAGAGCTTGACACTACATAATGAGAACTTTAGTGCCGGGCCAGGATTCGAACCCATTCACCGGCACTATGTGGAGATGTTGAGGAATCTGCAGTTTTGAACACACAACAAATTGTAGTCGAGCTGTATTGTCACGAAGGGATCAAATTCCGCGTTAAGGATGTCTGAGTTGCATTCAAAGTTCAAACCAATTTTATCGACATACAGAAGCTCAAATAAACGATGGAATATGTGTCCTGTGACCCTACATAGCGTTTGTTTCGTCACTAGAAATAAATAACTAGTTCAAGAATGGTTACTGCTGTTAGAGTTTCTACATGTCGCGAATCCTGACTTGTGATTCAACGTAACGTCTACTTGGTAGAGAAGGAATATCATGTTTAACGTGAATTTCAGACGACAATGCCATTATACCTTCTTCACTTGGCGTAGCCAGACGAGAACAGAATCTGTCTCTCCTTACCGAAAATTATCAGCAGAATCGAACCCAGCCCAACAGACCACCAAACCCTGTTTTCTGTGACTCATTTTTCTGTCATAACAACGTTGCGCCGCACTGGATGGGAATTCTGACAGACAGGCTCCCTGTAGTAGTTTCCAGCATGTTCAGTACATTCATTTATTTCGTTGACCAAATCGCAGTGAACTAGCTGCCTCAGCTACCCAGTGCATACATTCGACACTATTTTGTAATCACCGAAATAAAACCCCATAACTGCCACCTACACAGAACTGTCAACAGTGTAGGTTGCAGAAATTTAAATAGGAAGTGTTCCTTTCCATTTGAGCTACTCTATTGTGCTATCTGTTTGTTGAAAACGTCGTGCAGTGCAAAAGAAAAGCTGTAAGTGTCTGTCTCTCAGAAGTCCAGATCCGGCCATATGCATTACCTCACAGCACTGTGGAATGCGAAAGTTATGGAAGTCTTGTTGTTGACTTCTGGTGCTGTTGAAGCCATGTGTCAGCTAGTAGCGTAACGGTAAGTGTCACGCACTGTAGATAAGATGTCGCGAGTTCGGTTACGTTCACTGCTGAATTTTTTAAAACGCAATTCTGCTGTCTGCAGAAGTTATCTATCTAATGGAACTATGAACATAATTTCCTTCACTTCTCAACCCAAAATAGTCGCATGTGGAAAAAGGGCTAACTTCTGAGACATTTTGTTCTTTTCACGTTTAATAGATGGCCAGGCAGCAGATGCACATTGAAATGTTTGTATTATGCGTGGAGAGTGCGCATCGTGCCAAAATAAGTCAGAAAAGTATTTTCTACATTAGCTGTCGTGTGTCAACCTTTTTTGACAGTTTTAACTCCGAACAAGTTTTCTACATGCATGTAATCAATAAACTGCATCTGCATTGTCAGACTGTTATAGATACAATCAGAGAATTCGCATATATCGTTGATGATTAATTTCTCTCTCATGTTAACTATTGTCTTGACAATACTAAAGGAAACCTTACGAAAATTGTGCACTGTATTATAAGAAACGAAATGAAACTACCCACGATAACCTTACGACGAAAGTCTGTTTCAATGAAACTTAGTATCTGTAGGCAAGCTTGCGTCTATCGGCACGAATTAGTAAAATACTAATCACTTAGATTTAGATGTGTTTTGCATTTGATTGGTATGCTGTGTCATACTCAAGTGGTATGCAATTGTGGGATTTCATAAATTTGCTTGTCGGCAGCGGAATGAGGCGTTACCTGTTGCGCAGCATTGTAAGTTTCTTACCATTGCACTATAAGCCGAAATTATTTTCTTATCGATGTTTGATCTGACTGCTTGTAGCTCTTTCACAGAAGGTATAAAAACGTTAGTCAGCAAAACTGGAACCGCAAACCATAACAGATGCTTTGTCACAGAGCAGCACGATACCACAGTGCTAGGGAAGAGACATGTGTCTAGCTTTCCTCTTACGAGGCCAGTAGTGGCTAGAACTCGTAAACAGCTGTTTAAAGGAAGAGATTAGTTGTGATTTCCACGTGCAACGACTTTCCTGGGCTGAAACCCGTAAATTTACAATCTTTTGTTACAGCTCAAGCGATAATAACTCAGATTATTCTATGGAAATGACAGGAAAAATCAAGTGAACTTTGAGGCTTAATTACGTGCACACCAGGAAATAACTCGTCGGTCACAGAGTTGCCAAACATACCTTGCCTTGTTGCCAAATCTCAGTTACATTACCAGCAGGAAGAAAACGAACCGATGTGATCCTACAGTGGGCTGGGAAGTGACCATAGCTGGCTCCTCAAAGACGCGCCTGCTACCGCCTGGAATACGTAATCCATCTGATTCACACTTCTGTAACTGGGTTTAGGGACTGGAGCGCAGTTACTAATTATACTCAGAACTGACTGCAAACTAAGCTTCATAAATCAGTAACTCTCATAGCTGTTTTTATATTTCTTTCGTAAGTGTATTCAAAACTAAGAAACTCATTGACGGACGTTTTCGTGCCTCGCCGATAGTCGAGCACAACAAACAAATAAAAAAAAAGAACGTGTATGTGTATGTGTGTGTGTGTGTGTGTGTGTGAGAGAGAGAGAGAGAGAGAGAGAGAGAGAGAGAGAGAGAGAGAGAGAGAGAGAGAGCGAGAGAGAGAAGAGAGAGAGAGACTTAAAAATAAAAAAAGAATGAGACAGGGAGTAAAAAATTGTTGTAATGAAATTGAATCATGTTATGTAAAGAAATCTTTCATTAAAATGACACGTTCCACATCATAATTGAAATGTCTTATTCATGATCTATGGAACAAGTATTAATCTAATCTAATCTAATCATATCATATTGCCGACTAGTTACGAAGAGGCATGAATTACCGAAATTTTCGCCAATATCAGTAATCAAATCTAAACTTGAAAATAAAAGACGACAGTTTTTGTAATAAACCGGGACTCCTATAAAGAACCTTTCGTCCCTGTTAATTAACCACGAAAGATGTCTGATATACCTCCATTCAGAAGTGACGAAGTGTGAATGAATTTAAAGATGAAGCGCATGATGTGAAGTTCTGTGACGGAGATACGAACGCAACACGTAATCGGATTGTTAACTAAGTGAAATTAAACGTTACATATCGGTTTTTGTTACCAGCTGCTAGGTATTTGAATCTAAAATACGGATACAAATTTTTGTGCTTGAGAGACAATCCAACCGCACCATCCACGAACATAGCTTAAGCATCAATTGCTTACTCACCAACAGTAAGATGTGTGTGTGTTTGACCAGAAACAACGGCACCTATTGCGATTGTTGGCAACCCATGAACAGACATTAAAAATGCGCGTTAATTTTCACTAAAAGACTGGTGTGCACGTGATAGGGCTTGGAATGAAATTATGAATATTTTTGTACTGGATGAGGTTTCAGACTCACATACTTAGCTTTGGAGGAGACCTAGAGAAGAATGCAGTCTTGGGAAAAGGAACGAAATGATTGAACTATACTGTTCCGAGAGATTCAGACCCTCGAAAGAGGAGATACGAATTCGAATCATAGTCCAGCACCAAATTTTCCAATGTCTCTAGTTCAATCAAGTACAAGTAAAAAAAGAACCCTGTTCCTTTAAATAGCTATCGGTTCATCAAATAAAGAGACAGTATTTCTGTTTGCCATGACTTCCCAATATGTCATTTCCCAACGTAAACCGTCTCTGCCCAGTTGGTAATGAAGGAACGTGATGTTTAATGCGGATTCTGGATTATAACGTCTTTTCCTTGAGGTTACCAGAGGTAAAGTAAATCTGTTTGTGCCTCTTAAAAGTATATGACTGAATCCACGCATTGCATCTGTGATAGTTCGTTCCGCCAGACCATAGTGGCCACATTTCCCAGCCCCAGGAGTGTGCTGTAACGGATGATGTGCTTAGCTTACAAAATTAGTCATGGTGAAAAAATGCGAGTCTATTAAATGGTTAAGTAGAAGCAAGCTTCTGACACGGAGATTTTGCTATTCTTATGTCAGCAGGATGTAAAGACTCTTCTAGGCATCATAGCCTCGATGTGAAGTCATTTTGAAATTTTCACTAATTCAGCAAATTTCTTAGTTCGAGAAAATCCACTGTGAAGTGTGAAGTTACCGGATAATTCGATTAGTACCGTCAATATTATTATCGTTTTCTTCATACTGCTGCTGGAACACATGTGCTTGAAGATAATTTCATGCCTTTTGGTCATTATAGAAGTAGTTGCCCAAGAGGAGGTTCTTTCCCTGTCTACGGTGTCCTTTTCATGTGAAAATCAAACATCAGCAATTACTCGCAAATTACATTAAAAATAAAGTAATTGATGAAGACGTTTCTTGATAACAAAAACGCGCTGCCTTTCTTAATTTACTTGCGCCTAGAAATGGCTGTCGAATACTGCCAAACCAAAAGCCAAGGGATCTTTCTGCCTTCCGATATACGTCGCTGTCAGTTCTTCCATATGATTTGGTCGACGTGACCTGTTTCAAGTTGTCTATGGCAGAGAATATTTTAGGAAATCAATTGTTTTCCTTTGCAATAAACAGAAAGATTTTCGTTCTAACCTATCCAAGTTCAAAATTTTCGCAATATTAGTTCAAATTTAATATTTAATATTCGCTTCTATAATGTAGGAAAGTATTTCACAGTTTCAAAACCCCGCATCTGACTCATTGACCTTACACTTAGTCGCTGACCATAAATTCTAGCTCAGAGTGACTCCAGTTTAAGTAACCTAATGTAGCGAAGACTGTTTGCCAGTGCTCTTTCTCACTGGAAAATACGCAATTCACTCATTGGGCTCCAATAGTACACTGTAACAGTAATTTCTGTTGTATGCAATGCATACGGATTGTTGAATTTAGTGGTGGTCTCTCTTCCATTTCTGTATACAATATGCCTGACCTAAACGGGCCCTTTATCATTACAGGCCTGGGCAGTGCAACATCATACTGACAACACTAATGTGCTTTACTGACAGCCTCACTGTTCGGTTAAGCTGATTTTGTAATCATGTAAATAAAACAACATGACCTTCCAGTGGGAGACATTTCGTCCCCCTTTTCCTTGTGTGAAATTTGTCAGTAAGCTTTTTTCCTTCCAACCAGCGAAATGCAGCAGAGCACAGCCAGTAAACGATTCACATACGACGATTTAGTGCCGTTAAGACGATTTCTTTAAACATTGTCGTTGCTGAAGGAATTTAATTTCTTCTTAAATCGTCTTATGCAGCAACGTTCACAGATATCTCAAATAGGAAAAGCTCTCCATCCAGGTACGAAGGTTGTAAAACAAACTTCTCACTGTTTGTGTCGGGTCGATCTTTTCGTCTGATAGCACTGCATAAGTGTTTTGTCTAAGAGGTATAACAAGTAGTGTTCCTGAAGCTGTGGGAATCATCGGTTGAAAACGAGTTTACCACCAATGGGTACAGTACTGCCAAATATTCAAAATGATTATCAATCTGAGTTCATCCACAAACTGAGGCGTATTTATAATACTGTAGTTAGACTGTGTATCCTTGTCTTCTTTGAGTGGGCATTGAAAGGCATTTACACACACGTATACAATACTATGAATACTTCGAACGCTGTAGCTAACATTGCTCTCAAAACTAATTTTGTTTTGTTAACTCTTCTGGGTCTTCAGCGTGCAATATGTGTTGTAGATACAGTCTTAAACAAAAAAATTGACCGCCGAGTCGTTCACGTAATGTGGATAATACAGTTGCGCTCCCCTCAGAATTCTATGTCCGGCAATATGCTCGATCTGGCAACATTGTAGACTGCGGCACTTCCCGGAGGATGTCTTGACTGCAGTCTGAGTAGACAACTCTCGATTACGATCGTAGTCTTGAGGTAAAATGCGAGACTAGCTAATACAACGTGTGGTAACAGAAAGCAAACGTCGACGTATTTTTATTGCCCTTTCCTCTCGGTGCTGAAGCTATGAGTGTATTTTAAGCGAATGTACAAAATACTTAGCTTTCTGTGACATTGGTAATAACAGTTTGGTTCAATAATATTTTAGCGAGAGATTTCTTGGTCGACCATCTGCCTCTTGAAAACCGCATGCGTCTGAGTTCTCTGTGACCCATTTTCAGCCTACCAGCGGGGGCTGAGGCACTACGCTGCCTCGCCTTCTGCTGACGTAGTCTGCTCCACTCCTCACTCTCGAGGGTGTAAAATGCTTTAATGTTGTTGAGTGGTGACCCATTAAATCTGTCTACAATTTGTGTTTCACACAATATAGCAATGGAGGCACAAAACCATTTTTACTTGGAGAGTATTTTATTACATTAGTATGCAATACATCAATGTGGCACTGAATTAATTTCATTATTTCTGATCCAGTGCACTATAATTAAAGTATCACATCCTGTTCTTTTTCCTTTCGCAGGAGATCCTTCAAATAATTTATTTTTGTCATGGACTCATACCTGTTCGTCAAGGAACAGGCAAAAAGCTTACTGGTAGCTGACGTCTCTTTGTGTGCAGTCAACAACAATATGTGTGGGTTTCGATTCCCAGTCAGCACTGAACTCTTCGTCATATTATTTTAGTTCAAACATGCTCACATGTCGCTGCTGGTGTAACAAATCCATATTTAACGTTCGTTTTCTCTAGAATATAACAGCGATGGGTGCCAGGTTGGAGACCTGGGAAGGAAAAAATTAATGTTTCGTCTCGTCATTTCAGTTAAAACATCTAGCTACTGCCGAGAAAATCCGATGTCACAGTTGATTGTGTTTCGATAACAATCCAGTTAGGTTCTGGGTTCGAATCCCTGTCCAACACAAAGCTTTACCTCACGGCATTTCAAGTAAGTTACTTTTGAATAAGCAATATTTAACATTTCTCGTATTTCGTTAACAAGGACAATAGATGCTGGGTAGGAATTCGCGTCGGTTAAAAATGTTTACGTTATGTAATTTAAAGTTGATATTTGCTAATGAAACTGTCTAAAATCGAGGTATATCACTCTCTGTATGCCTAGTCAGGAATGACTGTTAGTTTCCGTCAGTCACCAAGTCTTTGCTTATTCTGCATGACCCGGGTTTGAATCCATATGCAGAACGGGACAGTTCGTCGTGTCATTTGAAGTTCATACATATTCTCAACTAGCTGCTCGTGAATAACTTAAATTTTTAATGTCATTTTGTGTTAAATAATAAGTACGGTATGTTACTTTGAAGAGGAAATCATGAATACGACGAACTTATTACGTGAATTACCTATCTGACGTAATAATGAGAGTGGTAACTTTTCAGGTACTCATTTATTGTAATAAATGTGAGCTTACAAGCCTTAAGGACAGTCTTATCTGTGATAACGTGTTCCCTGATATTTGTAGTACCTTGGTATTACTTTACATATTGAGTTATTGCGATACAGAGCAGTGTTTCCTTGTGGTAATTGGTTGGAACCATTTTCAATAGTCAAACGACTGTACCAAGGAGAGATTAGAGGACCTGCTAGACAGCTGCGTTATGTGGGTTGCGTTCGAATCAGGCGAAATGCAATTCAGGTCGTTCGGATACTTTTGAACACGACTGTACAACAAATTACCTGCAGATGACATTACAGGAATACCCAAAAATCTTAAGGTTATCACATCCCAGAATTACTTCTAATTTGAAAAAGAATATTATTTTCAAAAAGATGACCTTCCTTCGGGATTCACAGTGTCAGGAGCATTAGCAAACAACACCGAAAATATAACCTTTGATACAATCATCACAAAGGAAGGACGCAATATTATATACTGGTACAGATTTGTGGATAATATGATCTGTATGGTGGATGAATCAGCACATCAATAGATAAATTTCAAGCTGACCGAAAGAGTATACATAAAAATATCCCATACACCGTGGATAAAAGCACACAAAAGCAAATACACTTCATGGATATAACAATAAAGAGAGACAGCAATAAGCACAATTTGACATCTTTAGAGAGTCAACAGCAACAGGCAACTTTACAGATGGCACATCGAACCCTCCATACACCCAAAAACTAGCCGCTCTATGACACACGTCACATAGTCTGAGTAACGTCTCACACAGCAGAGAACGCTACGAAAAATAATTTGAAACAATTCAACTCATAGCCAAAAAAGTGGTTCAAATGGCTCTGAGCTCTATGGGACTTAACAGCTGAGGTCATCAGACCCCTAGAACTTAGAACTACTTAAACCTAAATATCCTAAGGATATCACACACATCCATGCCCGAGGCAGGATTGGAACCTGCGACCGTAGCGGTCGCGCGGTTCCAGACTGTAGCTCCTAGAACCGCTCGGCCATCCCGGCCGGCCATGGCCAAAAGCAATGGACATATCACCCGTTCAGCAGGAAGAATCAAACACAAAATCGAAACACAGTTACAGAAAAAAATGTAATCAAGCGGAGAAAACAAATATAGCAAAACCCCACAGTCAACACTGTCGTTGCAGTACACACATACACTCAAAACACTTATACTCATGACGTGACTAACAAAAAGAAATTGTATGTAGAAACAAAAATCAACACGCAGAGTAGCAAATATACTGAATAAATAAGAAATTCACATTACTCACAGAATCAGAAACACACTCCATTTACATTTACAAACACCAGTAGAAAAACAAAATTCTAAAGAGCTGGTACATAGCAGGTAGAAGGTCAAGAATGAAAATCAGTATCCTAGAATGACAGGCAGAAATTTTAAAACTAAATAAAAAGAAGACGTAAAAAGCTGTAAGTATGAAAATAGCCGCTCTATCTTTGTTGAACAGCTGATAACACATGGACATAAATTATCTAACATGGTGACAAAAATAACAGAAAATTCGTAACACTATAGGAAAACATTCACATTCAAAGAGCCCTTGCAATGATCAAGATCAGTAATAAACGACCATATCAATATAAGCAACAATTCACTGATCATTTTAGCCACTAAAACAACAAAAAACAGTGGTGTAAAACATGAATAGACTCTTAAATACATTAAACTCCCTCTCTGTCATGCTCTCTCTCATACACACAGACACACACACACACACACACACACACACACACACACACACACACACACACACAAAGGGACAACCACACACAGAATAACACAACACATAACACACTCAGAGACATAACAACACACACAGACACACACACACACACACACACACACACACACACACACACACAAACACACAAACACAGAACACTAACAAATATGAAACTACATGTAGGAACCACAACATAAGAAGAAGAGAAGTGATAAGCACAATGGCAGACGGCATCACTACACACTGTTAAGAAAAAATCCAATATACAGTGAAAAGTGAAAGTGAAGTATTTAAAATAAGTTCAAAATCACGTCGGAAATCGAAATCTGAAGTGTGCAGAGTAAGTAAACACAGCTCCTGACGTGAATTAATGATATCAAAAATCATAAGCAACACCAAATGGTAATTAAACATCACGGAACTTGTGCTACAAAAGAAAAACTGTAATTTAGTAACTTATTAGTAACTACGTTAACGCCAGCTGCTTCGATCGCGTAGACAGTATGGTATTTCTTACAAATTTTCATCCCTTGTTTCACTTCTTTAATGGTTGAATTTTCAGAAACACTGACACACGAAATTTTAATTTCTTACTGGGAAGCCACATTCAAATTTTCATAGGTTTTTAATTTAAAAATGCTCCGATAACGACAAATTTTCATAAAACGCTTCATCCCCCATTTCACCCCCTTGATGGTCGAATTTCCAAAAGCAGTGAAATACTGTTTCTTTATATTTGTGACTGGGATATCACAAAACATTTCAAGCCCTTTTTGGGCGTTGGTGTGATCTTGGGCACTTTCAGACAGACGAATGTGCAGGGAGGCGGTGGACTGTGGGTACACCAGATTTGGAGTACCAGTGTCTGCCTCTCGACCGTTTCCATCTGTCTGGCCGCACACAAACACCATCTCGACGTCAGCGCAACACCATTCTGCCACTGAGAGTACGCTGCGTCAGTCACGCAGCCTGCAGCACACAAGGAACACAGGTGAGCCGTGATAAAATTTGCTGCTTTGAAGAGCGCGCCGCAGCGCGTAGTGTAAAGCAGTCGCCTTCCTTTTCTGGCGGAGGCGCCGCTGTGGCAATCGCAGCTTTGGTGTCTCCCTCTGGTAGGAAAGGGGAAACGTTGACTGTTCACGTGCATGTAAGGGCGCTATCAGGTCGGCAGGGAGTCAGTCCGTCAGTCTGAGTCGGTCAGTCGGAGTGAGTCTAGGGGTAGTCTGTCAGTCTCGGCGAGTCGGTCGGTTGGTCAGCCGGGTCAGTGTGGGGCAGTCAGTGTCTGTCTGTTGTCCGGAGTGCTAGTATTTGTTAGGCCGCCAGTCTGCTCGAGTTTGTTTAGGCAATGGACTTTGGCGGTTGGATTGATCAGCAGGTCGGTCTCTTCCCAGGGCAGGGATGTCGGGTAGCCTGAGGGCATGTTTCCTCTGCAGGGGCTGGTCCGACCGAGTGTATCGCTTAGTCAATGTCGGTCTGCCGTCTGGAGTGCCAGGATGTCTGTCGTTCGGATCGACCTTTAAGGCTGGTTGGATCGATCGGTTTGTTCGGTCGTGCACTGAGACACAAGATCCCTTGTCCGTCTTGGGCGTCGGCGCATGCGAGGTCGCCACGTGGCAGCCAGTGGGCCGCGCCGTATATAGAAGTCAACCAACGACATCAGTCTGGCCGGCGCGTGCTGCGACGCCGTGAGACGGGAGATCGGCGCGCCTTCCTGCGTCCGTTGAAGTGGCTGGCAGCGGACGGTTCGGCAGAGTGTTTTGGGGATGCTGCGCCAGATTTATTAGAAGTTAAGTGATTGCTGATATGTTGTTTCATTTACTTGTTAAATTCTACTTGTTTTCTTGGTCAGTCTCTCGTCCCCAGCTTGCTCGCCTGTCTTTCGTCCGCATTTGTTAGGCAGTTAGTGTCTGTCTGTCTCTCCGTCCGTCCGTACGTTAATAGCTGCCTCTGTCATGTTTGTCTGATTCGGTGTTAACGAATTTATAGAACTAAGGTGTAAAGGCCGAATTCCTGAAATTTGTTTTTATCTTGCCTATCATCTTGCGAGGCGGTATATGTGTAATGTAGAGCATGTTGTACATCTTCTGTAAGTCTGTATTTCATGGGTTTTATTTAAATAGTCATTTTTTATAAAGTGCCACCCTTCCACCGTAAGAGTCCTTTTAAAAACAAATTGCACTTTCGGTGGCTAATAATTTCTTAGTGTGAGTGTTTGTATCATTTCCATCCCTCTTACGGGATGCATAGTTAATGTGTTTGTACGAGTTATTAAAATTGTTTTAGTTTAAAGTAATCTGGTGTGTTGCAGATTTGCAGCAGCGTAGTCTTTCAGAGGTTGTTGTGAGCGGACGTGACTACGGCCGTGTTGAAAGGAAACGGCAAGCTTCTCAGCCCGAAGACTCATACTGTCAGTATTGTTCTTTCTGCCTCTAAATAAAATTGTAACTTGATATTTCGAGGGTGCTTTTCCGCTTATAAATCTTAAATTTGAAAAGGCTTTTATGAATAAAATTCCAATTTTTAAAGGTAATTTCATTTTCATCAGTTACTCCCTGGGAACTACTTCCACTCTCACCTAGTGTGATTAAATGTGTTGATGATCTTGATGAATCAGTAGTAAATAAAGTAAATTCTTTAAGAAAAGATTTTGAAAGTAAATTCACAAAATGGTTCAAATGGCTCTGAGCACTATGGGACTCAACTGCTGAGGTCATTAGTCCCCTAGAACTTAGAACTAGTTAAACCTAACTAACCTAAGAACATCACAAACATCCATGCCCGAGGCAGGATTCGAACCTGCGACCGTAGCGGTCTTGCGGTTCCAGACTGCAGCGCCTTTAACCGCACGGCCACTTCGGCCGGCGTAAATTCACAGTTCAACAGGGCACATGGTGAGAGGAACTTCCATTCATCCACACCATCTACCGTGACAAAGATGCATTTCTGGACTCACGTTCATAGCAGCTTTTTCCCTCCACTTCCAGTCAAGATTCGGTCCCTGCTGTTTGTCCGTTTTATTAGTGTCCACACTGCATATATACAGGATTACTATACATCGAATTTATGAAATACGTAAAATGGGCACGTGTTACACGTCGCCAAAGATGCATCAAAAAGAAAAGAAAGGAACCACACACGGCGCAAAACAATCTTTCATGTAGTTGGAAACATGGAATATGTCTCCATATATGTGTATTAAACCGGGGACCTATAAACGACGGAGAGACTTCGTGCCGCCACAGACCTCAGTGGTTAACAACCCCACAACAGGCTACCCACTCCACCGCCACCCCACTCTGAGCCCATGGTTATTGTGCGGTTCAGCCACCAGCGCCCCTCCCCCCGCCCCTCCCCCAACTTCCCACCCCAGCCCGCATTCGCCGAGGTAGATGGAAAACCGCCTGAAAAACCATCCACAGGCTGGCCGGCGCACCAGAGCTCGACATTAATCCACAGGGCGGATTCGTACTGGGGACCGACACGCCTTCCCGCTCGGGAAGCAGCGCGTTAGACCGCGTAATAGCCGGTAGGACACGTATCTCGTAACTAAATGAATCATTATTACTCACACTGCACTCGCATTCGGGAGGACGACGGTTCAATCCCGCGTCCGACCATCCTGATTTAGGTTTTCCGTGATTTCCCTAAATCGCTCCAGGCAAATGCCGGGATGGTTCCTTTCAAAGGTCACGTCCGACTTCCTTCCTCATCCTTCGCTAATCCTACGAGACCGATGACCTCGCTGTCTGGTCTCCTCCCCCAAAACAATCCAACCCATTATTACTCGTCAAGATAGTAGGCCGTAACGTATCCTAGACTAGGCGATATTGAGTAGCAAAACGGTTTTAGATATTTTCTGTTAAAAATGTTTCCCAGGTTTTACTAAAGTCTTAAAATTACCTGTTTCAAATGTTAGAACCTCGCAGTAGTAAGAAGGTTGTAGAACTACGTTTGAGGATACCTTTTACGGGTGAAAGGCAGGGAGAGGGGCGCGCGGATGATTCCAGGAAGGCCGGCGCGGTGCGGGAAGCGCGACGCGGGCCGGCGCCGGCCGCCGGTGGGGTGGGCGTGGCCGCAGCTGCGGCTAAGTGCGGGCCAGCTGCTCGCGATGGCCGCGACACGCCGCGGCGCTTGTCTTGCGGCCGCCGCCGGCCGCCCAGCTCGCCACTCAGGCGCGGGCGCCGGCCGCCCACCACTCTACTGGCTTCCTGATGCTCGATCCCGACACGTACAGGTAGATAATCTAATGCACTGTTATCTCTTCTACATTACCGACATACAATGATGGAAAAACTCGCAACACTAAAAAATAAGTAATTTACTTTGTAAGCTACCGCTTCTGCTTTGCTCTTTTCTGCTGGTGGGTAAGCCTGCGAGCCGAACGTATAAGTGAAAAATTTTGCACAACGGATTTTATAACGCTAATTTGTCGCCCTGACACTTATACGCTCTCCAGAAGGGTAAGCTTGTCCTTTGCTCTGTATGTGACGTTAACTAGTCGTATGCAAATCTGGTTGTTTTCTAACCATATCCTCAGTATATGCTAGAATTTTCAGGTGTGCTGACCTACAAACACTGCTTCCACTAGGTGGTTGCAAACATGAAATACACAAGTAAGGAGATAATAAAATGACCAAGGGAAGTACTGCCTATTCACATTTGGTAATCGCTCTATCTGTCACTGTCCTGTGATATATTCACGGTCGTTAATTCAAGTGCGGAATACTGACATCAGCTATGGCAATTGCAATTATATTTAGAACTACACTCGTGACTAGCAAGGTGAAGCCTCAGCATAGAACGAAAAAGACACGTGATCAGCAATTTGCTTCCCTAACCGCCGTTGCGAATGTACGACCACTACAGTGATCTGACGCTTATCGCTGCGAAGGTTCTCGCCTCAGCGAGATAACATAAATTCTACCTCACCAAAAGCTTCCGTGGGGACCTCCACGGCTGCCGTGGAACACCAGACGATCCTCAGGCTCTCTCTACAAATAGTCTGTCCCAGTAACGAGGTCGCACACCTCGCCAGAAACAACCTCTCTCCTAGACGCTCCAGGAACAAGTGTTTCCTAGTCGCTACGCTTTTTCGTAGCTCCTGTTCTTTTTTTTTTCTTCCCCCCTTTAATGTGCGTGGCCAATCATGTTGCTGGAAGGCGTTGGTTTCCAAGCGCCGACCAATCTCAGTTTTGCTGTTCCAGAAGCTTCCGCTCCGACCGTTGGGAAAACCACCTACACGCCGCCACGCGTTTTGTGAGCGAGCCCTTGTGTCTTCTCCTTGTCCTCCGCCACGTGGCTCTCGCTAAGCCGCGGTGCACCTGCGTGGGGTTTCCATTAGCTTACGGGCGCTGTTGTCTTCAGCTCTCAGGCCTGCCTGCCGCGCTTGTGTCTTTCCCGTTCCCCTGCCAGCCTCCCGTCTCCGTCCGCTTCACTATCGCCCAACGTGCAGATATTCTGCTTCACATTAAGAGCCCTAGCCGATGTCAGTATCGTTAATGGTTTCCTGTCTCGATGTTTATACTATTAAAGGGTCTTCTTTCCGGCGTGATAGTTGTAATGTGGCTCAAAATAATGCCACTTTACAACTTTCATGAAATTTCTGGAATACATTTGTCTAGATAGTATATTATTTGATTAACATTACAAGATCACAGGTTAATGTAAGCACGAGCTAAGCCATTGCAAATGTAAAATTCTGGTAGATTAATAACCGGTGTAGCCGCAATAATGTTGAAGGCAAGCATGCAAATGTGCTCCCACTGTGTTTTGCAGATGCCGAATGTCTGTTTGTGGGATGGATTTCCATGCCTGTCGCACTAGGTCGGTCAATACAGGGATGGTTAATGCTGCTTGTGGATGACGCTGGAGTTACGCGATGATGTCTCATATGTGCTCAATTGGAGACAGATGTGGTCATCGAGCAGGCCATGGTAACTTGTCGAATCGTAGCAGAGCATGTTGAATTACAACAGCAATATGTGGGAAATCGTTATCCTGTTGGAAAATACCCCTTGAAATGCTATTCATGAATGACAGCACAATAGGTCGAATCACCAGATCGACGTACGACTCTGCATCCAGTGCGCGTGGAGTAGCCACGATAGTGCTCCTGCTGTCATACGAAATCGCACCTCAGGCTATAGCTCCAGGTGTAGGTCTAGTGTGTTTAGTACGCAGACAGGTTGGTTGCAGGTCCTGAATTTCCCTCCTTATAACCAAAACAATGTAGTTTAATGAAATTTGGGGAATATATTTGTCTAAGTAACATATTATTTAAGTGATTAACGTTACAATATCGTAGATTAGTGTGAACATGAGCTAAGCCACGGCAAATGTAGAATGCTGGTACATTAATAACCGGCGTAACCGCAATAATGTTGAATGCTAGCATGCAAACGTGCACGCATTGTGTTTACGGATACCGAATGTCTGTTTGTGGGATGGAGTTCAATGCCTGTCGCACTTGGTAGGTCAATACAGGGATGGTTAATGCTGCTTGCGGATGACGCTGGAGTTACACGATGATGTCCCAAGGCAACATGTCAAAACTTCGCGGAGCATGTTTAGTTCTAATAGCGGAATGCGGGCGAACGTTGTCCTGTTGGAAAAGACCCCTTGGAATGCTGTTTGTGGATGGCAACACAACAGGTCGAATCACGAGACTGACGTACATATCTCCAGTCGGAGTCCGAGGGATAACCACAAAATCGTACTTCAGACTGTAACCACAGGTGTATGTCCAATGTGTTTTGCACGCAGACAGTTTGGTTGCACGCTGTCAACTGCCCTCCTTCTACCCAAAACACGGCCATCACTGGCACCGAGGCAGCACCAGCTTTCATCAGAAAATACTACAGACCTCCACCCTATCCTCCAATGAGCTCTTGCTTGATACCACTGAAGTAGCAAACGTCGGTGGTTTAGGATCAGTGGGATTCACGCTATACGACATCCGGCACGTAGCTGTCCTTGATGTAACCGATTTGTAACAGTTTGCAGTGTCGCTGTGGTCGAAACAGCTGCTCAGGTTACTGCTGTAGACGCAGTACGATGCACCATACCATACACCGCACACGACGTTCTTCCTTTTTGGTAGTGCCACGTGGCCATACCGCACCTGGTCATCTTGCGACGATACATTATTGGCAACACTTCTGGTAGCAATCATATACAGTAGTTATATTTCTGTTACTTCTTTCTGCAGTGTCATAGAAGGAACATCCAGCTTCTTGTAGACCTACTACACTACCTCGTTCAGACTTGCTGTTGATAATGGCATCTTTGTTTCCTTAAACGCATTCTTGACTAACATCACCTCATCAGGTCCAATCTTAAAGGTAGCTAACGCTAAGGACCGTGACAGTGTTTATTTAAAGCAAACATCAATTGTATCCTCGTAGTGGCGTTACTAGAGTCACTATTACGCGACTAATGCTAAAACTGAATTGGAATCATCTTGCAACTGTAGAAACACTACTAGCAACTTCCGTTTGTGTCGCTTGGCGCGTTCTTGGTGTCGCGATTATTTTTCCGACAGTGCTTTAGCCCTTTTACGTGACCATCACTTTCGGTACGTAGTACCATCATGAGGCCATCCGTCGTTCAAAGAATCACAGAGCATAATTAAAATACCACCCTTCCTTTCTATTTGCAGACCATGTTCTTCCAATGTCCTTCTTTTGGTTTCTCTCTTGGTTAACATGCTATTTATGAATTTCGGACCTGAAGATTTCGCGGTTTTGGAGATCTTCTTGTCTAATTCCGCCAATTTCAGATCAGTTTGATCTCGCCATTCCATTTGGGATTTACTCATGCTGTCAATGTATTCTATTGGTTGATTAGTAAGTCTGTTTGGGTTCAGTCCTCATGTGTCCATAGTATCTTAATCTGAGTCT
This sequence comes from Schistocerca piceifrons, assembly GCF_021461385.2. NCBI lineage: Eukaryota > Metazoa > Arthropoda > Insecta > Orthoptera > Acrididae > Schistocerca > Schistocerca piceifrons. The sequence goes on from NC_060139.1 coordinate 150,802,867, forward strand.
TCTAACGTCACTTTGGGTACTGTGTATTGTTCCAGTTCTGTTCTACTCTGAATCGATGTTGTTCTTGTACTAGTTTTGGGCCTAGAATTTCTCTTACATTTTCATGTTCCTTTTCTCGAAAGTTTTCAATACCGTTTTTCCTCTCAAAATTAGTACTTTTAATCGAGACAGATATTCTGGTTTAATTACTACCCAAACCATTACCGAACCCGTACCATGTTTTATCTTGGTACTTGATCTGGGCCAGAAGTAGGAAAGAGTGTGAAACAACACTCGCCCGATTGCTTGACTTTCTTCCACCACTCCACAATCCAGGTTTTATGGATTCACCACCACGTTTGCCTATTATGGGCATATGTGTCACTGATATGTGGTTTTGGAATCTCAGCTCACCTTCCAGTCCTCTCCTTATAGAACTCTCTCCACATCGATCTGGCGCTGACTCGGCTCCCAGATCTGACATTAATTTCTGCAGTGATTTTTACATCTGTTATTCCTTTATATTTTTTCACATTCCTGTTCAGTTACCGTCTATCGTCATGACTCAACGCACACATACTCCCGCATTGTGACTTAGGGGATGATTTTTTTCTGCTTTCCTTGGTTGCTGTATAAATTTTCTGTACCATGTGTCTTGAAAGACTTAAGCGCCTCAAGTACAGGGAGCGGCGGCAGTGAGACAGGATGAAGCGAGCAGGTGGAGAAGGCGGAGTAGAAGACAATGGAGCTGCAGGGAAAGAAAGTTGCAAATGTAACATGTGCTTGGTAGAAGCATGTGTGCTGCTTAGTGTACGGGGTCAGTGGCTGGATGGTTGCTGATTTCCGGTGGGCTGGCTGCGTGCACAGTCCAGGATGTTGGGGCGGTTTTCCCACGATGCGCCGATGGCCTTTTTACGTAAGTTGGCTACGCGGTTTCCGCATCAGTGGTGATTACTCGATGTTACTGTATCTGCTACGTTCTGGACCCCCACATTGAGACGCACGTCAAACGATGGTAGTAGAAAGCAGGTGTGCGCAGGACGTGACCTTCTGCCCCCTGAGCAAGGTCTCCCATGCCGCTGGTGTTGACCTGGGATGGCCTGTTGCGCAGTGGTACCAAGTGTGGGGAGAGTACAAAGCTGTTACCTCCCCGTGGCCTTGAACAGGTGACTTTTATTGGCAGGTCCATGTGGAGGTGACATCCGGCGCAGCTCCAGCGACCTGGTGGGGATGTGCGGCTAAGAATAATTTCATGCCAAAAATGTCCAGCACCTACAGCTGGCAGCGGTGCACCTTTTGTCCATGTGGACCGCTACCAGTTACGTGTCTTAAAACATCATCGCCACTGTCAATGAGTGAATCTACTTGCCCCTTGCTGGACCTCGTTGAGTTCTTACAGTGACTACATTCTGCACTTAACTGCTGACAGCGCTGCTACAATACACCCTAGCATTCTTATAAATGGTCGGTACGCTACAATCAAAACACTTTGGCTATCTTGATGATGGATCACCCACCATACGAGCACCAACAATTTGTCCACATTTGAATTCACTTAGCTTCGCTGACCGCTACTGACACTTGTACAGATGCCGAACGTGGCCAAATGCAACAACGAACCTACAAACTTTGCTAGCATCTGCCTCTATGTTTAAACATGGATTTCTCACGATGTTTCAAATTTTCGTCCAACCCGTGTAAACCTCCTATTGTCGATATGTTAGGTAAGTTGGTATGCAGTTTCCAATGACCTGTTTCTAATTCCACACCTGTGCCAACCTCTTTCAGCTTATTAGAGTAGCTCTTGCATCCAACGTCCTCAATCATCTGTTGAGTATTTTGCAAACTCTGTCTTCGTTTACAGCTCTGTAGTTCTCTCAAGTGGCATAAAAGTTATTCCTTGATGTTTTAACACCCATTCTACCTTCCTGTCCCTTCTTTTTGTCAATGTTCTCCAACGTTCCTTCCCTCACCGATTCTACTGAGAATATCATTCTATAGAACCACATGCAAAACACCTCGATTCATTTCCGGTTTACTGACATGTCATAAATCATTTCCATACAAAGTTTAACACAAAACGTACATTCTCAGAAATTTCATCCCCGTGTTAAGGTCTAGTTATAGTACTGTTAGACTCAGCTATCTTTATGACAGCTAAAGTGTGATTCAGGACACAACCTTCAAATATACGATAACCTTTACCCTTGGTTCGGAGTTAACACCACTAATTAAAGTGTGTGCTTGTGAAATGTACATGACGGGAAATGCTGTGCACTAAATATATGCAAAATGGCCCATAGAACTGAGAATGGAGATTTATATGTACAAAATTTTATGTAAAGAATACAAGGAAAGTAAAACTTCGCATAAAACATGGACTGAAAGAATACGAATAATGAAACAGCAAACGAAACAATACCCGTCGTAATGAAACACTAACGACAGAGAAGCGCATATATTTCATAAAACTGACGGATTCATAAGAAAGATTTCATGAAATTACTTCTTTTAAGCGAATCTCGTTGATTCTTTAAATTTTCATAAGAATTTTATCTTATTCATGCAGGCAACATTGCGTACACACGTTAAAGTCACAACTTATACGAGGAGCATCCAATAAGTAATGCAAAGCATTTGTTTTTTTGCAAATTTCGGTTGAAAAGTGGAGAATATGTTGAGGGACATAGTGGAACATTTCCACTTGGGCTCCTACAGTTTCGTGGAGTTCCGATGGGTGGCGGCATTATACGAAGCCTTCAAAATGGCATCTGTAACATAGGTGCGTTCCAAGCATAGAGTTACCATCGAGTTCCTTTTCGTGGAAAACCAGAGCATCACACCCGAATATCAACGGAGAGCTGACAGTGAACAAAAGTATCGTGAGTCGTTGGACAAGGTGTCTATCTTCATCGCATCAAGATCCCACAAATATGAATGAACTTCCACGTGAAGGCCGGCTGCACACAGCTATCACGCCTCCAGTGTTGGAACGTGTGAACATTCTCATTCGATGTCATCCACGGATTGCATTCAAACACATCGCTGCACAATTGGATCTCTGTTGGTAGTGCTGACACAATCGTCCATCAGTTGAGGTACTCAGAGATGTGTACCCGCTCAGTTCTTCGCCACCTAACAGAAGACCATAAAGAGCAACAAATGAAGCCCAATGAAAGATGCACTCCACCGGAAGCAGTACGAGGATGATGGGGAGGTTATTGATGGTACGACGCAGGCATGCAGACCCGCTTAGTAAGGTGGCGTAAGACCGTCACATTGAACCGAAATGAAAAAAGAGAGTATTTTAGCCAAAAGAGTGATGATTAATAAGGTGTATTGGTATCCAGAGTAAAACCGACCTTCGTTTGGGGACAAAAGTAATGCATTACTTATTGAACGCCCCTCGTGTGTACACTGCTTACCATTAAAATGGGTCTTCCAGGGAAGATACTGGAAAATTTGGAAACTTGTGGTAGGTTCCCATGGGACCAAACTGCTTACACACTACTTAATCTAACTTAAATTAACTTCAGCTAAGGACAACACAAGGGTGGACTTGAACCTCCGACGGGGGGGAGCCGCGCTAGCCGTGGAAAGGCGCATGAGACCGCGCGACTACCCCTCGCGGCAAAGATGGTGGATAACTTTTATTTATTGTCTATATCATGTGTAGTGGGAAGAATAAATTATTAAGAAGTAGGTGATTTGAAGGTGCATGGAATATAGGAGAGAAGAATACCACCTTTGACAGAAACGACAGGTGTAAACCCGTAGGCAAACGATTAGAGCTGTTCTTCAATGGTAGGTACCGGTAATTCATACCATTATGCTTCAAATCAGTGCCGGAATTCATCATTCATTAGCGATAGACAGCTACGCCCGGGACTGGATGACTCATTATCAGAAGTCTTAAATGAGTGATAGATCTAATAAATGAGCTTGCCAAGACAACGGTCAAAATAGGTCAGGACAGCACGGCACTATGTGGTCTGACAACTTCCAAGAAGCTACGGCTCGAAGACCTCGAGGAGACTGCACAGCCATTCCACGTCACAAATTAACGGCTGCTGCACAAATTACCGGCCACGCGAACCAGAGATGTTCATGTTGTGTACCCAGTGATATCACCTACCATCATGCTTGGTGCTGGGCCGGTATGACGATTCCGAATTCAATATCGTGACGGTCGTTCTCCTCGGAACCTTCCACACAGATACATCCAAAGTTATGCAGTACGTAGAAACAGGACTCGTCTGAAACCACGAAGTGGCTGCATTTCTGTGTCCAGCGTTGTAGTCTGTAATGACACATTCCGACGCAGAGACATACAATACCTTAAAGGCTACGCCAAAGATTGAATTGAGAGGCACGTAGGTTATAATCTTTGTAATGTTCACATTGGATTTTCTTTTGTTTCATACTCCAAGAAGGAGCTAAGGGACACTTTCGATTGTTGCCTCGTGGAGGATGGACGTAATTTTTGGTGTCTGCGGAAAGGCAGCCATATTGTTAGTAATTATGGTTTGTGCGACGAGCAGAGCAAGTCTTATTGTCTTGTGAATAAAAAAATAGTGAGAAGTATCGGAGTGTTACGAAAATTATTTAAAGCAACGTAGCATTGTATTCCTTGGTTTCCACCGTCTTCGTGAAGTGAACCGATGCCGACTTAGGAAGATACACACGGTCAACAAAGAGAAGAGCTTCGATGGCGACTGATGAATTAATATTGTGGCAGAAGGACTAATTCTACGTCTAAGGTGAGAACTCTGATTAAATCAACAATGACGTAGAATTCAAAATGTAATTAATCGGAATGGTAAATTATATTACAGGCATATTTCACGCAGCACTGTATTTGTCCGCATTCAAGCCGGTCAATGCAATCCGTAAAAAAGTCTTTCAAAAATTCTAAAGTTAAAAAACACAATAAAAACGAAATGTTTTTTTATTTATTTCGCCACACTGGCGACCGCTGACAGGGACAGTGCTGGTGGAACAAAGAGTAAGTACTTCATTGTTGTGATACAAATGTACTTGTACTAATTACTGTTTCTCTGTTACATGACGCACATGGAAAATGACGAATAAGGTGAAACAATATTAACTGTATAAACGGATGGCACAATAACCAGAAGGAACAAGGACAAGGATTTACAAAACTAACGTAATCGTGAGTGACGCAGCTGAGCCGGAATTAAGGTAGGAAAGCGCAAACGCATGCAGCGGCTGCACCTTGGCTTAGCTCCACTTAAAGCAGAACCTTTTCCTTTCCATATTAAAATCCTGGTAGTGTTTGTGGCAACATACAATTACACTTTCATAATTACTTTTTTATGTTCAACAATCGCAGAATTAGAAGACGCAGTGCGCCATCTTGTAAATTTCCGGCGCGCAACAAATAACAATCGCGAGATATTTTTATTAATTCAACTGCGAGAGAATTTAAAGATTTAGATTAACAGTAAAGTACAGATAAAAATAATATCTCCACAATGGAATCGGAGAACTTTAATTTGACAAATGTTGATGGACACGTCACCGATTCTGACAATAGTGACGTAAATGATGACGCAATTAGTTTTTCAGCACAACATAATGTAGAAGTAAATACAATTCAATTGCACTCCACAGGGATTAACAATAACGAAACACTTGCAAATGAAACCTTGTGCACAGTCGATGAAGCATCAATTACCAGATCAGATGAAAATATTTCGCGTGAAATCAGTGAACCTAGCCCGGTTTCGATTCAATCAGACCGTGGCAGAGAAACAATGGCAACAAATAATAGCATAAATACAAACACACAAGCTTCGTCAGTTACGCTTGAGGCATTATATAGTCTGATGTCAAACGTGATCGAGAAACTGGCGAATCTAGAAATCAGCCACAACACAACGAACACAAAACTGGCGAATCTAGAAGTCAGCCACAACATGACAAACACAAAATTGTCGAACATGGAAATTGGGTTCCAACAGCAGTTTTCAAGTGTAAACACGCAATTTGAAAACATACACAGACATTTCGATCAACGCTTAAATAAACTCACCAATGAAATTGATAAAAAGATCGAAGACAAAGTCATCAAAACCGTCAATAGTGTATACAATGTACTGGCAAATGACTTAGAAAAGAAATTGTCAGATCTTACAAACAAACAGGAACTGGAACTGTCAGAAATAGTAGAAACACACAATCAAACACAAACCGTACAAAAAGAAATACATAAAAACGTACAGGCTATTCAATTAAATTTAGCAAGAGTACAGTCCGCATGTGAAGAAATACCTGACCAAGTTAATAAAGTTAACGAAGAAGTCGGTTTTCTGAAACGGGAGACTCGACGTATCAACGCGGACATTATCAAAATAAATGAAACTTTAGAAAACGGTAATGTAAATGAATCAATAACTGACCGGGAAACAAAACTTTTTGAAAAATTAGGTAATGAAATCAAAGTAGCCGAGGACAGAATACGCAAGGAAATTGCTGGTAGACTGAATGTTTCAAATGACTTGCCTACGTCAAGCAACAGGCAGCGCGACACTTATTCGCCCGTGCCAGATTACGATGTCAATGACGCAGAACATCACGCGCCCAGTCCGGCGTATGTGCACGCAACGGCACAGGCAAACAATGGCTATTCGCCAAACGCGGTGCTGCAACAGGCAGTAGGCGTGTCGCCTTGCATCTCGACGATTCTAGTCGACGAGAGCCTGTTGAAACATAGACAGTTTCCAGTTTTCTCCACAGAATCCAGAAAAACTCATCCAGTCGTATTTGTAAGAGCATTTAAAAATGTCTTACCAAGAAACTGGACTGAAGCACAGAAGATTAGATATGTAATAGGCTTCACACTAGGCGACGCACTTTTGTGGGCCACAGACATGGCTGAACAGTGCGTCACCTACGAACAATTTGAACGGGCTTTCTTGGAGAAATATTGGTCTGCTGGGGTCCAAGAAAGACTGCGACGTGAGGTATTCAACCCACAACCGTTCAACCTCAAAAACGGCGGGTTGAGAAAGTATTTCGAAAAGTACTTGAATAAGACGCGCTATTGGAACAATCCAATACCGCACGTAGATGTTCTCAAAATTCTGAGAAACAGACTTCCCGCGAACTTACGCGAAAAATTGGTAACCATACCGGAGAACGACCTTGAATACTTTCTTTCCGTGCTTGACTCAATTGATCTAATATACGAAGAAGAGCCGAGCACAAGTAATCGGAATGAATATTCCAGAACCAATCAAAACAACGGTAACGGATATCATTTTAATGGCAGTGGACAAAACCCACACAGTTGGCATCCGTATGCGACAAGGCCAAATAATGGAACCTGGAATTACGGAAATCGGAAGAATTCGGCCCCACAGAGACGTGAAGACCGAAGGTATAGTACAGATTACGGTCCACGCCGGTATAGAAATGATAGAAATCACGTGAATGATTGGTCAGGCCCGCGCGATGAAAGGCGGCACACAAATGAAAATTAGAATAGTTACAGTAATAGGAATGACAGACCAAGGAGGAATAACGACGGCCGGTCGCAAGAAAATGTTGCACGCAGCGGTACGGAAACTAATTGGCGACAGAATAACCACTCAGTAAACTTTGTAGAGGTAACGGACAGTACTGAAGCAACGCCGTTGTCTCCTCCGGTAAACAACAATCGGTCGTAATGAGCGCCCACCGGCCGACCGATTTGAAAACAGGGGACACAAACAAGCACACATTACATCTTAGGCAATTATTTTTAAGATATGATCAGGATGCGACCGTAGAAGATGATCTATGTGAAGAAGAGATGAAAGCACCGGACAAGGTAAGTGACCTCGTGCAGGCTGTAATAACAGCTAAGATAGGAACTATAATTACCAACGTAATTTTAGATACAGGCGCATCTACGAATATTATTTCTAACAGTTTATTTAAAGAAGTTTCGAAAGTATTAAAAGTACCAGTGTTGCCAACGGAGAATTGTAAAATCTTGACAGCTGTAGGTAACAAGTCAAAAAGTATTAAGTGGCAGACGCAAATACCTGTTACCATTAGCGATGTCACGATAAACTGTACATTCTTAATCGTTGACAAGTTAATCGTCAATTGTATTTTAGGCATGGAAGTTTTCCGGCAGTATAAAGTGAACATCGACATAGGCAGTGGACTTCGCCATTTCCGAGTGGACAGTCGTAGTGTGAAGGTCAATCTTGTAAAGTCAACAATAGATCGTAATGGCCAATTACAGAAACAAGCTGAAGTAAAATTAGTTTACCCACAAGTTTTATTGATAGATATTCCTTTTCCCGAACAATTAGACACGGAAATAATTAACGAACAGGCCGCCCACGAGAAGGTAGGAAAATCCACTTGTCTTTCAGAAACTCAACAAAATGAACTAGCAGATCTTATTTATGAATACCGAGACGTTTTTAGAAAACAGCCGACAATAATCAAAAAGTAAGAATACAAAATGGAAGTCTACCCACATAAAACGTACTGCCATAAATCATATGCGATACCATGGGCAAAGAAGGAAGCGGTTCGCAAAGAAATAGATAGAATGGTTCTGTGGAAGGTGATAGAACCTTCGCATTCACCGTACTGCAGTCCCATCCTAGCTGTCAGCAAACCTGACGGGTCAGTCAGATTAGTACTTGATGCGCGGGAAATTAATAAGATCATCGTACCAATACGCACTAGGCCGTAGAACTTAGATGAGCAATTGCTTAAATTTCATGGAGTGAAGTATTTAACATCCGTTGACATGAAGGCTTCGTATTGGCAAATAGCCCTACATAGTGATAGCAGAAAATATACTGCGTTCATTCATGCTGGCAGAAGCTATCAATTCCAAGTACTGCCATTTGGACTCAACGTGAGTGCTGGGGTGTTTATAGAGGCTTTACACAGAGTATTGGGTACAGAACTGATTAGCAAAGTGACGTTGTATGTAGACGATCTCTTGATAGCCACGGAGACCTGGCAAGAGCATGTAGAATTGGTACACAAAGTGTTCCAAAAGTTCCGAGAATATGACGGCACAGCAAATTTTAAGAAGTCCGAATTCGGAAGGGATCGAATAAAATTTTTAGGCCACATTATTTCACCAGGTGGAATTTTACCAGATCCAAAAAAGCTTGATGCCATAAAATATTTCCCCTCACCACAAATACGTAAACAATTGAAAGCTTTTCTGGGGCTCACGTCATTTTTTCGAAAATTCGTGCCCGAACAGTTACTGAATAGTGATTCCCTACTCAACCGTTTAAGGAAAAACCACACATGGTTGTGGACAGAAAAATGTGAGGAAGATTTCGTAAAAATCAAACAGGCACTCATAAACGCACCCATTCTGAAGCATCCTAACATGAACTACAACTTTTGTTTGAGCACGGACGCCTCATGTCAGGGATTAGGCTCTTGTCTGTTCCAGTTAGTAGATGATAATGGAAAACAGAAAGTAAACATAATTAGTTTTGCCAGTAGAACGTTAACGGAATGTGAAAGAGCCTATTCGGCAACTGAACTTGAAGCGTTAGCTGTAGTGTGGGCTTTCCGCAAGTTCCAGTACTATCTCTGGGGAAGGCATACACGAGTGTTTCGTGACCATCAAGCACTATCGCTTCTACTCACATGCAAATTGTTGCACAAACGGATTGCACGTTGGTGTTTATTCCTCCAGGAATTTGATTTCGAAATAGTTTATATCAAAGGTGAACAGAATGCAATTGCCGACGCATTATCGCGCTTGCCACAAGGTTTGAGCGAGTTCAATGAATTGATCGAACAGACTTCCGATTTTAGAGTTTTTCTGATGCATGATGGCACATTTCAACCGTATTACAGAAAGATGTGTAAAGACATGAGCAAACTACAAAAGGAAGACAATAGATGGAGACAAGTTATGCAAAAACTGCAGGCAGATGACAATAGTACATTGAAACAATATTACACAATGTCAAACGATGTTCATTTCTACAGGCGCAATCCACAATCCAACACCTGGTGTGTCTGCATCCCGGAAGAATGCATAGACAATTTGATAAGACACACACATAGAGTATGGGGACACTATGGGGTATCAAAATGTACAGCAAAAATATCAACGTATTGTTACTTCCCGAACCTCAGACGCAGGATTGAACAAATAATAAAAAAGTGTACAGTATGTCAGAAGGTTAAACATCTTAATAGATCTTGTTTGGACGTATTACACCCTATCATTCCAACTAGACCAAGAGAACTAGTTTCCGTGGACGCAGCAGGACCATATCCACGAGCTAGGGGAGGAGTTAGATATGTGATCGCATTTTATGATGTCTTCACGAAGTACTTAAAAATGTATGCTATAAAGGCAGTACTGTTGGGATCAATAATTAAACGCATGATAGAAGACTACATACCAATAGTGGGAAAACCGAAAATTATATTAACTGATAATGCAACAAACTTCACTAGTAATAAATGGAAAACATTTCTCGAATCTCAAAACATAAAACATATATTGGTATCCAAATTTCACCCAGAATGGAGCCTGGTTGAGAGAAATTTTAAAGAATTTAATCGCTTTATAAAGACTTATATACCAAATAAACAGACAAAGTGGGTGGAATACATAGCCCCCTTTCAGCATATTGTAAATAATTTAATTCATACTTCAACAGGCTTTACACCTACAGAGTTAATGTTTCAAGGCACAGAACTTGACGAATGGGCTAAACCTTTACCTAAATTAGCCACAAAGGAAATAACACTAGACGAAAAGGTACGTCAAGCATTACTACAGATGGAAGAACAAGCAGAAATAAGGAAAAAACAATTCAACAAAAAGATAAGAAAGGTTACAGAATTTAACATTGGACAGGAAGTACTATTACGTACCCACCCAAAATCCTCTAAAATTAAGGCATTAAACAAAAAGTGGCAGTTGTTGCATGATGGCCCTTTCATTATAATAGACAAACCCCACCCAGGATGTTATCTGTTAGGTAACACACGAACGGGCAAGATGAAAGGGCTATACCCCCACAAGGATATCAAGCAATTTTTTCATTAAAGGTTATATATTATTTTAGCAAAATTGAAATTATACAACCTTGGATCACATAGTAAAATTGCTGTCATTAACCTAAGAAACTTGCGAAAAAAAAACCTTTAAGTCCGGTGTCGTAGTTTAAGAAGTACATTGAAAAAGACAGTCAGTTGGTGAAAAACATGCATTAAACTAGAAAACATAACTGAAATTTCAGTTAAACATCGAAACTAGTAATCAACTGGGGGCATATGCCAGCTGAACAACGCATAGTTAACCACACCTAATGAAACATGTGTTACTGTGAGTCTTTAACACTAGAAAATAAACCATACGGTACTTTTGTAGTGTAACTCAGTTATTTAAGAGAGAGGAACGAAGACAAATTAGCGCGAGGGTCAGAGTTTGTTCGCTTGAGACGAGCAAGAAACCACGCGTCGAAGTTGCAATCCAACGCGCAGCTCATGAGCACGCGATAGCTGCATGTCAAGACGAGGTCATTGGCCGCGCTGTAGGCAGCGAGCCGGGGAGAAATCTTCCCCCTACCCTGTCCGATCAGCTGAGTGTATACAAAGCACGAAGGCGCATGCGCGGTCGAGTCCAGGCGTCACGTGACTATTACATGATGGTGGCTATCACGAATAATGTTCACCAGCAATGCAGAGTTTTCCCCGCGCCTACAGTCCACTCGTGGTACATAAGCGCGCTTGCGCGGAACGTTTAAAAGTTTTGAGACCATGCTTACTATGAGACACAGAGATGAAAGCCATTCAAAAACAAGAAAGAAAATGGTACACAAGTCTTGTAAATAGTAGTTTAGAAAATTTAATTATAAGCTGGGACTACGTAATAAAAGTGAACATGCAAGTACATGCTGGTCATGGACGGCATTGTAATATTATATTATACTGAGTAAAAATCTTAGCTCGTACGGAAGGAGAAAGAAAATAAAAAATAAATAAATAAATAAATAATGCAGATATATAACCGAAAGAAAGGCTATGTACACGAGAACAACACGCAATTACATATAGGAAAAAAGCAGCAAAGAGGAAAGAAAAGAGGTAACACATGCATTTACATTACACAGTAGCGTGTGATTTTCGGAATGAACAACAAGGCAAACGCGTTAATTTTTGTGACTTAGCACAAGATTTAAAATAGGAAAATAATAAACAGATCTATGCAACGTGAGTAACGAACTGAATCGCCCTCAAAACAAATACCTAGGGTTTATAGTGGGAGAAACACATTAACGTTAGGAAACACCTAAAGCACTCAGAAAACAACTTTGTAGAATATATAAGCTATACACGAGGGTACATGTACGAAAGCTGAAGTGTAAAGAAGGAAAATAGGGAATGTTGCGCATTAATGGGCTGTAAGGCAGTTATGTATGTAAGAAGAAATATTTAGTTGTAAGTACTATTAGTATAAGGGACGATGCTCAGCACACCCTGAATTATTTTGGAATATTGAAGGAATGGTGCAGGGTACCGAAAAAGGGCCCCACCAGCAAAGTGTATATTATAGTGGTAGATATTTTTTGTGTATAAACGTATGTATGAATGTGTGAAAGGCGAAAGAAGCTCTGTACATGTACGGAACTTAAACAACGTAGAAGTGTATAAGGAAAATTAAACTGTAAGACAACCTCGTATAAACAGGTATACGAAACGTCAAGAAACAACTTAATTAAAACCGTAAGACTCTACGAGTTTACGAGAAAATGCGAAAAACCTGATACAAAGTGCAACATTAGCGATGCTTCATTCATGTATGCAAAAGGAAGGTATGAATTACTTTACCCACTTGAAACATGAAGGGAAAAATCATGTTAAAATTATATCTTTCATACATATAACGATTTACAGTCACAAAGAATGAAAATGATATCGCCGCTAAACGAGAAACAGGTAAGTAGTGTGATCGACGACCTGTAAGCAAAGGAATCGTCTGTAAAATGAATTATGAACAAAAACGTCATAAAGAATTTCATGCTGCACTATGAAAGTCTGATTGTTCTTGTACATAGATTTTCATGACAACCGATGCATTAAAATGTCTGTATTGTTTCTCCCATGATAACACAAGACGCCTATAAGCGCACTTTAATTGAAGATGATACACGCAAACAAGGGCGTGCCGCTATTATGAAACTCTGTACATAGTAATAGTAGTAACACCCTGAACTTCAAAATTTTATGTTTATATGTCTACGTTAAGGTAGGAAGTTTTATTAGGGTTAATGATTTACAAGCACACCAGAATGTGCTTACGCCCAAAACACTGTACATATTAGGGTTATGCTGCATATAAATGATTATTTCGTGCATTTTCAGATTTTATACGCAAAAAACCGCAGCATCCCTTCCCAAGCTTCAGTGGAGCGGCTACAGGTGTATTCTCTGCATGCTGATGCATGTCGTTGCGTATGAAGAATACGTAACGGAGGTAAACCTTAACTTATACTCGAGTTAAAGAAGGGAAACAAAGGACTTGTTCCTTCTAACAGATTAATGGAAAAAGGCGAGTGTGTGTGTCAGTAAAATCCAAGACGAAGAAGCCACTATGAGTGGTCAAAAATTTTTTCAATTTTAGTCGATAGTTTTTTCCTGTAGTTAATGTAAACAATGTATTGTATGTATTATATGTTATTCCATTGTATGTGATGTATTTTGTATTTCATGCCAAGTCCCGTGACTTACAAATTATGTACATTGACCAGAAGTATTGAGGGGAATGAATCTCAGTACAATAGGTAAAAGGGGTTAATGCGAAGAAAAAAAAGTGTAGTGAAAAGGAAGTTTCGATCGCAATACTCGCGGTTAAAGTGGTGTGTGTAGAAATTAAAATTGTGCAAAGTAGTGCTACGTTGCAAGTGTCAGCGAGCCTAAACAAGTGACATCGAAAATTGAAGCTTGTATCGTCAAACGACCCATGGCGTCACAATAGGAAAGGGCAATGCCAAACAAGTTTGACATGGTACGCTTCTTACCTGGAGTTGCATCGACGGGATCGTCCTCCGCCTCGCACATAGTGTGGTGTGTTCTGCGGGGCACATATTCCAGTGTACCTCGTCGTATCCAGTCTAAGTACTGGAAGGAACTACAAAAAGCACACGCATGCTGAGGTTCGGAAGCCTCGACGGTACCCGCACGTCGGTGTATATTCAGTGCACGGGCGCGTGCATTCAACCAACGTCGCCAGCTAACGGACGACCAATCAATCAGGCGCACGTATCACCCGCCCATATTCAACACTGGGCCTAGCGAACAAAGCTCGTCGCCCCAGAATAAATACAGAAGGCAATACAAGGACTTAATTTTCACCTCTGATGAGGAAGGAAACATTTGTAAATAACGTTGTATTCATTGTATATTTTATCGTACAAACTTTAACACATGATGTCGTTTTCTCAGTATTGACCAAAACTTCGTATATTAGGATTAAGGTTTGTAAATATTAGCATAAGTATACCAAAAACTGACACACACTCAGTAATACCAAAGAATTCACAGTGCCGTGAAAATGAGACAATAGAAATGAAGTTTGAAAATAAAAGACCCCCAAACCTATCAATTGCAAGGTCGACTACTGTATCCTGTCAACCAAATAAAATTTTCTAGTGACAGTGTACAGTAGGGGGGCAGTTGTAATGACACATTCCGACGCAGAGACGTACAATACCTTAAAGGCTGCGCCAAAGATTGAATTGAGAGGCATGTAGGTTATAATCTTTGTAATGTTCACATTGGATTTTCTTTTGTTTCATACTCCAAGAAGGAGCTAAGGGACACTTTCAATTGTTGCCTCGTGGAGGATGGACGTAATTTTTGGTGTCTGCGGAAAGGCAGCCATATTGTTAGTAATTATGGTTTGTGCGACGAGCAGAGCAAGTCTTATTGTCTTGTGAATAAAAAAATAGTGAGAAGTATCGAAGTGTTACGAAAATTATTTAAAGCAACGTAGCATTGTATTCCTTGGTTTCCACCGTCTTCGTGAAGTGAACCGATGCCGACTTAGCAAGATACACACGGTCAACAAAGAGAAGAGCTTCGATGGCGACTGATGAATTAATATTGTGGCAGAAGGACTAATTCTACGTCTAAGGTGAGAACTCTGATTAAATCAACAATGATGTAGAATTCAAAATGTAATTAATCGGAATGGTAAATTATATTACAGGCATATTTCACGCAGCACTATATTTGTCCGCATTCAAGCCGGTCAATGCAATCCGTAAAAAAGCCTTTCAAAAATTCTAAAGTTAAAAAACACAATAAAAACGAAATGTTTTTTTATTTATTTCGCCACAAGTCGGACGCACTTAGGTGGCACTTAGTTTTCAAGTAAGATTTTTTTCTTCGTGCTACTCCCTAGATTGTTGCCACTGCACGAAAAAAAATTGCTGCTTGTAACGTGGGATTCATAGGAAAAGAGGAATAATTTCAGTTCCAAAGAAAGCAGGTGCTGCCAATTGTTAATATTACCAAACTATCAGTTTAATAAGACATTGTTGCAAAACACTAACACGAACTCTTTACAGAAGACCTCGGTGAGCATCAGTATGGATTCCAGAGAAATGTAGAAGCTCGCGAGGCAATACTGACCCTACGACTTCTCACAGAAAATAGGTTAAAGAAAGGAAAACCCACTTTTATAGCATTTGTACACTTAGAGAAAGCTTTTGACATTGTTGACTGGAACACTCTCTTCGAAGTTCACAGTGTAGGAGGGGAAAAACATAGGGAGCGAAAGTCTATTTACAGCTTGTACAGTAATCAGACGGCAGTTTTAGGGGTCGAATGGCATGAGAAGAGAACGCGACAGGGTTGTGGCATATCTACTATGTTATTCAATCTGTTTGTTGAACAAGCTGTAAAAGAAACAAAAGAAGAATTTGGAGTAGGAATTAAAGTCGAGGGATAAGAAATAAAAGGTATGAGGTTTGCTGATGACATTCGAATTCTCTCACAGACAGCAAAGGACTGGGCCTTGAACGGAATGGACAGGGCCTTGAAATGAAGATATAAGATTAACATCAGCAAAAGCAAAACAAGGATAATGGAATGCAGTCGAATTTAGTCAGGAAACGGGACACTTAAAGTAGGATTTTGCCATGTGAGCAGCAAAATAACTGATGGTAGCCGAAGCAGAGAGGATGAAAAATGTAGACTGGCAATGACAATAAAAGCGTTTTTGAAGAAGAGAAATTTGCTAACATCAAGTGTACGTCCAAGTTTCAGTAAGCCTTGCGAAAGTATTTGTATGGAGTGTAGCCGTGTATGGAAGTGAAGCATGGACGATGAACAGTTTATACGAGATGATAATAGAAGCTTTTGAGATGTGACACTACAGAAGAATACGGAAGATTAAATAGGTAGATCATGTAACTAATGAGGAAGTACTGAATAGAGAGCAAAGAGATTTATGGCACAACCTGACTAGAAGAAGAGATCGGCTGGCAGGTCATGTTCTGAGACATCAATGGACCACCAATTTAGTGCTGGTGGGAACTTTTGGGGAGGGGAGGGGAATAAAATTGTAGAGGGAGACCGAGAGATGAATACAGTAAGAATATTCAGAAGGATATAGGTTGCAGCAGTTACTCGTCGATAAAGAGACATGCACAGGATAGAGTAGCATGTAGAGCTGCTTGTAACCAGTCTTCTCACAGAAGACCGCAACAACAACAGGAAAAGAGGAAACCCTGCTCCAAGTCCCTAAATGTGAAAAAGGTCTTACATTTTATATCATACCCCGTGGTCTAGGGGTGGCGTCTATGGTTAGTATTAAAAATGTCCTCGTTATCGGATTCAAAACACACCACCGCTTCAATTTCGAATAATAATCAGCATCGACGTAAGAAGTCACCCTCATTCTGCCAACGGCACTGTCAAAAAGGGCCGAGGAACGGCACTCACTTGATCTTAGGGTTGAAAAGTGCCCCTGAAGGGGAAGCATCAGCACTGATCAACGGCAAGACGATGCAGAAGGCAATGGAAATCACTGCATTAAAGACACATAATGTGTATCCTTAGGACATGTGGCCTGTAATTGAAAAAGTGACATGATGATCTCTCCATTGACAAGACTCGGGAATACACCCCCATAACGTTCTACGAGTCGAGGCGTGGAATGTCAGAAGCTAGGAAGTGGTAGGAACGCTAGAACATCTGAGAAAGGAAAGATATAGTGTGGATCAGTGAATTGAAATGGAGAGAGAATAAGAATTTCGGTCAGATGAGCATAGTGTAGTATCAATATCAGCAGATATTAGTACAATGGGAGTAGGATTTTTTATGAACAGAGTATCAGTATCAGCAGATATTAGTACAATGGGATTTGTTATGAATAGAAAGGTTGGGCTGAGAGTGAGCTATTGTGAACAATTCAGTGGTATGGTTGTTGTCATCAGAAACGACAGCAGACCAGTACCTACAACTAAGTTCAGGTACACATCCCGACGTCGCAAGCAGAAGTTGAAGAGATGGAGAAAGTGTATGAGAATATTGAAGGCGTAATGCAGTACGTAAAGGGAGATGAAAATCTAATATACATGGGAGAATGGAATGCGGTTGTAGGGGAAGAAGTAGAAGAAAGTGTTACGGGAGAATATGGACTTCGTAATAATAATGAGAGAGGAGGAGGACTAACTGAGCCCTGCAATAAATTTCAGCTAGTAATACCGAACAGTCTGTTCAAGAGTCATAAGAGGAGAAGGTATACTTCGAAAAGCCCAGGAGACACGGAAAAATTTTTAGTTAGATTACATCATGGTTAGACTGAGACTCCGAAATCAGATTTTGGATTGTAAGACATACGCAAGAGCAGATAAAGACTCAGATCTTTATGTAGCAGTGATGAAGACCAGGCTGAAGTTTGAGACATTAGCTAGGAAAAATCAATAAGCAACGAAGTTGGATACGGAAGTACTAGGTATGAGGAAGACGTACTGGAAGATCTCTAGGGCTGTAGATACTGCAATAAGGTACAGCACAGTAGGCAGATAGTTGAAGAGGAAGGGACTCTCTAAAATGGGCAATCACAGGAGTTGCAAATAAAACCATAGGTACAAAGAAGGTAACTGTGAAGAAAACGAAGTTAACAGAATAAATACTTCAGTTGATCAACAAAAGAAGAGAGTACAAAAATATTCAGGAGAATTCAGTTATACAAATATGCATGTCGCCCAGGAATGAAATTAATAGGATGTGCAGGGAAGCAAAGACGAAATGGCTGTATGAAAACTGTGAAGATACCGAAAAATAAAAGATTGCCGGAAGGATAGACTCAAGATATAGGAAAGTCAAAACAACCTTCGGTGAAATTATAGGCAGGGGTGATGACGTTAACAGTGTAACTGGAATTCCACAATTAAATGCCGATGTGACAGCGGATAGGTGGAAACAGTACATTGAAGGGCTCTATGGGTGGGGGGAGATTGGTCTGATGTGATAGGAGAAGCAACACCAATCGATTTAGAAGAGGTAGGGGATCCAGAATCAGAAGTTAAGAGAGCTTTGGAAGAAGTAAGATCAAATATGGTAGAAGGGATGAATAACATTCCATCGGAATTTATAATGTCATTAGGGAAAGTGCAACACAACGTATATTCATCTTGGTGTGTAGAATGTATGAGTCCCACACGTTTCCGAAGACTGGAAGAGCTGACAAGTGGGAAAGTCATCACACGGTCAGCTTAACAGTACCTGCATCGAAGTTTCTGATAATAATAATAGACGGAAGAATGGGAAAGAAAACCGAGGATCCGTTAAACGACGATCATTTAGGCTTTAGGGAAGAAAGAAGCAATTCTGTTGTTGCCATTGATAATGTAAGAAAGAGTAAATAAAATCAAGACACGTTCATAGGGTTTGTCTATCTGGAAAAGGCGTTCGGAATACCAAATGCTGCAAGATCTTGGAGTTTTTAAGAAGAATAGGGCAAGTTGTAACGAGAGACGGATAATATGCAACAAGAGACAAGGTATAGCAAGACTGGAAGACCAAGAATGAAGCACTGGGATTGAAACAGGAGTAAGACAGGGATGTAGTCTTTCGCCCGTAGTGTTCAATCTACACACCGAAGAAGCAAAGATGGAGATAAAAGACAGGTTCAGAAGTGGAATTAAAATTCAAGATGAAAGTATATCGATGATACGATTCGCTGATGAGATTTCTATCCTTAGTGAAAATATAGAAGAATTACATTATCCGCTAAATGGAATAACCAGTCTGATGAGTACAGAATATACAATGGGAGTAAATCGAAGAAAGACGAAACTAATGTCGAAAATTCGGTGGACTGATAAGGTAAGGAATGAAGAGGCTCTAAGGAATATGAAAATATTAAGAGGATCAGGGAATGACTTCCATGGTATTAGAGGGAGCTGTAGAGGGTAAAAACTGTAAATGAAGACAGAGATTATAATACATTCAACAAATGATTGAGAAAGGAGGTGGCTACTGCTGCTCTGAGATGAAGAGGTTGGCACAGCAGAGTAATTTGTGACGGACTGCATCAGACCAGTCAGAAGACTGATGACAAAAACAGAAGAAGAAATCAGAATAGTACAGTGAATCAGCTGATTAACCAGTTATTAAGAACATGAAATTTAAAGTTTTTCTGTTTACTTAAAAAATTAAATCTACAACATCTATACGGCATTTTTTTGTGAGCCAAATACAATTAGAAAATCAAATTTCCTTGTCAAATTCTTATTCTGACGCCCTGGAAAATTATGGCGTTATTCGAATAAGCCTTGTCGTTATTTGTAAACAATTAATTGTAGTCACTCACGGACTTGACGTCTTTTGCTTCCGGAACGTTCAAAGCTTCCAGGTCATTGAATAGTTGTGGAATATTTATGAAATCTTTTCATGTCACCGTGAAGGATGTTTCTTAAGCAACCTGTCACTCAAGTCAATCTCTAAAGAATGGTCTCGTTCTATTATACAAATTGTTCGAATCAATTATTGATGAATTCTTGGTTTGATCTTTAATATTTCTTTCTAATTTTTCCGCCTCGTGATTCAATCCACGGACAATTTTTATTTTGGAATCAGAAGACAAATGACGATCATAGAAAGCAAAGGTAACATACGAGTATTCACTACACAAGTACCATAAATGAAATCCATATACGGTGCTTTGGCTGCAGGAGTGTCAGTGAATCACGTTTCGACTTTCACGATGACAAGGAAAACAGAAATATCACAGACAGCATTTACTTTAGTTTTGATAATTCAAATTCACCACAGAAAGGAAACATTTACTATCCACACTGCCAAATGAGAGCCCAGAGAACACGAAATGGGCACTTCACGACATGATTCTTCGCCAAGAAAGACTGTAGTCATCTCTAAAACTCCCTATAATACTCTGTTGCTTGTTGGTCAGTATCCTGAACAAGAGGTATACTCGGAACACATCGACTTTATCGATGTATTGGTTGACTTTTTTGCATATCTGTGGTAAGATATTATGGGACCAAACTGCTGAGGTCATCGGTCCCTAGGCGTAAACACTACTTAACCTAAAACTAACTTACGTGAAGGACAACACACTGACATGCCCGAGGGAGGACTCGAACCTCCGACGGAGGGAGCCGCTCGGACCGTGACAATGTGCTTGAGACCGCACGGCTACCCCGCTCGGCGTTGACTTTATCATACTGAGTTTCCAGTTTAGACTTTATTAATAGCAATTCTAAACCAACTGCTTTTCAATTTTTTTTAAAGGTTTTTGTAGTCGTATCTGTGCTTCTACAACCCATCTGTTCCTCATTACATTTTTGAGAACTATTTCTTATATGTGTTCTATCGTACCGTATTTGTTAATGATGATAGTAATTTACCACTCTAATGGACGGTAGAAACCTGCAACATCTTATTCTTAAAGAACGTCTTTGATTCCAATAGCCTTTTTCTCGTGGAGTTTCTCTCGGGGTCTGTGAATGTAATGTAAATCTTACATACCTTGACCTGGAGCTTCTATCGTAGCTGTGAGTATGCAAACTGCCTTCCTATCACTGATCCAACGTTTGTCAACGGCAACTGCAATACTGGGTGTTGCTGATGCTTGACATCCTCTTTTTCGTTTTGCTTACGTTGATGAATTTTTCGAGACATCACAAGCAGTCGATATTCCTGGAACTTCCTTGATCTCAATCTGATTCAGTTCTGCTTGAACATGACGTCATCAGGGTGGTAAGTGTTTGTGAGAAAAGATGATCAGAAAGATCTGAATAACATTAAGTTAAACGACAGAAGCATAAATAAAATTATCAGTATAGAGTGAGAAGTGAACTTTTCTTTTATATTATTTTCATATGTGTTCAGGTTATAAATCCATAAATAAACAACAAATTGTACAGTTTCACTTTTGCTTCGTTCTCGTCCCTTCCCAGCAGTCTCTGTTCACAAGTAGCTAGTGATCGATATCCTAGTAATCCTTTCAATCACTGGTTGATCAAAATCTGTTTGTCTTCTTCGTTCTTCGATAGTGACAATAATTAAGGCATTAGCATGTAAAAAAAAAAAAAAAGGAGCCCGCTGCTTCAGTCTCAGTCAGCGGATGCGGTGTGGAGGGGCATGGTGTCAGCACACCGCACTCACAGCTCTTGTCTACGTTTAGACCTTGGAGCCACTACCTCACAATCAGGTAGCTCCTCAGTTGGCAGCACAAGGCTGTGAGTGGACCGCCGCTCCAGTCCCCCTTTAACGAAAAGTACCTGTCACTACCGTGAATCGGACCAGTACCTCCCACATGAGAGTCTGTCGCGTTGACCACTTTTTTCCGAAAGGAACTTCCCAGTGCCGAAAACGAGAGTGGGACAAAGTGATCAGGTATCACAAACCGTGGCCTAGCCACCCTGCCCCATCCGCCATGGTATAAGCATGACCGAGGCGACTGGAAGAATGGCTAGTGAAATACGTAAACCCTGGATGATATGATTACCATAAACATGTTCCCTAGAGTCCACAGGGTTGGGGCGCTGGAGGATTGCCACATCAGCCGCACACGGAGAGTGACGTGTTAGTTGGTCTTTTGGGCGCCTGGGTGGTACTGAAGTAGCTTCCGATGATTAATGCACCCTGCCGCCCAGAGAGAGAGTCGCGACTACCTCGGTGAAGAAAGTCTAACGTTCGCGGTGGTGTCGTGAACTAGATGGCGCGTGGGCACTGATAATCCTCACGCCATGAAACGTAACAGCCACGCCGGCCGCGGTGGCCGAGCGGTTCTAGGCGCTTCAGTCCGGAACCGCGCAACTGCTACGGTCGCAGGTGCGAATCCTAGCTCGGGCATGGATGTGTGTGATGTTCTTAGGTTAGTTAGGTTTAAGTAGTTCTAAGTTCTAGGGGACTGATGACCTCAGATGTTAAGTCTCATAGTGCTCAGAGCCAGCCAGCCGTAACATCCATACCTCTGGCATGAGGGAGATATCGTCACGTAAAAACTCGTTCCCCACTACCAGCAGGGGAAGCACGGGAGACATGTGCCGTAAAGCCTTGGGGAGCACAGAAAGTTCTAACATGCACCTCCTGAAGTAGGTCAACATCAATGTCAGCAGCATGCAGCATTTCATGGTATAATGCCAGTTTATGGCGTGCGCAAATGGTACTGGCATTGACGGAGGCTGCGCGATAAATTTGAAAAGCTGCCTTCGCCAGGACGACGGACAATGCAATCATGGAAGGAAACACTGGGAGCAGGCTGTTAGGGCCCCTTGGAAGGGTACGCTACTGTAATTGGGAGAGAGCCGAGCCCCACCGACGGGGTTCTGTCGATCCGTACACCTACATAATATCCATCGTCAGCATCGACGGCGTCCACCAGGAGACAGACGTCTCACTAGTCCGCTTCTGTGGAACACTATCAAAGATGTACCCACAGGTAATGTCAGACACAGAAAGGGAGCTAATCGCATCAGACGCGGGCAGGGTAAGGTGTCCTTAGATGGATACTGACTGGAGTCGGAGACGTGGAGAGACGTCACGTCGCCCGGTGAACGGCGTCACAGGAAACCACGTCATCAGTAGGATGATCTTCAACCTTAGCACACGTATGATGCAGGCAGTCGTAAGTGCGTCTTCGGGAGAAGTCGACACCAGTGCTGACTGATTCAGAGTGGGCGCAGCCGGTAGCCCAGAGTCGGACGCGTAAGATAGGGTCAACACAGTGGGCGTCGGAGCGACAGCGACGTCTCCGATCGGCGTCTTTACTAATCTACATCAGAGACATTCAGAACGGACATGTCCTTTCTGGCCACAACCTCAAAAAGTGCGCGGTTGGCCACTGTACATGACGATAACCCTGCAGGCGACAGTAACAAAATAGGAAGGCATGTGATCCTCAGCTTTTTATCTGACAGACACTACTGAAGACATTATAGGTTCCTAACGTTTTCCAAGTTTCAGCAACGTAAGTGACGAAGTTTCCGTAACGTCTAGAGGCGGTCAACCCAGCATCCGACGGCACTTCAAACAGAAGTTAGGAAACTCTGAACTTTCGGAGGTCAAAACAAGCGTGATCTACCACGACAGTCCTTATATGGACGTAAGAGTATCCGAACTTAAAGTCATTATCAAAATGGTTCAAATGGCTCTGAGCACTATGGCACTTAACTTCTGAGGTCATCAGTCCCCTAGAACTTAGAACTACTTAAACCTAACTAACCTAAGGACATCACACACACCCATGCCCGAGGCAGGATTCGAACCTGCGACCGTAGCGGTCGCGCGGTTCCAGACTGTAGCGGCTAGGACTGCTCGGCCACTCATGTCGAAAAGTCATTATCCTGGCGGCCCATAACGCAGGCGCAAAGCTCTTCATTCGCTAGATTTTTGTACACTGTAGTTCCGAAGATCGTAAATTGAATTCCTAGAACCTCTAGCGATGGGAGACGCATTTCGTCCCGTATAATCCGTTCTACTTCATACACCTTCGGTCGTTCACTTTACAAAGAAAAGGTTAGTTTAAACGTGACTTGGGGGTAGGAAACCGCGATGATCCTTGATGCGGTCGGACTCCAAGAAAAATTGCTACGCAGAAGTAAACAAACGTGCTCGCTCGGAAGCAGCACAACAAGCGAGACGCAAGAAAGACGTGCTCGCCTCACCAGTGCCCAAGGCAGACTGATCACTCGGCTACGAAGGAGGACACATCAGATTTTTGCAGTTACCTCTTTTATTGACGCCATCTAATTTTGGTAAGCCTTTTATCAGTTCATGTGTCGGAATTCGTGCTTTCCCATATAAATCATCACTTCCCACACAGCATGTGTGGTAATTCGATGTTAAGTTACATTTCCGCAAATTCTAAAAGAAGACAGTTAACCTTTGTTTGACAGATGGTAGTTCGATTCCAGTTATTTCCCGACTAAATAAATTTTCACCATAAACGATCAACTGACGAAGTCGTTGTCCTTGCTCCGACATCTATCTTGGCTCAAAAAGAGAAAGATTTCTGAGGAAGTCCGAGTAGGGTCATGAAAGAAACGTCCGACTATCTAGCCCTTCTGTATTTGTCTTTCACTGATAGGTCACGTGACCCAGCCAGTATGATCTGTGACATGAGAGCACATTCAGTTCCACGACTGAGATTAACGAGATGGCAACGTCGGTTAAGTAACTAATTCTTCTCGTAGAAGTAATATTTCGCATCGTTGATGGTTCTGTTTTCATGGATTTACCGATTTTAAAGGTACTAGGACACGCCTTCGTCTCATTCTATTTCTATTCTGCCCAAAGTTTCACGCTGCTCCTCTTTGTGTGTAATGGAACCGAAGGGGGGTGTTTAACAGGAAGGGGGGGGGAGGCAGTAGCCCAGGTAAAATTATCAAATAAATTTTAAAAAAAATGTGTGCTGTGTCGTGTGGCACGTTTGTGTTGCCCGCGGACAGAGCTAAGCTTTGATGATGATTGATTGATTTTTTACGGGCCGAACAGAATATTGGTTATTTTTACGCTGTGAGCGTGATTCATTGTGTATATGCCATTGTAAAGAAAACTATCTCGCTGTTATTACGCTGTGAGCTTGGTTAATTTTGTATGAACCGTTATAGAAAAAACTGATTCTGAAATTTGCGTAGGTGGCATTGTTGTGATTTGACAGTAGCGTTGCTATGGAAAGTAGTTGATGAGGGGAGTGCCAGTACATGCACATCTACATCTACATCTGTACTGCTCAACCTATCTTATGGTGTGTGGCGGAGGGTACTTTGTGTACCACTGTCACTTCCTCCATTTCCAGTTCCAGTCGCGGATGTTTTTCGGGACAGGGATTGCCGGTACTTTTGGGTGTGGTATCGAAACTCTCTAATCTTATCTTCATTGTCTTTTTGCGAGATATCCGTAGGAGGAAGCAATATATTTGTTGTCTGTTCTACGAATGTACGCTCTCGGTACTTTTAATGCTAACCACACTGTGATGCTCAACGCCTCTCGCGGAGCGTTGGCTGATCATCTCCGTGACGCTTTCGTTCTTAATAAATGAACCTAAAATTATATTTAGTTGAGAGCTAATTTAAGTTAGACCTAATTAGGCCATATATTGTTATATTTACTGAATTTTATGGTTTTATAGACAATATTAGCGTGTGTTCTTCGATTTCAAATGTGGTGTTGAAATGTTCATTGAAGCTAAACTCGCCTTCTGTGTGTGTTTTGTCGTTGAAAGTTGCTGTGTTTATTTGCAGGTTCTTTCGTCAACCTCTCCAGCGACTTTCCAACTCCACGTCGACGTAGTGTAGCTGAAACATACTGTAAAAAATTAAAATGACTAGAAAGAATATTTACGCTCGAGTTTCATCAAATTATTTATCAGAATTGAGGTCTCGTTTATTTCTTCTTTGAATACAGCTTTTACTATCGAGTCGTAATACTTCATATTCACAATTTCACAGTTATAAGTTCCCTTCGTCTTTATGAGAGGAAGAACAAAATGGAGTCATTAATATTACACTCAACACCAGAGATAATAAAAAAATCGGAAATAATACAATGATAATGTTCGCTTTCCTTATGCAAGGAGCGACTTCTTTGGTTCCTACACAGGTATCTACCACAGTTATTTCCATAATAAAATGTGATATTACAGTGGCCTCCGCAGGAGTACAGCTGAGTAAGTTACGAATCGATGCTGAACTCCTGCATCAGAAAATTGCAAGTTTACATTTCAGTTACTGAATGCAATGTTCTGTACATGTTTTCACGCCACATTACTGGTAATGTGTTAGTAACTTTACATTACATTGTCCTAGGAACGTTGTTCTTGCATGTCATGACTATATTTGTGTATCAATATACATCTGTTTTTGCTTGTAGTTATGTAGGTTTAAGCGTTGTGTGATGTTTACTACGTTTCATTACAGTTCTCCATACTGGACAAAACTATACTGGATTATAGCTTGCCTCCTCATTTGAGCATAGATGAAAGGGAAAACCAGCATTGATAATTGCAATGCGTGTGTGTCAATGTGTATTGATTGGAGTAATTATGTTCGCTGAATAACGTTCGATAAACTTTCGAGTGCCCTAGTCTTAATCAAATTACTTGGATAAGCGTCTGATATCACAAACATTGAACTTAGCATTCTTCTAAATGTACAGTTATTGTCTTCTGTTGTCGTGTCGGTGATAGATGATGATGAAGTTGACAGGACAGTCGGTCAAAATCTAAACCGAAAGAAGACGTGCTCAGGATGGTCGTTGGATGTGGACCGTAACCTTTCCTCGGTATAGTATACGAAACAGCTCGACGATGGGACGTGGAAAATTCATCATAACAGGATATTCGAATTTTGACAGGAAATTTCTGTACACTACGCCTATAAGAAATTGATGAGATCTTATAGATAATTCATTAACACATGGAAAATCCGTGGTCCTTTGAGATTAGGATTCAGGTTTGCCTCTGAGAATCTTGGGAATTGTTAACACAATTAATATATAGTCTCTGGTCCGGATAAATTATCGAAAACGAGCGCAATGTTCTTTCGATTATCACGACAATACAAAATGTTTTTAGTTGCCGCTTCATTTAATAATTGTAGCACACCACTCACGGAAATGCAATGGTGTGTTAAGACACGAAAATTTGTTACAAATTCGTGCAAATTGGCTTGATCACAATCCATGACGCTGATGTAGCGATCGTCACAGATCACATTACGCCACGTGGTAGGACAACTTATCACAATATTACAAGTTGATTTACCTTATTGAAACACCAGTTTCAATACAAAGTTCATGTTAATCACTGCACGAAGTTAGTATGTCATTATGTGTCTTTGAATGTTACTGCACAGCAGATCACATCTCTAAATTTTTCTGTGAAAACATTGTGTCTGAATGTCTTTAGATGGTACCACAGTTATTCCTGTACGCGGATGTCCTTACAATCTTTATTAAAAGTAGGCTAAAGTATGCAAAATTACAATGGATACTTGCTTTGATTCTGGCTGCACCTTAGCTACGCCTTTGCATCTGCTCCACCCAGGTAATACTAAAATTAGCCAAACGCCCATATCACTGCCAATGCATCCAATTCTACAGTCGTGTCTGCCCGTTCATAGTTTGGAAGTGTTCGACTTCTAAAAGCTATCGTGCCAAAAGTTGGTATTCCATCGACTAACTGAATCTGAAATAGGCACTCTCCTAATACTCAGGATGATGACTCAGTCATTAACCCAAAATCTACTGTCAAATATGGATGATGTAATACTGGTGCATTGACAAGAGTGATTTTTATGTTGTCAAATGCTGTCAGTCACTCAAGAGTCCACTGCCATGACACATACTTTTTTAATAAATTTGACTTTCTTGCTGGTGGGGCATTCTCTACTGCACTTATCTTGTTCCTCGTAGGTAAAATCCCATATGAAGAAATTAAATGTACATGGAATATGATATCTGTCAGTACAATCCTGAACTTCTTGATGTCGGTAGTCACCACTGATTGTCGAAAATTTTCTAAGATATGTCTTAGAATATAATTGTGTTGCTTCCAAATTGACGTTGCAGTTAACATATCATCAAGAAACAGTGTAGCCAAATCACGTAAGTTAGATCGCAATACAGTGTCTAGCACTGAAATGAGTATATCTGAGCTAACATTAAGAGCGAATGGCAATGTTGTAAATTGATAACTGCAGACTTCCGTCATTCCATGTCTAGTGCTACTTGTCAAAACGAAGATCTTAAATCTGTTGTGGTGATAATCTAGACACCAGGAAACTTTAGAACTAACTCTTCTGTATTTGGAGGTTGTACCTCCACTCGATGAATTATTGTATTTATTTCCCTGGCGCCCAGAACCAAACGTCACTAACAAGTGCGTCGGATACCTCGAGTAATGGCCTGAAGTCTTGACTGTTGGATAGTTCTGTAATGCCACAGCTAAGCATTCGCTATATTTCTCGGTCGTTGGCTGACCTTAGCGCCCATAGATAGAGTAATGCCTGTGACAGTACGTTTTAGGTGATTACACATTAAGATGACGTAGATATCCTTTTATAATGCCTGGCTTCTCATCAAATAGCACGGTATATTCCCGTAGCAATTGTCTTAATTCTATATTTTGATTTGGATTTAGGCTATTAGATGCCGTTACCTTTTGGTTAATTTGATCTGATATTCTTAAACTAGAAGAACTGGTCAGTAAGCTGGTGATTCTCATGTCAGTATCACAAGTAACTATTTTTATTACAATTCCTTGACAACAACGTCCATGTAATTCTTGTTTTTACACCAATTTGGCTGGTAGAGGAGCTCCGTCTTTAGTTAACAAGAGTTTAATCGAGGCAAAGTTTATTATTTCATTCATCTCTCTCAGTAATTCATGCCCCAAAATTAAGTCCACAATAATATTAGGTACCACTATGACCATGCAATCAGTAGCTCCATTAACAAGATCCATTTTAATTCTCATGTGCAGTTTAATGGTACGAGAACGTGCTCCCACAGCACCAAGTATCTGGCAGTTCGCCATAGGTAAGGGCGAAAAATTAGCTCCTTTCTGTAATTACTTCATAAAAGGTGTGGAGACAGCATTCACACTTGCGCCAGTGTCTAAGATTGCCAGAAAATTGAATCCCACAATACTAACTTTGACAGCCGCTTCTGTCATATTTTTTGTTTTAGAATTACAGGTTTGGTCACCAAGCAACAGGCCGTCCCTAATGTAACCTCCATGGCTATACCGCGTTATCCTAACACTACTGTTACAATTCCATTCACTTATCCAGATCAGCCTTTCGAGGCTAAAGTTGGTAGCCTTTATTTTTCATGACACTAACTGGTAGGTATAGCTTGTTAACAGCAACATCAATAATAACAAGCGAATCATTTCTCCAATTTTTACTTGCCTCATTAGGATTCGCATTCCAATGTGATGTTGCTGGATTTTGTTGATAACCGGGATTGTAGCGCCTACCTCTTGTCCCTGTATTTATTGCCACGGTTATTACCGTTTCCTTTTCTTTAACTACTCACATTATTGTACATAGCATTGTGAGAACCTCTTGGTAGATTCTCATCAGCATCTGATTTTTGCTGAAAGTAATTCGTATCCTCACCTGAGCAATTCTTTCTGTTTGAACCATTTTGGCCTCTGTCATTGTCACCTCTGGCTTTTACGTCTTCCATCAACATGTCTACTACATCTAGTGCAGACAAAAAACCGTAAAAATTGATATCGCTGACATGCAATAATTTATTTTGAATGTCAAATGGTAGCTTCGCTTTTAATGTCCTAATAAGACCTTTGGCAGATACTGGTTCCGATAAATATTTCGTCTTATTATGGTACAGCTCAAGGAATCTACGTTGTTTACCTAACAGTGAATTGTTTGATTCAAGACTGTAGATATGTTAATGGATTCTCTCTTGTAGCGTAACAGATCAACATTTAGCAATAAATGCATTCTCGAATTCGGCGTATGTATTGCAAATTGCTGGAGCCTCAACTGCCCAAAGGCTCCGTCAACTAAGTCCTACTGACTTTCGGTCCAGATTCTTGGTAAAACACTTCTACATGACCTGATGAAAGCGACTAGGTTTGCAGTTTTCTTCTGCAGATTAAAAGATGAAAACTGTCTATACTTAATTATTTTCTTCCATGTATAATCCTGCATAATCTCTCACATGATCTGGCATTACGCTGACGTGTGGTGATGTAGGTGATTTTGCACTTGCTCATATTGTTTAAAAGATTGTTGTGCAGAGTCTGGACTAGCTCTCTTTGTCATTCGTTCATTACTAGCAATGACCGAGTAAATATCCTGCAAAATATGACGTCGATTGTTCATTTACTGATGGACACATTCCATCTGTTTGTCTATAGGTACACACCATACAGAAAATTGTTCGTTTATTTGAGTTCGAGCTTTTTGCAAACATCTGAAAAATTCTCTGTTAACAGTATCTTTATCTGACATGACTTCAATTACCACGGACCGACCCTTTTGTTCCAGAGTAGTTGTTAGTTGGATATTTATGTCTTCTAGCCACTGGTGGAGAAACTGTTTTTCTTCTTGTGGGAATTGCATGTTGATAATATCACGCTGTCCACGAGTAACGTCTCCTACTGCTTGTGACAGCTCGGCAACAGTGTTAGTTATCTCATCTTGCCCTATCTTTACGTTTTGGAACTCAATTTTTGAAGTATCAAATGCACGTAGCCAATATTTGTGTTGATTACGGAATTGTCCGAATTCGTCAGCTAAACTTCTCTGTACACCTGAAATCTGTACAATGGCACAGTTAAGTACTATCTGTGATTCTATGATCTGATTTGGTAATGCTGTATTAGTGGCCTGTATTTCTGTCTGAAATGCCGCCTGACAATTGAAAAATTCGGTTTTCAATGCGGTTGACAGCTGTTCAATACGCGCCAGCGTTAATGTAAACGGATTCGCAACCTCCTCTACGTTCACCGCCTACTGAACAGTTTGTTCCGTCTGTTGCGCCATTCTAGCATGCCGTCTTGTATTAACTATACAAATGTTAATCTTCTACTCAGATTGTCGTAACCAGTTCAGAATGATCAAATCATTTGCAGTTGAGTCATAATCAGTCTTTTCCCGCAATAACGTGCATGATTTTGACATTGAAACGGCACGCCAGAAACTATGTAGGAACATCGCCGCACGTGTAGTTGACACGAACAAATTTTTCACGCTGACTACATGTACCTAAAAGAACGACAGTGCCTATTTACTACTAATAATTCCCTTCTACACCTTTTAGAAGAGTTAGCAGAGATAGAAATGAAATATACACCTGCTTTTCGTAGAATGGCGCGTAGTCGTCAGATGTTACAGTTACTGTGATCGTAATAGTTGCTCATGTCCATATATCTTCTCTGCAGTACTCCAGCAATCGTCCATGCAAAAGAAATACAATATTATTGCTTTATAATAGTAACATATACAATATTGGCAACAATTACAATACGCTGTTTGTGTGGTATGCGTATTTTCAGATTCAAGATCAGTCCTCTCAATGGCAGACATATTATATTGTCATTTTTTTAAATATTTTGTGGTTTTATCGACAAGATTAGCATGCATTCTTGGTTTTCGAATGGAGTGTTATAATGTTCATTGAAACTAAAATCACCTTACGTGTGAATTTTGCTTGCGGTAATACGTTGGTAAAAGGCAGTGCATATTTCTTGTTACGTGCTCTGTTCAGTCACCGTGTTTATTCGGAGTCACGTTCGCCAATCTCCCCAGCGTCTCTCCAACTCCACGTCGACGTAGTGTAGCTGAAACTTTCTAAAGCAATTAGAATGACCAAAAAGAGTAATACTTACGTTAGAATCTCACCTGCTGATTTATCAGAGGTGAAGACTCGTTTATTTCTTCTTTGAAACAACCTTTACTCTTGCTATCGAGCTGTAATGCTTAATATTCACAATTATAAGTCCCTTCGTCTTTATAAGAACACGATAGAAGTCATCAGAATTATATTCAACAGCAGAGATAACAAAAATCAGAAATAATACAATGATCAAGCTCGCTTTTCTTACTCAAGAAGCAACGTCTTTGGCTACTTTCCGTTGCACAGTATTTGATACAGTTATTTCCGTAATTAAAAGTGATATTACAGCCAGACAGTTCTCTTCTCATGTTTTGCCTGTTCTAAGTATTTATTCGTGTAAGCCATTTTTTGTTGCCATTTTGGTGTATATGGCCAAGGGTCATATATTGCGCACTGCTGTTGTTGTCCAAATAGTCTTCAGCGCTATGGTCGCGGGTTCGAATCCTGCCTCGGGTATGGATGTGTGTGATTGATGTCCTTAGGTTAGTTAGGTTTAAGTAGCTCTACGTTCTAGGGGACTGATGACCTCAGCAGTTAAGTCCCGTAGTGCTCAGAGCCATCTGAACCGTTTTTGAATCTTCATTGCGGCGAAGAGTAATTTTTTGTTATTCACAGAAGTAAGAAAAGCCATGAGATGGCGATATGAACATGTACAGTTGGCGGTAGTCTCGCATACACAAGGTATAAAAGAGCAGTGCGTTGGGGCAGCTGTCACTTGTCTTCAGGTGATTAATGTGAAAGGGTTCAAAAAAAAAAAAAAAATTGGCTCAAATGGCTCTGAGCACTATGGGTCTTAACTTCTAAAGTCATCAGTCCCCTAGAACTTAGAATTACTTAAACCTAACTAACCTAAGGACATCACACACATCCATCCCCGTGCAGGATTCGAACCTGCGACCGTAGCGGACGCGCGGTTCCAGACTGTAGCGCCTTTAACCGCTTGGCCACCCCGGCCGGCTGTGGAAGGGAATCCGGTATGATTATGGCTGCACGATGGGAATTGAGTGACTGAGTGGTAGGTGAAACAAGACTTATGGAACACTCCATTCCGGGAATCGTTAGGGAATTCAGTATTCCGAGGTCCACAGTGTCAAGCATGTGCCAACAACTATCAAATTTCAGGCATTACCTCTCACCACGAACAACGCAGTGGCCGACGGCCTTCGCATAACAACCGAGAGCAGCTGCGTTTGCGTACAGCTGTGGTTTGTGAAACAACCGCAGAAATCAATGTGGGACGTACGACGAACGCACCCGTTAGAACAGCCTGGTGAAATGTCAATTGGCTACAGCAGCAGACGCCCGACGCGAATGTCTTTGATAGCAGCACACCGCCTGCAGCGCATCTCCTGAACTCGTGACCATATCGATTCGACCCTAGACAACTGAAAAACCATGGCCTGCTAAGATGAGTCCTGATTTCAATGGTAAGAGCTGATGGTAGGGTTGGAGTATGGTTCAGACGCCACTAAGGCATGGATCCAAGTTGTGAACAAGGCACTGTGAAAGCTGGTGGTGGCTCCATAATGGTGTGGGCTGTGTTTACATGGAGTGGACTGGCTCCTATGGTCTAGCTGAACGGATCACTGACTGAAAATGTTTATGTTCGGTTAGTGGGAGACCATCTGCATCCATTGATGGTCTTCATGCTCCCAGATAACGGTGAAGTTTTTGTGGATAACAATGCGCCATGTCACCGGGCCACATTTGTCCGCTATTGGTTTGAAAAACATTGTGGACAACTCGAGGAGTGATTTAGCCACCCATGTCGCCTGACATCCCACCGAACATTTGTGGAACACGATCAGGCGGTCAGTTTGTCCACAAACGTCTGCACCGGTAACACTTGCGAGATTATGGACGGCTATAGAAGCAGCATGGGTGAATATTTCGGCCGGAGACTGCCAAGGATTTAGATCCGAAATGATATAAGGAGGTATGCGATGACTGTCGTCTCCTCAGTGTAGTGCGCTTTAGGAATTTATGTCGTTATCCTCCTATTTCACGTCCTGCCACCAAGAACTGTTATTTGGCAGTAGATTAAATTCAGTTGTATTACGTATTGCAAATTGTGAACAAACCTATTTTGAGTTTAATAAATTGTTTATAAAATCCTGCACAACGACCAGACCAAACCCCCCTTTACCCAAAACCTACGCTTCGATTGCCGAATAAGACCCAGCGTAGGGCGCATAGCAACAAGCGCATAACTTTCTGCTACGGCGTCAGGAGAAGCCTCGTCAGTGCTCTCCCGTTAGACAATGCGTGATTTTTCGGTCACCGTTGCAGTTTTAATGTGGATGCTTGTCTTCTTGTAAAAAAACTGATTTTTTGGCTTAAGACACGTGATGTCCGCCTCAGTAGCTGAGCAGTCAGCGTGCGGTAGATTCATAACCGAGGGCCTCGGTTTCGATTCCCAGCCGGGCTGGAGGGTTTCTGTCCTTACGTTCGTATGGTGATATTTAACATTCCAATGTTGAGATGGCTGTATGGGCAGGTACCGAAAAGCAACAAATAAAAAAAAAGGTTACGTGACGTGGCTGCACGATTCTGAATAACCGTTCAAACAATATGCATGTCCTCTAAAGCGTTAGCCACTTCGTACCGTCGCAGTCTTCCATGGTACGTTCTTCGTGAACCCATCCATTCCATATTCACAAGCCAATCGTGGATCTCGACCAACGTGAGTAGCAGTTTAGTTGAATGATAAGCTACAGTGCCGGTAGGTCACGATGCTGCCGCCGTCAAGTTGTTACCTGTGCTAGAAGACATTTCTCCTTTTTATACGAGAAATAACTCATCTTCCTCACAAGGAACCAACACTCGAATGTTATTTACGAATCAGAATCCCAAGGCGTATTCATTTCTTGTGCATCTCATATAGACGGCGTTATTTCTGTCGAGTTTGTGCTGTTATGCTGCATTCTAAATACGGGGGTTGGACAAAAATATCTAACCATTGCGAGGAATGCATGCTTGAACATACATGCAGACGCTAATTCACACTGCAGCTTGCGCCGTTGTAATTGGCCGCGAACTGCACCTGTGCAGTGCCCTCAGTATGTTGCAAGCCAGTAGCACTCGGAAGAGTGTTCTGTCTATGAAACTTCCTGGCAGATTAAAACTGTGTGCCAGACCGATACTCGAACTCGGGACCTTTGCCTTTAGCGGGCGAGTGCTCTACCCACTGAGCTATTCAAGCATGACTCACGACCCGTCCTCACAGCTTTACTTCTGCCAGTACCTCGTATCCTACCTTCCAAACTTTAAAGAAGCTTCTGTAAAGATCTTCTATAAAATTTGGTAGGTAGGAGACGAGTGAATGGCAGAAGCTGTGAGGACGGGCCGTGAGTCATGCTTGAGTAGCTCATTTAGTAGAGCACTTACCCGCTAAAGGCAAAGGTTGCGATTTCGAGTCTCGGTCCGGCACACAGTTTTAATCTGCCAGGAAGTTTCATATCAGCGAACACTCCGCTGCAGAGTGAAAATCTCATTCTAGTGTTCCGTCTAGTTTTGAACGCATTACGTCTGACTGAAGTCACTTCGAAAGTGAAAAAAATGTTGGTGCGCGTACGGTGTGAGCCTCTATAAGCAAGTTACCCAAAGCGTTACACTTTTCAAAAGAAGATTTATATCGCATACAGCGAGACCGGAGGAATACATGTGATGAATGAAGGTGACAGACGAGCACTGAAGTGGGTTGTGACGAAAAATAAGAGGACGATACTTGCAGAACTGAATGTCGCACTCGCGAATCCTATCAGCACCAAAGCGACACGAAGTGAGCTCCATAAGTTGGGAATTGCAGAGAGAGTGGAAATTCCAAAAACCACACACACGTGACGCGAATGATCGTAGCAGGAAAATGTGGGGCCGAAGCCCTAAAACCAGAACTATGGAACGATGGACGAAAATCATTCGATCGGATGAGCTTCCTATCTCTGGCCTAGTTTACGTACCGAGAGTGAAAAATGGCGGATGTTCGGTGATAATTTGGACAGCCGCATCAAAGTATTCCATGGGGCGTATGATGGGTACTCGGGAAGGTTTCCTTGTTGCCAAGGATTGTGTGCCCACTTAGGCTGGTCAGGTCCATCCTATGCCGAAATGTTTGTTCCCCAACGGTGAACACTGTCCAGGTCTGGTTTTGTGAGCACGAGAATAAACTGTCGTATCTCCCCTATCCACTAAGTAGCCAGATCTCATTGTCGTTACTGAGTCTTTATGGGCTTCTTTGGAGAGATGATTGCCTGATCGTTATCCACCTCCGTTATCGTTAGCTAGACTTGCCCATCCCGAGACGAGTGGATGCTTTTCTGAGTGCCAACGGTTTTCTCGTATTAGACATGAAAATGTGTTTGCGGTGTTTCCATGCTCTCGTTCAAATGTTCACATGTGTGTGGATTCCTAAGGAACCGAACTGCTGAGGTCGTCGGTCTCTAGATTTACACACTCCTTGAACTAACTTACTGTAAGAACAACACACACACACACACACACACACACACACACACACCTACATACACACACACACACACACCTACATACACACACACACACACACACACACACACACACACACACAGACCCATGCCCGAGGTAGGACTCGAACGTCCGGCGGTAGGGTTGCGCAATCTCTGACATGACGCCTCTAACCGCACGGCTACTGCGCGCGGCCATGTTTTTGTCGAGCCCGATATTTGGATGTGGAGGCATATACTGTATAATCGCCATGCCAGCTTGGCTTTTCTAGTATACCGCCTTCATGGTGTCGGAACATGAATAGGCATATCTCGGCTGAGGAAGTAAAATTTTGCTACGGGTTCACAAGAGGCACAGACCTGTAAGGGAAGAGGGTGTTGTAAGACTTTCTCCTGCTCTTTGTTGGAGGTGGAAGACTCTGCTGCGCTACATGAGAACCTTTCCCACTCTCCACAAGAAACGGGGCACCGGCCGCCTTCACACAAGGTACGGCCGGGCGAGCGCCGCTCTCAGAATTAATAATTCACACAAAGCGCTAACAAGTTGACCGGGGCCCGACAACTTCTAAGAATGCCGATATTAAGTCTGCCTTTTGGCCAAAGATATTAAGTCGAGGTGGCGGCGGCCTTTGGCCCTGTCAGCGGCAGCCCTGGCGCCAGTCGGCTGGCGCTCCTTGCCGGCCGCACGGCCAGAGGAAATCAGCCATTTCCTCCCTCTTCTTCCGCGCGCTCGGGGGCGGAGGCGGCCGTGGCCGTTCCGCCGCCGCCGGACACGCTAAAACAAACTCTGATTGTTGTGCAAACAATCTCATTAGTCAGGGAACCACTCGGCCGGTATATTAAGAGGGACGCTGGCCGAAGGGAGGGAAGTAGGAAGGAAAGGGAGAGGAAAAAGAGGGTCCAAAAGCAGGGATGGGGGCTGGGACCGCCTGAAAGAAGCGGACACAGCAGCGCTTTTCTGGCCTTCACGCACCGATTTTAACCTGAGAGACACCGCCGGAGCTTTTTGTTTATGCAGATGGCAAACAAACCAATTGCGTACATGGAAAGCTGTGGGGGGAAAGCCTTCAGTGAATTCGAAAGTAATGTTTTACCAGAAGATATGTCTACAAATCGTAACAAGTTTAGGTCTTACAAAGAGCGGATCGAAATCATGCATTCTGTTCCTCAGTGGTGACACTGGCAGCGAAACAGAGGATGACAAACAGGAGACCGAAGTTCAGTGTTACAAAGTTGTTTCACTGCGGTAGATCGTAATACCGTTTCTCCTTTTAATCACTACACAACTGCTGAACAGACAAATATTACGATAAGTGATCGTGAAATGGAGAACCAAATAAAATTGCTGTACAATCTAAAGGCAGCTGGACCTGAAGATGTAACAGTGAGATTCTACAGAAACTGTAAGAAGTAGCTTGCTCCCCTATGTTATGGAACCGGTCAATGTGTCATTCGTCGCTGTGTATAGTACTTGAGATGCATCGTGGGGAATGGTTTATTTGAAGCATTCTATAAATTTTCTATTCGATACGGACAGAAAATATTTTTGCACACTCATGTAGAGAATGTGTGTTCAAACACGCATCTAACAGAAATAATGTTAATTACAAGAATTTAAAAAAAAATTCTCATGTATTGAATATATTTACTCATTCAGTTTCATTTCCATTGAAGTCACTGACATCCAAATGGCTAATTATCAAAGAAATGACAACAATGAAGAGGTTATAAATAAGTAATTCACTTTTTATGGAAAATAATTTCTTCGGTACATGTATAATGTTCGTTCTTGTTGGTGAGTTGGTAAAAAGTGGCGTCCTATGATGCTGCTGGAAGCTATTGTACCGTGTGAGTCATGTTGTATTCTACGTTTCAGGCAAATTTGGATGTTGAAATTGTGATGTCTTATAATAAAGAGATTTAAATGCTCTGTGTGGAAGATCAAATGCTGCAACAAGCTACTTCAACGGACATGTTTTAAATCAAAACTTAAATATTCTCCTGCAAGCTGAAATATACTGCTAGTTTTTGAACCAAGAAAGACTTCGAAATATATGTAATGAAGATAATAAGTTGAATAATGAAAGTTACTAAACTGGTTTTCATCTCAGTCTTTATTTTATGAATAATTCAACCTGTGCTCGAATTTTTTCTCAATTATAGAACACATCAAGCAAACAGGTGCAAAGAAAGCTGAACTATACCTCTAGTTTCTAACCAAGAAAGACTTTGAAATACACGTATCGAAGACAGTAAGTTGAGTAATGAATGTTACGAAACTGATTTTTATCACAGTCTTTGCTTTATGAATAACTTGACACCTGCTCGAATTTTTTCTCAGTTTTCTCAGTTGGTCTTGGAAACGGGTAAAGAGGTTTCATCTTCTCGCAACAATTTTTCGTAGGTCAGTGGAGCAACGAAGGGTTCCTATCGGTTGGAAGAAAGGGCAGTTCATTCCCGTCTTCAAGAAGGGCCGTCCGACACATGCGCGTAATTGTAGGCTTATATCGCTGACATCGGTCTCTTATAGAACTATAGAACATATATTATGCTCATGCATTATAACACTTTTCGTGAACGAAAATCTCCTCTGTAAAAATCAGTATGTGTTCCTCAAACTGATATATTGGGAACACAGTTCACTCTGGTTGCCCGTGAGGTCCAGAGTTCCACAGAAAAGGCACCCAAGTCGATGACGTATTCCTTGCCATACTGAAGGTGTTCTACATAGTTCAGCATTAACTTTCAGCCAGAAAAATACGAATTTACAAAGACCTGGGCCAGATTAATGATTATATTCAATATTGTCTTGTTCTTAACCGTAAAGCGACAGATATGAAAGTAACTTTGTGGGTTAGCCAATGGAGCG
This sequence comes from Schistocerca piceifrons, assembly GCF_021461385.2. Taxonomy (NCBI): domain Eukaryota; kingdom Metazoa; phylum Arthropoda; class Insecta; order Orthoptera; family Acrididae; genus Schistocerca; species Schistocerca piceifrons. Next base: position 150,842,071 of record NC_060139.1, read on the forward strand.
TTGTAGGGCAGTTACTGTATACAGTTTATGTCAGTAATCTAGTAGATATAATGCAGTAAATAATGTTATAGAGGTTTCGTGAGGCAATTCGTGGACTGTGCTGTTGTCTATAAGAAGGCTGTAATGCCAGAAGTCTGTACCGAAATGCAGGAAGTCCTGCAGAGAAACGGTGATTGGTGCGTCGTGTGACAGTTGACTTTGGTGTGACAAATGTAACGTATGCTCAACAGACTACATTGGCTAACGTTTGCTGTAGAAATTTTCGGATTCTATGTTCCAAGTAGAGGCGGGCAATATTCATGATGTGACTGGTATACGAGTGCAGATATTTCTGTTGCTGACTGAGGACAACGTACTGAACAATATTACATCAGTATTTATGATCAAATGGTTCAAATGGCTCTGAGCACTATGGGACTTAACATCTGAGGTCATCAGTCCCCTAGAAGTTAGAACTACTTAAACTTAACTAACCTAAGGACACCACACACATCCACGCCCGAGGCAGGATACGAACCTGCCACCGTAGCAGTCGCGCGGTTACAGACTGAAACGCCTAGAGACACTCGGTCACCGCGGTCACCTGGTATTTATGTCATTTGCAGACTGACCATGAACCATGGACCTTGCCGTTGGTGGGGATGCTTGCGTGCCTCAGCGATACAGATAGCCGTACCGTAGGTGCAACCGCAACGGAGGGGTATCTGTTGAGAGGCCAGACAAACGTGTGGTTCCTGAAGAGGGACAGCAGCCTTTTCATTAGTTGCAGGGGCAACAGTCTGGATGATTGACTGATCTGGCCTTGTAACACTAACCAAAACGGCCTTGCTGTGCTGGTACTGCGAACGGCTGAAAGCAAGGGGAAACTACAGCCGTAATTTTTCCCGAGGGCATGCAGCTTTATTGTATGGTTAAATGATGATGGCGTCCTCTTGGGTAAAATATTCCGGAGGTAAAATAGTCCCCAACTCGGATTTCCGGATGGGGACTACTCAAGAGCATGTCGTTATCAGGAGAAAGAAAACTGGCGTTCTACGGATCGGAACGTGGAATATCAGCTCCCTTAATCGGGCAGGTAGGTTAGAAAATTTAAAAAGGGAAATGGATAGGTTAAAGTTAGATCTAGTGGGAATTAATGAACTTCGGTGGCAGGAGGAACAAGACTTTTGGTCAGGTGAATACAGGGTTATAAATACAAAATCAAACAGGCGTAATTCAGGAGTAGGTTTAATAATAAATAAAAAATAGGAGTGCCGGAAAGCTACTACAAACAGAATAGTGAACGAATTATTATGGCCAAGATAGGCACGAAGCCCACGCCTACTACAGTAGTACAAGTTTATATGCCAACTAGCTGTGCAGATGACGAAGAAATTGAGGAAATGTATGATGAAATTAAAGAAATTATTCAGATAGTGAAGGGAGACGAAAATTTAATAGTCATGGGTGACTGGAATTCGGCAGTAGGAAAAGGGAGAGAAGGAAACGTAGTAGGTGAATATGGATTGGGGGTAAGAAATGAAAGAGGAAGCCGCCTGGTAGCATTTTGCACAAAGCACAATTTTATCATAGCTAACACTTGGTTCAAGAATCATAAAAGAAGGTTGTATACATGGAAGAAGCCTGGAGATAGTGGAAGGTCTCAGATATATTATATAATGGAAAGACAGAGAATCAGTAACCAGGTTTTAAATTGTAAAACATTTCCACGGGCAGATGTGGACTCTGACCACAATATATTGGTTATGAACTGTAGATTAAAACTGAAGAAACTGCAAAAAGATGGGAATTTAAGAAGATGGGACCTGGATAAACTGAAAGAACCAGAGGTTTTACAGAGTTTCACGGAGAGCATAAGGGACAATTGACAGGAATAGGGAAAAGAAATACAGTAGAAGAAGAATGGGTAGCTTTAAGGGGTGAAGTAGTGAAGGCAGCAGAGGATCAAGTAGGTAAAAAGACGAGGGCTAGTAGAAATGCTTGGATAACAGAAGAAATACTGAATTTAATTGATGGAAGGAGAAAACATAAAAACGCAGTAAATGAAGAAGGCAAAAAGGAATACAAACGTCTCAAAAATGAGATCGACAGGAAGTGCAAAATGGCTAAGCAGGGATGGCTAGAGGACAAATGTAAGGGTGTAGAGGCTTATCTCACTATGGGTAAGATAGATAATGCCTACAGGAAAATGTAAGAGACCTTTGGAGAAAAGAGAACCACTTGTATGAATATCAAGAGCTCAGACGGAAACCCAGTTCTAAGCAAAGAATGGAAAGCAGAAAGGTGGAAGGAGTTTATAGAGGGTCTATACAAGGGCGATGTACTTGAGGACAATATTATGAAAATGGAAGAGGATGTAGATGAAGATGAAATGGGAGATATGATACTGCGTGAAGAGTTTGAGAGAGCACTGAAAGATCTAAGTCGAAACAAGGCCCCAGGACTAGACAACATTCCATTAGAACTACTGACAGCCTTGGGAGAGCCAGTCCTGACAAAAGTCTACCATCTGGTGTGCAAGATGTATGAGACAGGCGAAATCCTCTCAGACTTCAAGAAGAATATAATAATTCCAATCCCAAAGAAAGCAGGTGTTGACAGATGTGAATATTACCGAACTATCAGTTTAATATGTAACGGCTGCAAAATACTAACGCGAATTCTTTACAGACGAATGGAAAAACTAGTAGAAGCCGACCTCGGGGAAGATCAGTTTGGATTCCGTAGAAATACTGGAACACTTGAGGCAATACTGACCCTACGACTTAACTTAGAAGCTAGATTAAGGAAAGGCAGACCTACGTTTCTAGCATTTGTAGCCCTAGAGAAAGCATTTGACAATGTTGACTGGAATACTCTCTTTCAAATCCTCAAGGTGGCAGGGGTAAAATACAGGGAGCGAAAGGCTATTTACAATTTGTAGAGAAACAGAAGGATGGTACCCGTGGTCTAGGGGTAGCGTCTTTGATTCATAATCAAAACGTCTTCGGTCCCGGGTTAGATCCCCGCCACTGCCTAAGTTTTGATAAATAATCAGCATTGGCGGCCCAAGACTTCCGGCATAAGAAGTCAGCCTCATTCTGCCAACGGCCTTGTCAAAGAGAGCGGAGGAGCGGATAGAGGTTCATGGCACTCTCTTGTCCTGGGGTGAGAAATTGCCCCTAAAGGCGGAAGAATCAGCAATGATCAACGACATGAGGATGCAGAAGGCAATGGAATCCACTGCATTAAAGACACGTAACGTGTATCCACAGGACATGTGGCTTGTAATTGAAAAGCGTCATGATGAGCTCTCCATTGGCAAAAGATTCCGGAATAGTCCTCCATTCGGATCTCCGGGAGGGGACTGCCAAGGGGGAGGTTACCATGAGAAAAAGATTGAATAATCAACGAAAGGATAACGTTCTACGAGTCGGGGCGTGGAATGTCGGAAGCTTGAACGTGGTAGGGAAACTAGAAAATCAGAAAAGGGAAATGCAAAGGCTCAATCTAGATATAGTAGGGGTCAGTGAAGTGAAGTGGAAGGAAGACAAGGATTTCTGGTCAGATGAGTATCGGGTAATATCAACAGCAGCAGAAAATGGTATAACAGGTGTAGGATTCGTTATGAATAGGAAGGTAGGGCAGAGGGTGTGTTACTGTGAACAGTTCAGTGACCGGGTTGTTCTAATCAGAATCGACAGCAGACCAACACCGACAAACTTAGTACAGGTATACATGCCGACGTCGCAAGCTGAAGATGAACAAATAGAGAAAGTGAATGAGGATATTGAAAGGGTAATGTAGTATGTAAAGGGGGTCGAAAATCTAATAGTCATGGGCGACTGGAATGCAGTTGTAGGGGAAGGAGTAGAAGATAAGGTTACAGGAGAATATGGGCTTGGGACAAGGAATGAAAGTGGAGAAAGACTAATTGAGTTCTGTAACAAGTGTCAGCTATTAATAGCGAATACCCTGTTCAAGAATCACAAGAGGAGGAGGTATACTTGGAAAAGGCGGGGAGATACGGGAAGATTTCAATTAGATTACATCATGGTCAGACAAAGATTCCGAAATCAGATACTAGACTGTAAGGCGTACCCAGGAGCAGATATAGACTCAGATCACAATATAGTAGTGATGAAGAATAGGCTGAAGTTCAAGACATTAGTCAGGAAGAATCAATACGCAAAGAAGTGGGATACGGAAGTACTAAGGAATGACGAGGTACGTTTGAAGTTCTCAAACGCTGTAGATACAGCAGTAAGGAATAGCGCAGTAGGCAGTACAGTTGAAGAGGAATGGACATCTCTAAAAAGGGCCATCACAGAAGTTCGGAAGGAAAACATAGGTACAAAGAAGGTAGCTGCGAAGAAAACATGGGTAACTGAAGAAATACTTCAGTTCATTGATTAAAGGAGGAAGTACAAACATGTTCCGGTAAAATCATGAATACAGAAATACAAGTCGCTGAGGAATGAAATAAATAGGAAGTGCAGAGAAGCTAGGACGAAATGGCTGCAGGAAAAATGTGAAGACATCGAAAAAGATATGATTGTCGGAAGGACAGACTCAGCATACAGGAAAGCCAAAACAACCTTTGATGACATTAAAAGCAACGGTGGTAACATTAAGAGTGCAACGGGAATTCCACTGTTAAATGCAGAGGAGAGAGCAGGTAGGTGGAAGAATACATTGAAAGCCTCTATGAGGGTGAAGATTTATCTGATGTGATAGAAGAAGAAACAGGAGTCGATTTAGAAGAGATAGGGGATCCAGTATTAGAATCGGAATTTAAAAGAGCTTTGGAGGACTTACAGTCAAATAAGGCAAAAGGGATAGATAACATTCCGGCAGAATTCCCAAAATCATTGGGGGAAGTGGCAACAAAACGACTATTCACGTTGGTGTGTAGAATATATGAGTCTGGCGATATACCATCTGACTTTCGGAAAAGCATCATCCACACAATTCCGAAGACGGCAAGAGCTGAAAAGTGCGAGAATTATCGCACAATCAGCTTAACAGCTCATGCATCGAAGCTGCTTACAAGAATAATATACAGAAGAATGGAAAAGAAAATTGAGAATGCGCTAGGTGACGATCAGTTTGGCTTTAGGGAAAGGAAAGGGACGAGAGAGGCAATTCTGACGTTACGGCTAATAATGGAAGCAAGGCTAAAGAAAAATCAAGACACTTTCATAGGATTTGTCGACCTGGAAAAAGCGTTCGACAATATAAAATGGTGCAAGCTGTTCGAGATTCTGAAAAAGTAGGGGTAAGCTATAGGGAGAGACGGGTCATATACAATATGTACAATAACCAAGAGGGAATAATAAGAGTGGACGATCAAGCGCGAAGTGCTCGTATTAAGAAGGGTGTAAGACAAGGCTGTAGCCTTTCGCCCCTACTCTTCAATCTGTACATCGAGGAAACAATCATGGAAATAAAAGAACGGTTCAGGAGTGGAATTAAAATACAAGGTGAAAGGATATCAATGATACGATTCGCTGAAGACATTGCTATCCTGAGTGAAAGTGAAGAAGAATTAAATGATTTGCTGAACGGAATGAACAGTCTAATGAGTACACAGTATGGTTTGAGAGTAAATCGGAGAAAGACGAAAGTAATTAGAATTAGTAGAAATGAGAACAGCTTGAAACTTAACATCAGGATTGATGGTCACGAAGTCATTGAAGTTAAGGAATTCTGCTACCTAGGCAGTAAAATAACCAATGACGGACGGAGCAAGGAGGACAACAAAAGCAGACTCGCTACGGCAAAAAAGGCATTTCTGGCCAAGATAAGTCTACTAATATCAAATACTGGCCTTAATTTGAGGAAGAAATTTCTGAGGATGTACGTCTGGAGTGCAGCATTGTATGGTAGTGAAACAGTTGAGATGTGGTGCTATAGACGAATGTTGAAAATTAGGTGGACTGATAAGGTAAGGAATGAGGAGGTTCAATGCAGAATCAGAGAGGAAAGGAATATGTGGAAAACACTGATAAGGAGAAGGGACAGGATGATAGGACATCTGCTAAGACATGAGGGAATGACTTTTATGGTACTAGAGGGAGCTATAGAGGGCAAAATCTGTAGAGGAAGACAGAGATTGGAATACTTCAAGCAAATAATTGAGGACGTAGGTTGCAAGTGCTACTCTGAGATGAAGAGGTTAGCACAGGAAAGGAATTCGTGGCGGGCCGCATCAAACCAGTCAGTAGACTGTTGAAAAAAAAAAAAATGAGAAACCAGATGGCAGTTATAAGAGTCGAGGGACGTGAAAGGGAAGCAGTGGTTGGGAAGGGAGTCAGACAGTGTTGTCGCCTCTCCCCGATGTTATTCATTCTGTATATTGAGCAAGCAGTGAAGGAAACAAAATAAAAATTCGGTGTAGGTATTAAAATCCATGGAGAAGAAATTAAAACTTTGAAGTTCGCCGATGACATTGTAATTCTGTCAGAGACAGCAGAGGACTTGGAAGAGCAGTTGAACGCAATGGATAGTATCTTGAAATGAGTATATAAGTTGGACTTCAACAAAAACAAAACGAGGATAATGGAATGTAGCCGAATTAAGTCGGGTGATGCAGAGGGAATCAGAATAGGGAACGAGACACTTAAAGTAGTAGTTTAGTTTTGCTATTTGGGGAGCAAAATAACTGATGATGGTCGAAGTAGAGAGGATATAAACTGTAGACTGGCAATGGCAAGAAAAACGTTTCTAAAGAAGAGAAATTTGTTCACATCGAGTATAGATTTAAATGTCAGGAAGTCGTTTCTAAATGTATTTGTATGGAGTGTAGCCATAAATGGAAGTAAAACATGGACAATAAATAGTTTGGACAAGAAGAGAATAGATGCTTTCGAAATGTGGTGCTACAGAAGAATGCTGAAGATTAGATGGGTAGATCACATAACTAATGAGGAGATATTGAATAGAATTGGGGAGAAGAAGAGCTTGTGGCACAACTTGACAAGAAGAAGGGACCGGTTGGTAGGACATGTTCTGAGGCATGAGGGGATCACAATTTTAGCATTTTAGGGCAGCGTGGAGGGTAAAATTCGTAGAGGGAGACCAAGAGATGAATACACTAAGCAGATTCAGAGGGTTATAGGTTGCAGTAGGTGCTGGGAGATGATGAAGCTTGTACAGGATAGAGTAGCATGGATAGCTGCATCAAACTAGTCTCAGGACTGGACCACAACAACAACAAAAACAATTAGAGCTATTATAAGCCGATGTTTCCTGGATGGATAGTACCTCCAATAGGATGTGGCCAGAAAAAAAAAAAACTCCGTCCGAACAGGCTTCAGAAGACCTAACGGTACCGACCGGCTGCCGTGTCATCCTCAGCCCGCAGGTGTCACTGGATGCGGATATGGAGGGGCATGTGGTCAGCACACCGCTCTCCCGGCCGTATGTCAGTTTAAGAGACCGGAACCGTCATTTCTCAATCAAGTAGCTCCTCAGTTTGCTTCACAAGGGCTGAATGCACCCCGCTTGCCAACAGCGCTGGGCAAATCGGATGGTCACTGTGACGTCTCCTGGCAACACGTTTGCAAAATCGGTGTAATAAATGTAAAAAAACATTTATCTGTAATATTATTATTTAATTTCTGTATGAACGGTTGTCTATTATGTAGAGTCTGTAAAAAAGGAGTAATCATTTTTTATTTTTGTGTTTGTGCAATATTTATGTATCTGTATCTTGCAAATAACGTCTGTGGTCGGCGAGTGTGGAAATCGAAGCAGACAATGATAACTGAAGAAATTAACAAAGATATTTATCAGCGTACTGAATTGATTATAAATAGTGGAGGCTTAAATGTTACTCTCTCTGTCTTCTTATAGCCGTTAAAGTTGTAAGAACCTGTGACGCTCGCTTGTATGTTTGGTTAGCTTTCTTTTGTTCTTTGTGTGAGAAAGACACCATTGGAGCTTGACGTAACAAAAAAAAGAAAGTGTGTACTTTGAACTTACGTTGACTTCTTAATGTAGCAATAGTTAAAAATACTTGTAATAATTTATTGCTAGCTTGTCCAGTATTTCATTCCGTATTTTTAGCCGTTTTCAGCATATTTAGAATTTTTCATGAAGCAGAGCTGGACCACGATATAATTGAATGAAAGCACTTTTCCCGCAATTAAGCGGGTAGGTGATGGTACATTAAAATTATTTCTTTCAGATTCAAGGAGACCTCAAGGAGATTGTGGATTTTATTATGTCATTTTCAGGTGGACATGGGCAACTGCTATTACTATCTCAGTGGCGTAAATGATTAACGTAAATCAGAGTGGTAAAACTTCACTTCTGTGATATCAAAGACTGCTGTGATGAAACCTGTTCTGGCTAATAATAATTTTAAAATGAAATTTTATCTTTTTGTTTCATGTTCTCGTGTTAGTCGTGGCAACCAATAGTGTTCATATGTTAAATAATCCACTGTAGCTTTTATGTTTAGCAAACATAGCATATTGTAACCTCTGTACGTGAAAAGAAGAGTAATTTTCAGTGCATTTCAGAGATGAAAGTAGAGAAGGAAATGTTTAGTTTCATAATTAGATACAGTAATAATACCGTGTTCCATTTCTAACAGGCCAGATCAGGGTTATATGAAAATAGTTTGCAAATTAAAGATCACACGTTCACAGCAGAAAATCTTTAAGTGTGTTGCGTATCTGCACATAATAGGTCGAGGTGCACAAAGATAAAGTTTTTCAACTACAGAAACTGATAGCGAGAATGGCATGTTATCTTTTGTGGTCGCAGCAATAAGCAATATGCAGTTAATTAATATGTTATGCAACATAAACTGCACATCAGTAGCGGTGGGGGACGCGACATCACCCATCCAAGTAGCCCGACAACGCTTAACTTCGGTGATCTGACGGGAATCGTTGTCACCACTGCTGGAAGGCCGTTGGCTAAAATGTACCCACAGCAGGCTATTAATGCTTATTCTCCCGTGGGTTGCGACCGTGCGGAAAATTTCAAGTTGTGACATGTTTGTGGGAAAAATGTTCGACACAGAGAAAAGACTTTAATTTTCTTATGAACGTTCGTTTCTGGATCAAGACAATACAATGAATTATGGTAATGAATACTAAATATCACAAACTCTCGGCGCTTGAACACGGTTTTTTTTTGTTAAAGGTCAGTTCATGTATTTTTTTTTAACCGTGTTTCTTCTCTTGGTTTAAAATCAGACTTCCTGATAAGGCAGCACGCGAAGACAACAGTGGATCGAGCTGGACGACTTTTTGCTTAGAAGTACGGAACCTTTTGCCATGCCATCTCACCCAACAATCTTACAATGACTAAAGACACAAAATAAAACATACATAGGTTAGTAATAACAGTAATTCTAAAATAAAAACACAGTTTAATTTACGACATTTACATTACGCAATTACGAGTGCCGTTTGGTTGCAACTCGTGAATATATTAGTAAAATAATGTAGTATTAATGGTGGTGTGCCAAAACACGTCCGATCTGGACAAGACCTAGAAAACAAAAGGTGCCTCCTATTCTGCTAATGATATGACGATCAAAAATCTTCAAATGTTACCAGCAGCTGCATACAATATTTATACAGCCGTGGACTATATCTATGGCTCCAATTATTTCTTTATTTCATTACTTGTAATTACGTTTTATACTAATAAAAGCGCAGCATGGAAATGTGCCTTTAAAAGACAACCAACACACTGAAGTGTGTACGTATTAAGATACCACATATGAAAATATATCTCACGAAATGACAACAAATAGAAATTCCGAGAAGTTAGATACTCTACGTAGGTTTATCGAGAATACTTCTGCGCGTGAGCTATTTGTAAATGAAGCAAGGACGTGGAAAAAGAAAGTGGACTATAGATGTAGATATCCGAAGGAAAATATTCTCTTGTTGGATTTGTACTGTGTAAACAATTTATTGTTTTACCTTCTGATAAAGTTTCATGTATGATTTCTTAAGAAATACTCCATAGATGGCTTATTCCACAATAGAAAGGCAGTTTCTTGGGCCATTTGTCAGCATGGAGGTTGCTTGGATATTAGTGCGAGAAAGTTTGTCGTGCTGTTGACAGGAAGCTGAAGCTACGCTGTTAGAAGAACAGCATGAATTCCTTAAAACAGGGAGACAGAGAATAAATACTGTCTGTAAAAGTAGTTGTACAGCAATACCTGGAGAGGAATCTAACTAAATATGTAACACAATTCACTCTGGTAGCCCATGAGGTCCAGAGTACCGAAATGATCGACAAAGTTTTGTGTTATCACCTATTATCTTTAATTCCTAAATAGAAGAGGCACATGGAAAGTAGAGACATGCTGAAACACAGTCAAATAGTAGATGCGTTAAGGTACATTGAGGAATTTGCTGTCCTAGATGATGACAATGCACCCCGTCACCGGCCCACAATTATTCGCCATTATTTCCAAGAAAATTCTAGAAAAATGAGAGAATGGTTTGGCCAGCCACATCGCCCTACATGAAATCTATCAAACATTTATGAGACATAATTAAAAGGCCAGTTGCTGCAAACAATCCTGCACCGCCAACACTTTCGCAGTTATGGACGGCTACCGAAGCAGCATGGCTCAGTATCTTTGCAGGGGACCTCTTACGAACTGCTGAGTCCATGCCGTATCGAGTTGATGCACTACGCTGGGAAAAAGGAGTTGTGACGCAATGTTGGGAGGTATCCCATGACTTCTGTCACCTCAGTGTGTATTAAGGGAGGAGACTAGCTGATGCCTTCCCTGCCCCTACCCCTTCTTCACAAAGTGAAATTAGATCCCGCTAGGAGGACCAGAATTGTGTTGAAGTGAAGTAAGTATAAGTGAGAACAAAGATTTAGTGGTGAGTCAGGTGCTAGTGTAATCGAAGAATAAGTGTAAACACCGAAAAGGACCAAGTGCCACCTTAAGTGAAGTGGGAAATACAAAACGTAAAAATCTTGTAAATAAATAAGAGTGTATTTTACTGCAAATTTTTCAGCGGACAACTGAGGATGACATTTTTCTCGCAGGAGAGGGGAGCTGTAGCAGGCTAATCCACAGCGAGGGCCAGTGTTGTACCCGGAGCACCAGTTGCTGAGGTCAATGTCCTTCTGGTAGAAGCATCCGTCACGGCGCGCCTGGTTTCATACCACCACTTCCGCAGCTTGACGATCTGGGACATCAGGAAGCTTCTGCTGTTAAACACACTGCCACCTGACAACGAACAGACGCTGGTCGATCGCTCTGTTCCAGACCTTTCTGCAGTGGTACACAAAAGGCTCCCTTTTTCGTGGTCAGTGCCGAGCGCAGCATTTAAACCCCGACCAGCCAAGTTCATGATCGGCGACGCGGTGGCCTATGTTAACGTGCCCGTGAAGGGTCTGTTGTCAAAGCAAGATCTGCTGACACAGCCATGAAACCGCCAATGACGCCAAACAGTCGCAGTCCAACATCTCTGGCATGGAACAGGCAGTCGCTGCCTCTGCAGTGCCAACTTGCCGTCGTCAGAGCACACCTGCCACCCACCACCAAACTCCAGTCATTGGTTCAGAGTCGCGTTCACTCTTGTTACTTCGTAATTACTTCAGAGCCCGTTACGCTGTGGCGCCCAACGGGGAACATCCCACTTCTTCTGCCCTGTCACATCACGAACACAAGGCGCGAAGAGGATGCTTACTGCCACTTGTGCAAGTTCTTCTGCACTGTCATATAAGGAACACAAGACGCAAACACGATGCTTACTGCCACGGTGCAAGTTCATGAAACTACATAGGTTAAACTAATTATAATTACACATCAGGAATGATGTAAAAGCCCTACTGAAACGTGGTTAGTAAGGAGGAAGCATAATGATGAGATAATTAAGACCATGCGTCATTAAAAAAATATCTAGCTCCACATGTGCAAATCACAAAGCAAAATTGATTAAATTGAACAAATTGTAATCGTCAAACGTCAAAAATATTTTAAAGCAGTACTGAAACGTGTTTATTAAGGACGAACCACTGTGGGAAGCTACCAAACCGCATTTAGTCGATTACCTAGCTCCACTTATCCAAGTTCACTGACCCTCATCATATCCAGAATTTTTGATTTTGAATTCCCAGTTCACAAAGATAGCCCTAGGGGACTGATGACCTCAGACGGTTAAGTCCCACAGTGCTTAGAGCCATTCTGAACCGTCCACGTTTCACTTCCTTTTAATACTGCACTGCAGCCTTTAGAAAACGCTTCCTAACACTTAAATCAGTTTGCGATGTTAGCAAATTTCCCTTTTTCAGAAATTCTTTTCCTGGTACTGGAAACCTGCATTTTATATCCGTTCTACTTTGGCCATCATTAATTATTTTACTGCCAAGGTTTCAAATTTCGTACTATTTCGAGTGTGTTCTTTCCTTTCTGAATCACCCAGCATTGCGTGCTACAATTCGAATACGTTCCACCACTTTTGTTTTAGGTTCGTTGACGTTCATCATGTAAAATCGTTAGGAAACATTACCCATTCCGTTTAAACGCTCTTCCAAGGCATTTGCCATGTCCGGCACAATTACAGCGTCGTCGGCAAGTGTAAAAGTTTTTATTTCTCCTACGTGAAGATTGGTCACCTTTCCAAATTTCTCCATGTTTTTTTTTCACTACCTACAAAATTTACAAATTGAATTACATCGAAGACAGGTTTCAGCTCCAGTTCTGTCTTCCTCGTTTCTCATATATTGCCTCCTTTTCATGTCCACTGGGTGTTTTGTGCCAGACACACTGCGAAACTTAAGGACAAGATAGTTACAGTAACATAACTTATTAACAAGTCGGTGGCAATGAATGAAAGGACGGAGGCATGGAACCAAAGACCTGACGGTCGCGCGCATAGCATGAGATCAGCGTGACTGTAGCACCAAATTGCGCTGGCCTCGCAACACGAGGTAGCTAAAGGAACAGGAAGAAACAAGTTGTGTTAATCAGCAAGCTGTTACGGTGCACTTCAGTGGTGTTCCTCATTAGACATGGACCGTAGACATCTGGATGACTTCACACGGGGAATCATCGGAAAACTGGACGAAAGACGATCTGTGACGAGTGTATCCCAAAGGCTTGGTATTGCTCACAACATTTTTTCACGTGCGTAGGACGCATTCCGAGCCACAGGCACACCTGACCGAAGGAGATGTGTGGTTTACTGTGGTCAACTATCGCAGCTGATGACCGATACATTATGTAACAGGCAAGAAGGGACCCGTCAAACAGCTAGTGGATCTGCAGCCACATTTAACAAGACTGCAAGGGACGGAATCGCACTCTCCGTGGTGGTACGATGAGTGCGTAGCGGTGGTATCTTTGACCGACCACCAGCACCTTGTGTTCCGTGGACACATGTTCATCGGCGGCACCGCTTTGCGACGGTACCAAGAGCATAGAGACTGGACCAACGAGGAGTGCGAGCGCGTGTTATTCTAGGCTGAGGTCGGGTTCAGAGTGAATAGTAATTCTGGAAGCACCCTCATGTGGCAGTAGGTGGATACGCGTGATGTACCCAGGTTGGTTCAAATGGCTCTGAGCACTATGAGACTTAACATCTGTCGTCATCAGTCCCCTAGAACTTAGAACTACTTAAACCTCAGTCCCCTAGAACTTAGAACTACTTAAACCTAACTAACCTAAGGACATCACACACATTCGTGCCCGAGGCAGGATTCGAACCTGCGACCGTACCGGTCACGCAGTTCCAGACTGAAGCGCCTAGAACCGCACGCCCACACCGGCCGGCCAATGCATCCAGGAATGTTGTCGAAAATGGACCTCTTGGTCGGCCACCTATTATAGAGTGGGGAGGCGTCGTGGTGTGTGGGCAGACTGACCTCCAAATCTTTGAACACGGTACAGTCATCGGTCAACGCTACTGTGAGACTGTAGTCTTTTCTGCTGTGCATAACATCAGAGATTCATTCTTCTTCTTCTTCTTCGTCTTCTTCTTCTTCTTCTTATTTCCTGTGGTTCCCTCTGGAACATAGGGCCGTGACGAAATTCCTCCACCTTGTACGATTTCTAGCAAGTCTCTTCACTTCACTCCAGGTTTTCCCATCCTCTGCAGCTTCTTTCTCGATCGTCCTTTTCCATGTCTGTTTGGGACTACCACGTTTTCTAACCCCTTGAGGGTTCCAATCCAATGCCATCCTTTCAACAGCTCCGTCTGGTTTTCTCAATGTATGCCCAATACAGTTTTATTTTCTTTCTCTGATTTCTATATTGATTGATTGCTGATTTGTCTCCCTCCAAATATCTTCATTTGTCATTATATCTGGCCATCTCACATTTAAAGTACGCCGCAGACGGCGGTTGATAAAAACTTGGAGCTGGTTTTTGATGTGGGTAGTCACCTTCCAAGTTTTTCAAACCATACAACAGAACAGCCTTCACATTGCTATTGAAAAGCCTGAGTTTGGTCTTCTTTGAGATGTTCCTATTTCTCCAGACAGGGTACAGTTCTACAAATGTACCATTTGCTTTGAGGATGCGACTACGGACGTTCTCCTCAGCGCCTCTTGTAGTCGTGACTATGCTTCCAAGATAGAGGAAAAATTGGCCTGTTCTACGTCCTTTCCAGTAATGGCCAGCCTATTCGTGATGGTCGAATTTATCCGCATTTCTTTGGTTTTGCTTGATCGCATCGAACCGCGCAGGTTGAGAAGTTCTTGGAACGTGCGGATACTAGGCTAATGGACTGGTCTGCTCGTTTCTCCCCCTTCAATCCCATCGAGCGCGTGTGGTATGCCTTGGGGAGACGTATTTTAACACGTCTGCATGCACAGACGATGATTTAGCAGTTGTCAACTGCACTAGTGGAGAAGTGAAACGCCTTACCAGAAGAACTCCTTCACAGCGGGAGCACGTTTCAGACATGCGCTGTCGTCTGTGGTGGTCACACGCACTGTTAAGATCCGTGTCCCGCTTTTTGTAATACGAAGAGAAGCTTCGTAAAACGCGGTGACGTCAATGTAGTTATTCTCTTTCAATAAGTCATCTCTGTTCGGCTCATTGCGTGTTTCTTTCAACTACGCTCTGTATAACAGTGTAGCAGTTCTTTCAATGTGTGGTCCATGTTTTGTCGAGTTATGTTACTTGCCAACAAGCGGAAGTTACTTTCGCCCTTACGTTTTGCGTGCCAGTGCATGTAAGTTTGTTCATAATCCACGAGAAACATGCAGAATCGGACGAGAATTAAAAGGTCAGCTCAGAAGATCCTCCTAGGCATTAAGGGGAGGTATACTATCTTTTGGTTCAAAAAATTGATTTTTTAAACTGCATTTTTGGATCCATAAAAGTGTTTAGAATCCACCCCTGAAACGGTTTTTCCGAATAGAATAGGGAATGGGTATGTTTGTTATTTGCGGTTGAAGAAAAAAAATAACCTGCCTGAAATCGGCCTTCTTCACGCACCAGTTTTTTACTTTCGGAGGACGAGTTATTGTACCGGTGCTTGGGAGGAAACACACAAAATTCAAATGAAAGTTTGAAGGCGTGTGTTTAGAAGTTAGCCCCCAAGCATTTGCATTGTGGTGCGAAGACTGTGCAGATTGCGACTTCCCTGGCAGTGATCAGCTTCAACGAAGGGTATTCAGCAATTCTGAAGACCATAAGAACGATGGACGTCACCCTGTGCCTCTATTCGACGCAGTTCGCCAAGCATTCGGACGACCACCGGATTCAAGCGGCCGAAAACCACTTGTCACCGGCCGTACGTGCGACATGGAGTAGCACAGGATAGCCCAGATCGAGCAGAACGCCATGTATGAGGAAGAGGAAGGACTAGTTTATGGCCCCGGAATAGCAGATTGAACGTAAGTTGTATAATACTGCATTTATATGTAGTCAAAACTTCAAACGCGTTTTTCTCGAAATGACTTTTTTTTACCGCGCGATATGGTAACTTCAAATCTACTGTACCGATTGGTATGATTCATTGTTTCCGACGAAGCTAACTACATTGTCTTGGAGTTGTAGCACTTTTATTCCGATCCATCAACTATAAATATTTTTACTTGGCCGATGAAGTCGAAAAATGAACGAAAAAATACCTATTTTTTTCAAATGGCCGCCATTTTGTTTCTTATGGTCCCCCCAAATCAAGCGAGGTACAACTCTTATATACTTCGCTAACGTCAACTCTATTCTGATTTCAGACAAGCCGGCTGACCTCTGACATACCGCGCGTGAAGGTCTACACCGAAATTTTGTTTCGCTCCGACGGCACTTCTGCCTTTGTTCTTCGACATTTCCGGTCGAAAATATTCCACTTTGTAGAGGAAATATCAATATTGACTAAATTTGAGATCAATATCTATAACAAATTCTCAAAGAACATGATTTTTTCGGGCCAAAGACAGTCAACCTCCCCTGAAGCTGAATACGTCACTCAGTCAACTGAATTGTTTTGCTCATAATACATGTTTCTTTAGTCTTGCTCTTCTCGCATGATGACGAGATGGGAGATAAAGGCATAAATACGCCCGCTGCGCGTTGTTTGTGTTCCGCGGAGGGGCTTGCCAGTGAGCGCAGTCAGAGCTGCGAAGTCTCCCTGGAGCCCTCGCTCCCACCCAGTCTCCGCCCACCCCTCAAGCCCCCACACCCCCCACAGGCCCAGCCAGTCAGCCGGCAACCCTTTGCTGAAAACGAGCTCAGGAAGTCCCTCCCGCGCAGCGGACGGCCCGAGGAAGAGCAACTACGAGCGAAATGCGAGCTTTTAGTGGCGGAGAGGAATGTGCTGCAGCCGGCCCATAAATTACTGGTTGACTACTGTACAAGACCGTAATACTACTGCCGCTGTCAGCAGGCCGGCTATCAAACTGGGAACTATGCGCCGGGCCGGTCCAGTCCTGGCCGCGTTGCGCCGCCCTCGCCGGAATAAATCCGACGGCGCAAAACTCCCGCCCAGCTGGCTTAATAGCTTCCGAAAGAATTGTCACTGCCCTCTCTGCCTCAAGTAGTTGCAGCTCCGTAAAAGAGGAGGTCCCGTCCGCAGAGAAACCCCGACAGAACTCAAGCTCGCCGAACGGTAACTCAGTCGTAGTAAGCAATTGTCAGTCAAAAATACTATACTGCTGGCCACCGTAAATGCAACACCAAGAAAGTCAAGAGGTAGCACAACAAACTTTATTCTGTAGATAACATATTGACCAAGTATCAAATGATTACGTTTACAGACGTCTGTGACATGTGGTTCCTGCCAGAATCAGTAGCCAGAGTAGCCGCCATTGTTGGAGATCACCGCTGCCACACGTCTCGGCATTGAGTCAAAGAGACGTTGGATGTGTTCCTGGGGTACAGCAGCCCAAGCAGCTTCCACACGTTGCCAAAGATCATCTGGTGTGGCAGCTGGGGATGTAATGTGGGTCACTCGTTGAGCAACCATGGACCACATGTTTTCTATCGGCGAAAGATCCGGAGAGCGAGCCGGCCAGGGAAGCACTTCAATCTGGTTATTGACAAAGAACCTTTGGACAATGCGTGCCACATGTGGTCGCGCATTATCCTGTTGAAATATGGCTGTGGCCGAGCCCTGAAGGTAAGGAAGGACAACTGGCTCCAGCACCTCGGATATGTAGCGCCGGCTATTTAAAGTACCGGCAATGCGTACTAGAGGCGTGCGAGAGTAATATCCAATACCGCCCCATACCATAAGACCCGGTGCAAGACCAGTGTGGCGGTGCATAATGTAGCTGTCCAGCATCCTCTCTCCAAGGTGTCTCCACACTCGAATCTGACCATCGTGGAGCTGCAGACAGAAGCGTGCCTCGTCAGTAAAGACAACGTCATTCCATTCTGCCGTCCACATCCATCTGTCATCACACCATTGGCGACGGAGACGTCTGTGGTTCTGCGTCAATGGTAGACGAAGCAATGTACGTCTTGCGGACAGACCACTCTGCAGTAAACGGCGTCGAATGGTACGCGCAGACACTGGATGATGCGTTACAGACGCAATGTGCTGTGCTATGGTTCGGGATGTCACTGAGCGATCCGTCACTGCCATGCTCACAATTTGCTTATCAGCACGTGCAATGGTGCACCGAGGTGAATGCGATCGACCACGTCCGTCCGTCGTGCCCTCCTGCATCCAACGGTCACATATCCGCATTACAGTTGTTTGGTTTCGTCCAACACGACTAGCGATTTCTCTGTATGATAATCCACAATCTCGGTAAGCCACTATCCTTCCTCTGTCGAACTCGGATACTTGATCAAACGATGTTCGCTGTTGTCTACGAGGCATAACTGATCGTCTTGTGAAACAACCACAAGGTAAACACACGTGCCGAACGTACACTCGTCGAAATCGCCAAGCCTTAAATGGCGCTATGAGGTGGCGCCACAGGCGCGCGTGATGTGCGTCTGCGCTGAAATTCTAATCAGTTGCATATCTCATCGCTGCAAACCCATGGTGTAAATTTCACTTCATTCGGATGCTTCCCTCAGGGTGTTGCATTTACGGTGGCCAGCAGTATACATTGCAGCCGCATAGACATTTTCGCCAGATCGCGGTAACGTCCAGGTTGGCTTATCAATCGCTCTACTGCTCTCAGTCCGTGTACACAGCAGCTGGTTCTTTCTCCAGCGCCATTTACATTGTAGGTCAAGGATACTACGTTTTTAGCCTCATAGTTGATTATATAAGCGTCAGGTCGTCCACGTTATATCTTTCCTGTGTGTATAAGACATTTTCTACGATGGATAGTTTGATTTACGCATCGATATTACGATAGTTTGTTCTAAAGGTGGCGAGTTCAGGCAAACCTCAAAAAACTTGCGTAAAAGAAAAAAATACTTTTTTAAATATACTGGCTATTAGGACGTGTCCGTCCAGCCATCTCAACACTGCAAATGTTATATTACAGATTACGGCATGTTTTGATGTCTCAAAGTAGACGTTAGTTCAAGTCGTTCCTTAGTACGAAGTTACGTAGGCTTAATGAAGGGGTGTTTCCGACATAGAGCAAGTAATGAAATATAAGGTGTCAGGAAAATCCAACACCTTCCATGAAAACTCTGACATGATAAGCAAATCCAGTAGTATGTCACATAGCTCCGAATAAATCGTGACATTAAATTAACCAAAGTAATACGAGTAACGAGTGCGCAAATGGAATACCACAGACTAACACAAGAATGCCTAAATGCATGTCATACCTTCCCACCGTGAGACAGACGCAGCTCCGAGGGGAGAAACGAGAACAGAAGCCGAGAGCAGAACCGTGTTAAGCTGGAAGGCCCTAGGACCACACCACCCGCAAGTTTTAGCGTGAAACTTTTTCGCGTCTCTGTTACGTTAGGACCACCCCCCCCCCCCCCCCCCCCCCAGCCCATGTTAAAAGCTAGAGCCCTCCAGAAGAACAGTATAGATCTTACGATAACACAAAAAGGGCCACACCACCCGCAAGTTTTAGCGTGAGACTTTTTCGCGTCTCTGTTACATCAGGACCACCCCCAGCCCATGTTAAAAGATAGAGCCCTCCAGAAGAACAGTATAGATCTTACGATAACGCTAAAACGACCACACCAGCTGCAAGTTTTAGCGTGAGACTTTTTCGCGTCTTTGTTACGTTGAAAACTTTAAAAACATTGCCCCACCACGAAAAGTATAACGTTTCTCATTGGATAGACAGAATTTTTGTAGGCGGAGCTTAAGGTTAACATTGAGACCCTGACTGGTCAGATGAAAACACAGCCATATAGTTTCCTTTAAACCAACTTCGGTAAATTATAGTAAGGAGAAGTTAGGAGGATAGTTGCTTCCGAGTCGGCGAGGTGAGCGGAGCTGTGCTTTCCGCCGCCCCCTGACGAACACTGACAAGGTAATGAACGCACGTGATGCCGCATTTTTCAGCGCATAAGGCTTCACTCAGAACTGCAGAAATCTCATCTGTTACATTCCCTTTTTGCGTAATACTATTGTCGATCGTCAATTAAAGCTCATCAATAGTGCAATTTATAAACAATGTTTTGTGAGTAGAATAAAATTTCCAATGGTAAACTTAACTTCTTTTTCGACTTTATTTTACCAGCTAACTAAAAATAGGATAGCCTTTAACCCCTTCCGCTAAATTTAGTTAGTATTAAGATTCTTTTACAGGGAGTGCAGTGGAGCTGACGCTGAAATCATTAAGTATTTGGCTATATCATCGCTAGTCTCACTGAACTCTCCTGAATTATACATGTCATGTGTGGTCTGGCGTCTCCTTAACAGCAACAGGTCCCAGGTTCAAACTAGTCAATTCCCTAAAAAACACGCTCAGAGCGTCGTTGAGCGAAAGTGGTAGGGAGACACGATATAGAACAAACAGACACCACGCAGAATGTTAGAGAAACCATAGCATACTGAAACGGGTAAACAAAACGAAAATGTAACACGGATAAACGGGAACAGTATGCTGTAAAAATTCTATTGATAACGGAATAAGAAATGATAAAGCGCATTTCCGGTATTCCCTGTTCAGTCCATGTGAAAGATTACATATCTCAATTAACAATAAAATTTTCTTTTACATGTTACAGAAGCTGTGTGAATCGAGAATTTAATACACTACTGGCCATTAAAATTGCTACACCAAGAAAAAATGCTGGTGGAAACGGGTATTCATTGGACAAATATATTAGAACTGACATGTGATTCGATTTTCACGGAATTTGGGTGCATAGATCCTAAGAAATCAGTATCCAGAACAACCACCTCTGGCCGTAATAACGGCCTAGATACGCCTGGGCATTGAGTCAAACAGAAATTGGATGGCGTGTGCAGGTACAGCCGCCCATGCAGCTTCAACACGATACCACAGTTCATCAAG
This sequence comes from Schistocerca piceifrons, assembly GCF_021461385.2. NCBI lineage: Eukaryota > Metazoa > Arthropoda > Insecta > Orthoptera > Acrididae > Schistocerca > Schistocerca piceifrons. The sequence goes on from NC_060139.1 coordinate 150,862,894, forward strand.
AGTAGTGGCTGGCGTATTGTGACGAGCCAGTTTTCAGTGGGTGAGAGATCTGGAGAATGTGCTGGCCAGGGCACCATTGGAAATTTTCTGTATCCAGAAAGGCCCGTACAGGACCTGCAACATGCGGTCGTGCATTATCCTGCTGAAATGTAGCGTTTCGCAGGGATCGAATGAAGGGTAGACCCACGGGTCGTAACACATCTGAAATGTAACGTCCACTGTTCAAAGTGCCGTCAATGAGAACAGGAGGTGACCGAGACGTGTAACCAGTGGCACCCCATACGCCAGGTGATACGCCAGAATGGCGATGACGAATACACGCGTCCAATGTGCTTTTACCGAGATGTCACCAAACACGGATGTGACTCCTTACGAATCATCACAACAACGTTTCACCAGGCAACGCCGGTCAACTGCTGTTTGTGTATGAGAAATCGGTTGGAAAGTTTCCTCATGTCAGCACGTTGTAGGTGTCGCCACCGGCGCCAACCTTGTGTGAATGCTCTGAATAGCTAATCATTTTCACGGAATTTGGGTGCATAGATCCTGAGAAATCAGTATCCAGAACAACCACCTCTGGCCGTAATAACGGCCTAGATACGCCTGGGCATTGAGTCAAACAGAAATTGGATGGCGTGTGCAGGTACAGCTGCCCATGCAGCTTCAACACGATACCACAGTTCATCAAGAGTAGTGGCTGGCGTATTGTGACGAGCCAGTTTTCAGTGGGTGAGAGATCTGGAGAATGTGCTGGCCAGGGCAGCATTGGAAATTTTCTGTATCCAGAAAGGCCCGTACAGAACCTGCAACATGCGGTCGTGCATTATCCTGCTGAAATGTAGCGTTTCGCAGGGATCGAATGAAGGGTAGAGCCACGGGTCGTAACACATCTGAAATGTAACGTCCACTGTTCATAGTGCCGTCAATGAGAACAGGAGGTGACCGAGACGTGTAATCAGTGGCACCCCATACCATTACGCCAGGTGATACGCCAGAATGACGATGACGAATACACGCGTCCAATGTGCGTTTACCGAGATGTCACCAAACACGGATGTGACTCCTTACGATGCATCACAACAACGTTCCACCAGGCAACGCCGGTCAACTGCTGTTTGTGTATGAGAAATCGGTTGGAAAGTTTCCTCATGTCAGCACTTTGTAGGTGTCGCCACCGGCGCCAACCTTGTGTGAATGCTCTGAAAAGCTAATCATTTGCATATCAGAGCATCTTCTTCCTGTCGATTAAATTTCGCGTCTGTAGCACGCCATCTTCGTGGTGTAGCAATTTTAATGGCCAGTAATGTAGAAGAAGAAGGGATCTGTTGGTAGGACATGTTCTGAGGCATCAAGGGGTCACCAATTTAGTACTGGAGGGCAGCGTGGAGGGTAAAAATCGCAGAGGGAGACCAAGAGGTGAATACACTAGGCAGTAGGTAGTGGCAGATGAAGAAGCTTGCACAGGATAGCATGGAGAGCTGCATCAAACCAGTCTCAGGACTGAAGATCACAACAACAACAACAATAGAATATTTACGATAGCCTCTCCCGCACTTGGTACAGGTGCCTCACAGCGAAGAGGTATGCTTTTCAGAAAGTGTGAGCACAGCTAACAAGGTGTTTCTGTCCGAGCGGGGGAATGTTGCACGCCCCTGCAGCGTTAAGAGGCGGCAGCCGGCGCAGCTCGTGGGCGGCAGTAAAGGGGGCGGCTGCCGTCATAACCGTTTGCCGAGAGCACAGCGGGCAGCTGCGGGCCAGACGCCGTGGGGGCGGGCAAGACGCGGCCTAGCGTGGGATGGGCTGGGGTGGGGCGCCTGCCTGGCGTGGCGTGTCGCAATGGCCGCCGCTAATGGGGGCCGCTGCTCGCACCGCCAAATTGGCCGTGAGATTGTCCACTGTGCGGGCAAGGAGCGCGGGGCGCCGCCAGCAATGCCGGTAGAGACGCTGGCCTGATACACCTGCCTCACTGCGGGCTCTGCAGCTTTCCTCAGTCTCATTCTCAGCTGTGCAGCGCAGCGCTTAATTTCCAAAATCTTAGATCCTGGACCCCATCTCTTCAGCCGTACAAACTCCCGCTCTCACCCTCCCCCCACCCCCCACTTCCTAACCATAAGAATCACGCCGGCCGGGGTAGCCGAGCGGTTCTAGGCGCTACAGTCTGGAACCGCGCGACCGCTACGATCGCAGTTTCGAATCCTGTCTCGGCCGTGGAAGTGTGTGATGTCCTTAGGTTAGTTAGGTTTAAGTAGTTCTAAGTTCTAGGGGACTGATGACCTTAGAAGTTAAGTCCCATAGTGCTCAGAGCTATTTGAACCATAAGAATCACATGTTTGGTGTTTTGAAACCTTGTGACAAATTTTACAAAATGTTTTTTGTTGCAGTCTTCAGTCCAGTGGTTTCATGCAACTGTTCATGCTACAGTATCCTGTGTGAACCTCTTCATCTCCGAATTGCGACGGGGCGGTAAATAAGAAGTGCAGTTGTAGAGTTCAAACGAATGTGCATATACAAATGTTGGTTAAATATGTAATTGCAAAATTTTTGGCTCTCACGTAAGTCTCAGGGGATGTTTTCCACACTTGGTGCATTAGTACACTGTTCCACTCCAGAGCATTAGTTATGTGAGTAGGCTGTTTAGGTTTTTATATTGGGAACACCACGTAGCGTTCTGTATGAAAATCGCTGGCCGTGCTGTGTGCAGGCTGTGGCTGGTTGGCGTTGTTGTAATATTCGCTATTGTAGTGTTGGGCAGTTGGATGTGAACAGCGCGTAGCTCTGAGCAGTTGGAGGTGAGCCGGCAGCAGTGGTGGATGTGGGGAGAGAGTGGCGGAGTTTAGGGAGCGGATGATCTGGACGTGTGTCCATCAGGCACAGTAAATTCGTAAGACTGGATGCCATGAACTGATAGTATATATATATATATATATATATATATATATATATATATATATATATATATATATATATATATATCCTGTGTGAACCTCTTCATAATATATATATAATGACTTTTGAACACTATTAAGGTAAATACATCGTTTGTTCTCTTTCAAAATCTTTCATTTGCTAGCTATGCCTATCAGTAGTTAGTGGCTTGAGTAGTTAGAATCTTTTATTTAGCTGGCAGTATTGGCGCTCGCTGTATTGCAGTAGTTCGAGTGGCGAAGATTTTTGTGAGGTAAGTGATTCATGAAAGGTATAGGTTATTGTTAGTCAGGGCCATTCTTTTGTAGGGATTATTGAAAGTCAGATTCCATTGGGCTAAAAATATTGTGTGTCAGTTTAGTGATGATCAGAATAAGTAAAGAGAGAAATGTCTGAGTACGTTCAGTTTTGCTCAGCTGTTTGAATATCAAATAACGTAAGGGGTTTATCAGCACAGTAATTCATTAATTTTTCGAAGGTGACCTTTCAGTTATAGTTTTTAAATTAATTATTCACTGAGACATGAGTACAGTTTATGCTAGAGAACAAAAATTAGGCGATTATTATAGCAAAATCAGTTTGTCACGACACAGTTCAATCACTATTTATTGGCGTTGTCCTTTTTTTTCGCACAATGAGATTAGCACTGGTGAGACAGTTTACAGTTATACTTCAATAACACTTTGACTCCGAGCCCCCAATAGCAGTAATGTAGGCTTCTATAAACGAAAATTACTCAATCAATTCGAACAGAACCACAAGTTCCACTGTCCTCTTTGTTCTGGCAGTTTTGGCACGAAATCACAGACCGCCACATGTTCACTTACGCCGATGTATACCTCGTAATTCGTACTCACACAAATTATCGTAGGACTTCCAATTCACAAAATATATGCTTGCACCCTTGCACTATTAAGCAATACTCTTTGTCGAAATAAATCGGCGCGAAAAAAATTCTCAAACGACCACATGGGCCATCCTCAAGTGGGGCTCGCTCGCCACCCACCTTCCAGAACGACTGACACACTCGCCAAGATGGTTGCTCGCTTATATAGGCTCGGACGTCATGCAAGTACCAATCTCACCCGTTTAGGTTACAAATTTTGATACATTCATCCCTCGACAGAAATAAGTACACCATCGGAACTACGCTAAAAAGTACATCTTATTTGCTATGTTACATTAATTTCTAGGATTATCCTATCACCCGTAAATCAAGTTTTACTTTTGGCAAAGTTTTACCACTTAGCGCAAATTTGTTTGTTTACATCTGTGCTCCAAAGTTTTAACATAGAACTCCACACAGCACCGTTTTTAGACGTAATCTATAGCGACCCACAAATTGCGCTGCTCAAAATGTTCATATCTATAATAATTAATTAATTATAGGGGATAAATGTTAATAATAATTTGCAAACAATGAAAACTTTTCCAAGTTAAGCGTATAACTTAATTACTTTAAAATACGTGTGATGCCACCCAAAATATTATATAGTGCCGTTCTTTACGTCTTGACTTTTCTATTGAATTTTATAAACAATTTGCACGGGCTTAATTATTTATGAATCTTAACATATGACTACGGCACTCGATCCACTATGACGAAACGTCTTGATGAGTGCTCGGTCATCCTTGTAAGTTGTTATTTACTATTTTTAGTAATCTCTCAGTATTCGTGATATTAACCGATTTTGAGGTTACTATAACTTTTGCGTCTCGTCACTTGAAATAAAGATCAGTCTTTAAGAAGGTGCATATTGCTGACCACAATCCACTGCCGTATAGCTATTAGTTTTCGCCTAATGCGAGAAAAACCAAACAATACCCCAAGCTGCGGGCCACGTGGTCGCCCGGAGGCGGAGACCATCCCACCGACCGTTGCAAATCTCGCGCGGGCGCAGCACGCGCTTCCGCGAATCGCGCACCATGTAGTGCACTCACTCTCCACAAAGGAATCCTTGCATGATAGAATTATTCTTCTAGTAATGCAGTTTTGTACCGTCACAGAATTACTACTGCAACTTAACTAGTCATCCCCTGATGTCTGAGAAAGTGTCCTACCAATGGATCACTTCCCACGGTCAAGTTGTACGATACATGTTTTGTTTCCCCAGTTGTATTCTGTTATATCCTAGCCAGTAATGCCACCCGAGCCCGCTGCCAAAAGGTTGGCAGCATCAAAGTCCGGACGCCGTCCGCATAAGCAGCGCCAGCGAGACAGCAAATCGCCGCAAGTCTGCGCGCGCCACCGCTGGCTTCTGGCTTCTTAAGCGCTGGAGTCGCGAGCGCTAGGACAGTTCTGTATTCGCCGTTCAGTTGTATACTCGCCACCGAATTGTGTACTTGCTAGTCAGTTGTGTGTTCATTGCAGCAGAGTTGTTGTTTGTCGTCAGCCGACGCTGACCTAGCCGCTCCGACTCGAACTAGACAGATCTCTGTAGACACGGAGTTCACTATTGTGTTTCTGTATCTTCATCAATAAAGATAAGTACCGACTTTTATTTAATCAGAGTGTTTGGGTTTTGATCTTTCTGTTCACTGTTCCAGCGGACCGGCCGGCCCGCTATTAAAAGTGTGGCGGTGACTTCGTAAGCCGTAACTACAGCGAATTGTTTGTCGCTACGAACGCCGCCACAAAATATTCAGTACCTCCTCATTAGCTGCGTGATATACCCATATAATGTTCAACATTCTTATGTAGCCCTACGCTTCGAAAGCTTCTATTCTCTTTTTGTCTAAAATGTTTATCGTTTATCTTTCACTTCCATACATAGCAACGCTCCAGACAAAAACTTCAAAAAAGACTTCCTAAAACGTAAATCTACATTCAATGTAAAAAAATTTCTTAAAAACTGCTTTTCTTTCCATTGTCAGTATACTTTGGCCATCTCAGTTATTTTGCTGCCCAGATAACGAAACTCATCTACTACTTTAAGAACCTGGTTTTCTATTCTAATTCACTTAGAATGCCTGATTTAATTCGAATGAATTCCATTATCCTCGTTCTGCCTTTCAAGACACCGTCCATTCCGTTGAACTGCTCGTCCAAGTTCTTTGCTGTCTCTTCAGAATTACAATGTCGTCGGCAAACCTCAAAGTTTTTATTCCATCTTCCTGATCTTTAATATCTACTAACAATTTTCCTTTTGTTTTCTTTACTGCTTGCTCAATGTACACATTGAAGAACATCGGAATAAGCTACAACTCTGTCTCACTTTCCTCCTACAGTGCCGAGGGCGGCTTCTACCAGGTTTTCATTCTTCAGTATAGAATTCGTGTTAGTATTTTCGTACCATCGCTTATTAAACTGATAGTTGGATATTTTCACACCTGTCAACAACTGCTTTCTTTTACAAGATATTGTTCCGAAATTTATGTTTTAAAACATAATTTTTTATAGTCGGAACAATTACACCAGAAGAATAATGTAACCGGTAGGTGCTACGGTCTGTCCCCGCAGCATTGTTATTTTGCTCGCTAGTTCTGCTCGATACACTCGGCTCCGTGACGACGACTTCGTGTTTTCAACTGCTGCAAGCCGCAACGTTTAAACTTATCTAGAGTACACTGTACACTAACATACACACAGTACCTCGTCCCGTCGGTCCTGCCCATTGCATCACGTTGGTCACCCACTGTCACGTTAACGGCGGCAGCACAAACGCAAATTAGGTTATATTACGATTTAACACATTTTTAAATCTCCGATGCTAGCTCGTTCCAGTGAGTTAAAACACATTCCAATCTCTGCGAGGTACTGGAACACTGTTCCTGGCGAAGTTAATCCCTGGTACAGACTAATCCATAAACTGTGTGACAGAAGCCGTAAAAGAAAACCAGAGCTTACTTATCAACCCTATACTGTACAAAAACTAAAGACTTCTACAGACAATAGTGTTAATTACATTTCACTAACATTTAAAAAGATGAAAGGTTTTGTTGGTAAGGTTAGAGATAAGGTTAAAGACGATCTGCGCCTCTGAAAAACAATATGTTGGTTTGTATGAGGGATGGAGTATCAGACAGTGGAGGACTGATTGAAAGAATAATAGTGCCATACCCGGATGGAGGAACCAAATAAATCGGCTGGCACCAAGTCTTCTTGATATTACAGACCTATACAGGAATATATATTTATTAAAAACTTATTCCATAGTGTCGGAAACGGTTCAGGTCATCAATGCTTGGTGTAAAGTCTACCAAATGAGGTGCGTCATAAATAAATGTATTGTAACGCTCATAATTGGACGATACAACTGAATGTATTAGGGGCATTGTATAAGTAATGGAACACATTTTTTCTGACACCAGGTCAGTTTTATTCAGGATTCCAATACATCATGTTATTCCACACTCTTTTGGCAATAAAATCTTATTTTTCAACATAATCTCCGTGCGACGGCCTTACGTCACCTTACCGAGCGGTTCTGCATCGTACCACTTTACTAGTCGACATCGGGGCCGACGTCTTGCTGGATCAATAACCTCCCCACTAACCTTGTACTGCCCAACAGATGGAAGCTCTCTGTGGTCTTCTTTTAGCCAGTGAGGAACCCAGCAGGTACACACCTTTGAGTACCTCAACTAACTGATGGATGGGTGTCTCAGCCCTACCATGAGCGTAGTCCAGTTGTGCAGCGAGGTTGGTGATTGTGATCCTCGACCACCTGTAATGAGAGTGGTCGCACGTTCCAACATTACAGGAGCCACAGCTGTGTGCGCCCGGGCGGGACCGGGGAGATCGGATAGGACCTCGTTGGGATGATGACAAGCGCCTAGCCCAACGACTCACCATGATTTTGTTGACTGAATTGTCTCCGTAGACATTCTGAAAAAGCCTAAGAATGTCTCCGATGGTCTGATTTTCTGCCAAAAGAAACTCCATGAGAGCTTCCTGCTTGGAACGCATTTCAGTTACAAATGCTATTTTGAAGGCTGCGTATAGCACCGCCACCTACCGTAACTTCATGGAGCTATAAGGGCTGAAGAGGGGATATACCATGATGACCCACAACAAATTCTGCATTCTTTCAACTGAAACTGGCCTAGAAAAACATGTTGCATTAGTTGTTGAACGCGCCTCGTAGTTTGTAAGATCAGCCGCTCTTTTAAGACTTCAGCAATTTAGTGTGACGAAAATACCCCGTAAATTCTAAGAAAGATGGTACGATATGCTACGTATTTGTGTAGTCAGTATGGGAGCTGGTCCAACAACATCCATCTTTGGGGTAAATGTGGGTAAGGGTGAATATGTAGAGGAGTTTCACGGTCACGCGAAGACTTAAGAAAGATACTACTTCTCCCAACACTCGACTCATTAAGCTGAGTTAAATTGAGGCCCATACATAGGGATATTCATTTGTTTTATTTATCGTGTGACATACATTAAGAATATTTGAATGACAAAAATAACTATATAGAAACTCGTACAAATATTCCGTAAATACTACACACCAACATTTCAATACAACTTCCCAGCCTAATAACCGTACAATACAATTAACAGTAGATAAATGCAAATATCAAGATCACATATAAAGTTTATCATTCCACTTGTTACCATCAGGATATCTTTGAAAGGTCCCTTGGAACCACGTGGGTGATATTTTGGTACTACATAAGAAACTGTCTGTTGTTCAACTAAACAGTCATAAAATAGTGATGAATATTTTCGGCCACTTGTCGAGAGGGTCAGTACATATTCCATGGCACTTCCGGATGCGATTCAGATTAGTCCTAATTGCCAAATACAGAGGGTTTCTTTTCGATGCCGAGCAGTTTCAAACATCATGGAGGTCAATTTTGCAGCCAACGGTGTTTCCATTTTTCGACTGCTTTGAATTCATCTACATCTAGAAACCTCAATGTGATGTGAGTGGGACGTCGCGATCTTAATCTTCTTCTCCCCACAGAAAGTAGATCATTCATTGGGAGTGTTGCCCCATCGTAATAGTAGCCTATATGCAGGTATGGCTGATTCTCCTCGATACTAGTGAAATACCGTACCAGCCCCAACGCATCAAGAAACCTCAATGTGATGTGAGTGGGACGTCGCGATCTTAATCTCCTTCTCCCCACAGAAAGTAGATCATTCATTGGGAGTGTTGCCCCATCGTATTAGTAGCCTATATGCAGGTATGGCTGATTCTCCTCGATACTGGTGAAATACCGTACCAGCCCCAACGCATCAAGAAACCTCAATGTGATGTGAGTGGGACGCCGCGATCTTAATCTTCTTCTCCCCACAGAAAGTAGATCATTCATTGGGAGTGGTGCCCCATCGTAATAGTAGCCTATATGCAGGTATGGCTGATTCTCCTCGATACTAGTGAAATACCGTACCAGCCCCAACGCGACATTGGCTGGACCAATAGCACCGGTTAGGAACGAAGGGAATACAGGATTAAATATTGAGAGACCAGGATGTCAACAGTCTTAAGACATTCACACCAGAGTGCACTCTTCTGTCTAATATCACAAGGTAGAACGTAAATGAAGATGGTAACCAGTATTAGGAAGTAGTTTGCACTGACCAATTGACGATGCGCATATATTTATTAAGTACCGGGTGGTTACAATTAAAGTGCATCTACTCACGGAGGTCGAGAGTTGGCAGTAATTATCGTACGACAGCGAAACGTGGTAGATATGCTAATGTGTTAACGCGGACGCGATTTTCGTTGGAAAAAAATTAGTTCTAGTTTTGGCCACCACCGTGGATTCTGGTGCTGTGAATGCGAGAAAGACGTACAGAAATAATTCCGTATGTAATGGATTAGGAATGGGACGTCGGCACGATAGGTCAAAAAAGTGAGAAAGGCATAACTCTGGTTTTATTATTAACCGTCGCTTACACAATTTGTTCAATATGAGCACTGGAGACGTTGACGAGATGCTCCATCCGTAAAATGACGTGATAAAAAGTTGCTCACAGCAGTTCCAATGGAATCTGAGTAACGTGTTCCTGTATACTGGTCTTCAGATCAGGTAGAGACCGAACGTGTCCCTGGTAAATACATTTTTTTAAGTATCTCCGGGTCCAAGATCAACTGATATTGCAGACCATGCATCTGGAAAACTTCTGAAGAAAACATTTGTGGAAAGTTGCATTAAGCAGATCTTTCACTGGGTGAGTGACATGAGATGCTGTTCCATATTGCATGAAAACATTGGTTACCACAGTCGGAAACACACGCTGTACCAGGATGTGTCGATAACGTGCAGATGTCACGGGACACTTGACAGGCCCTCTGGGTGTATTCTCTTCAAAGAAGAACGGACCGAGAATACAGACGCTTCTGAATCCTCACCAGTCACATACATTATGTGATGAAAAGTATCCGGACACTCCAAAAACATACGTTTTTCATATTAGGTGCATTGTGCTGCCACCCACTGCCAGGTACTCCATATCAGCAATTTCAGTAGTCAGTAGACATCGTGAGAGAAGATAATGGGGATCTCCGCGGAACTAGCTGACTCCGAAAGCGGTCACGTGATTCGGTGTCACTTGTGTCATACGTATGTACGTGAGATTTCCACACTCATAAACATCCCTAGGTCCCTAGTGGGAACGTGAAGGGACAGGTACACCAAAAAAGGCGTATAGGTCGACCCCGTCTGTTGACTGACAGAGACCGCAGAGAGTTGAAGAGGGTCGTAATGTGTAATAGGCAGACATCTATCCAGACTATGACACAGGAATTCCGAACTGCACCAGGATCAACTGCAAGTACAACGGTTAGGCGGGAGGTGAGAAAACTTGGATTTCATGGTCGAGCACCTGCCCATATGCCACACATCACTCTGCTAAATGACAAACGACGCCTCCCTTGGTGTAAGGAGCGTAAACATTGGACGATTAAACAGTGGGAAAACGTTGTGTGGAGTGACGAGTTACGGTACACAATGTGGCGATACGACGGCATGGTGTGGGTATAGCGAATGCCCGACGAACGTCATCTGCCAGCGTGTGTAGTGCCAACAGTAAAATTCGGACGCGCTGGTGTTTTTCATGGTCGGCGGGGGCCGGGGGGGGGGGGCGGGGGGGGAGGGGGGGGGCTTGCACTCCACACTGTTGAAGAGCAATTCGGGGATGCTGATTGCATCTTTCAACACGATCGAACACTTGTTCATAATGCACGGCCTATGGCGGAGTGGTTACACAACACGTTTGGGACGTTTTGGAACGGCGACTTTGTGCCAGGCCTCACCGACCGACATCGATAACTCTCCTCAGTGCAGCACTCCGTGAAGAACGCTCTGCCAGCACCTGGTTTAACGTATGCCTGCGAGAGTGGAAGCTGCCATCGGGGGGGGCTAAGGGTGGGCCAACGCCGTACTGAATTCCAGCATTTACGATGGAGGGCGGCACGAACTTGTAAGTCATTTTGAGCCAGGTGTCCGGACACTTTTGATCACAGAGTGTACGGTGAGTGCAATGGCTCTTCTTGCACAACACGTGGTTAACAGTACCACAAATTCGGGAGTTCTGTGTTCTTCTCAGCACCTTGTAGCGTACAGTACTACCCGATCACATGTCATCAACTTCGAGGCGTGCCAGAAGTGAAGAGCAAATTCAGAGCATCGCTACGGACTATGATGTTTCATTTTCTGTATCGTATGGATTTTGCACGGTTATCAGTGTGATATAAATCGCAACATTTTCCGTATTATTTCCCATGGGATGGAAAGTTCTCGTGACACTGAATGAACACTAGGACTACCTGCGGCACGTGATGCGTGATTAGTTACAGCATCAGCAACCTTGCCATTAACTTCCTCCTCAATAGGTCGCCTTCCTCTTCCAGGTGCCACATCAAGCTTATCCGTGTTTTAGAATTTCATTTCATCTTCTTTAAACCATTTGATGATTCCGGTCCTGTCCTCAGATCTTTCAGTCGGTTATACTCTCTCAATGCAACACTGTAATTCACATAAAATAATTTAACTCAGACCGTACGGTCACTCTTCTCAATAGCCATACTTTTCACTCACGTAATGGCTTGTGAAATAATAGCATGAATACCACAGAACCGGTGTACAGTGCCAGATCTGCACCTGGTGGCTAAATTTGGAATTACTTTTTTCCAGTGTAAGTCGGTTCCGCGTTAACGCTTTAGCGTATCTACCAGATTTCACTGCTATGCGATAACTACAGCCCATACTGGATCTCCCTAAGTAGATGCACTTTAATAATTACAGCCACCTGGAGAATATGTATCTTTTATCACATAAGGACTGTTACGCCACACTAACGCTCAGAACCCTGGTTTAGAGCACACGAATCAGAGTGCCGCTACTCGAATCGTATCTCCTGACGATCCCCATCTCGTGCCACGTAGCTTATGACGGATGTTATTTTGTTACTTCTGACTTCGAGGTTTGTATATGTTCACGTCAAATGCTCCTTAAAAGGAAGTATGCTATGTAAGGTGATACTAAGATATTTTGGATGCGTTTTATAACGATCTCTGTATCTCTCTCGACCCAGACATCAAGGGCTCTCGGCCCAATATATTCGACAGACGAAAACGTATAACTTCCATTTAAGTTTGGTTGTGTTCACTTTTTATGAAGAGCTACTAGTTATGTTGCATTCCGTTGGAGCTAACATCTACTTCAGAACATCGGCATGATTTAAAACCCAGTGAAGAAAATATTTCGGTTCGATCTTCCTCGACGTCTTTCCTCGACACGACTGATTGAGACTCAACGCAAGCAAATGGAACAAAACTGATATTTCCGCATCATCAGGTATTACGGTTACTGATAAAGTGCAGCGTGTGAATGTAGCGCGACGGAACACAGAGTATGACTTATGAAACACCCTGGTAGATTAAAATTGTGTCGCCGAGGAGTTGGCGTAGTGGTTAGTTGAATGGCTTGCATTCAGGAGGACGACAGTTCAAACCCACATCCTGCTATGCATATCTAGGTTTTCCATGATTTCCCTAAATCTCTCCAGGCAAATGCGCGGAAGGTTCCTTCGAAAGGGCGTGGTTGATTTCCTTAACCCGTTTGACACAATCCGAGCTTGTATTCCGTCTCTAATGACCCAGATGTCGACGGAACGTTGAACCCAATCTCCCTTCCTTGCTTTCAAGCTCGGAATTTATGACTTTCGCTGGAAAATACTGTTACCGATTGAGCCCTCCAGACATGGCCGACGACCCGCATTCACAGCTTTATTTCCAAAAGGACGTCTTTGTTATTTTCAAAACCTGGAAAGATTCGAACCAGGTTCTTCCGAGCCGAGAACCATCGTAAAAGTGTGGGTCAGTTTTCTCGGCCACAAGGTGTTTAGTGTTCCCTACAAAGAGACTGAAAAATTTTACAAGACGTGCAGAAGCATGTAGATTTCTGATCAATAATTACCCTACAACCTCAGGTGATAACTTTATTGCACCTTAATGCGTTGATGGCGAAAGGGTAGTGATTATTATTACAAAAGCTTTAGTGGTATTGCCAAAATAAATTAAAATACCTGCCAGTGAAATGTTCTTTAGTTCACCGGGTAATGCAAATTTTACAGTATTCTTCTCTAAAATGGCACATGTCAACGCCAGTCTCTCGTTTGGCCGAGTTCCAACTGCAGCAAATGTCAGTATTTGTCTACCGAAATTATTTATGAAGAAATATTAAACAGAACTTTTCTTGCAGTTGGTTACAAAATAATAGTCACCTTTTCATAGAGGGTAATCAATCGTAAGAGTTGTCATATTATATATAGAATAGAAAAGAGTAGTGAAAAACGATGGTGAAACATGATTACTGCTATTTACTTTCAACAAAACCAAAAAATTAATTGGCTAAATTTATAACATTTTCAGCCTTTTTGAACCATCTCATTTTCTTTCTCAGCAACTTCAGGAATCTGTGCGAATTATAAAAATGGATGTTCGTCAGTGCAGGATGACTCAGCTGCCCCTAACTATGGGTTTAATATAGCCTGCAATGCCTTCAAATACCATGAGAAAACTTTTCATATTATCTCCCTCCCCAAATGCAAAAAATCAATCCTACAGAACAATGAACTTTTCTGTAGAAAATTTAATGCAGTTAAATTTCGTAAGAGGATACGATTTCGCTGAAAGCCATAGTTTTCGAATCATTCTAGAAAAACCTAAGAAAGTGACCTTCAAATCCTTTCTCTTGAATAACTCGAAAACCATGGCTTCCAGAGAAAATGTAGCCCAGCATAAAATTTTATTACATTCAATTTTCTACAAAAATGTCCTGCCCATTTTTTCTCCAGCACTAATAGTTTACACATGCTGAGATCAAGAACACCAAAATCTCGCATGTGGCTTTTGGAGGCATTGTGGGTTGCATAAAACCCATAGGTATGTTCAGCTGAACCACCCTTAACGTATTTATGTTCGTATGAATGTATTTCCCACATCTCCGCCTAAACCACTGGACCGGTTTAAACGAAACTTGGCGCACTTACCACTTGCTGTCTGGAAAGCATCACTGTGGGGGTGTCGGTGGAAAAGCAGTGCAGTCCACGACGTGTGAACAACTGTACTTCAGTCATTTCAGTATTTGAGAATGAGACCACTCAGAGAGTTGCGACAAACTTTATACACAATTCCAAATCTTCACGAAACTTGTTCTCGCCGACGACCCTCATAAAACGATGAAAAGAAGAACGCTTGTCTCTTTCAACGCTTTGATTTATTACTTCCTTATTACAAACTATACTGCAGGAACATTTTGCAGACAGTATTCGCATATGCTTCTAAAGGTACCAGAAAAATTATATCTTTGTACGACACTTAGCTCAGGTGATATGACGTCATAAACAGTGAGATGCATGAAAAATTACATCATCAAGCAAGAAGTTTAAATTTATTATATTTTTATTACTAACACTGTTAGCAGCACTTTCCGCGGACAGTATCATCTAGATGTACATCTACATATATACTCCTCTAGCCACCAAGTGGTGTGTGGGGGAGGGCACAATTCGCGGCAAAGTCAAATTTTCCCCCTCTGTTCCACTTGCGGATCGCGCGAGTGAAAAACGACTGTCTGAACGCCTCAGTTCGAGCTCTAATTTCCCTTATCTTTGAATGGTGATCATTGCACGATTTGAAAGTTGGTGGTAATAATACATGCTCTAGATCCTCGGTGAAGATTGGATTTCGGAATTTAGTGATCAGCCCCTTCCATTTAGCTCGGCGTCTATCTGCAAGTGTGTCCCACTTCAAAATTTCTATGAGATTTGTAACGCTCTCGCGATGGCTAAATGTACTAGTCACGAATCTTGCGCTCTTCTTTGGACCTCCTCAATCTCTTGAATCAGACCCAACTGGTAACGGTTCCATACAGACGAACAATACTCCAAGACCGGACGAGCTAACGTATTGTAAGCTATTTCCTTTGTTGAAGGGCTGCATCGACTCAGGACTCTACCAACAAACTGCAATCTAGAGTTCGCCTTGCCCGTTACTTGTGTAATCTGATCATTCCATTAGAGATCATTTCGAATAGTCACACCCATATACTTGACGGATATTACCGCTTCCAAAGACTGGGCATTTATTTTGCACTCGTACATTAATGGGGATTTTCGCCTTGTTATACGCAGTCGGTTACACTTACTAATATTGAGAGATAACCGGCAGTCATTATACCACGCATTTATTTTCTGCATATCCTCATTGATTTGTTCAAAACTTTCGTGTGATACTACTTTCATGTAGACTACAGCATCATCGGCAAACAGTCTAATGCCGCTGTCAATACCATCAACCAGATTGTTTATGTAAATCGTAACAAGCAGCGTACCTATTACTCTGCCCTGTCGCACACCTGGAGTTACTCTTGTTTCTGCTGAAATCACCACGTTCAGGACGACATACTGCTCACTGTCTGTTATAAAACTTTCTATCCAACCGCATATCTTATCGGATAGACCGTAAGCGCGAACTTTTTGGAGCAAGCGACAGTGCGGAACTGAGTCGAACGCATTTCGAAAGTCGAGAAATAGGGCATCAGCCTGGGAGCTGACATCGAAATAAGTGTCCAAGGAATATAAAAGCAACTGGAATCACTCAACAGAGGAAAGTCCACTGGACCTGACGGGATACCAATTCGATTCTACACAGAGTACGCGAAAGAACTTGCCCCCCTTCTAACAGCCGTGTACCGCAAGTCTCTAGAGGAACCGCAAGTCTTCAAGAAGGGTCGTTGAGCAGATGCGCAAAATTATAGACCTATATCTCTTACATAGATCTGTTGTAGAATTTTAGAACATTTTTTTTTTTTGCTCACGTATCATGTCATTTCTGAAAACCCAGAATCTACTCTGTAGGAGTCAAGAATCAACATGGATTCCGGAAACAGCAATCGTGTGAGACCCAACTCGCTTTATTTGTTCATGAGACGCAAAAAATATTAGATACAGGTTCCCAGGTAGATGCCATTTTCCTTGACTTCGGGAAGGCGTTCAATACAGTTCCGCACTGTCGCCTGATAAACAAAGTAAGAGGCTACGGAATATCAGAGCAGCTGTGTGGCTGGATTGAAGAGTTTATAGCGAACAGAACACAGCATGTTGTTCTCAATGGACATACGTCTACAGAAGTTAAAGTAACCTCTGGCGTGCCACAGTGGAGTGTTATGGGACCATTGCTTTTCACAATATATATAAATGACCTAGTAGATAGTGCCGGAAGATCCATGCGGCTTTTCGCGGATGATGCTGAGGTATACAGAGAAGTTACAGCATTAGAAAATTGCAGCGAAATGCAGGACGATCTGCAGCGGATAGGCACTTGGTGCAGTCAGTGGCAACTGACTCTTAACATAGACAAATGTAATGTACTGCGAATACATAGAAAGAAGGATCCTTTACTGTACGATTATATGATACCGGAACAGACACTGGTATCAGTTTCTTCTGTAAAATATCTGGGAATATGCGTGCGGAACGATTTGAAGTGGAATTATCTTATAAAATTAATTGTTGGTAAGGCGAGTGCCAGGTTGAAATTCATTGGGAGAGTCCTTAGAAAATGTAGTCCATTAACAAAGGAGTTGGCTTACAAAACACTCGTTCGACCTAAACTTGAATATTCCTCATCAGTGTGGGATCCGTACCAGGTCGGGTTGACAGAGGAGATAGAGAAGATCAAAAGAAGAGCGGCGCGTTTCGCCACAGGATTATTTGGTAAGCGTGATAGCGTTACGGAGATGTTTAGCAAACTCAAGTGTCAGACTCTGCAAGAGAGGCTCTCTGCATCGCGGTGTAGCTTGCTGTCCAGGTTTCGAGAGGGCGCGTTTCTGGATGAGGTATCGAATATATTGATTCCCCCTACTTGTACCTCCCGAGGAGATCACGAATGTAAAATAAGAGAGATTCGAGCGCGCACGGAGGCTTTCCGGCAGTCGTTCTTCCCGCGAACCATACGCGACTGGAACAGGAAAGGGAGGCAATGACAGTGGCTCGTAAAGTGCCCTCCGCCACACTCCGTTGGGTTGCTTGCGGAGTATAAATGTAGATGTAGATGTAGATGTAGAGCTGGTATCTAGAGCCTGTTTTATATCATGCACGAAGAGGGCTAGCTGTGTCTCGCATGACCGCTGTTTCCTAAAACAGTACTGGTTTCTGCAAATGAGCTAACATCAACATATACCGCTGAACGTATCTACAAAAATTTGTCATTGTACGGCTTCTAGTTCAGGAGATATTACGTCAGACATTAAGATACGTGAAAAACTACGGCATCATGTGTGACGTTTTAATTTATGACTTCTTTACTAATATCTCTATTCACAACACATTTCGCAGACAGTAGGCACATATACCACTGCATGTACCTGGAAAGTTATACCATTGCACCGCACATAGTTGATGAGATACGATGTCATAAATATTGAGCTGCATGAACATGAAATTGCAGGACGAAATTCACTAGACGTACAGGTGAAAGAGAAAGAAGATGGTAGAGATAGACAGAGAGGAGGTGAAGGAGGATAGCACAACGTAACTTTTTTAATCTTGAAAATTTAGCTACGCCTACATTGTCGCCGTTCAAATTTGAACATTTTCGTGGCGCATCACAACCATTCCTACGCACTCTACATATTCAGTTCCTGTCACGTCTTTGAACCAGTCATTAAAGTCCTCTTCCAGTCCGTTGTCATTTCCATACTAACTCTCGTTCAAAAAATTCTCAGATACGCGTCCGCTCTATGACACACATGTTCAAAAACATTCAACTGCCCAAGAAAATTCTTCGTGAATATGGTAGAACGCAGGCGATCGTTATTCTCAAAAAGCACAAATACGCTGAACTATAATCCACGCCGTTTGTTTTGAACGCCACAATGTAGTCAGTGAAGAGTTTGACAGTAGGCCACTGCATTTATGGTCCCTCCTCCAGGCAGGAACTCAATGAGTAGGCAGCCTTGTGGTACGAAAACGCTTAGGTGCTTAGAATTTATTTGGCTTTTTTGGCTATTTTTGGAGCTCATTAATGATGTCATTTCACAGACTAAATTTGCCTTATGGACTTTTATCCGCTATCAGTGCGGAACGAGAGAAAAAAAAAAAGGGTTCGAATGGCTCTGAGCACTATGGGACTTAACATCTGAGGTCATCAGTCCCCTAGAACTTAGAACTACTTAAACCTAACTAACCTAAGGACATCACACACATCCCTGCCCAAGGCAGGATTCCAACCTGCGACCGTAGCGGTCACGCGGTTCCAGACTGAAGCGCCTAGAACCGCACGGCGACACCGGCCGGCCGAGAGAAAGAGAAAACAGATTGTGCAAATATCATTCGCTATTTTTTGAGTTCATTGGTAAAACGTCGAGAAATCCACTTGGTACTCACTACACCCAATTCACCACTAACAATTTCATTAAGAGCAAATCGTGAACTTTCATAAAATGACAAGCTCTATCCATCAACAGTGAAACGTCGATTCCGTTGAATATTTTCCTTTGATTACTGCATTCGTCAGTCAAACTGAAGGTCGACCCTATGGTTCATCATGCATAATCCTTTATCTGCCAGTAAACAAGATGCATCGTTTTCGAACTGAGGCTTCATTCATCAGATTTCCACAAACTTCTGTTATCTGTCTGTAAATATCAGTAGGGTAGTTTTTTCTTCCATTCAGAAACAATATAGGACAACGAGCCACACGTTTGGAAGGATAGTTAATTTTTCCACACATTTTAGAGTCTTAAAAATCAACAGTAAATAACCACTGCCTCTCTCTGTAAATGTCATGATGGCGCATTCGATTAGTAAGATCTGCAACACGGCAGTGGGTGTTGGGTGGGGAGAGAATTCCACGGCTCGTCAGATCAAAATTTTCCTTAATTTCAGAACGACCTCGTGAAAGTAGGATTGACTTGTGCATCACTGCATTGGATCTAAGGAATGGATGGCAGTAGTTAATCACTACAAGTTTAATGGCCATATGAACAGCTGCAGC
The DNA here is from genome assembly GCF_021461385.2 of Schistocerca piceifrons. Lineage (NCBI taxonomy): Eukaryota > Metazoa > Arthropoda > Insecta > Orthoptera > Acrididae > Schistocerca > Schistocerca piceifrons. The sequence continues at coordinate 150,882,279 of NC_060139.1, forward strand.
CAAAGACAGTGACGTTTGCACATGTAGCCACAAACTGAATAAACTGCGTTCGCGTAATACCATTGAGTTCATAATTTAAACGTAAAGTATCTTAGAAAATTAAGTAGTATAACTAGTGTGGTGCGAAAATTTTTATAACTATTTCTGTACACTGAAGGTGGTGTAACATGTGCAAGTAAATTATCCCAGATGCTGCGCCTTTTGAAAGTCCCAAGTCTTTCACTATGTTGTTAAGTTCAGTTTGAGGAAGAGGTTTTGATTTACTATCGGTAACACACTCGGAACAGTCAGATTCGCTACCTTCAAGATTTACCTCCGGTTCAGAGACTTCAAATGTTGGTGGACAGGGGATCGGCAGTACTTTACCATGAATGATACAAGATTTTGTTCGTGTTTTTTTGTCGAGTTAGGCTACTTCAGTCATGCAGAAGTAACAATTATCGACGTGATTATTTTCTTCGTGCAATATTATGGGAATAGAGAAGTTCAAACACATTATTATACCTTCACTGTACTTTCTTAATTGATCCAAGCACGTATGACACACAGTGTGTGGAGCAAAAGAGTTGTTACGATATTCGAAATTCATGACAAAGTATGATTTCCATAGAAATTCTCTTAGTTGTCGATGTCTTGCGCTTATCACATAAGTTCCGCATATGTGACAAAATGTATCCGGGCCATTCACACACTGTCTTCCTGACGTTTTGAACACGGCTTTGACGAAATAACACCACTCGCAATAACACGTGTGAATACCTTTTCCTAGCTCCTGGACTCACTTAATTGATGATGTCTGCGGCGACAACGGAACTCCAGCTTTGAAGTTCATTCTCCCCTTCCACTTCACCATCCCTCAAACAAGCGTTGTTATCCTAATAATATGCATTACCCACATAACATACATTTCGCAACCAATTATAAATAGAAAATAGCCAGTAGTATGGTGTGAAGCAGGGGGGGAGCGGGGTATCGTGCAGAAAAAACTGAAGATGATGAAAAAAAACTGATATTTTCGTGTTTAGGTTTGCCAAACTAGTAAAGAACGCCAGTTACATTCCAAACTTCCAGAACCCATGTCGCATTTTGTAACTGCCACATGTTTACTTGTGTTTGATGTATTCTTCTATTGCCTCTAGAATCTGTCTGTGGGGTCACAAGCTAAGTCTACAAATGTTACCGTACGACAAGATTTTTGCTAATCTTCATTATTTAGCATGTTGCCATAAAATAGAAAAAAGTGACTCATGTAAAATGGACAAAGAAGATAAAAAGAGTACAGAAACATTAACAAACTCCTATAAATAATACCAAGCGAACGCTTTTATAAGTATCAGAATACTATCAGAGCTCACTGTACAGTGATCTTAACCATGCAATAGTCTTTCTGGGGTATTTATGAAGTCATTCCAGTCCCCTTAAAATAGTAACGTGTTCCACTACTTTCACCCTTTCGTCACAATAAAATTCCAGACGTGTTCGACCTTTCTTACAAAGAATTTTTTTTTCCTGTTGCATACCAAGTTTTGGCGCGGCAGGGGAGACAACAGATTTTTTTCTTCTTTAGCGGCTGCATGCATTCAGGCCTTACGGTTGGGGCAGTCTGGTTCTCCAGGCCTCGTCCAGTTAGTTCAGCGCGCTTCTAAATGGCAAGGACAGGGTTGGTGGAGTCTATTGGCATCAGATGTGGGCGTTCTAGACTGGAAAAGAAATAAATATAACCTTTAGTGTATAGTTACACTTTTAGCATTTCTAATAACTACAGGTTTTGGTAGCAAGCACCATCATTTGGCCATTCACTCAAGAGCAGCGGTCAAGTTCGCTTAGAGAAAATTTATTTTTGTATGAGAGTTTCTACGAACTGATTCGATGCATATTTTACTCTCTTCACGTTCCACTGCCTGCTGTCTGAAATCGGCACCGCTATATTATATAACACAGGAACAGATGTTTATTTTAGTGTGCCAGTGACATTTTCTGTTGTGTCATTCAGCTGGATATCAATTCTGTTGAAACGATAGCTTCTGGACCACACAGGAATACGATATTCGGCATCAGAATATAGAGGGTGAGCATAAAGTCTTACATTGACTACAAAAATTTATTTCTAAGGAAGTATGCTAGATACAGTCGTGGCGTTCTTTGCAGTTGGTAGTTTTAATCATGAAGTTTTTAGGGATGCACTTATACTTAGGTTTCAAAGAACCTGATTTCTTTTTTCTATCTCTTGTTGTAGGTAGCATAATTTAGGAGTACCGCTCTCACAAAGCAGGAGAAAGAGCAATGGGTTTTGTAGTTATCATTAAACACTGTCGCCTGTTGCGTCTCAGCCACATTTCCGAAGTGCCTGTGGTCTAGATCCTCCGTAGGTGATGAACATCAAAGGGTAGTATGGGAAGTTTAAAGAGACAGGTAGTGTCGGTGATAAGGCAAGAAGTGATAGAAGTGGAGTGAGTGGCCCCACTAGTTGATACCGTGTGTCCAGAAAAATAGGAATGCTCCAGAGCACTGTGGTGGAGGTTTTTCACAAACGGCTGCATTTTTATCATACATGGTGCCACTTCTGCTAGCTTTGCGTCCATGTAACAGGCCCAGATGTTCTGAGCACATGCTGGAACGAATCGATGTAGGTAATGACAACCTACATAACGTTTTTTTCTGAGAAAGTAAAAAGGCACATTGTCAAGATCCGGGGATCGCAGTTACGGGATAGTCGAAAAGTGAATGTTTGGTGTGACATGATACACAACGCAATTATTGGGTCGTTCATTTTCACTGAACCGACTATTACTGCGACAGTTTGTCTGGACAAGTTGGAGCTTTCCGTTGCACCTCAGTTACAGGAATTTCAATCACTGATAGTGTTCCAGCAGGACAGTGAACCTCCACAGTGGAGGTTATTTGTTCCCCAGTTTTCGGATAAAACCTATCCGGACAGACGGATCGGTTAAGGTCCAACAGCATGGCCATCAGGTTCACGAGACATAGCCAGTTTTGACTTTCTTAGTGTGGCTATGTTAAGGACAAAATGTGAAGCTCATCGGTTCCTCATGTGCAAATTCTGAAAACACGAATGCGATAAGCTTTAGAGGCGTTGATGGAAGAGACGTAGGAAAAGAGGTGGAGAGAAATTGAGTGTAACCTAGGTATTCTACGGGAAACAAACGGATCCCATGTGAAAATACATCCATAAAAAACTTTATGAGTTAAGTTACCAATTGCAACAAACCGCATAACTGTATGTAGCTTATCACCTTAGAAATCAAATTTTGTAAGCAGGAAACGATATATTGTTCATTCCGTACAATCGCTTGTGCTGCAGTTCGTAAAACGTCCGCTTTTACTTCCTAGCTTGTTAAGAAATTTAGCTTGAAACATGTAATAGTAGAAGCAGAAACAATTTGAAAATGCTAGTAATTTCATATCTGTAGAAGTAGTTCTACAATGTTACATGATACTCGAATGCGTCGGGACAAAAGTGTCCGATTTGGATACAAATATCGCTGTTCTAATGACGCAGGAGCATCAGTTACCCACCGTAATGCGTAATGCCTGCAGCATTCCACCGGGGTCAGACGAACACCATCACGTGCCCTAGTTGAAAGTGCAAAATCATGTACAGTAATAGGATAGTGAAAAGCGTGCTGCCACACCATGCCAGGTGCTGTTGCTGTTTTATTGCCTTCCACTGCAATGAAAGTATTTCGTAGCACACGCATATCTCTCAGAATTAGTATACTTCTCATTATAGGATCGACACTGCTCATTCATTTCACGTAACTGAAGATTCTCTTCTCGTGTTAAATATAATCAGACTGAGGTCTACCTTTCATTGGCTAGAGACTAATTATAACAGAACAATTACAACCGAACGATTCCACCCATTTATGTTTTACCGTAGCGTATCCACTCATTTTCTCTGACCTCCTGCGTTGTAAGTAGCAGTCCGTAGGTTCAAGTCAGGAAGTTAATCATAGATCAGCTTGTCGAAACCTGTCCCTTAGAAACAATTTTATCACAGAAAATAGATTCATCAGGCAGGTTACAGTTAACGGAAATCATGTGTTACAGATCATATGTTATGTAGTACCTATAACGGCACCTTTTTCTACCGCATTAATTAGTTCGCTACTTTCTTTACCGCATAACTCAAAGTCTTAGTTTCCGCCGAAATTTTTTGTAAGTTTCCTTTGTCTTTTACATCCATTGTCGATTTTCCCTTCAGCGCATAGGTGTGGCTATAATATAGGAGGGAAACGTGGAAAATTTTCTTCATTTCCTTTTACATAATAGTAGACTTATTTTTCTATACGAGCTCACCTCATATTTGGAAAATTTCTTCAACTTCTGTCCAGTGAGAAAGTAGCGGAACTAATACAAGATACCCACCTAACGGCGCTGTAACCGCTTTCTAGGACTCAGAACTATTTGTGGCCACCACACTAATGGAAAAGAGTGTAAGGCTGAGAGGGAGGAGCAAAATCTGGTGAATAGGGTGGGTGTTTTAATATCTTGTACTTGAGTTGCCTCTGTTTTATTTCTGCCGTTTGTGAGTAGGTGCATTGTTGTGATAACACTATTTTTTTATATTTTAGGACATTCTGTAGGCTCCACGTCCTTGATTTTTTCCCAATGGGTCCGAATGACTTAGGCAGTAGTAATCAGTATTTTGTTTTATACTTTAAAAATATCTTGCAAGTTGCAAAAACTAAATGAGCATAATAATTCGGTCAGAGGAAATTGTCCTTGCATTTCTTGGTGCAAGAAGGCCGCCATACGCTCAGAGCTTTCATTGCTGCTTCGTTTGTGGGGTAATATGATGGCTCACCTGAGAGACAGCGCCTTGTATGGCGCCTGTATCAGTCGAGCCGCAGAGGGCAGATAGGCACAGTCAGACAATGAGTGGTGATTTAGCGTGATAGATGTGCGTTGTGTCCAATCAGTAGTTCCAATTAGTAATGGCTGTGGCCGAAAGGACAATAAATCGCAAGTTGTCTAAACAGTTTAATTTGGAAATGAAATTTAAATTTCGTTCATATTATGACTCCTAATGTTGATTGCATCTCTTTAGTTATTGATGTGAATATGAAGTATTATAATAAAAGAAAATTTTCTTGTTTGTTGCCTGAGCATACATTACTGTGAGGACTGTGACCGTACAGAGAGTGAATCATACTCAGGGGGAAAATGTAAAGTTTAATTGGCTAGTCTATATAGCCTCAATAGTAAGAGCAAAATGGCATGATACGGCAAAAAAAGAAACATTATACGGTAATTCATTTATGTGAAGTCGGAGTTGTTTTGAGATTCGTGGTTTTTATGACTTTGTTCTTTTAATATATTGCTCCTAAAAACCATTATTTAATGATTGGTAAGTGGCGTCATAACACGATTTCAAACTGACAGATTGTTTACTGCAATACTACTCAGCCAATGAGAGGAGAGGACGTTTGCTCGGATTTGGTGGGTTGAAACATTGCTTTGTGAAGTCTAAGTTACGTTCAGCGTTCAGCTTGAGGCGTAGCGCCGTATAACGATCCTGCCTTGGAGGCGGCTTAGTGGGACATGTGTCACAGAGCTGGATAGTGACAGATGGTGACGCGAGACTGGACGCACACGTAGTTTATGTATCAGCCGATAGAGGACGATATTGGATAGAGGGACTGTGATTTTAGTTTCGATTGTGTCCACTAGAGTGCACTAAAATAATAGAACGTTTTTCATAAACTGTTCTAGCATTTTCATGAAGTGTTATTATTTCTTTTTGTGTATGTAAAATGTTATAAATGTGTTTTAGCAGTATGAATGATGCGTGAGTGTGGTTTAAGGTTAATATGAAGATAATTCTTTAACGAGTTATGTAGTGGGATTTAGTGTGGGAACATTTCGAAGAAGTGTGGATATGGACGAAGGGGATTTTTGTAGAACAGACTTGTAAAGTAAGTTTATGGTAAAGGGAGACTTAATTCAGGTATAAATAACAATAGTAAATAACTTTATGTATAAACAAAACTTCAGCGTATTAGATAATTACGTCGGTAAAAAGTGCAGTCGTGAGGTTTACTATTTTGCGATTGGTTATGGGTGAAAAGCGCGGACTGACGCGGGAGAATGTTGTTTTGCTATTGGCTGTTGAGTAAACTGACCAGTGGTAAAGCAATATTTTTCGCGCGCTTTTCTCTGCTGGTAGAGAAGACTTAGAGTATTCTAGAGTAGAGTCGAAGCCTAGCCATGAAACAGATCGGACGTGTGTAGTATTAGTTCCGACGGAAATAATAAGTTGCCGGATCTATTAGCGTTTCATACATCAAAAGTGTTGGAAAGTGACGGCATAATTATTCCGATGTGTGTGTAGAAATTTCGGAATTTTTAAGTGAATTTTGTGATGAGAAAAGACATATATTCCGCGTGGCGTATTGAGCAGGTCGGTGGCTAAAAACTGTGACTGCATTAGGTACCGACAGACTTAATATTTGGCGAGCATTATCAATCAAAACCAATCAATATTTTTGTAGCTACTACGTTTCCGGGAAATGCAACACCAGAAACTTTCTAACGTGAGTGAAAGGGATTGTGAGTGACTGTGTTAAGACTAGCACGGGCTTAGCAGTGATTATTGTTCACCTAAGTTTCAGAATATATTAATTGAGGACAAAATTTCCAACCTTTCATTTAGTGTGAAAACTTTCTCCCGAAACGTAGATTAGTGACTTTAATTGCAACCTGGTTCACGTGGAAGTACAGTAGGTTTCGCTCGGCTTCCCTACTGATGATATGCTGAGACAATGTTCACAGGTAGGTGCAGGTTCGTCGTAAAGGGACGGAAAGAACCGCGCCGCCGCAAGCCTTCACCATGTCTGGATGCTTTTATTAGGAGCTCTTAACAGACGTGACAGTTTTGCGGAATTATGACTTAAAAATAACCACTGAGTGTCGCAAAGGGAAGGCGAACGAATGAGAAATACTAATTTTGCCGAATTACCAGTTAAACTTGGCCATGTGGTGCAGCAAAGTGAATGCGAACGAGTGAGAAAGACGAACCGCGGTATATCGGATTTTATGTGTAAACGGCAATTTTTGAAATAACTGAACTCCGCGTGGCGTATTGTGCAACCCAGGCCGAGCAGCGTATTTTCAGAGGGATCGAGTTGCGGAATATTTGAGCGAGAATTCTGTCGCAGGTAATGCGTTTTGTAATCTCTGTAATATTCCCGGTAATGTGTTCGGTCAGGAACTATATTGTCCAAATTTTTAAGGATTTCGTGGCCACTTGTTGACGAACTGCCTGTCGGCTTCTGTCCCGAGTTTTTCGGCCGACGTTTGTTTCATGATTTTTCTGACACGAATGCCTGGCGTTGTCAAATCTTCATCCTCCATTGCTGGTGCTGGACTCCAGTCGAGCTCGCGGCCGCAGATTACATGTACCTGGCGCGCCGACGTCGAAGGGCTTCTCCGTGGTCACTTCCTGTGTAGTTCGCCACTTGCTACCTGCAACGGTCGACCGCTGCAACACGGGAATACAGGATCCGTTCACCTTGAGGCTTTCTTCTTTCGTGTTGAAGCTCTTGTCATGCGTATGTATTTCTATAGTTTCTCTGTACAAGCGGATGTGATAGCTCTTCTCTACGGTAAGAACATCCGTGTCGGCCAATTTCTGTGGTCGGTCTCACATGGCGCGTGCTCAACCTCGTCCGATTTCTTCACCTGCCCTAGCCTGCAATGCCGCTTATGTTTGGTGATCCTGGTGTTGGTTTATCGTCCAGTCATTCCGATATAGAATGGAATGCCATGTATTCCCGAAATTCTATGTGGGTCCTTTTCCCCCCTTTGGCTATCTGAGACACTCTTTGATTTTCTTTGTCGGTTTATAAATTGTCTTTCCGTCGTCTTTGTGCAATATACGGCCGGTTCTGTCCGCCACCCTGGGAATGTATGGCAGAAGGACAATACCCTACATTTCTCTTTCCGATATGTCACTTCACTGAATGTTGAAACTTCTTATGTTAACTGAGTACCCACGCTAAGGGGTCCGTAGGCCCTTACTATAAGTTTGCGACAGCACAGGTCGACAGGACAAACAATCGATAGTGTGTGTCGGGTTGCGAGAGCGAGAGCGAGTGTTGAGTCAGTAGAGTAGAGTGGGACCCAGGCTGCGGGCCGGGCCGTGGGGCGGCCGGTGGCCGTAATGCAAGGCCGTACCAACAAAGGGGGTGGCCATCGCCGCGGTTTAACCCCTTTTGTGTTAGAAATATACGGGAAAGTGAACAAGTACAATTACTAGTGTGATTCAGTGATATTTCAGTGCCGATATTTGTATTTTCGCGTCTACCGCGCCGGCATTATTTGGATTGCAGTTTTGGATTGCAGTGTTGGATACAGTGATTAAAATTTGCGTGTGACGATAACGAATAATAAAAGAGGCCTGTGCTGAGATTAGCCGTTATTAATTTGTACGACGAAGGCAGTGGCTGTCTCCTTACTTTGTGTTTTTGGTGATAAATATAGGTTGTTGATTAATGAAGCTGTGTTGTTGTTCTTCTTGGCACCAGACATATCATTATTACAGCATTTGAGAAGGACATAATGGAATGTAACAACTCCGTAGCAGTCCAATCCGATTGCCAGCCCCATTAGGTACACGGTCACATTAATTATTATCTATTTGGGCTGCTATCAGATCCCGATCGAGCGGGATAAGTCAGAAGATTAAACCGGAGTGTTACACCACTCATCTTCGAAAGTTTTTCTAGGTGCTGCTTCTCGCGACTGAGTGGCTGCGGCTGATATACTAGTCTTGCTCGTGTTAAGAGCGTATTAATAATCCCTCTTTTCTGACTCTGATGGTGATTTCACAGTTTGTGCAGATATGGGTCAGTGTGTGTTAGTTTTCGAGACACACTGTGTCCCAGAGTTTCTCCATCCCCCTTGACCAACACATCTAGAAAAGGCAAACGTTTGTCCTTTTCTACCTTCATACTAAATTTTGTGCTAGATTGGAGGCTGTTCAAGTGTCTTAGAAAGTCATCAAGCTTTTCCTCACCATGGCTCCACACAATGAAAGTATCGTCGACGTACCTGTATAACACCTTAGGTTTACAAGATGCCAAGTCCTGTTATTCGAAATGTTCCACTTAGAGGTTGGCCATCACTGGAGAGGACTACCCATGCCGACGCCCTCCAGCTGTTCGGTTAAGTTGCCATTCCACATAAAATAACTCGTGGTGAGACATGCTGGAAAGAGCTTGGTGGAGTCTTGTGGGAAAATCGAACCGATGTGCTCCAGAGAGTCACTGAGCAGCACTTCGGTGAACAAAAAAACTACGTTAGAGTTGTTCATGATGTCGTCTGTTCCAGGTTTTAGTTTCTTCAGTTTCTCAATAAAATGTACTGAATCCTTAAGGTATGTGTCAGCCTTTCCCACGTGCGGCTGGAGCGGAGAGTCCAAGTATTTGCCAGTTTTTTCGTCGGTGAACAAGGAGCGCTAGTAGTCCGTCTTAATGTAACATTATTCTTATGGATCTTTGGTAATCAATAGAGCCCAGGTTATAGGGCTTCTGTGTTGCGGAGGAGACATCACCACTGTGCTATGTACGCATGAAAATATTAAATATTTTCTGCTACGCAATGTCTGGGTGAAGACTTAAGCTTAAGACTGTCGTAATGTACATAAAAATTTTCATTGACTTTTTGCTGGCGTTACTTACAATCCTTGCTCTGATTGTTTATTACGTGCTGTGATTATTTATTTAGGATTCGTAGCTGAGTTGATGAAATCACAGTTTCAGCGTATTAACTGTAATGAGATTGAATTTTTCCCCTCAAGTTTATTTAAGTCTCTTTCTTTCTTCTTTCATCAGTACTATCTACGTTATGTGAAAATAGAAAAATTGAATTTTTTCAGCGATGGATATGTATATGTCGTGTTGTTTGCATGTTGCGCACAAAGAGATTAACATCTGTGTACAATCAAAGGGACGGACAGATGGAGGAAAATGAAAGGGGGGGGGGGTTGAGGGAAGGGGTTGGAATAACATTCTCGTCACCGAAATTGTGAAAATGAGGACTGTAGTAGACAACGTGTGATTCCAAGAGATTAAGTTCCTGAGATACTGCAAGCGGTTTATGTACGTGGAGAAACCTCTTTGTGACCTATAAACGAAAGAAGTGACCGTTTACTGAAGTATGGTGAGAAATAAGTATTTAGCAAACAGTACTTTCCTGTAGGCACAGCATATATAATAGCTATATGTGTCTTTTCCGTTTAGTAAATGATCACGCCTCAACAACAATGCATCTAGAACTTCATCTCAGTGACTTCTCTGCAGTTAACAGTTAAGCGTTTTGCATAGCACACACAGAACAGTTTCTCTATAGTTCCCTCTTCAATAGCATGTGCGAAAAATTAATACCTGAATCTTTCCTTGCGAGCTCTTGAGATCTCTAAGATAGCTGGTGTTGTTATCAAATACTCTATGTGATCAAAAATATCGGGATATTCCCAAAAACATACGTTCATATTACGGTCATTGTGCTGCAACGTACTCCAATTCAGCGACCTCAATAGTCTAATGACATCTTGAGGGAGTGGAACGGGGGATTCCGCGGGACTCAAGGACTTCGATCGTGGTCAGGTGATTGAGTGTCACCTGTGTCATACGTCTGTACGCGAGATTTCCACACTGGTAAACTTCCGTATGTCCATTGTTTCCGATGTGAAAGTGAAATGGAAACGTGAAGGGGCATAAAAGCGTACAGGCCGACCGCGGCTGTTGACTGACAGACACCGCCGACAGTTGAAGAGGGTCGTAATGTGCAATAGCCAGACGTCTATCCAGACCATCACACAGGAATTCCAAACTGCATCAGGATAGTCTGCGAATACTATGACAGTTAGGCGGGAGGTGAGAAAACATGTATTTCATGGTCGAGCGGCTGCTCATAAGCCACAAATAATGCCGGTAAAAGCCAAACGACGCCACGCTTGGTCTGAGGAGCGTAAACATAGAACGATTGAACAGTGGAAAAACGTTGTGTGGAGTGACGAATCACGATACATAAAGTGGCGATCCGATGGCAGGGTGTGGGTGTGGCGAATGCCCGGCAAACATCATCTAAGTATGTGTAGTGCCAGAAATAAATTTCGGAGATGGTGGTGTTACGGTGTGGGCATGTTTTTCATAGAGGGGACTTGCCCTCAGTTGTTTAGCGTGGCACTATCACAGTACAAGACTACATTGATGTTTTAAGCACCTTCTTGCTTCCCGCAATTGTAGAGCAATTCGGGGATGGTGATTGCATCTTTCAACACGATCGAGTATCTGTTCATAATGCACGGCCTGTGGTGGAGTGGTTACACGACAATAGCATCCCTGCAAAGGACTGGCCTGCACCGAGTCCTGACCTGAATCCTGTAGTACATCTTTGGGATGTTTTGGAACGGCGACTTCGTGCCAGGCCTCACCGACCGACATCGATACCTCTTCTAAGTGCAGCACTCCTTGAAGAATGGGCTGCCATTCCACAAGAAACCTTCCAGCACCTGACTGAACGTATGCCTGCGAGAGTGGAAGCTGTCATCAAAGCTAAGGGTGGAAATGGATTATGATAAGCTCTTATGGGAACGAACTGCTAAGGTCTTCGGTCCCTGCTAAGGGTTGGACAACACAATACTGAATTCCAGCACTACCAATTGAAGGTGCCACGAACTTGTAAGTCATTTTCAGCCAGATGTCCGAATACTCTTGATCACATAGTGTATGTCTGAAGATCGGCTGTTTTGAGTAAACTGGAAATATTTGTCCAACCTGGTAATTCCTTTATTAATACTTACATTTTTTTATACTTTCAGAAAAGTTGTTTCATTCAAGCTAATTTGTCGCTAGAGGGTGTTAGGAGTTTGAGGGTCACTTGTGTAAAACCAAAGACGGTGCTAAGCTAATTCAGTAATATCAGTGAAGGCAGACACACCATTATCAGCTGATTTCTACCTGTATCCGTGGTCTAGGGATAGCGTCTTTGATTCATAATCAAAACGCCTACGGTCCCGGGTTCGATCACAGCCACCGCCTAAATTTTGATAAATAATCAGCATTGGCGGCCGAAGACTTCCGGCATAAGACGTCAGCCTCTTTCTGCCAAAGGCCTTGTCAAGAAGGGCGAAGGAGCGGATAGAGGTTCAGCGCACTCTCTTGTCCTAGGGGTGGGAAATTGCCACTAAAGGCGGAAGAATCAGCAATGATCAACGACATGAGGATGCAGAATGCAATGGAAGCCACTGCATTAAAGACACGTAACGTGTATCCACAGGACATGGGGCCTGTAATTGAAGAAGTGTCATGATGATCTCTCCATTGGCAAAAGATTCCGGAACAGTCCCCCATTCGGATCTCCGGGAGGGGACTGCCAAGGGGGAGGTTACCATGAGAAAAAAATTGATTAATCAACGAAAGGATAACGTTCTACGAGTCGGGGCGTGAAATGTCAGAAGCTTGAACGTGGTAGAGAAACTAGAAAATCTGAAAAGGGAAATGCAAAGGCTCAATCTAGATATAGTAGGGGTCAGTGAAGTGAAGTGGAAGGAAGACAAGGATTTCTGGTCAGATGAGTATCGGGTATTATCAACAGCAGCAGAAAATGGTATAACAGGTGCAGGATTCGATATGAATTGGAAGGTAGGGCAGAGGGTGTGTTACTGTGAACAGTTCAGTGACCGGGTTGCTCTAATCAGAATCGACAGCAGACCAACACCCACAACGATAGTTCAGGTACACATGCCGACGTCGCAAGCTGAAGATGAACACATAGAGAAAGTGTATGAGGATATTGGAAGGGTAATACAGTGTGTAAAGGGGGACGAAAATCTGAAAGTCATGGGCGACTGGAATGCAGTTGTAGGGGAAGGAGTAGAAGAAAAGGATAAAGGAGAATATGGGCTTGGAACAAGGAATGAAAGAGGAGAAAGACGAATTGAGTTCTGTAACAAGTTTCAGCTAGTAATAGCGAATACCCTGTTCAAGAATCACAAGAGGAGGAGGTATACTTGGAAAAGGCCGGGAGATACGGGAAGATTCCGGAATCAGATACTGGATTGTAAGGCGTACCCAGGAGCAGATATAGACTCAGATCACAGTATAGTAGTGATGAAGAGTAGGCTGAAGTTCAAGACATTAGTCAGGAAGAATCAATACGCAAAGAAGTCGGATACGGAAGTACTAAGGAATGACGAGATACGTTTGAAGTTCTCTAACGCTATAGATACAGCAATAAGGAATAGCGCAGTAGGCAGTACAGTTGAAGAGGAATGGACATCTCTAAAAAGGGCCATCACAGAAGTTGGGAAGGAAAACATAGATACAAAGAAGGTGGCTGCGAAGAAACCATGGGTAACAGAAGAAATACTTCAGTTGATTGATGAAAGGAGGAAGTACAAACATGTTCCGAGAAAATCATGAACTCAGAAATACAAGTCGCTGAGGGATGAAATAAATAGGAAGTGCAGGGAAGCTAAGACGAAATGGCTGCAGGAAAAATGTGAACACATCGAAAAAGATATGATTGTCGGAAGGACAGACTCAGCATACAGGAAAGTCAAAACAACCTTTGGTGACATTAAAAGCAACGGTGGTAACATTAAGAGTGCAACGGGAATTCCACTGTTAAATGCAGAGGAGAGAGCAGATAGGTGGAAAGAATACATTGAAAGCCTCTATGAGGGTGAAGATTTGTCTGATGTGATGGAAGAAGAAACAGGAGTCGATTTAGAAGAGATAGGGGATGCAGTATTAGAATCGGAATTTAAAAGAACTTTGGAGGACTTACGGTCAAATAAGGCAGAAGGGATAGATAACATTCCACGAGAATTTCTAAAATCATTGGGGGAAGTGGCAACAAAACGACTATTCACGTTGGTGTGTAGAACATATGAGTCTGGCGATATACCATCTGACTTTCGGAAAAGCTTCATCCACACAATTCCGAAGACGGCAAGAGCTGACAAGTGCGAGAATTATCGCACAATCATCTTAACAGCTCATGCATCGATGCTGCTTACAAGAATAATACACAGAAGAATGGGAAAGAAAATTGAGAATGCGCTAGGTGACGATCAGTTTGGCTTTAGGAAAAGTAAAGGGACGAGAGAGGCAATTCTGACGTTACGGCTAATAATGGAAGCAAGGCTAAAGATAAATCAAGGCACCTTCATAGGATTTGTCGACCTGGAAAAAGCGTTCGATAATATAAATGGTGCAAGCTGTTCAAGATTCTGAAAAAGTAGGGGGTTAGCTATAGGGAGAGACGGGTCATATACAATATGTACAAAAACCAAGAGGGAATAATAAGAGTGGACGATCAAGAACGAAGTGCTCGTATTAAGAAGGGTGTAAGACAAGGCTGTAGCCTTTCGCCCCTACTCTTCAATCTGTACATCGAGGAAGCAATGATGGAAATAAAAGAACGGTTTAGGAGTGGAATTAAAATACAAGGTGAAAGGATATCAATGATACGATTCGCTGATGACATTGCTATCCTGAGTGAAAGTGAAGAAGTATTAAATGATCTGCTGAACGGAATGAACAGTCTAATGAGTACACAGTATGGTTTGAGAGTAAATCGGAGAAAGACGAAGGTAATGAGAAGTAGTAGAAATGAGAACAGCGAGAAACTTAACATCAGGATTGATGGTCACGACGTCAATGAAGTTAAAGATTTCTGCTACCTAGGCAGTAAAATAACCAATGACGGACGGAGCAAGGATGACATGAAAAGCAGACTCGCTATGGCAAAAAAGGCATTTCTGGCCAAGAGAAGTCTACTATATCAAGTACCGGCCTTAATTTGAGAAAGAAATTTCTGTGGATGTACGTCTGGAGTACAGCATTGTATGGTAGTGAAACATGGACTGTGGGAAAACCGGAACAGAAGAGAACCGAAGCATTTGAGATGTGGTACTATAGACGAATGTTGAAAATTAGGTGGACTGATAAGGTAAGGAATGAGGAGGTTCTACGCAGAATCAGAGAGGAAAGGAATATGTGGAAAACACTGATAAGGAGAAGGGACAGGATGATAGGATATCTGCTAAGACATGAGGGAATGACTTCCATGGTACTAGAGGGAGCTGTAGAAGGCAAAAACTTTAGAGGAAGACAGAGATTGGAATACGTCAAGCAAATAATTAAGGACATAGGTTGCAAGTGCTACTCTAAGATGAAGAGGTTAGCACAGGAACGGAATTCGTGGCAGGCTGCATCAAACCAGTCAGTAGACTGATGACAAAAAAAAAAAAAAAAAAAAAAAAAAAAAAAAAAAAAAAAAAAAAGTCTACCTGTATTTTGATGCAATAAGACCTCTTTAAATCATTGGGTACCGAAAACGCAGCTAAAGTCAATAAAATGAACAGTCACTTGTATACAGCAAGGATCAAGATACGATGAGAACTTCTTCCTCATATGTGGCAACAACAAAATTATTGAGAAGAATACTCGCGGGTGGAATTAGCTGTAGAAATGATATATCTCTACCTTACAAGATTAAATGGTATTAATTCTTAGGCCAAGGTGAGGAACTGTTGAATGTAACTGCTATTACAAATGAATATGCCCAATGCATAGTCATACAACTAACTAAGCATTGATATCGAGTATTGCATTTTGATTTAGCATATATCATTAAACCAAGGAGAAGTGCCGTTGAATGTAACTCTTATTTGAAATGAATAGGCCTAATGGTTAGCAATACATACAACAGCGGCTGTCATAACAGATCAAATTTCATCACGTAATACAGCAGCATGCTAAGAAATATGTATATTTTTGGACTCACTATGGTAGTGTTGATGGAATTATTATTATTTTTCAATCACTACTTTAGGAGTTATTTTAATAGCCTTTTAATTATAATTATATAAGTACAATACAGAATCCAAGCAAAGTTTCAAGCACTTTGCCCTTATCAGCTCATTTTCAGAATTTCAAAATTTACTCTTGAGACAACATTTATTGGGTTTGTAGAAATAACTGTACAAAATTACATACTTCTAGCGCTCATAGATTTCGACAAAGAGGTACATTAACGTTGAGAAAGAAAATTTTCAGAAAGAGCAGTTTCAAGTTCACCTCCTCAGAAGGACCGAGATTTACACTCAGGGTCCTATTTCCTTTCAAGGATTCTCGTCTGGTTTCTTGTTCTTTGCCTTCTTTTCTTTTCTTCTATTGACTTCTCAGCTGCAGAGAGGCACTGTAAATCAATCTTTCTCATTGCTGGTTTCTTGCTGTTTCTCAAGTCTTGTATTCACTAGCTTCTAAAAACGCAGTAAATACAATTTTTTATACACTCTTTCTGACCGTGGCATTAGTGTATGATGAAAGCAACGAACACCTGTGCATATCTCTGTGAGTAGCACAAAGATAAACAAGAACGACTTCTTCATAAAGAAAGCAACTGGTTTGTTATTGTTTCTAACATACGGACAAGAGTCACTGATGTTCTATAAAATCAAAGAGTATTATATACCACACCTTTCTAGAAGCATTCCGCGTTTGCTTGAAAGTAATTCACAGAAACGTTGTTCACCTAGCTAGTACTGAAGTGTTGCTTCAAAAGGTGGGGGTGCCTGGAACGTGATGTAACACTTTTAATAACTTATTATGCACTATGAATGAGATTTCATCATTGAACTCTACGAATAAATTTTAAAAAAAATGAAAATTAACATTTTCAGTCAATGTCACGGAATTCCACCTTTAACTTTTTCGTAATTGTAATAAAAACCGGATTTATAGAGTGTCTCCTCCGATAGAGGATTAAATGAATCTTTACGCTAGCTAAGGTGGGCTTTTTGCGGAAAACAAGTCGACTTCAGTTTGGTTTGCTCTCCTCATTTCACCGTGCGCCCTCGCAGATACTTAAAATCACGTTTTCATTTGTGTGTCTGTTGATTTATCGAACCGTTTGGACACAACTGCCTGCACTTCGTGTAAATAGTCATTTGTATCTAATGCGTTACAACGTGCCTTCAAGAAGTTTCCGTTCGAAGGCCGTACAGTCCAGAATCGATATTCCAATCCGGCGAAAGCCATGAGCATCTAGGCAAACATCCACTCTAACCACCAGCTTAAAGAACGCTGCATCACAGACCATGGCTGCGGTTACCAAATGTGTGTGAAATCTTATGGGACTTAACTGCTAAGGTCATCAGTCCCTAAGCTTACACACTACTTAACCTAACTTAACCTAAGGACAAACACACACACCCATGCCCGAGGGAGGACTCGAACCTCCGTCGGGACCAGCCGCACACGGTTACCCTTGGTGCTGCATCACAAGCAGGAGCGCCTGCGGTGGTGTTCTCAACGACGAACCTGGGTGCACTAATGACAAAACATCATTTTTTCAGATGAATCCAGGTTCTGTTTACAGCATCATGATGGTCGCATCCGTGTTTGGCGACATGGAGGTGAACGCACATTGGAAGCGTGGATTCGTCATCGCCATACTGGCGTATCACCCGGCGTGATGGTATGGGGTGCCATTGGTTACACGTCTCGGTACCTCTTGTTCGCATTGACGGCACTTTGAACAGTGGACTTAAGATTTCAGATTTGTTACGGCCCGTGGCTCTACCCTTCATTCGATCCCTGCGAAACCCTACATTTCAGCAGGATAATGCACGACCGCATGTTGCAGGTCCTGTACGGGCCTTTCTGGATACAGAACATTTCCAATGCTGCCCTGGCCAGGATCTATGCACCCATATTGCGTGAAAATGTAATCACATGTCAGTTCTAGTATAATATATTTGTCCAATGAATACCCGTTTATCATCTGCATTTCTTCTTGGTGTAGCAATTTTAATGGCCAGTAGTATTCTTTCCTGCACTGTCCACTAGCTGGAAGTC
The DNA here is from genome assembly GCF_021461385.2 of Schistocerca piceifrons. Lineage (NCBI taxonomy): Eukaryota > Metazoa > Arthropoda > Insecta > Orthoptera > Acrididae > Schistocerca > Schistocerca piceifrons. The sequence continues at coordinate 150,900,176 of NC_060139.1, forward strand.
GAACTCCTCAGTGCGGTCACACAATAAAAAGTTTCACAACCGGTTTTCTTAGTTACTCATGAATCTTCCGGGTTGTATCGTCGTGGTCCATGAAACTTTTCCGTATCTCATGTTTCGTCCTGAACTCTCCTGGATGCCTTCAGACTTGGTGCTGGTTCCTCTGAGTCTTGTCCAGTTTTGGGGACGGACATTGGGGAGAGACCGATATGCCGTCTAAAGTGGGGTGTCATTATAAATCTTCTCCATAGAGCGAAAAGTAGCTGTGTACGCAAAGACATATATCCGACTTAGAACACCTGACGCAAGGATTCAAGGAAACGGCCGTTCAGAAAAAGAGGTAAATAGAATTCTGCGACAAAATAGAAGTAGATCGAAGGACTGAGATAAAAAAGGACGTTGGAAGATCACAGTTTTTGTACTTTTCATTAAAAAAGTAACTCATAAAATGGGTGAGCTTTTACATAAACAGAACAGTGTTCAGACCAACAACGTAGATATGCGGTTTGCACATATCTCCTCCATCAGCAAGCAGTCTAATTAAAACTTTCTCAGTGGTTGGCACACAGGACACACATTCGGGAGGACGACGATTGAAACCCGCGTCTGACTATCCTGATTTAGGTTTTTCGCGATTTCCCTAAATCCCTTCAGGTAAATTCCGGGATGGTTCCTTTGAAAGGACACTGCCGACTTCCTTCCTCATCTTTCTCTAATTCGATGGGATCGATGACCTCCCTGTTTGGTCCCCTCCCCCGAATGAACCAGCCAGTCTGTATAAAACTCCATGTACAGTCGTGGACAAAACGAGCGAGACCCCTCGCCTTTTCGTTATGCTGATCCGCACAGCTTTAAAGTCTGCTACATAGCATAACAGGCAAGGCGACGAAGTGCTAGCAACATACTATGCACAGTTGTCAAATTGAAAAACTATCCGAACTTTGTCAGACTGTTTTCAATCATGTGTAAGATTCAATCATAAGTAAGACTATATTAATGCTGATTAGTGTGTTAACACTACACGTAAATATAAGATATAAATGAAAGAAGAAAAGCTAATTACTATGAACTGTACTAATAAAAATGAATTTCATCTTATCGACATAACATAACTGTTTTAGTAAGACAAAGTACCCCAGATCGTTACGAATTAGCAAAATATTATGCTCATTCGGCCGCGAAACGGTCTGTGTCAACGTTCAGACTAGTCATACTAGATTACCGTATCTGACCTACCATGAAAGTGTGCAGCAATGCGTGAAGATTCATATTGAAATTCAGTTAAAAATCATTCAGTGCCACACTTAAGTCAGTTCAATTATTGACAGAAGAGGAAAAAGTAGGCAATAACTAGTATGAAATTCTACAAGACTTTCGTATTGAAATCCACAGGGCGCCAGGGCAGAATAAAGGTAGCGATAAAACGTGTTGATGGTGCGAGAATTTCTTAAAATTGATTTACTGATAGTCTATGTGCCTCCTTCGAGATTAGAACCGCAAACTACCCAGATCTCCCTTGCAGTAGCAAACACCTTTCACTACGCTAGCAGACAACCCAGGCAAACAGCCCTCTGCTATTACCCTCCACATGAATAAGCCGGCAATTTAGCAATGAAAATGGCAAAATGATCTGCAGTTTCTGTTGCATAGAGCTTTCTGGACACAAAAACATGAATTTTCTACCTTTGTCACCGCTTATGTGACAATCATTCGGAATGTTTAGCGAAATAACAGAATACTGTTATTAGCGAGTAAATTTGGTAGGATAATTCTGCACCACCCCAGGAAATATACGGCTACATAGCTGCCAAACGTATTCTAAAATGTTTCGAATTCCCCATTAGACTCGCAACAGCCAGAAAACGTTCAGTAGCCGAAGTGTTTCCTAAGCTAGCTAGCAATGGGAATCCTCGCACTTCCAAAAATGCGGTGGCATTAATACTGGAATCTGAATTACCACATGTATAGGCAAAATGATTTTATATGCATTCCTGTAAACGTGATTTCGATGAAAGCGTAGCTACGATTAATATGCTGATGTGTCGAATGCAACTAGAACACTTCGAGTAAAGAGTAGGGGGAATGATCTATGCGGCCCTCATCTTCAGTAACTGTCGTAGCTATTTTCGTTGTTAGGTTTTCGTCACCTAAATCGGTAAAAATCGAACCCTACTAGTCTCACTTTCTTGACCGTCCATCTCTCTACCCAACCCTTAAAACCCGTTTACCTCGATTACTGGTAGACATAATAAACGGAAATGTATCACACTTCCAACGGTGTACGGTCCGTTGGTGGTATGAGATAGTGAGCTTCTATGACAACGCAATCTAAAGACACGGCCTTTTATGTAAAGAAAATTTACGCGAAAGATTAACAAATGACTCTAAGAACTATGCGACCAAACTGTTTAGGTCATGAGTCCCCTAGACCTAGAACTAATGTAACCTCCCTAACCTAAGGGCATCACACACATCCACTCCCGGTGCTCCAATCTGCGACCGAAACAGCCGCGCGGTTCGTGATTGAAGCCCCTAGAACCGCTGGGTCACCGCACCCGGCGAAACCCTTTTCATCTCATGTATAATGATAATATATACTGTCTAATGAGGATAAACTGTATTCTCCAGCAACTCAGATCATTTTATCACGGAACTTTTACGAAGCTACGTTCAGATTTTGTTTGAAGTCGTCTGCAATATCCATTTATAAACACCATGGGAACGTCGTATGCGATATCCACTTCCGAAGACGCTGGGAGATACTGCAGTCTAATAACAAGTTGTTAAGGATTTAGTGTTATTGGTCCATGCATGACACTTTATTTCAGTATCAATTTAACGCACCTAGGTGTTTGTCTATGGCTTAAAATAATGAGCAAACAACAAACAGCATACAACTTCGGTATTCAAATCAAATGTAACACACATGTCGCAATTACAAGAAAATTTCGTTGGTACATATACATGACTATCTCTACAGGATTTCTTTGCAATTCAGACTTACGTGCCTGGCAGAGTTTTAATCGAATCACCTTCGGCCTATTTCTCTACTGTCCCACTCTTTAACAGCGTGCGGGAAAAAGGGCCACTTAAATCTTTTCTTACGAGCCCTGAATTACATTATTACTATGGTCATTTCTTCCTGTGTAAATTCGAGAAAAATATTGTTTTGGCACTTCGAACAGATGTTGGTTATTGAAATTTCGTGAAAACATCTCGCGGCAACGAAAATCGCTTTTGTTTTCATGAATGTCACCCCAACTCGCTTATCAATTCTGGGACCCTCTCTGCCCTATTTCGTGACATTACAAATCATGCTACAGTTCCTTGGACGTTTTTGGCGTGCACCGTCGATCACGTCTGTCAAGGATCCCATTTCGCGCAGGAATACTATAGCAGTGGACGGACAAACGTAGTGTAGGCAGTGTCTTCAGTAGACCTGTGGCATATTCTTAGTGTGCGGCCAATAAAACGCAGTCTTTCGTTTGCCTTCCCCACAAAAGTATGTTTGCGATCGTTCCAGTTTAATTTTACCGGGTACTGAGATGAATTGACAGTATTTCGACTTGTGCTTTGTTATGTAACCGAAAGTTAATTATTGTTACTGGACGCAGCTTTCGTGTTAATTGTATTTCTCATTCAACAGAGTACACTCCTCGTACGCCACACGTAACTGTTTCTAAGTATTAAATTGTTACTGAATCGCAACGCACGCCACTTACGAAGGGACCCGCCAAGCGTCATACCCCGATTTTGCTGAAACTTCGCTCAGTGAAAGAGGGTACAAAATAAGCCAACACGTGTCTCGGCTTATCTGCATACTCTCGAATGCTTCTGAGGAAACAGCGGTCAAAGTTTTCAATGCGCTGCTGCTATAGTATAGATACCCTTTAGCGTGTAAGAATTCAATTGAAGCGGTGGCTCAGCGGATACCGTCGCGACTTCAGAAATTGCGCTGCCGGTTGTTCCTTCCCCGTCCCCCCTCTCTCTGAATTATCTACGAATGTTTATTCCAATTTATGTCGAAACAATGTCGTTATTTGTCAATTAATTTACTGTGTAATGAAAGAAGTTTAAAAATTAATGAATGGGAAAATAATGTGAAATGTTCGTGAATGTCCTTGCTACCTTATAAGTTGCAAGGAGTTTCAAAAATATTTCGCATTATTTTCTCATTCGTTTATTAATTTTTTAATTAATTAATTACACAGAACGTTAACTGACGAATAACGACAACACTACCTCAACATAAATTGGAAAAAAACATTCGTAGTTAATTCTGATAGAGAGAGAGGAAAGAATAATAATAAAAAAAAAACTATCTGGTCTCGAACTCGGGAATCAAAGTTAAGAAGGAACAACGGTAGCCACCGACCCACCGCTTCAATTGCATTCTCAAGTGCAAAAGGTATCCACACTACAGCAACAGCGCATTGTTAACTTTGACCGTCGTCTTCTCGGAAACGATCGAGTGTCTGCAGATAAGCCGAAACACATGTTCGCTTATTTTTCCTTCACTGAGCACAGTTTCCGGACAATCAGCATATGGCACCTGGCGAGTTCCCCTCGTTAGTCGAGTCGCTTCTTACGCCAGGCGAGAACTATGTATGCCACAGAGTAAACGGTGCCACTTGGAAACACAGCGAGCGAGGATAAATACGTTTTCCTTCTTATAAGGCAACCTTCTACAGCTAAAATTCACGGAGTGCTCTTCAGATTGCCTCAGCTGTTTCAGAAATGTTTCTTGCGTTAGGCCTGCCGTATGTGCAAAGCGTAAACATTTCATTTGATGTAATATTTATCAGGATAATACATGACAAGAGCGGACCAGTCCCTTCTGAGAAAAACTGCAGACTCTAAGTTGCTCCACTATGTAATGACATGGGTGCGGGCTTGCGATCTCTCGTTTATGCCACCGATTTCTGTGTTACACATACTTGGCCATTGCGTTGTGGCTGCGGTCATGGAGGATGCAGTCCGTTTCCTACTAACGCTGTTTTCGAAGCAGATATTAACCGCGGCAAATCATTCAGTCAACGCTAAATGGTCCCTCTGGCTGAGGCAGACAAGGGCGCTATAATAGCACTGCATGCAGAAGGATTTTCAAATGGCTGTATAGTAAGAACAATGGGTCTTCGCAAGTCAACGGTAGCCAAGTGGATTAGACAAAAGGAAGAGGGTGGTAACCCGAATGGAAGGCCTCGTGGCCGTCGCCGCAAAACCGTAGCTTAGGATCAGCAGATACACCACTTCAGTGAGAACCACCTATTTGTCAACACACGACGAATTCAGCAGACTTTGGATCTCAATGTTAGCAATAAGACTGTCACTCGTCGTCTATGGGAAGGTGAACTGAGAGCAACAAGCGCTGCTGTTAAAGAGACATTGACTGTCTCCCATAGAGAAGCGCGCGTTGATTTTGCTGCTGAAAATGTCGACAAAGCTCTCCAGTTTTGGTGGCGAGTGATTTTCACGGACGAAAAATTTTCTCTGCGGCATCAACCGGAAAACTACTTGTTTACCGGCCGAAAGGTGCTAGGTATGGTCCAAAATATATTTAAAGTTGCCGAAGGAGTGACAGGGAGTCGGTAACGGTATGGGCGTGGATATCGGCCGAAGGTTGTGGGCTCCTGTGGGAAGTGGAAAGAAGCCTTGACGCACACAATTACATATCAATTCTGGAGAATGTGATGTTGCCGTCTGTGACAGCAAAATTTGGCGATGACCATATCATGTTCCAACAGATCGCTCGCCTATTCATATGGCACGTATGGTTCAGAGTTGGTTCGACGACCATAGTAATATTAAGTAAATGCAATGGATGGCCACCTAAAGGAGCTGACATGAATCCCATTGAAAATAATTGGGCAGAAATGGTCTGAGTAATACGAGAAAAGGGACAGTCACCGTCGACTCGCCGCGAGCTTTTTAATGTGAATTACTTGAATCTCCTAGTTATGTGGCTAGAGTTGCGGGCTCAATGCCCAACAGACTTAGAGCCGTTGTGGAAGGCGAAGGAGGCTATACGCGATACTACGCAGCATCAGCAGAGATGTTTTTTTTTTCAGCCCTTAACCAATCAGCTGCAACAGATGTTTCAAGTTATTTTTTACAGACGTATATTTTATACAATTTTAAGGAAATGCAGTAAGTGGAATCTGGACAAACAAATTAATTCACAACAAGATATGTAATGTTTAATTTGCTAAGAGAAGAAATACTCAAGTTATATATTTATGCAGTCTCTAAAAGTACATGACACAGGTGTATATGCAAGAAGGGTAAAAAGCAATTCAGCACAAATGAGAAATATTGAGGAGAAGCTCGCCGAAGAAGGCGTAATTGGAGAAGGAAGGTTGGGCTAGAAGGAGAGGTAAGGAGGCCCGAAATAGAAGAGAACAATTAAATACCCAGTAGACTTCAAGTCGTTGTCGCAGCAGAGGGTGGTTGGTGTATGCGATTCTGAGGCAGTAGAAGAATTGTTTTATTTACTGATTTTTGAGGCTTTATTTTGTGACGGCTAAACAGTGCTGCTTCATGAGACCCACTATTTGTCCAAATGTGGTTAAACATCAGAGGTGTAAAAAATTTTGAGAGGTGCCGAAGTTCTCTGGAACAGTAACGTGTTTTAGATAAGAAGATGATTTTTAGTTCATTTCGTTTTAACCATTCACAGTATGCTATGAGATTCTAATCTTTGATTTCATTTTATTATGTATCTTTTCTTCAGTGAAAGTGACCGGTAGTAAGTTTCAAGATATAAAGAATAATTGGAAGTTTTTAATTTGTGGAATAGCATATTTAACAGTTAATATTTTCAACAGGACATAATAAGACGCAAGTTAAAAATGGCATTGTGGAAGAATCAGGTTGGTCTCTAAAAGGTGACGACGGTCAAATAGCAAATACAAATCTATGGGTAACAACTACTGTTGATGGTGAGGAGGCCCCTTCCGCCGGAGGTTCGAGTCCTCCCTCGGGCATGGGTGTGTGTGTTGTTACTGGCATAAGTTAGTTTAAGTAGTGTGTGTAAGTCTAGGGACCGATGACCTCATCAGTTTGGTCCCTTAGGAATCCACACACAGTTGAACAGTCGATGATGAGGAGACATAATCGATATGCCACTATTCTGTAATTGTATTTCTGAAGTCTATCGTCGATCTTAGAACTGAAACCGATACTCTGTTATGCGTAAAGAATATAACATTTAAAATTTACGTAGCGGCGCAGAATATTAATACACAGTATACAGATCAGGAACCTAATCCCACTGCCTTTAATTTTATTCTCACGGATGACACTGAAACAGTAAATAACAAGAGGAATAACAAAACTCTCATAATCAATATAGAGAATTTAAGTGTCCTGTGGATTCAAAAGTTTGCTATAATAGCGAATAATTGCTTTCACTAACTTCTTCATGCCTACGTCTTCTCAGTCAGACAATGTTAGAAAGTAGGACTAGCAAGTTAAAACATTTTTCCACAAATTGTAAAACTGGACATCGAAGAGCAAGTTACATTAATTACGATGACGACAAACGTTTCTCACTAGACTGATCACTGTAGGCATCCAACGCTTTTATTGTGTGTTACATGCGCTGTATGTGAACTGGCAACGCCTCCAACATACAATACCACTAAGCTATGAAACAACTGTAGCAAAACAGAGCATCCTCGTTTTCCATCTGATGGATAAGACTACTAATTCGCAACATAAATGTTAATGTAAGCAGCAATTTCTGTTGGAACATGCTTCCTGGACCAAATAATATACATTTCTTACGTCTTCAGTGCGAATCATGTAGCAAATTTAATTTAAAGGACATAAAAATATCGACTGGATTTACTAACATAATTATGAGCCACTCAAGAACGTAAACCGATGGTCACATAGTTGTCAAACGTATTCTACGGGGTTGCCATTGTCCATTAGACTAGCAGCAGGAAGAAAATGTTAGCTCAGCTGACGTGCTGCGATAGCTCGTACTGGCGAAGCTCGCGCTTCGAAGACGCAACTACTTCGTGGGAAACGAAATGCCTCAAGCATAAGTCAGTGTGTTGTATTCGCATATCTGCGACTATGACTTGGCGCTAAAGTGTAGTTATGGATACTACGAATGCTCAGATTGCGAATCTAACATCATAAATAAAGACAAGGGGAAATGAATCAGGCGTCTTTCCTCTTCCGTAACATCAAATTCATTGTGGTTATTCTATCTTAAATGAACTGCGCAGAAAATCATTCACCAGAAGGGGAATAGCTTTTAGCAGCACCAGATAATATTAACAACTTGCCGGCGCGGGTTAGCCGTGCGTTCAACGGCGTCATATCGCGGACCGCGCGGACGCTTGCACCGTCAGTTCGAATCCTTCCCCGGGCATGGATGTGTGTTAGGTTGGGTAGGTCTAAGTAGTTCTAGGTCTAAGGGACTCATGACATAAGTAATTTGATCGCATAGTTCTTAGAGCCATTTTTGGATCTTTCGGGTAAATTTTCTTTGCATAAAGGGACGTATCTTTAGATTGCGTTGACATAAAAGCTCACTATCTTACACCACCAACGGACCGTATACCGATGGAAGTGTGATACATTTCCGTTTATTATGTCTACCAGTAATCGAGGTAAACGGGTTTTAAGGGTTGGTTAGAGAGATGGACGGTCAAGAAAGTGAGACTAGTAGGGTTCCATTTTTACCGATTTAGGTGACGAAAACCTAACAACGGAAATAGCTACGACATTTACTGAAGATGAGGGCCGCATAAATCATTCCCCCTACTCTCTAGTTGCATTCGACACATCAGCATATTAATCGTAGCTACGCTTTCATCGAAATCACGTTTACAGGTATGCAAATAAAATCCATTTGCCTATACATGTGGTAATTCAGATTCCAGTATTAATGTCACCGCATTTTAGAAGTGCGAGCTTTCCCATTGCTAGCTAGCTTGGGAAACACTTCCGCTACTGAACGTTTTCTGGCTGTTGCGAGTCTAATGGAGAATTCGAAACATTTTAGAATACGTTTGGCAGCTACGTAGCCGTTTATTTCCTGGGGTGGTGCAGAATTATCCTACTAAATTTACTCCCTAATAACAGTATTTTCTTATTTCGGTAAACATTCCGAATGATTGTCACATAAGCGGTGACAAAGGTAGAAAATTCATTTTTTTGTGTCCAGAAAGCTCTATGCAACAGAAACTGCAGATCATTTTGCCATTTTCATTGCGAAATTGCCGGCTTATTCATGTCTGGGGTAATAATAAAGGGCTGTTTGCCTGGGTTGTCTGCTAGCGTAGAGAAAGGTGTTAGCTACTGCAAGGGAGATCTGGGTAGTCTGCGGTTCTGATCTCGATGGAGGCACATAGACAACCAGCAAAGCAATTTTAAGAAATTCTCGCGCCCCCAATACGTTTTATTGCTACCTTTATTCTGCCCTGGCGCCCTGTGGATTTCAATAAGAAACTCTTGTAAAATTTCATGTGCGGGTCGGCATAACGAAAAGGCGAGGGGTGTCGCTCGTTTTGTCTACGGCTGTACGTGTGGTAAGGTCTCCACTGGAATTACATAAAAAAGCGTAAACACACATCTGATGGAACACAGAAATCTCTGCTGACTGGGGAAAAGAGAAAAATTATCTCTAACAGAGTACGCCACACATTGAGGAAATCTAAATTTTACCTAGAAAGACGAACTATTATGCACAGCTATATAGAGAAGCCTTCGAATAAATAAAAATGTGGACAATATCAACAGAAAAGAAGAAGCAATGGAAGTTTGATGATAAAATCTTCTAGACATTCTTACCTTCAAAAACCATGTCAAGAAAGCCTGCATTAGTACAAAAGCTTAGTGATATCTGGACAGTAGACATATTTATTGGAGAGGACAGTCCGATATTTAAGTTTTATTTTTGACAATGATTGTATCTTCTGATCAACACGACCCCTTTTCCTGACACTAACAACGCTTTCAGACTTCAGACCTTTCCAACCCTCGTATGTGCCTCGCCTAAACCAACACACCCTACCGTCCCAATACCTTACATACCCTCCGTGTCTCATCCCATCACATCTTCAACCGATTCCCCTTTCTAGACAATGAAACCGGCCCGACATCTATGCATCCCACCAGCTATAGCTCTCCCCCTCATATACAACTCCAAATCAAGGCTTCCTCTTCCCTCTCAATTTCTCCCTATCCTTTCTTTCTCGGTACTGCGGCCCTGCCCGCATACCAAACTCGGTTTCCCTTTCTGTCTTCCCATTATCTATCACAACATCTACCTTCATCTCGATAGTTAATACCCAGCGGACCCCATAGTTATACACACACCCTTCAGCCACGCAGCAAACTTAACGTTTCTCCATCCGAAAACCTATTTTGCCTCATCGCAAGTTGTCCCGTTTTATTCTTTATTTTTTATTTTTTTGTGAAAGTACTGCGCTCTTTATTAAACACTTCAAGTGCACGGAACACATTTGTCCGCCTATAAAAAAGTTCTTTAATAAAAGATGTCATCACGGATTTTATTTTAAAAGCTGCATGCCGTTGAGGATGCTTTGTTTAATTTTTGTTATTTTTTTTTCAACAATGAACATGGAAGTACTTATGAGAAGGAATAATGCTGAAATATATTTGTTGATGCATGCGCCGCTTTTCTTGTTGTTATTCTGGTGAATCACTGAAGGACATTTCTGGAATGTGAGAGAATTCTTTCAAGGTAAGTCTTAATGCATTTACACATTTTCATTTTACTTCAAGATCCTAGATAACAGAGCTAAGTATTTTACGAGGGATAAAATACACTCCTGGAAATGGAAAAAAGAACACATTGACACCGGTATGTCAGACCCACCATACCTGCTCCGGACACTGCGAGAGGGCTGTACAAGCAATGATCACACGCACGGCACAGCGGACACACCAGGAACCGCGGTGTTGGCCGTCGAATGGCGCTAGCTGCGCAGCATTTGTGCACCGCCGCCGTCAGTGACAGCCAGTTTGCCGTGGCATACGGAGCTCCATTGCAGTGTTTAACACTGGTAGCATGCCGCGACAGCGTGGACGTGAACCGTATGTGCAGTTGACGGACTTTGAGCGAGGGCGTATAGTGGGCATGCGGGAGGCCGGGTGGACGTACCGCCGAATTGCTCAACACGTGGGGCGTGAGGTCTCCACAGTACATCGATGTTGCCGCCAGAGGTCGGCGGAAGGTGCACGTGCCCGTCGACCTGGGACCGGACCGCAGCGCGCACGGATGCACGCCAAGACCGTAGGATCCTACGCAGTGCCGTAGGGGACCGCACCGCAACTTCCCAGCAAATTAGGGACACTGTTGCTCCTGGGGTATCGGCGAGGACCATTCGCAACCGTCTCCATGAAGCTGGGCTACGGTCCCGCACACCGTTAGGCCGTCTTCCGCTCACGCCCCAACATCGTGCAGCCCGCCTCCAGTGGTGTCGCGACAGGCGTGAATGGAGGGACGAATGGAGACGTGTCGTCTTCAGCGATGAGAGTCGCTTCTGCCTTGGTGCCAATGATGGTCGTATGCGTGTTTGGCGCCGTGCAGGTGAGCGCCACAATCAGGACTGCATACGACCGAGGCACACAGGGCCAACACCCGGCATCATGGTGTGGGGAGCGATCACCTACACTGGCCGTACACCACTGGTGATCGTCGAGGGGACTCTGAATAGTGCACGGTACATCCAAACCGTCATCGAACCCATCGTTCTACCATTCCTAGACCGGCAAGGGAACTTGCTGTTCCAACAGGACAATGCACGTCCGCATGTATCCCGTGCCACCCAACGTGCTCTAGAAGGTGTAAGTCAACTACCCTGGCCAGCAAGATCCGGATCTGTCCCCCATTGAGCATGTTTGGGACTGGATGAAGCGTCGTCTCACGCGGTCTGCACGTCCAGCACGAACGCTGGTCCAACTGAGGCGCCAGGTGGAAATGGCATGGCAAGCCGTTCCACAGGACTACATCCAGCATCTCTACGATCGTCTCCATGGGAGAATAGCAGCCTGCATTGCTGCGGAAGGTGGATATACACTGTACTAGTGCCGACATTGTGCATGCTCTGTTGCCTGTGTCTATGTGCCTGTGGTTCTGTCAGTGTGATCATGTGATGTATCTGACCCCAGGAATGTGCCAATAAAGTTTCCCCTTCCTGGGACAATGAATTCACGGTGTTCTTATTTCAATTTCCAGGAGTGTATTTCCCACCGTGCATCAACGGTTTGAAAACGTCACCGTCCAACAACGTGTTTCATTATTACTATTACACATTTTTTCCCTCAACACAGTGTTTAACTTGAATGTTACATGATGATTCATTTTTTCTTTGTTTCCTTCTTTTATTCTTCCCAAAGTCTCTTCACTATTTGGATGAGTTCCCGTTTCTTTTGCCCTGTCCATATTTTCCCTATTTATTTCTTCCTTTCGATTCAGTTTCTGAATTTTTCTCTTTCACTGGTCGCTTTCCTAGTGATTTCTGCTTGTTTTATGTCTTCAAACAAGCTGGTTTTTTGATTGAGCCGTTTACCACATGTGATATCGGCTTTTTGATGCTGTTGTTGTTCGTTCTATGTAAGTGTCTATAGCGTGTTAGTCGCCGTTTTCTGATCATGTCTGTGAGTCTGCCTTTGTGTTAGTATAATTATTTGGTTGGCCTCTTCATCAATACAGTGTCCCTGTGTTCAGTTGCTGAAATTTTCTGGGGATTTTATGTTCTATTTATTTTGTCTCTCTTCACTGCCTGATGCTCCAGTCTTGGTCGTTTTTACTGCGTACAGTACTCTGGTAATACAGTACATCTGAGTCTTAGGTGTTGAGTTTGGCTTGTCTTGAAATGTTTCTTGTATGGCAGTGCTTAGATGTCAGTTTGTAAGCTTTCTGAAATATTCCTTTTCTTTCTATGTTCGATGCCTCTTTTGATACTCCTTCTCGTATAAATTATCCTGGATGCTTCAATTTATCCACTCTGTTTACTTTTCCATATTTTGCGTTCATAGCTTGTGTGTCGTTCTATCTTTCCATGTACTGCGTTTTCTCATATGATATCTGTATGCATATTTTTACAGACTCTTCATGTAAGTGTTCCAGTGCTTCTTTTGCTTCTCGTCTATTGTTGTTAGGTGTTGCCAGGCCATCTGAAAATGACAGGCATTTTATAACTGTCTTGTTTGCACGTGTTATTCCGTATTGAACCCCTTTTACTTTTTCTTCCCATTGTTTGATGCTTTTGTCCTAGACTATGTTGAATAAAAGAGGTGAGAGATCTCTTCCTTGCCAAAGCCCATTTTAAAAGTCCAAAATGTGACTGCAACCTGTCTTAAATATGTATTTTTTATCTTCACTCTTTTAATATTTCAAATTTAACTTAACCCTTATCTCACGAAGTGAATTTCGTGTAAAGTGTACCATGAGGTGAGGTATCTGGGGAACCTACGTTTAAGCCGACATTTAGGGCCCAAATTATTATTTCAAGTTCAATAACATTTATTTTTTGAATTACTTATGTGTTGTTTGAATACCCTTTGTTGATTTAATTGCACGAAATAAATCCTGTAGTATTTTACTTTTTGTCACACCAAATCACTTAGTTTTGTACAGTTTTTTACACAGTACATATAAACGAACTGTTAGAGAATGTAATTTTACATTCTGAAAAATTTTAGTTTCACATATGAAGTAAATTTTCACATAAAACTAAATTTCAGACTTCAGATTTGCACATCACAATCGCTGTCCACAGATACATAAAGAAAGTCTGCAAAAGTGCTGGGTTCAACATTTTTCCTTATCACCACTCAGAACGCATTTAACTGACGGAAAATCATCGAGTAAAACAGATGTGATTTCAGGCGTTCCCAAAGGTAGTGTTATAGGCCCTTTGCTGTTCCTTATCTATATAAACGATTTGGAACACAATCTGAGCAGTCGTCTTCGGTTGTTTGCAGATGACGCTGTCGTTTATCGACTATTAAGTCATCAGAAGATCAAAACAAACTGCAAAACGATTTAGAAAAAATATCTCAATGGTGCAAAAAGTCACAGTTGACCCTAAGTAACGAAAAGTGTGAGATCATCCACATGAGTGCGAAAAGGAATTCGTTAAACTTCGGTTGCACGATAAATCAGTCTAATCTAAAAGCCCTAAATTCAACTAAATACCTAGGTATTACAATTACGAACAACTTAAATTGGAAAGAACACATAGAAAATGTTGTGGGGAACGCTAACCAAAGGCTGCGTTTTATTGGCAGGACACTTAGAAAATGTAACACACCCACTAAGGAGACTGCCTACACTACGCTTGTCCGTCCTCTTTTATAATACTGCTGCGCGGTGTGGGATACTTACCAGGTAGGACTGACGGAGTACATCGAAAAAGTTCAAAAAAAAAGCAGCACGTTTTGTACTATCGCGAAATATGGGAGAGAATGTCACAGAAATGATACAGGATTTGGGCTGGAAATCATTAAAAGAAAGGCGTTCTTCGTTGCGACGGAATCTTCTCACGAATTCCAATCACCAACCCTCTCCTCCGAATGCCAAAATATTTTGTTGACACCAAACTAAATAGGAAAAAACGATCACCTCTATAAAATAAGGGAAATCAGAGCTCGTACGGAAAGATATAGGTGTTCATTCTATATGAATAATAGAGAATTGTGAAGGTGGTTCGATAAACCCTCTGCCAGGCACTTAAATGTGATTTGCATAGTGTCCATGTAGATGTAGATGTAGATGTAGATGTAGATGTATTTTAGCTAACGCGTTACGTACTTCATTGAAGAAACAGAGACGTCACCGTCACAATTATCCTGAAGTTCTTCCTTTGATGATCCATATCACTGACATCTTTCTCCACCCACTGACAAACAATTTCACTGCACTTAGGGTCGTTGAAACTGACGCATTACTACGAACGCATTTTGTACTATACTGAAGACAACAGGTAAGTATTTCACAAGGCGCAGTCTAGGAAACCCAACCTTGTCTCAGTAAAAGTGTCAGCAACAAAAGAAGAAGACGGTAATGCAACCAAAAGCAAAACTGTATATGGTTGATTATTGAAAGAAAGTAGGGAGGGTGTAAAAGCATACTCCAGGAAGTGACCTTAGAGAATGAGTTCGAAAATTTTCGCGCGACCTAAGAGACCACACTTCGTGAGTAAGGGGTTAAAAAGCAAATAAAGTCAGCTGTTTAATATTAATATATATTTTAAAGCTTTTCGAGGGATGTTGTACCGCTGGTAGCCAAACTCTCAACCCGTATTGTGCGTGAGGGATGAAATAACAAAAAAACAAGGAAAGGAAAGAAAAAAATGATCCGCCCTATCAGTACTAAAGAGATTACACTACCCTTGTCCGACCTCTTTTAGTATACTGCTGCGTGGTGTGGGATTCTTACCAGGCAGGATTGACGGAGTATATCGAGTAAGTTCAGAGAAGGGCAGCACGTTTTATATTACCGCGAAATAGGGGAGAGAGTCTCACTGAAATGATCCAGGATTTGGGGTGGGAATCATTAAAACAAAGACCTTTACGTTGCTGCGGAATCTTCCTCCTCCGAATGCGAAAATATTTTGCTGACGCCGATATACATAGGGAGAAACGATCACAATAACAAAATAAGGGAAATCGGAGCTCGCATGGAAAGATATAGGTGTTCGTTTTTTTCCGCGGGCTATACGAGATTGGAATAATGGAGAATTGTGAAGGTGGATCGACCAACCCTCTGCCAGGCACTTAAATGTGATTTGCAGGGTATCCATATAGATGTAGAGTCAGTCAGTAAGCACTGAACGCTGCTCTGGACGAAACGCCAGGAACGAAGAAGTTTCATGCACAACGACCGCAATAATAGGAAAATGTCTCCATGTGGGTCACGATAGTAACGACGCGTGAAGGAAGATACCGGTCGTGCCAGGCCACGGGAGTCGGCAAACAGCCTCCGTGTTGAGTCGGCGAGGCTGGCGCGGCGAGTAGGAACGGCCTCGCCGGAGGCGGCGGTGGAGGTGGAGGAGACGCCGACATTAGCATATCTTGGCGCCGCCGCCGCTCCGCCAGTATATAATACGGGCCGGCTGCTGTACGAGTCTGCAGGGAATTGTGCATCTTGCGCGGAGCGAGCTCCTCTCAAGGCCCCCGTTCTGAGGTTTAGCAACTGATTAACTACACAGGGAAACAACACGGGGCGAAACTGTTAATTTGATATTCAGGCGGAAGAAGCCGGCGCCGGCGCGCGCTGGAGGCGAGGCGAGGAGCAGAAAGCCGCCGCCCCCGCGCGCCACTCGCTTGTTATTAATCAAAACTCGGCGCCGCCGTGCCACGGGGAGCGCCTCTGTACCGGCGTGATGGCACGTGCTTAGGGTGCCATAAACACGCACACGGCTTTCTTG
Source organism: Schistocerca piceifrons (assembly GCF_021461385.2). Taxonomy (NCBI): domain Eukaryota; kingdom Metazoa; phylum Arthropoda; class Insecta; order Orthoptera; family Acrididae; genus Schistocerca; species Schistocerca piceifrons. The sequence continues at coordinate 150,916,591 of NC_060139.1, forward strand.
CGTGCTCCGCTGCAGTGAGTGGGAGGGGGGCGGGGTGCAGAGTCGAGGAACCAACAGCGCATCGGGCTCTCCCGACGACCTCCGCACTGTCTTTATGCCCCCGTAGAGCCCTCGCTGGTGGTGAAGCAATCACTACGGCATCGTTCTGGGACAACAAATGGCATTGTTGAAAACAGGCTCGTCACAAGTCTAGGGGCCTCCTAAACTATCTACAGTAGTAAATGTCGAAAATACTACTTCAGTTGTAAGGCTTTTTTATTTTTCAGTACTTAAACCAGGACCGTTTTCAGTCTATTACGTGCCCATCATTAGGCGTCATTGTTGTTGTTCTTGTTGTGATCTTCAGTCCTGAGACTGGTTTGATGCAGCTCTCCGTGCTACTCTATCCTGTGCAAGGTTCTTCATCTCCCAGTACCTACTGCAACCTACATCCTTCTGAATCTGCTTGGTGTATTCATCTCTTGGTCTCCCTCCACAATTTTTACCCTCCACGCTGCCCTCCAATACTAAATTGGTGATCCCTTGTTGCCTCAGAACATGTCCTACCAACCGAGCGCTTCTTCTAGTCAAGTTGTGTCACAAACTTCTCTTCTCCCCAATACTATTCAATACTTCCTCATTAGTTATGTGATCTACCCATCTGGTCTTCAGCATTCTTCTGTAGCACCAAATTTCGAAAGCATCTATTCTCTTCCTGTCCGAACTGTTTATTGCCCATCTTTCACTTCCATACATCGCTACACTCCACACAAATACATTCAGAAACGACTTCCTGACACTTAAATCTATACTCGATGTTAACAAATTCCTCTTCTTCAGAAACGCTTTCCGTGCCATTGCCAGTCTATGTTTTATATCCTCTCTACTTCGACCATTATCAGTTATTTTGTTCCCCAAATAACAAAACTCCTTTACTACTTTAAGTGTCTCATTTCCTAATCTAATTCCCGCAGCATCTCCCAACTTAACTCGACTACATTCCATTATCCTCGTTTTGCTTTTGTTGATGTTCATCTTATATCCTCCTTTCAAGACACTGTCCATTGCGTTCAACTGCTCTTCCAAGTGCTTTGCTGTCTCTGACAGAATTACAATGTCATCGGTGAACCTCAAAGTTTTCATTTCTTCTCCATGGATTTTAATACCTACTCGAAACTTTTCTTTCGTTTCCTTTACTGCTTGCTCAATACACAGATTGAGTAGCATCGGGGAGAGGCTACAACCCTGTCTCACTCCCTTCCCAACCACTGCTTCCCTTTCATGTCCCTCGACTCTTATTACTGCAGTAGTACACATTAGAAAACAAGAAAAAAGTAGCACCTTGAATCATTTTTAGAAAACAGCTCGGGCTAGGTGTGGTAAATGCAAAGCGACACCAGACGGTACAACAGACGACTGCTTGCGTTAAGAAGTACGGAATGAATACCAGGACTCTTACATTTTGTGCTTGGACCCCAGATACAGCGATGCAGAGTACAGGCCACGGTGTACCAGTAGCGAGCGTAGAGCACGGCGGACACGAGGGAGGAAGAAAACTGATAAACCAGATTGTCAAAACTACTGCCACCTGAAACTCCCTGGCGGATTGAAACTGTGTGCCCGACCGAGACTCGAACTCGGGACCCGAGTTCGAGTCTCGGTCGGGCACACAGTTTTAATCTGCCAGGAAGTTTCATATCAGCGCACACTCCGCTGCAGAGTGAAAATCTCATTCTGGCTACTGCCACCTGTTGAAGAGAAGAACAACGTTGGACCAACTAACTCGTTCGTTCACAATCCGAATTAGTGATTTGCATGAAACGGAAAAAAAATTACTAAGACGTTGCATGAAATGCGTTAAGAGTACTTTGTGAGTGTTGAAGGACTATACTGAATGGAGGTACAGAATTGTAGAAAAATTTCTAAATAGAAGCCGGTGTCTTAACGGTTATCTATAAAGAGTAAAACACAATAACTTTTTTTCCGTTTACATGAGCGGCATGCAAAATTTTAGTTTAGTGGGGACACATATGACGACGCGGCATAACGTACCATAGTCATAAGTTAAAAGAACATAACTTGTGCCAATTCTATTAAAAAACGTCTCGGTACTAAGAAAAATCGAAGGTAGCCAAACCTTAAAATCCATACTGTCAAATACAAAAAGGCTCTAAGCTCTATGGGACTTAACACCAGAGGTCATCAGTCCCCTAGACTTAGAACTACTTAAACCCAACTAACCTAAGGACATCACACTCATCCACGCCCGAGGCTGGATTCGAACCTGTGACCGTAGCAGCAGCGCCGTTCCGGCCTGAAGCGCCTAGAACCGCTCGACCTAAGAGGCCGGCTAGATAGCAACAATAGCACTAAACTGACACATTAAAAGTAGGAGCAATTCGAAAAACTGCCAACTGACTGCCGGTGACTCAACAAGTCTTCCGTAGTATAAGACGCTACAAAGAATGACACGAATACTTAAATTCAGTGAGGACACAGTGAATGACACACAATAAGATGCCACAGTGATAGGTTACAAATATAAAAATATGCAAACTTCTGTTAAAAGTGATCATATTTCTACTACGAAAAATTAGAAACTGGCTGGACCTTGAAGTCCTAAATGTGGAAAACGAGCATAGGCCGTATAGTAGCTAATCCTAATTAAGGGCCATCAAAGCAAAGGCAAAAATACTGATGCACTTAAGAAGAATACACGTGTAGCGTATAATAATCAGAAACTAGAAAGAGAAGAAAACGAGGCTGGACTGTGTTTGAATAAAGAGAAGTTATCCGAAAGGGCTGATGGTGCGCATGTAATAGCCCGGAACCGGTCACGGCTTATGCACTGAAAAAAAAATAAATAAATAAATAAAATAAAATAAAAATAAAAAACTCACAACTGAAGAAGTATTTTCAACCTCTACTATAATGCTCAGTTGCGGATGTTCCTCCGACGGAATTGTTTGTATCTACAGCAGCTTTATAGTGACACCGAGGTGCTGAGTAAAATCGTGTGTTTAAGGTACAGAACTGTATGGTGAAACGAGAGTCGAATCCGAATGAAGAGGCTGTAAGACGGTGGTCTGCTTTGGACACTAAGAGCGCTGTGAGCTGCGTGCACAATATTTTTTCTGGTATTAAGGATAGAATTAATACATAAAAAATGTACAACGCTCAAGGTATGCTGTCGTATCGCAGATATCTAAATGTAGATGGATGTATGACTATATCAATATGCAAATGTAAAGAAGAACATCCCGCTTTGCTCATAGAACTCAGTAGCTCACATTTTCTGTAAAAGACACAATGCAGACAAGGATTTTAATCTCCAAAATATAATGGATTACACATGATGTAAGATGTCTTTCAATAAATAACGCCTCAATCCTTTTAGATCCTTTAAACGTCCTTTTTTGGGCTTCCTATGGACGTGTGCGAGGTTTCAAAATATTCCGACAGATGACAGAGCTATACTGAACCATCAGGTTGGCGTCTACGCAAGAAACTCGTTACCAGCGACGTACAGTAATTGAATACACGGCGAGAGGAGGAGAAACTGTACGGAACCGCCATTGAATGTGAAGACGAAAACAGTCTTGGTTGCGATGTTGAAATTACGATTTATTTATTCATCAGCGACGCGTTTCTTCACATTAGCCAATATATGTCGTTAAGTAAGTAAAGGATATCGATGATAAAGCTGCCGCAAAAACAAATTGCCCTCGTCACGTTGAAGAAAAATAGTCGAGATAAATACGCGCTTCCTTCGTGCATTAAAGGCATTACATCCGATAACGGATAAAGTTGCCGGGACGCGAAATGCGGTCCAGTGAATATAAGCCAGGATCAGACCTGTACTGTCAGTCAAATGGTAAACATTCTGGAAGCGTTGTTCTGCATCCTGATATCATGTACACACGGCTTTTCCAGAGTTAGAAGAACCGCGCGTCATTGATGCATAGATATATAGTAATTTCAACATTGCAGCCAAGACTGTTTTCTTCTCCTCAATGTACATACTGGTTGCTGCATCACTCCGCCATGAAGTGTAAAATCTCTAACCCTGAATGTTATTGTGGTGTGTGTGATAATGGTTGAGACTCTTGAATATACAGTGGTGTGCTCAAAATAAATTCCCCGAATGACCAAAAAATTCAAGGAAAAGCCACTTCACCTGAAGTGTTGGATCCATTTGAGGCCGCAGGATCGACCATTCTGTCCAGGGTGACGAAACCATTAGAGCCGGCCGGGGTAGCCGAGCGGTTCTAGGCGCTACAGTCTGGAACCGCGCTGCCGCTACGGTCGCAGGTTCGAATCCTGCCTCGGGCATGGGTGTGTGTGATGTCCTTAGGTTAGTTAGGTTTAAGTAGTTCTAAGTTATTGGGGACTGATGACCTCAGAAGTTAAGTCCCATAGTGCACAGAGCCATTTGAACCATTTCGAAACCATTAGAGTGGCAATGGGAAAGTGATGATCAGACTTTATCGAAAAGTGGAGTCGTCATTCTAGTGAATGCGTTACCAATAAGGCCAACCACTAATTCAAAGGGAGGTATGACGACTCTGAAGAAACTCGGGGTTTCTGATGTGATCTGTTGGACAAGAATCCCAAAGAAATCTTGCTCCAGCACGTAAATAAATAGGTCTGGGAATCCTTCGTTGACTCATTCACCCTAAGCCCAAAACATGCGCCATCAGACTTTCATCTGATTCGGATACTTAATGGTTTTCTACGTGGACACACTTTGAAGATAGTGAGAGCGTAGTTCATGTAGAGAAATCAGGATAGGAGCTATTGCTAACAGGGAATACTTTCTCTTATACAACGCTGGCATAAGGCCATATATCGTGGTGGAGACCACACAGAAAATAATACGTGTAAAACAAATGTTGACTGATATTGTCGCCGGCCGCGGTGGTCGTGCGGTTCTAGGCGCTCCAGTCCGGAGCCGCGCTGCTGCTACGGTCGCAGGTTCGAATCCTGCCTCGGGCATGGATGTGTGTGATGTCCTTAGGTTAGTTAGGTTTAATTAGTTCTAAGTTCTAGGGGACTGATGACCACAGCAGTTGAGTCCCATAGTGCTCAGAGCCATTTGAACCATTTTTTGAACTGATATTGTCAACTAATTCTATGTTCTGAGAAAAAATCGTTGTGCGTTAAATATTGAATGCCCCTCACATATTTTGTGTGTAATCCATGGGTTTGTACCCTTTTGCAACTTGAGGCCAACATCTAATTTCACACTATTGATATAATTATTGCCTGTTTCTCTGTATAGTTTGCCTGTGAAACACTCTATCGATGGTAAACGAAGTGTTTTTGATTGTATAGATCAAAAGGTTCGAATTTATGATAGGAAATATATCGTATTCTTTTTCGTTAAGTGTCGTGCAGACGTATCACATATGATACTCGTTTCGTGACTTATCTGTAACGCTGTTGTATCGTCTTTTGCCATTCCGCTTAACTGCTAGAGCTTACATAAGCCGAGGAAGTAGGTGATTTGCCGAGGCAGTTCGAGCAAACGAATTAACATTTCTGTCAACCATGAAAGAATCGATGACATATGATGGGGTGCAGTGTGCTGTCTCCCCTCATGCTTTCAACCGAGATAAACCATAATGACGTGGAGTATCTCTGTTAGGACACATAGGGGAAATGAGTTTCTTTCCACCTGTCTACTAGCGGGAATCTGCCCATAGATGTACGGTATCCTGCATAAGGGAACCACCAGCATGTGGTAATTGTGAAACCGCGCCATTTTTATGTAGTTGTGGCTTGTAGTCAGAGAAGTGGTCAGAGACAAGTGTAGCAACTGATCTATCCTCCATGGTAACAAAGAAAGCGACGAACGTAACATTTTTTTTAAATATATGGAGAAATGTCCGGATCTGCTCGCTAAATCACTTAGGAAGGAATTCCTATTTCTTCCCACAACGAAAAACGCATACATTACCACACTTGTAGCTCTTTAACTTTCTTTTCTGTAATTTTTCATTTTCCTTAAAATTGAATTCTAGCCTCGTTGTCATAAATCTAGCAAGTATTTTACTAATAATCTTTAACATTGACTGTATTACAATTTTATATTGAATTCGATTAACTATTTCATGTGAATGTTAGTGAGACAGAGGGCGAGATTTTAACCGAACTTTAATTCGTAACATGTTAAACACATCAATACAAGCTGTTTCAACATGAGCGCCATTGCCTCCACTGTGATTATAAGTGTTCTTATGTCGTTCTACAGTAGTGTGAGGCCTCACTCCCAACAGCAAAATTGGACAAAGAGTAATTAAAAGAACTGTGTCATCAATCGATAATGCGCTAGTGGCGTCTAGACTTTCTGTGATCAAAGCATACACATTCCACTGCATATTTTCCTCCACTACAACACTATGGTGCATGAGAACGTGGTCATTGATAGAGAACGGAGGGCATTTAAGAATATTATAACTAGATGATCACTCACATGAAGATGAGAGAAGAGTTCACATGCTAGTAAGGAAAGCCCCAACGTAAACATAACAGTAAAACTGAGTTAGCAAACCATTTCTAATTCCAAATAACTTGTAAGCCTGACCATTACAAAAAACAGCGTTAATTTGTGCGACAACAACAACCTCTGTGCTATCAGGCAAAGAATTTATGTAACGGGGTCCAACAAATTTTCTTTTACTTGCGAGGCACTGTTGACAACCCTCTCATGCTTTCTATGGACGCATCGCAAGAAACAACTTATCAGCGACAAAATTATTTTTCATGAGCACATTCGTTAAACTCCACTGTCTTGTTCCTAGTAGAGAACTGCGCATTTCAAAACGTCTATACTCAGCTATATGATTACATATTGGGTTATCGAAGCAAAGTCTACTGCGACGTTTAACAACAAACTCTTAGAATTTAATCAAAACTGTATGTGGAATCTATTTTAAACGTAAGAGATACTTATGATAAAAGTGCAATATTTCTGATCGTTCGCTGATTCGATTGACTCAATACAATTTTTCAGAAACTGTATTACAGAACTCTTGCAACAAATCCTTATTTCGAATGTTGAAACTACTTTAATACATTACCCTACATTATTTTTACCATGAACTGTGAATCGACAGTAAGCAAAGACCACAGTAGAGAATAGGTTTCTAGGGGAGATCAATTCATTGGTCTAATTCCAAAGTTTTATCGCATATGAACAAAGGAAGCTGCTGTGTATTTTTAACATACGGTTAGTTAACTATTTGCGAAAGTTACAATTATTCCGTAGTAACTCGTGATCAAAAAATCGTGATACCACCACGTAATAGTAAACAGAGCGCAACAGCTGAATTAATAATACTAAAATATAAATTTAAATGATAAATCTCCCATAACTTTTAAACTATCACAGACACACGAAATCTAATGTGCAGTTTTGGCATACTTCGTACATAAAATCCCTGTTCTTCTAAATTTAGTGCAAATTTGACTTGTTTTATTAATTTTGCTGAGATGGCATGCAGATATCAGAAGGTAGTTTTGGATCCATGTATAGTTATTACTACATTAACATTCATTCGGACAGCTTCCATATGTAACAGAAAAGATTCTTGAATTGTTGTAAGATAATATTAATGGAAGGAGCTAGCACTCAGGAAGCCAATTCCTAAACTATTTTGTGTAGACAGCAAGCGTCACTGAGAGTGAGGAAAGCCTACACTGTTTTTCTTTCCGCCGGCCCTTGTGGCCGAGCGGTTCAATGCGCTTCAGTCCGGAACTGCGCTGCTGCTACGGTCGCAGGTTCAAATCCTTCCCCGGGTATGGATGTGTGTGATGTCCTTAGGTTAGTTAGGTTTATGTAGTTCTAAGTCTAGGGGACTGATGACCTCAGATGTTAAGTCCCATTGGGCTCAGAGCCATTTTGTTTTTTCTTTTCGTGAAAACCATCCATATGCATGTTGGGAAAAGTGTGTATACGTGCCAGATGACCATCATGAGCGAATTCGATCAGTCCTATCCTAAAAAAGCTAAACTATGGCTTTGAGTGCTATGGCACTTAACATCTGAGGTCATCAGTCCCCTAGTACTTAGAACTAATTAAACCTAACTAATCTAAGGACATCACACGCATCCATACCCGAGGCAGGATTCGAACCACGCGACCGTAGCTGTCGCGCGGTTCCAGACTGAAGTGCTAAGAACCGCTCGGCCACTCCGGCAGGCTGCTAAACTATGAAGAAATGTTTTCTTTATCAGTATGTACTTTGGACACAGCTCTAAAACATGACATCATAAGTGAACTTTGGAACTACTGGTGCTATTCTGAACTCGCAGGTGTGGAAATATTAGGCCTTAGTACGTACAATGAGTGCAGGGAGGAGATAATACCTTGAACCCAGTGACCAAAATCGGTTTAACTGTATATTACCGAGAATGATGATTTAGTTTTGCTACATTGAGGGTTCCGCTGCCTTTGTTCACTTTTTCTGAAACTATAGAAACACTTCCGTCTCGAGGAATGGAGAAAAACCCTGCTGATCACAAGTCACGGTCTATAAGCATAGATACGCAGGAAATCGGAAACATATCATTTGGGCGAACATTTTATTTTATCCAGTCAAGCCCCTTTGCATTATAGTCAATTACTTTTTATTCTTTTACCTAAAGTGGTTACTGCCATTCTCTCTCTATCTCTCTCTCTAATCGAAAGGAGAGAAAATTTTGGATTAGTTGTGATACAAGAGATCAACAAATGTACTTCGGCAAACAATGAAAGATGTTATAGGCAGGATAAAAGAAACTTTACATAGAGACGAAGCAACCATTAAAGAAAAGTCATGGATGCTAATAAGCTACTGTGTGGACTGGAACACAAATAAAGGGAATTGTATAAGCGGCCTAGAGTGCTGGTCGCAGGTAGGTTTGTGGGAACTAAACTTCCGACATGTATGAAAATAAATGTCATATTCAGTATCATCAGTTACGACGTATGACGATGAGGTGTAGACTCTTTCTGCAGTTAGTGTGGAAATGTACATTGGTGCTAGAAGACACAGGAAAACAAACATAGATTGGGTAATTGACGGAACTTTGTTGCTATTAAAAATGAAGTTGTGATGTGCAATATTATAGACAGATGAGCAGATGAAGTGTGATTGTCCATTTCCCAGCCACAAGCAGCGTATTTTCGTGTATTTTCAGTGATAACCGATACACTCAATGATGATTTTATGTGATATGTACAACAAAAGTTTTGCTTATTCAACTTCAATAAATTATAACATTCTTAAATGCAATTGTCATACAAAATAAAAATCCATTTCACTATCAGCTTTAAAGAATGATAAAAATTATATGACAATGAGAAAATTCTTCACTCGAATGTGAAGTTTAATATTTCCCGATTTATCAATAATTTTTGTTTTCAACCATGGTCTATATTTCATATCTTTTACTGTTGTCCACATCTATTTAACTCTCATATTAATATTGCATTTTGATGTAAGCAGCTACTGATACAACGAGAATAGTGGCTGCCATCACTGAAATGCAGGTACGTGCTCATCTGAAAAGTATCTCCAGTTCCAGCTGACAACCACTGGGGATGTAGAGAATCATGTGTTTGGTGGTTCACTTCAAGACGAAATGTCTTGTAAACGAACAAATTAATTTAAGGAGACACTATTTCCATCGTCGCACTGTTGCACTGTCTTTCACTGTAGATTTCGCTGATAAATAATTCACAACCTGTAGAAAGGGTATGGGACTGCGATATACTGTGCTGGTATACGAACACAAGTCTTTTACACATAAAAATGTACATAGAATGAAGGCTTCCACGACCGGATGACATGGCTACTGGTAAACCTTTCAGGACGTGAGGTCGTGCTCCAAGAAACTCTTCTGTTCCTGACGTTTCCTCCAGGACTACGCTGGAGTCAGTCGACAAGACACAACGAAGCAGCGCCTCTGAGGATGTCCAGCGCAGTCTTGGGCGAAATGTCAGGAACAGAAGAGTTTCTTGGACCACTACCTCACATCCCGAAAGGTTTACCAGAAGCTACAACAATGTATGCCCACATAAAACTGTGCTTGGGATACTGTGGCGTCTGTTTCATTTAAACGGCCACTTTTAATTTTAAGAAGTTCTGTGTTCCTCACACTGAATTCATTTTAACATTAATCAATCAATTCACTGTTCACTTTCTCAAACACAACACGATAATAAGTCACTTTTATAACATAATCTGTATTACCATTGTAGTTCGCCATTTCACTCTACCTCTAAGACAAAATAACGCCCTTAGATAATTCATATCCAGTCTCTGTAGGTACAGTATATACTTGCGTTTTGCGATGACGGCTGGTCCCTTCTCATACTTTCAGTGTCTTAATTCTTTGTCTTGATAATCTTCTTTCCTTTTGCGGAAATCTCCTGCTAAATTTTAAGCTCTCGAAATCTTCTCTCTTCCATCTCCTCCCTCTTGTTAATAACTTCAGTATCGCTACCTCTTTTTAAAACTTTAGTATGTTACTGTAACAACACTGTTATGATAATTCGCATGCCACTTCTTCCTTTTGCCTGTTTTAGCATTTTATGTTTCCACTTCTCAATACTTTCTTCTCTGCTTACGCAGTCCGACTATTACTACAAAGAAAGCTGCATCATTTTAACAAAATTAGCACTGTTTTCCACTAATTAAACGACACGCCTCTCTAGAACGTGTTTACACTTCCACGTCTCAGTATCAAACCACCACGTAATTATTTCGGTTCTCTTTCCCACATCTCTCTGTCCATTTTCTTCCAGAAAACATCCTGTTGTCACAACATGCAATTGATTTTTCCAATATTAAATGGAACATCTCCTTTCCTTCCATATTTACGTTTCTGTCTCTCGTCGTCAGTTGACTGTCTTCATTTGCCATTTCTGTCTTAGTAAAAAATTTTCTCGTACGGGACCAAGACATTCTCCTTTTCGTACACATTACGTAGAAGTCACACTGAACATGGGATACAAACATTTATGTTATATAGAACATAACAATGTTTTTACACAATACGTTTAGTTTGAAACCACCTGGCAGATTAAAACCCAGTACTGCAACGGAACTTCGACCTGGGACCTTTGCCTTTCACGGCCAACTACTCTGCCGATATGCTATTAAAGCAAGACTCATAATCCGCCTACACATCTTTTCTTCCGCCAGTACCTAATTCATATCTTTCAGGTTCCGCACAAGTTTCCTTCATACCGTGCAAGACTACCAGTCGTGGAAGAAAGGATATTGCTTACGCTTAGCGACAGCCTGGGGATTGTCTCCAGAGTGAACTTTCTCTCTTCAGCAGAGTGTGTCCTAACTTGAAAGTTCCTGTCAGATTAAAGTTTCATATCAGCTCACGCTACGCTGCAGAGTGAAAATACATTCTGGATACATTCTGATGGCAGCCACTACTCTCGTTGCATCAGTAACTTCTTACATCAAAATGCAATATTAATATGAGAGTTAACTAGATGTGGACAACAGTAAAAGATATGAAATATAGACAATGGTTCAAAACAAAAATTATTGATAAATCGGGAAATAAAAAACTTCACATTCGAGTGAAGAATTTTCTCATTGTCACATAATTTTCATCATTCTTTAAAGTTGATAGTGAAATGGATTTTTATTTTGTATGACAATTGCATTTAAGAATGTTATAATTAAGGAGTCTTGTGAGAATCTGCAATTTTACGCAAGAAAACCAACTCCACTTTGATGAACAATCATACAGCTAAAACCGCGAAGTAACATTTCGGTCCAAATACGAGGGTTGGAACTTTGATAGTGGCAACCATTTATTTACAGCTCGTACAAAATAGATACGTGTTTGAAGGTTTTACTGACCTTCAAAGTAGCCACCAGAATTGTGTATAACTCGTTGCCAGCGATGTGGAAGTCGTAGGATAGTCTTAGCAGTGCCAACTGTGTTCACAGTTCGAGCGGCGCGGTCTATTGCCCGACGAATTTGTAGCACTTCTGAAACGAATGCCGTGAAGTGTTTCCTTCAGTTTAGAAATCGAGGTGAACTCACGAGGGCCTAAATCAGGGGGGTGCAGTAAGTGGTATAGCACTTAGCAGCTCCATCAGCCAAACAAATCAGTAACAGCTTGCACTGTATGTTGTTGAGCATTGTCCTGCAAAATGACGGTCAGGTCCTGCCGAAATTGTCATCACTTCTAAGCTGGTCGTAGGTTGTATTCCAGAAATGAACAACATAGAGACAGACGTGATGACACTTTCTGCAGGATCTGACCACCATTTTGCAGGACAATGCTCAATAGCGTACAGTGCAAGCTTGTAAGAGTATTGTCATACGCTGGCTTGGTTGTGGAGTATCTTTGCGAGTGGGCTCATTTTTGCAGAGTCGAGCATGGTACACGGAATTGTTATGTTGTGATGTGGATAGCTCTGCATGTGAGAGACATTGTTATTATGGCAGTTCAAGTGTTACTGCAAATACTGTTACAGTAAGATGATGAAATATGGAAGAGATTCAGAGGAGAGTGCGTAGTGATGCAATTAAAAATGAGCAGTGCCGCCGATAACGTATTCGCGTATCCTCTCGTTGCGTGTCACACAGCATCAATCATCTATGCCGTGTTCGGTCTCTCAAAATGAACCAATGTGAATCAGTAAAAATCAGTTACCATGAAAGAGTGCAATCAAGTGCCAGTGCCCCGTAGCGTGCGTGAAAACGTACGTTCGGTCATCGCGTTTTCGCATCATCAACAATCAGCTGCACCGCAACGGTTACGCGCAAGCTCGTATAATTGTGAACTGTACTGTAATTTAACTTCATGAGTAGTGTTATATGACTACTAGTGTCAAGGAGAACTGGTACCAAAAGAAATCTGTGTATGCGTGGCGAGCGTAAGAACTTTCGTTCGATCATTCGGCTTCCGCATCATTAACAATCATCCTTGCCGTGTTCGGTTATGTGTACGCTCGTCTAAGTGATATTGTGGGCAGATAATTATCTATAAGTTGGCATAAACACATGTGACTTAGAGTGTAAATAGCGCAACCTGTGATTTTCATTTCTTCTTAGACTATAGATATTCATACCAGACGTAGGACAGTGTTGTGTTTGACGTTGGGTGGCTCCCCTAACCTGCTTGCATATTGAGAAACATAATTTCAGCCCCCCCCCCCCATGAACCATGGACCTTGCCGTTGGTGGGGAGGCTTGTGTGCCTCAGCGATACAGATAGCCGTACCGTAGGTGCAACCACAACGGAGGGGTATCTGTTGAGAGGCCAGACAAACGTGTGGTTCCTGAAGACGGGCAGCAGCCTTTTCAGTAGTTGCAAGGGCAACAGTCTGGATGATTGACTCATCTGGCCTTGTAACAATAACCAAAACGGCCTTGCTGTGCTGGTACTGCGAACGGCTGAAAGCAAAAGGAAACTACAACCGTAATTTTTCCCGAGGGCATGCAGCTTTACTGTATGATTACATGATGATGGCGTCCTCTTGGGTAAAATATTCCGGAGGTAAAATAGTCCCCCATTCGGATCTCCGGGCGGGGACTACTCAAGAGGATGTCGTTATCAGGAGAAAGAAAACCGGCGTTCTACGGATCGGAGCGTGGAATGTCAGATCCCTTAATCGGGCAGGTAGGTTAGAAAATTTAAAAAGGGAAATGGATAGGTTGAAGTTAGATATAGTGGGAATTAGTGAAGTTCGGTGGCAGGAGGAACAAGACTTCTGGTCAGGTGACTACAAGGTTATAAACGCAAAATCAAATAGGGGTAATGCAGGAGTAGGTTTAATAATGAATAGGAAAATAGGAATGCGGGTAAGCTACTACAAACAGCATAGTGAACGCATTATTGTGGCCAAGATAGATACGAAGCCCACACCTACTACAGTAGTACAAGTTTATATGCCAACTAGTTCTGCAGATGACGAAGAAATTGAAGAAATGTATGATGAAATAAAAGAAATTATTCAGATTGTGAAGGGAGACGAAAATTTAATAGTCATGGGTGACTGGAATTCGAGTGTAGGAAAAGGGAGAGAAGGAAACATAGTAGGTGAATATGGATTGGGGGACAGAAATGAAAGAGGAAGCCGGCTGGTAGAATTTTGCACAGAGCACAACATAATCATAACTAACACTTGGTTTAAGAATCATGAAAGAAAGTTGTATACATGGAAGAACCCTGGAGATACTAAGAGGTATCAGATAGATTATATAATGGTAAGACAGAGATTTAGGAACCAGGTTTTAAATTGTAAGACATTTCCAGGGGCAGATGTGGACTCTGACCACAATCTATTGGTTATGACCCGTAGATTAAAACTGAAGAAGCTGCAAAAAGGTGGGAATTTAAGGAGATGGGGCCTGGATAAACTAAAAGAACCGGAGGTTGTACAGAGATTCAGGGAGAGCATAAGGGAGCAATTGAAAGGAATGGGGGGTAGCTTTGAGGGATGAAGTAGTGAAGGCAGCAGAGGATCAAGTAGGTAAAAAGACGAGGGCTAGTAGAAATCCTTGGGTAACAGAAGAAATATTGAATTTAATTGATGAAACGAGGAAATATAAAAATGCAGTAAGTGAAACAGGCAAAAAGGAATACAAACGTCTCAAAAATGAGATCGACAGGAAGTGCAAAATGGCTAAGCAGGGATGGCTAGAGGACAAATGTAAGGATGTAGAGGCCTATCTCACTAAGGGTAAGATAGATACCGCCTACAGGAAAATTAAGGAGACCTTTGGAGATAAGAGAACGACTTGTATGAATATCAAGATGAGCAGAGATGGCTAGAGGACAAATGTAAGGATGTAGAGGCCTATCTCACTAAGGGTAAGATAGATACCGCCTACAGGAAAATTAAGGAGACCTTTGGAGATAAGAGAACGACTTGTATGAATATCAAGAGCTCGGATGGAAACCCAATTCTAAGCAAAGAAGGGAAAGCAGAAAGGTGGAAGGAGTATATAGAGGGTCTATACAAGGGCGATGTACTTGAGGACAATATTATGGAAATGGAAGAGGATGTAGATGAAGATGAAATGGGAGATACGATACTGCGTGAAGAGTTTGACAGAGCACTGAAAGACCTGATTCGAAACAAGGCCCCCGGAGTAGACAATATTCCATTGGAACTACTGACGGCCGTGGGAGAGCCAGTCCTGACAAAACTCTACCATCTGGTGAGTAAGATGTATGAAACAGGCGAAATACCCTCAGACTTCAAGAACAATATAATAATTCCAATCCCAAAGAAAGCAGGTGTTGATAGATGTGAAAATTACCGAACTATCAGCTTAATAGGTCACAGCTGCAAAATACTAACACGAATTCTTTACAGACGAATGGAAAAACTGGTAGAGGCCAACCTCGGGGAAGATCAGTTTGGATTCCGTAGAAACACTGGAACACGTGAGGCAATACTGACCTTACGACTTATCTTAGAAGAAAGATTAAGGAAAGGCAAACCCACGTTTCTAGCATTTGTAGACTTAGGGAAAGCTTTTGACAATGTTGACTGGAATACTCTCTTTCAAATTCTAAAGGTGGCAGGGGTAAAATACAGGGAGCGAAAGGCTATTTACAATTTGTACAGAAACCAGATGGCAGTTATAAGAGTCGAGGGACATGAAAGGGAAGCAGTGGTTGGGAAGGGAGTAAGACAGGGTTGTAGCCTCTCCCCGATGTTGTTCAATCTGTATATTGAGCAAGCAGTAAAGGAATCAAAAGAAAAATTCGGAGTAGGTATTAAAATTCATGGAGAAGAAATAAAAACTTTGAGGTTCGCCGATGACATTGTAATTCTGTCAGAGACAGCAAAGGACTTGGAAGAGCAGTTGAATGGAATGGACAGTGTCTTGAAAGGAGGATCTAAGATGAACATCAACAAAAGCAAAATAAGGATAATAGAATGTAGTCTCATTAAGACAGGTGATGCTGAGGGAATTAGATTAGGAAATGAGGCACTTACAGTAGTAAAGGAGTTTTGCTATTTGGGGAGCAAAATAACTGATGATGGTCGAAGTAGAGAGGATATAAATTGTAGGCTGGCAATGGCAAGGAAAGCGTTTCTGAAGAAGAGAAATTTGTTAACATCCAGTATAGATTTAAGTGTCAGGAAGTCATTTCTGAAAGTATTCGTATGGAGTGTAGCCATGTATGGAAGTGAAACATGGACGATAAATAGTTTGGACAAGAAGAGAATAGAAGCTTTCGAAATGTGGTGCTACAGAAGAATGCTGAAGATTAGATGGGTAGATCACGTAACTAATGAGGAAGTATTGAATAGGATTGGGGAGAAGAGAAGTTTGTAGCACAACTTGACCAGAAGAAGGGATCGGTTGGTAGGACATGTTCTGAGGCATCAAGGGATCACCAATTTAGTATTGGAGGGCAGCGTGGAGGGTAAAAATCGTAGAGGGAGACCAAGAGATGAATACACTAAGCAGATTCAGAAGGATGTAGGTTGCAGTAGGTACTGGGAGATGAAAAAGCTTGCACAGGGTAGAGTAGCATGGAGAGCTGCATCAAACCAGTCTCAGGACTGAAAACCACAACAACAACAACAATTTCAGGCAGGTCGGTCAGCAGTGTGGAGCAGAACAATACGACAGCCACGGGATTATCAGGTATGTGGTGTGGACAGGGCTCACGGTCAAGAAGCAGCAAGCACTTATACCAATTAAGGGACCCCTGCCATTTGTACCCCCCCGGGAGTGTTACAAGCTGTTACTGATTTGTTTGACTGATGGGGCTGCTAAGTACTATACCACCTATTGCACACCCCTGACATAAGCCCTCCTAAATTCAACACGATTTCTAAATTGATGGAAACACTTCACGGCATTCGCTTCAGAACTGCTACAAATTCGTCAGGCAATAGACCGCGCTGCTCGAACTGTCAACACAACTGGCAATGCTAAGAGTATCCTACGACTTCCACATCGCTGGAAACGGGTTATACACAATGCTCGTGACTTCTTTGAAGGTCAGTAATACTTTGAAACACGTACCTATGATGTACAAGCTGTAAATAAATAGTTGTCACTATTACAGTTCCAAACCTGATAGAAAACTTGTTGGGGTTTCATATTTGTAACTGTTGTACGTATGTGTGAATGTGCATGTGCGTGTGTGTGTGTGTGTGTGTGAAACTAAGTCACCTGTCAATGTCAAGGGTAGATGTGAGTGTAGCTACCCATTAGTAAGGTGAGGATTTGCTTGCCACTGAATTGTTTTGATCGAACAGTTGTAAGTAGGCTGTTTATGTTTTCTTATTGGCAACGTTATGTAGCACTCTGTATGAAAATCACTGGATGTGCTGTGTGCAGTCTGTGGCTAGTTTGCATTGTTGTCTGCTATTGTAGTGTTGGGCTGTTGGCTGTTGGCTGTTAACAGCGCGTAGCGTTGCTCAGTTGGAGGTGAGCCGCCAGCAGTGGTGGATGTGGGGAGAGAGATGGCGTAGTTTTGAAATTTGTAAGACTGGATGTCATGAACAGCTATATATATTATCACTATTAAGGTAAATACATCATTTGTTCTCTATCAAAATCTTTCATTTGCCAACCATGCCTATCAGTAGTTAGTGCCTTCCGTAGTTTGAATCTTTTATTTAGCTGGCAATATTGCAGTAGTTCGAGTAACCAAGATTTTTGTGAGGTAAGCGATTTGTGAAACGCATAGGTTAATGTTAGTCAGGGCCATTTTTTTGTAGGGATTTTTGAAAGTCAGATTGCGTTGCGCTAAAAATAATGTGCGTCAGTTTAAGCACAGTCATGTATAATTGTTGAAAGGGGACGTTTCGTATGTCGACCGTTAGCCGAGGATACCTCACGGGAATCTTCTGATCTTTTTTCTTGTAGTTTGTGTAATTAGTGTAGATTTTGTTTATTGCTAGCGCGTAATTGTAGATGGTTCAAATGGCTCTGAGCACTATGGGACTCAACTTCTCAGGTCATTAGTCCCCTAGAACTTAGAACTACTTAAACCTAACTAACCTAAGGACAGCACACACATCCATGCCCGAGGCAAGATTCGAACCTGCGACCGCAGCAGTCTCGCGGTTCCAGACTGCAGCGCCTAGAACCGCACGGCCACTTCGGCCGGCCGTAATTGTAGAGAGAATCTCCTTTGTAGTTGCAGTCTTTCATTGTTGTACAGTAAAACAGGTGTGGCACGCATGTAAATTTGCACCAAGTATTTCGCAGCTGCGCTTGCAATTAACTAGATATTATTTTCAGTGCTATGTTAATGTGCTCTCTTATTTTTGCTCTTCAAATTGTGTTGTTCTGTGTTGCTGTGTGAAATATTGTGACAATAATGGCGTGTGAAAAACGTAATACTAGGCTCCAAAGTAAACTGAGAAATGACAGTGAAGACGAAAACAGTGTGTTAGCGCCTCCATGTAATGAATTAACTAATATTCAAAGTAGTAATTTGGTAACTGTGCATAGGGAAATGGAGTGGGCGTCAAATAATGGTGTAGACAGTGAAACAGGTAGTGAACAGGGAAGCATTATCGATCGATCGGTCGGCAACAGCTCGCCTCAGGAATCGGGAATGACAGAACACAATATTGCAAATACTGTAGACTCAGGTTTTGGGTTTTCACCGTTTTCTCAAATGAGTCAAGACACATTTTCCGCTTGTCAAAATGTGAATGTTGCCGGTGCAAATTCACTGCCGAAAAGCACTGAGGAACATGTTTCAGACACCAGTGCATTGTTATTACAATTAATGCAACAAATGGGACAAAAGCTTCAAAAGTTAGACACAATGGAACAAAATCAGAGACAAGCACAGCAAAAGCTTCAAAAGTTAGACACATTGGAACAAAATCTTCAAAAGTTAGACACAATGGAACAAAATCAGAGACAAACACAGCAGAAGTTTTAAAAGTTAGACACAATGGAACAAAATCTTCGGAAGTTAGACACCACACTTGAACAAACACGTGAAGATTTAACTACTGAGTTACATAACATTGAATCGAAATGTCAAAAAGTCTGTAATAACGTAAAAACACAAATTTGTTAGCATTTTCAACCTATTTTTTTGCGGCATGAAAATGCATTACAGAATCACGAAGCAGCCATAAAAGAACTGCAAATTATTGTTCATGAAAATCATGAGACCTTGCAAGTTAAAATTGACTCAGTTGCATCTACCGATTCGGTTACGCAACTTGCAAAAACTCAGGGAAACGTAAAGGACGCAGTAGATACGATTTCAACACAAATGGACACTCTGAAACTTGGTTCAGAAAAACACACAGAGGAAATAATTTCACTAACGGATAAAGTAGCCGAACTTTCAGATCAGTTCACTAACTTATCTACAAAAGTAGATGATGATCTGAATGACCCAAGACCTGTAGCCTTCACGGACACTGAAGAATATGAACAAATCAGAAAATTTAAACAAAATCAAAATCAAATCAATATACAGTCAAAAGAGAAATCCGGGAAGTACAAGATCAGTTGGCACAAGTAATACAAGAATTACATATTTCAGAGGACACTCGCGCTCCAGTACGGGAAGAGGGACATAGAAATACAGAACAACCACAAAATAATAACACAGGACACTTCGGAAATTATGAAAGAAATTGGCAAGGCGCATTGGATTTTGAGATGGAACCGCCGAAACGAAGTAACAATGAGCGATGTGCGACTCGCCGACACGATGATTTTGACTATAAGCTGTTCATTACTACACGTAAATTCAAAACATTTAAGAATTCTGACAACGACATTCATCCACAAGCATAGCTTCATCAATTCTCTCATTGTTTTCCTCCCAACTGGTCGTTGGAGCACAGGTTAGAATTTATGTGTGGCTACTTGCAGAATGAACCAGCTGTAAGAATGCGATCGGTCATTCACGATTGTCACAGTGAAGGAGAATTTTATCATGCCTTCTTCTCAGCGTGTTGGTCTCAAGCTAAACAAGACCGAGTAAAACATAGCATCATAATGATGAAACGTTTCGAACAATCTGAATTTTCCAGTCTTATGAAATATTTTGAAGACATGTTGCATAAGAATCAGTATCTTTCAAACCCATACAGCCCCTCAGAACTCATCCGCATTTGCTTAATCAAATTACCTGAACATTTACGACATATTATTTTGGCAGGACGTTGCAAAGACGACATTGAAGCTTTTCAGGGACTCTTACAAGAATTATAAATTGACACTGACAATCGTGGAACGCGAAAACAGGAACACAACAATTACAGGTCACATCCGTCGCAATTCCGCGATGAAAGAAATAGTAACTGGACACGACAAGGCTATTCTCACAACACAAATCGTGACCAAAACAGACACCACCCGTATGACAACCGTTGGCAGAGTAGTAATAATTACAGGGAAAGATCACATCTCCGCAGTGATGACTATGACAGAGACAATCAGAGAATCAGATGGGAACCAAAATAATTATTATCAAGGGAGACAGAATAACTTAAGGTGCAACAGTCCAGCGCGCAGTTACGATTCAGGGAGAAATTCTCCACCACGTGACCGACAAGAAAGAAACTATGGAATCTACCGACATGACGACAGACGATATGATCGTAGCGACAGACCTGAATTGCATCAGATCTGGCGGGATTCAAACAGAGCAGTGCCCTCTGTTTATGTTTTCTTATTGGCAACGTTATGTAGCGCTCTGTATGAAAATCACTGGATGTGTTGTGTGCAGTCTGTGGCTAGTTTTCATTGTTGTCTGCTATTGTAGTGTTGGGCTGTTGGCTGTTGGCTGTTAACAGCGCGTAGCGTTGCGCAGTTGGAGGTGAGCCGCCAGCAGTGGTGGATGTGGGGAGAGAGATGGCGGAGTTTTGAAATTTGTAAGACTGGATGTCATGAACTGCAATATATATTATCACTATTAAGGTAAATACATCATTTGTTCTCTATCAAAATCTTTCATTTGCCAACTATGCCTATCAGTAGTTAGTGCCTTCCGTAGTTTGAATCTTTTATTTAGCTGGCAGTATTGCAGTAGTTCGAGTAACCAAGATTTTTGTGAGGTAAGCGATTTGTGAAACGCATAGGTTAATGTTAGTCAGGGCCATTTTTTTGTAGGGATTTTTGAAAGTCAGATTGCGTTGCGCTAAAAATAATGTGCGTCAGTTTAAGCACAGTCATGTATAATTGTTGAAAGGGGATGTTTCACAATAGCATGTTTGGTGGTAGCATCCCAAGTGTTTGTCATCGACAGCTGCAGCATGCAGTCATTCAGTCATACGTCAGTAATATTCAAGAGCGTTAAGGCAGTATTCAAACGCTTTTTAGGTAGTCAATCCGTATAAGCCTGGGTACTTAGGCAATCAGCTTATCGAAACACACAGACCTTCGTATAATGATATTAAACGTTTTTGCATATAGACCAAAGAAGTCGTCTGCTGGATTAAAAGACATACGAAAAGACCACGAGGACGCCTTAATGGAATTGGTGCAGACGCATTAAAACATATTGAGGAGGAACACGGACGCATGTCGCTGCAAATCGAAATGAATGGAAATATCCAGAGGAGGTACTTATCCGACAGTGAATGCCAGATAACTAATTATGATGATGCTGGTGAACTCCTGAGCATACTACTGCGAAATACTGTGATTGGAACAATATCACTAAATGAGTGGCAGAAAGAGGCAAGAAACTGTTCGAAAGCTACAATGATTGTTAAGTGGTGGATTCGGTAGTGCATAATGAGATCTTTAAGGTGGTATACCAAGTATAATCTTTTTTACCGTAATTTTCTATTGGCTTAATATGTTATTTGGATACCCTACTTTTAAGGTTCGTTTGTCTAAACTGTTCCAGAACAGTTTGATCATTTGAAAACGGGCGATTTACTGCATGGGGTCTGGTGGATCCGAGCATTCGAATGCAACCGATGTTACACTGTAATAATTACAGGTGACTATGGGTCGTGTTAGCTTCGCATAGTATCAGAGAGGGCACTGGTACAACTAAAATAGTATTCTGAACAGGATTTCTCTTTTTAACATGATTCTTTCTTTAATGGTAAACAGTCTCAAAGCACGTGCTTGTCTCGCGTGTGCTTGTCTTTCTGCCTGTTTTTTAATACGAAGTAAAACATCAGTTCTTGAAAACAAACAAACTAACGGAGTTATACGGGTAGAAGAAGTTCGAAAAGTAATCCAAATAGTGCCAAAAACGCTTAGATTGGTAAACGGAAGCCTGTTAATCGATATAATTTCGTCAAAATGAGAGTGTTTCGACATCGGCGAAGAAAGGCCAACCGAACGGTGCTGGCCGATTAAACGATTGTTCGACAGCACTACTAAAAGAATAAGCTGAAATTTTAAAAGCCTTTTCTTCCAAAACAACATAGTTTACGTTGGCGGGAGCTATATCTCATGAACATGATGCAATTACATTGTACCTTTTTGTAACTTTTAAGTCGCCGTTTCTCCTGCTGCTGTACATCGGTCTTTTACGATATATTTTAATTTTGATTTCTGGTGCACGTTTTTATAACTTCTTTTCTTCCTTCAAAACATTGATTTTTATCTCATAGTGCCACCATTTTTTGATATCCCTGCGTGCTACGTCAGACAATATCACTAATTTCAAAGCAGATTTTGATATTTTGTTCTAGGTTGAGAACTGTGGCGGTCAAAACTCCCAGCAACCACCCTCGCAGACCTTTTGTCGATGCCGTGTAGTATTCTCTGGGTGCAAGCTTTTACTTTTAAAAAAGTAATACAATCTTAAGTGTGTGCAACATAGGTATAAGGTCAGTTTTTTCGTTATTTTATTGAAAAAGTCATGAATATCTGTTCCAAAATCGAGCGTTACCATGGTCTACTCCCTTAAGGAGCATCCCGTCAATCACTTGTATAGACTAAAGGCTGTTAAAACTGCAACATTTTGAAGGCAGCGTGCAAAAAATGACAAACTGGAGTGAAGCGTCAGCAAGAGACACGTCTCCCAGTATATGTCAGAATTAGTCAGCGGCGGGAAATTGTCCTATCCCGACTGTGGTTTATCGTTTCGCGATATTGGTTTTCGCGTTAGTTAGGATGCGAATATAGAACCGATTGGTTCAGGAGACCCATACCTAGCGCCATGCTGGATCTCAACGTCCACACGCGACTAATGCCCGACAGCTCGGACATATTGTTCTCCCAGCTGAGACGGAGCATGGAGTAACGTCAAATACGTCATGCCATGAGCTTTTTTACAGCAAGAGAAGCCTCCACAAGGACAGTGTGACTACGTCTGGAACATAGACTATCAGAACGCAACTGCTGTTGCTGCTTCAACTTACACGACAGGCAGGCAAGAGTGGCACAACGTGCTCTTCCCGCGCGAGTCCCAGTTTTGGGGACAGTAACACGATGTATCCGAGAGTGGAAGCTCGGAAACACTGTCAGATTCTATCCGTCATTCCCAGCAACTCGCTTGATGGTATGGGATACCATTAAGCTAGGTATTCACGTGACGGTTTTGCACTGTGAGTTAGATTTTGCGAGTAATACGTGTCGTGTAAACAGCGCCGGGAGTCAGCTCGACGACAGTGTCCGAGAAGGGACACGATCTCAGGCAGTGGCGCTCTGCGAGTTTTATCTCTCTCGTGTAAACGAGAACCTCCGTCTCTCGAGAGATGCTCGCCATAGGTCTTAGGGAAAAAAAACCAACTCTACCGCCATTTTCGAGAGAGCGAGAGTACTCGGAGAGTGTTGTGCGGCCATATTGCGTCCCACATTTGTGCCGTATTTCACAATTTGTACACTACCACATCTTAGTAATACATTCTGCCGAACACATTAAATAAACACACGCACGAAACTGCGTGTTTTTGGCCATAATATTTGGTCGTGCCATGTTTCTGAGCGAAGGAATCACCCGTTTTACCTCCTATTTCGAAAGTTCGAGACTTAAACAATACTAAGCTGCAAATAAAACATAAATACAGCATATATATATATATATATATATATTTATATATATATATATATATATATATATATATATATATATATATATATATATTATATAGCATTAAGACACGAAAATTAAAAATGTCGCTGTAGAGATACGGTACTGCCTTAATACCAAAATGTGATTGAAAACTACCACACCACCAACTACGGCACATCAGCTCTGCAAGAAACCACTGTGAAAATATGAAAACTTGTAATGGTATTGTAAGGACAGTCGAGGCTACTGTCGCGATTGATACGTACTATAAGTGAATCCCCCCCCATGAACCATGGACCTTGCCGTTGGTGGGGAGGCTTGCGTGCCTCAGCGATACAGATAGCCGTACCGTAGGTGCAACCACAACGGAGGGGTATCTGTTGAGAGGCCAGACAAACGTGTGGTTCCTGAAGAGGGGCAGCAGCCTTTTCAGTAGTTGCAAGGGCAACAGTCTGGATGATTGACTGATCTGGACTTGTAACAATAACCAAAACGGCCTTGCTGTGCTGGTACTGCGAACGGCTGAAAGCAAGGGGAAACTACAGCCGTAATTTTTCCCGAGGGCATGCAGCTTTACTGTATGATTACATGATGATGGCGTCCTCTTGGGTAAAATATTCCGGAGGTAAAATAGTCCCCCATTCGGATCTCCGGGCGGGGACTACTCAAGAGGATGTCGTTATCAGGAGAAAGAAAACTGGCGTTCTACGGATCGGAGCGTGGAATGTCAGATCCCTTAATCGGGCAGGTAGGTTAGAAAATTTAAAATGGGAAATGGATAGGTTGAAGTTAGATATAGTGGGAATTAGTGAAGTTCGGTGGCAGGAGGAACAAGACTTCTGGTCAGGTGACTACAGGGTTATAAACACAAAATCAAATAGGGGTAATGCAGGAGTAGGTTTAATAATGAATAGGAAAATAGGAATGCGGGTAAGCTACTACAAACAGCATAGTGAACGCATTATTGTGGCCAAGATAGATACGAAGCCCACACCTACTACAGTAGTACAAGTTTATATGCCAACTAGCTCTGCAGATGACAAAGAAATTGAAGAAATGTATGATGAAACAAAAGAAATTATTCAGATTGTGAAGGAAGACGAAAATTTAATAGTCATGGGTGACTGGAATTCGAGTGTAGGAAAAGGGAGAGAAGGAAACATAGTAGGTGAATATGGATTGGGGGACAGAAATGAAAGAGGAAGCCGGCTGGTAGAATTTTGCACAGAGCATAACATAATCATAACTAACACTTGGTTTAAGAATCATGAAAGAAGGTTGTATACATGGAAGAACCCTGGAGATACTAAAAGGTATCAGATAGATTATGTAATGGTAAGACAGAGATTTAGGAACCAGGTTTTAAATTGTAAGACATTTCCAGGGGCAGATGTGGACTCTGACCACAATCTATTGGTTATGACCCGTAGATTCAAACTGAAGAAACTGCAAAAAGGTGGGAATTTAAGGAGATGGGACCTGGATAAACTAAAAGAACCAGAGGTTGTACAGAGATTCAGGGAGAGCATAAGGGAGCAATTGACAGGAATGGGGGAAATAAATACAGTAGAAGAAGAATGGGTAGCTTTGAGGGATGAAGTAGTGAAGGCAGCAGAGGATCAAGTAGGTAAAAAGACGAGGGCTAGTAGAAATCCTTGGGTAACAGAAGAAATATTGAATTTAATTGATGAAAGGAGAAAATATAAAAATGCAGTAAGTGAAACAGGCAAAAAGGAATACAAACGTCTCAAAAATGAGATCGACAGGAAGTGCAAAATGGCTAAGCAGGGATGGCTAGAGGACAAATGTAAGGATGTAGAGGCTTGTCTCACTAGGGGTAAGATAGATACTGCCTACAGGAAAATTAAAGAGACCTTTGGAGATAAGAGAACGACTTGTATGAATATCAAGAGCTCGGATGGAAACCCAGTTCTAAGCAAAGAAGGGAAAGCAGAAAGGTGGAAGGAGTATATAGAGGGTCTATACAAGGGCGATGTACTTGAGGACAATATTATGGAAATGGAAGAGCATGTAGATGAAGATGAAATGGGAGATACGATACTGCGTGAAGAGTTTGACAGAGCACTGAAAGACCTGAGTCGAAACAAGGCCCCCGGAGTAGACAATATTCCATTGGAACTACTGACGGCCGTGGGAGAGCCAGTCCTGACAAAACTCTACCATCTGGTGAGCAAGATGTATGAAACAGGCGAAATACCCTCAGACTTCAAGAAAAATATAATAATTCCAATCCCAAAGAAAGCAGGTGTTGACAGATGTGAAAATTACCGAACTATCAGCTTAATAAGTCACAGCTGCAAAATACTAACACGAATTCTTTACAGACGAATGGAAAAACTACTAGAAGCCAACCTCGGGGAAGATCAGTTTGGATTCCGTAGAAACACTGGAACACGTGAGGCAAACCTACGTTTCTAGCATTTGTAGACTTAGAGGAAGCTTTTGACAATGTTGACTGGAATACTCTCTTTCAAATTCTAAAGGTGGCAGGGGTAAAATACAGGGAGCGAAAGGCTATTTACAATTTGTACAGAAACCAGATGGCAGTTGTAAGAGTCGAGGGACATGAAAGGGAAGCAGTGGTTGGGAAGGGAGTAAGACAGGGTTGTAGCCTCTCCCCGATGTTGTTCAATCTGTATATTGAGCAAGCAGTAAAGGAAACAAAAGAAAAATTCGGAGTAGGTATTAAAATTCATGGAGAAGAAATAAAAACTTTGAGGTTCGCCGATGACATTGTAATTCTGTCAGAGACAGCAAAGGACTTGGAAGAGCAGTTGAATGGAATGGACAGTGTCTTGAAAGGAGGATATAAGATGAACGTCAACAAAAGCAAAACAAGGATAATGGAATGTAGTCTAATTAAGTCGGGTGATGCTGAGGGAATTAGATTAGGAAATGAGGCACTTAAAGTAGTTAAGGAGTTTTGCTATTTGGGGAGCAAAATAACTTATGATGGTCGAAGTAGAGAGGATATAAAATGTAGGCTGGCAATGGCAAGGAAAGCGTTCCTGAAGAAGAGAAATTTGTTAACATCCAGTATTGATTTAAGTGTCAGGAAGTCATTTCTGAAAGTATTCGTATGGAGTGTAGCCATGTATGGAAGTGAAACATGGACGATAAATAGTTTGGACAAGAAGAGAATAGAAGCTTTCGAAAAGTGGTGCTATAGAAGAATGCTGAAGATTAGATGGGTAGATCACATAACTAATGAGGAAGTATTGAATAGGATTGGGGAGAAGAGAAGTTTGTGGCACAACTTGACCAGAAGAAGGGATCGGTTGGTAGGACATGTTCTGAGGCATCAGGGGATCACCAATTTAGTATTGGAGGGCAGCGTGGAGGGTAAAAATCGTAGAGGGAGACCAAGAGATGAATACACTAAGCAGATTCAGAAGGATGTAGGTTGCAGTAGGTACTGGGAGATGAAAAAGCTTGCACAGGATAGAGTAGCATGGAGAGCTGCATCAAACCAGTCTCAGGACTGAAAACCACAACAACAACAAAACAACATAAGTGAATGTGAGCGATTTGTCGACAAAAGAATAATGAAGAAAGCTGGCAGGAAGTGGATCCAATACGAAGCTGTGTGTGTATTTTATTAGACTGCACGAGGAAAGCCCAGTTATTGGATTACAGGAACTGAGATAAGTTTGATCTCTGAAATGGATACAGCTTTCTACAGAAGACATTTACGAGAATATGCACAAGTCAAGATATTAGGTCCAAAATGGTTCAAATGGTTCTGAGCACTATGGGACTTAGCATCTGAGGTCATCAGTCCCCTAGAACTTAGAACTACTTAAACCTAACTAACCTAAGGACATCACACACACATCCATGCCCGAAGCAGGATTCGAACCTGCGACCGTAGCAGTCACGCAGTTCCGGACTGAAGCGTCTAAAACCGCTCAGCCAAAGATATTAGGTGAAGAAGTTTTATAACACAGAGAATCTTATGAACTTATGGTTGCAAGTAATCATCTTGGGACTCGGGAAATTGCCTTTTAATTTCAAGTATCATAGCTGCAACTACAATTTCATGTGGTGTTGTATTTAGTGAAAATATTATTATATTGGCTGTTGAAGAACAGGCCACCAGAAATTTACGAGTGGTTTCGTAAGTCAATACAATTCTATGTTCTATGTTCGAACATGTTTCATTTATTAGATATCCGCCCTATTTGCCTTCTAAATGTCTGTGGGTATCAATATGAGGCTAGTACAATATTGTTTTATTATAATTGTTCAAATGGTTCAAATGGCTCTGACCACTATAGAACTTAACGTTTGAGGTCATTAGTCCCCTAGAACTTAGAACTACGTAAATCTTACTAACCTAAGGACATCACACACATCCATGCCCGAGGCAGGATTCGAACCTGCGACCGTAGCGGTCGCGCTGTTCCAGACTGAAGCGCCTCATAATTGTTACTTTACCAAATATTAAGAGAATAAACGCAGCTTGCGTTAGAAATATTGGTAGCACAAGCAGTCTGTCCTTAACACTAGCCGCTTTACGTGTAATAGTATTAGTATCTAGATTAGCGATTAAGGGTCCAATTATAAAGAGTATTTCTTTCATCTCAATCCCTGTCGTCTTGTATATTTTCGGTATTGTTGTGGATTTCCATACAATCTCTAGATTGATATTCTCGCATGCTACAAAATCCTCCCACAGCCTAATCCGCTGTGTTATCCAACACGAAGACGACCGTTCACGTGTTTTCTTTGCCACTAAAAGTATTAAAACTGCAGCTGCAGCCTACTTCCATCCTAAACTTTTCCTTTACACGCAGAACTACGACAGAAAATCCTCGCGGAGGGTAATTTCTCGGCTCTCACAGGCACTCTCAGCCTGCTACTCGTATGAGTCTCAGACACTGGCAGAAAGGACTGGCAACGAGCTATCAGACAATAATTATCAGGGAAAATTCGTCCCAAATCTAAATGATTCTGCGAGTACTGTCTGAGAGTACCAAACTGTCCGATTGTAGAAGGGTCTAATGTGTGGCCCAGCCATGAAGTACACAGCACGATCACTGCTGATGCCCGCAGATGGTAATTTGGATAGTGGTTGTTATAATTCTGAAATGTTAAACGGGTAGTTGGCTGTATCGTCGAGTTCTCCGTGACGTTATATTTCAGCAAGATAATGCAAGACCGACTGTTAACCGTGGTGTGGGGATACACCGTGATACGAAGAATTTTTGACTGGTCGGCATGTTCTCCGGATCTCTCAACGATTGAGTACATCTGGTCATGTATTCCCTGGAGGCGGGCCCTCTACCACTCGATAGCCAATGCAGCTGACAGCTCAGGCACAGCGTTGAAGCGGCGTGGAATGACGTATCCATGTCTGTCATCCAACCTCATGTCCACTAGATGCACAGTCGACTTAGAGCCTTGTTCCTGCCAGAAATGGAAGCTTTTTTTTATTAAATTTCGTGCCGTATATATCCCCAAACAACCGAAAGATTTAACCATCTATTCTTTCTACTACTCTGAATACAAACAATAAGTAAATGTTATTTACTTGCTATTCTCTGGGCGATGCAATTTTAATCGTCAACAGTGTAAATTGCTCGAAAACGAATAACTAGGAGCTACATGAACGGCTATTCATCGTCCTCCGACACTAACTATAGTGTGAATCTCACGGAGAAGAAGGCTAGAGGCTTCCACTTTTCCTTTCAGCACATTGTTGTCTACTACTTTTGTTAAATACTATTTCAGAGTATTGACTAAAGACTTGTTGATCCGTTCACTCCATAACATACGAATCACAAACATTATTTCTTCAGTGGCAATCTCTCCAGCACTTTATTTCCGAGGTCTTGATGGAGGAACTTCACTGGAATGTAGTGGCCATTTCATCCGGTCCACTGCTTTCCTTACTTTGGAGAAGCATAAAGTGAACCGTTCATTAGTAGCAAATAATAATAAAGCTATCTTTTGGTTCTACTTTTTTATTTATACTAAAATAACATTTTATTAATGTAAATACTGGTTCTATAGTTTTTCTTTTAATTTTGACGACACTTGTTATATTACAGTACATAGAAACTGGAGAGATCTCAGTAAAGACGTGTCACATAGCCCTTTGCGGTTTGTATAAGCTAAAATCCGTTATAAACCTACTTCAGTTTCCGTTGTGACGAGACGAAACTACTTTTGTCTGGCCACAGCTGTGGATACTTTGATTTCTCTGGTTGGAAGCTCATTAAATTAGAACACAAGAAATATTAGTTCACTTTATTACATAAACGAATAAATTATTTACTTTGACACACTTCTTCGACAAAGAAGTGCTTCATAAATGACAACTGTCATTTATTGTGAAAGCGTCACTTGTTGCACTAGCTAACAAACTTTTCTCTTGAGTACAAAATGCAGCGTTTACGAAAGTACATTTCATCAGAAACGTTAACAGCTCGTTCTCGTTAGTCCTACACCACTATGTTGACTGCCATAGCTGAGGTCTTGAACTAGGACAGAGCTCTTGCTTCCCATTGGTTGTTGCGGATTGCAGCGAGCCCTCATTAATATCTGTGGCATCGGTTCGCGTTGCTGACTTTGCTGTGGCACCGCCATCTCTGGGCTGCACCCCAACTTCCTCATTATTCGTTATTACACAACACCTGGTTTCCATAAACGTTCCACTCTGTGCTACCACCCTCATGTAATAATACCAAGCTGTATACAGTAAATAAGATATTTCTACATGAATTGTTATAACTAATGAACTATTAGTGTTGTTAAATCAATGCTGCAGCATTAATCATACGAACTACAAGATCTTTTAGTGATGAGGTGAAGTTGGTAAACAGAAATTGCAGTTTTCTCAGTTCTACCGAACGAAGTTAAGACTGTGCCCCCTGATTAAAGGAGAACGGCATTCAAATATCAATTAGATCTACATCTACATTTCCAAGGACACTCTGCAAATCATGTGAGTGGGAGGAGTTTCATCGAACCACCTTCACAATAATTCTTTATTACTCCACTGTCTACCTGCGTGCAGGAAAAACGAACACCTATATCCTACCGTGCGACCTCTTATTTCAATTATTTTATAATGATGATCGTTTCTCCCTGTGTAGGTCGGCGTCAACAAAATATTTTCGAATCCAGGGGAGAATGTCGGTGATTGAAGTTTTTTGAGAAGATTCCGCCGCAACGATAAACGTCTTTGTTTTAATGGTTTCCATACAAAATTCTGTAACATCTCCGTGACATTCTCTCCCCTATTTATCGATGATACAAAACGTGATTTCTTCTTTTGACTTTCTCGATGTATTCCTTTCATCATAGCCGGCCGAAGTGGCCGTGTGGTTAAAGGCGCTGCAGTCTGGAACCGCAAGACCGCTACGGTCGCAGGTTCGAATCCTGCCTCGGGCATGGATGTTTGTGATGTCCTTAGGTTAGTTAGGTTTACCTAGTTCTAAGTTCTAGGGGACTAATGACCTCAGCAGTTGAGTCCCATAGTCCTCAGAGCCATTTGAACCATTTGAGCCTTTCATCATACCTGGTAAGGACCCCACACCGCGTAGCAGTACTCCAAAAGAGGACGGACAAGCCTAGTTAAGGCAGTCCCTTTGGTAGATCTGTTGCGTCTTGTGAATGTTCTGCCAATAAATCGTAGTCTTTGGTTCGCCTTCCTCCCAACATTTTCTATGTGTTCTTTTCAATTGGAGTTGCTCGTAATAGTAATTCCTAGGTATTTAGTCGAATTTATGGGCTTTAGATTTGACTGATTTATCGTGTAACCGAAGCTTAACGGATTCCCTGTAGCACTCCTGTGGATGACCTCACATGTTTCATTACTTATGTCACTGCCAATTTTCGCACCATACAGATAACTTTTCTAAACCGTTTTTCAGTTTGTTTTGATCTTCTGATGACTCTACTAGACGATGAATGACTGCATCATCTGCAAACATCCTAAGACGGCTGCTCAGGCTGTCTCGTAAATCGTTTATATAGAGAAGGAACAGTAGAAGGCCTATCAAACTCCCTTGGGGAACGCCAGAAATCACTTCCGTTTTAAAAGATGACTTTTAGTAATTTACTAAGAACTGTAACCTCTCCTACATGAAATCACGAATTCAGTCGCATAACAGAGACGACACTCCACACGCATGCAATTTCATTGCAAGCCCCTTATGAGTACAGTGTCAAAACCCTTCTGGAAATCTAGAAATACGGAATCAATTTAAAATCCCGTGTCAATAGCACTCAACACTTCGTGTTAGTAGCTAGTCACGTTTCACAAGAGAAAGATGTTTCCTAAATCCGTGTTGACTGTGTATCAATAGACCGTTCTCAAAAATTAGTGTGAATTCCTAAGGGACCAAACTGCTTAGTCATCGGTCCCTAGACTTACACACTACTTACACTAACTTAAACTAACTTGTGCTAAGAACAACACACACACACATGCCCGATGGAGGATTCGAACCTCCGGCGGGAGTGGCTGCACAGTCCGTGACATGCGTGATGCCTCCTCAAACCGTGCGGCTACTCCGCGCGGCTAGACTGTTCTCTTGGAGGTAATTCATAGTCTTTGAACACAATATATGTTCCAAAATCCTACCTCATGTCGACGTTAATGATATAGGCCTGTAATTTAGTGGTTTACTCCTATTGCCTTTCTTTAATATTGGTGTGAACTGTACAAGTTTCCTGTCTTGCGATACGGATCTCTCGTCGAGCGAGCAGTTGTATATGATTGTAACGTGTGCAGCTATTGTATCAGCATACTCTGAAAGGAACCTAAATGGTATACAGTCTGGACGGGAAGACTTGCTCTTATTAGGTGATTTAAGTTGCTTCACTACTCCGAGGATATCTATTTCTATGTTACTCACGTTGGTAGCTCTTCTTGTTTCGAATCCTGGAATACTTACTTGGTCTTCTTTGGTGAAGGAATGTCGGAAGGCTATGCGTTTATGAAACCTGCCTTAGCAGCACTGTCATCGATAATATTTCCATTGCTATCGAGCAGAGAAGGCATTGATTGTGTCAAGTTTTCTTTGAACCGTTCAGCAACTGAATCATTTGCGTTGGGAGGTTGGTAAAAGGATCCTATTATTATTTTATTCCGGTTGGCAAGAATGGTTTCTGCCCATACTAATTTATCTTTTAAGCCGTCACTTCTATTTTATTCCTCTTATCGACGAATATCGGTAGTTAGTACTTGCTGTAGTCTGGACGATTAGTAAAATTAGACATCTGACATTACTAAGTAACCAGTTACAGAGGGCCAACTTACTCCTAAGGTACAGGAGCCGATAACTAAAGTTCTGACCGAGAGCCTACTACACGTGCCCTATCTAGTCACCCACATTATTGTATGATCCTGTCCCATCGAAAATATTCTATTAATACTGCAGAGATCGAAATACGTAAATACCTTTATACGACACAGTTCATTTTTACCCACTTTAAAATCATGTAACCAGTCCATACTTCTTCGGACCGCTCGTATTCTACAATTGTAATAACTCATCTGCACTACGTGATCAAAAATATACGGAAATTTGGCTGAAAATGACTTACGAGTTCATGGCACCCTCCATCGGTAATGCTGGAATTCAGTTGGCCCATCCTAAGCCTTAATGACAGCTTCCTCTCTCTTAGGCATACGTTCAGTCAGGTGCTGGAAGGTTTCTTGGGGAATGGCAGCCCATTCTTCAAGGAGTGCTGCACTTAGAAGAGGTATCGATGTCGGTCACTGAGGCCTGGCACGAAGTCGGCGATCCAAAACATCCCAAAGGTGTTCTATAGGATTTAGGTCAGGACTCTGTGTAGGTCAGTCCATTTCAGGCATGTTAGCATGTTATTGTCGTGTAACCACTCCGCCACAGGCCGTGTTTTACGAACAGGTGCTCGATCGTGTTGAAAGATACAATCCCCCATCCTCGAATTGCTCTTCAACAGTGGCAAGGAAGAAGGAGCTTAAAACATCGATGTAGGCCTGTGTTGTGATATTGCGACGCAAAACAACAAGGGGTGCAAGTCCCCTCCATGAAAAAAACGACCACACCATAACAACACCGCCTCCTAATTTTACTTCTGTCTGTACACACGCTGGCATATGATGTTCACCAGGCATTCGCCACACCCACACCCTGCCATCGGATCGCCACGTTGTGAAAGGTAATTAGTCACTCCACACAACGTTTTTCCACTGTTCAATCATCCAGTGTTTACGGTCCTTACACCAAGCGAAGTGTCGTTTGGCATTTACTTACATGATGTGTGGCTTATGAGCAGCTTCTCGACTGTGAAATCCAAGTTTTCTCACCTTCCGCCTAACTGTCACAGTACTTGCAGTGGATCCTCAGGCAGTTTAGAATTCCTGTGTGATGGTCTGGATAGATATCTGCCTATTGCACATTACTACCATCTTTAACTGTCGGCGGTCTCTGTCATTCAACAGATGAGGTCAGCCTATACGCTTTTGTGCTGTACGTGTACCTTCACGTTTCCATTTCACTATCACAACGGAAACAGTGGAACTAGAGATGTTTAGGAGTGTGGAAATTTCGCATACATTCGTATGGCACTAGTAACATTCAATCACCCGACGACGTTCGAAGCCCGTGAGTTCCGCAGAGCGCCCCATTGTGCTCTCTCACGATGTCTAATGACATGGAGTATCTGACAGCAGGTGGCAGAACAATGCACCTAATATGAAAAACGTACGTTTTTAGGGGTGTCCTGATACTTTTTATCACATAGTGTATCACGAGCTTTTACAAGTTTACGATTGCCGTTTCATAACTCTACAGACTCCTTTCGTCACATGACAACTCTTCTGGATACTAAATATAATTACAAGGTTCAACGTTCTAAATTTTCCCAGAAGCACACGCGTACTACTTGCGTTTCAAGCTGTGGTGCTACAGTCAGTATTTGTACTATAAAGGGCTTTTTAATCTACAATAAATGTATAAGCAGAAATAACATTTATCATTTAGCAGTTACTAGTTCCCTTAATCATTGATTTATGTTTAGGTTGTAGTTTATATGTTAAAGAGCAAGAAGGAGGAAATAATATCACAGCTAGGAGATCCTAAGATATGCTTCGGCGGATTGTCAGTCAGGGCCAAATCTTGATTTTCGCGTTCAGTATTTTCTGTTGTGCACATTCATTTTATACCCTCCTGGAGTAGCATCTTTGATATGGCTTACCCTACCAGGATCCTACTTAGAGTCTTCTGATAGCAGTCATAAAGTTATCTGAAACCTTATAAATTAAAAAAAAATTTCCCACTTATTTTGTTTAGGTGTTATTGATAGTGATCAATAGCTTGCGTGTATGGTTTGCAGTGGTAAAGTCACGCGATAACACTAAAAAAGATTTTATGTATTTTATTGTATTTCTTTTCAGAGGCGTTGCGCTTCAGCCCACTGGATGCAATTTACTGATATTTATGTTGAGTCATTTGTCGTATTTTGGTTGTATTGTAACGACACTGCTCGTTCACGACGTTTCCCTTAGTTTAGCTTGTTTGTTGTAGATATTTTAGGTTATATTCCCGTTGCGTAATAAATGGGAGTAATGTAAATTGTGTGTACTTTTAAGAGAGAAGTCTTATCAGGAATCCCTCCGTGGTAACTAGGGCGAAAGCGCGCTTTGTAGCACAACGGACCACTAGTTGTAACAATATAAACATGGCCGATACACGGGGTAGTCAAGAAAGTCTATGGGATGAGAAAGAGTTAGCTTTATTAGCAACACAAAGAACAGGTGGGGGCAGTATCGATCCAAGGGAATTTTTGAGGATGATAGACACGGTGAAGCCCGTTCTGGGCAATCTGATAGCGAAGATGAGGAACAGAGACACACTGAGGCAATCGTAAAGATACGGGACTGTTATTTCGGGAGTCCAAGTGAACGCGGAACAACTAAGAGTCGGGGTAGACCGCCGTTAGTGACATCATCACGAGGCAACATATCAGGGGCGCGTGGTGATGACTTTCTTGAATGCCAAGAAATGGAAAGGGAAAAGGGGAGAAGATCACCTAAGAGTAGAGGAAGAGAAAGTCACAATAGGCGGGTAGATTTAGATAACACATGTGTGTTGGACATCCTTGCATACCTAAAAGCAATGGGAAGTGAAATGGTAAGTACAATTCAAAACGTCAGCACTGAAGCGGGAAGTAAAATTAGTGTCGATATTCAGTCGATGAAACATGAAACGAGGGAAGTGAAAAAGGAGGTAGTGACGCTCCGAACAAAACTAGAACGAGAGATTGCGGAGGTCAGAAGAATTGCGAATGAGGCGTGATTGCTAGCGAGGGGCGCAAAGCGGATTGCTCTTGAAACATTAGAGAAGACAGAAAATACGACAAAGATAAGTAGAGGTGCATTAACGAAGTTGCAGAGGCGCTTGAAACAAGTAGAAACAACGCAGCTGCAAAAGACAGAAGTTGCGCCAAATAAGGCACTGACCGCGGAGTACTCAAAATTTAAACAAAACATAGAAAGCGAAATTAAGCAATTATCTCAGGAAGCCAGATCGCGACCTAGTCAAAAATCAGATCTCAGAAAACAAATAGTTGACGATTTGGAAATAAGAGAAACCGAAAGAGCCAGTTCAAACTCAACACGATCATGTCCAAGCCCAGACGATACTATAATGTGCTCGAATGTAAGAGTTGCTCGTCAACTACAGACTGAAAGCGTATCTGTAGAGGAACAAAATATCGCTGGAGATATGGCCCCGTGTCTGAAAGCGTATCTGCAGAGCAACGAAATATCGCTAGAGATATGGCCCCGTGTCTACACAGGGAACGACTGGGTGGCAAATTGCAAATACGAATGGCGATGAGATATTTCATATGCATATTTGTTACCCCATAATGCGCACCATGGTACATTTTTCCAGTGATGGAAACATAACAGGGAGTAGAGAGAGGATACCCAAAGTAACGGTACAAATGGCTCTGAGCACTATGGGACTCAACTGCTGTGGTCATCAGTCCCCTAGAACTTAGAACTACTTAAACCTAACTAACCTAAGGACATCACACACATCCATGCCCGAGGCAGGATTCGAACCTGCGACCGTAGCAGTCGCACGGTTCCGGGCTGCGCGCCTAGAACCGCGAGACCACCGCGGCCGGCAGTAACGGTACACCTGAAACGTTAGCACCAAGTGCGAATGTGGTAGGTCGAGCGGGAAGTAATTCTAATGAAATTTCCTATTTTACGCATTTTATCTCAGTACGAAAGTTCCAGCATTACAAAGACGAGGGTAATGTTTTACATCCAAAAACTTCAATTGGACTGGCATCTTATGTACAAACTGGACTTCGTAGGTTCACATACCGAGGGAACATCGGCCGAATGCACGCGCAACATTGCAAAAACATTCACGTCATACGAAGAGTTTCGTGAGGCCTTTTTGAGCAAATACTGGTCCAAAGGGACACAGGACAGGATCAAACAGGAAATAATGATGAGCAGAGACGTAGAGAGTTCAGGGTTCCATAGTCCGGTAAAGTATTTCGGAAACTTGACCAAGAAAAATTAGTATCTGGACGACCCATGCACACCGGCTGAGATCGTAAGATTGTGTTACATGAAACTGCCAATTTCCTACCAGCAAACGCTCGTCAGCCGATGTGGAAGTGATGTAGAAGGATTCAAGGGTATCCTAAGAGAGCTGGAGTTCGCTTTCAATTAGCAGTAGGCGAGAGAAAAACGTAGGCAGAGAGACGTGCGAAGTGAAAAAAGGGAGAACAAAGGAGGGAATGACAGAGGCCATAATTGGCAAAACAATGTAAATCGGCCGCCTCAGCAAAACATGGACTATAGGTATTGTAGTGGGAACAATGTACAGTGGAAGAACTATGACAGAGAATGTAGGCGACAAAATGAACGCAGATAGGAGCCACAAAACATCATGGGGCGACAATAGAGAAACTCGTCAACGGTCTGACCCAGGATGGGGTGGAATGAATAACAGCAGGAATCGGGAACAATCAATGAAATTAGACTACCTAACCCTGGGAGAGTACGCCAAAATGACGTAGAAAGTGAACAATGACTAGGACAAACGACGGGCACTAGTGAAAATGCCCCGTAAACCTTCTCGGAAGTAATAACATAAATATTATAGAGTATGGGAACATGAGGGAGATATTACTTGAAGAAAAGGGAACGTTACCACAACAAGAAAAATATCCGGTGATAATAAGTACAAATTGGAGGAATTATGGGGCCTGCTGTAATAGTTAGCGGAATTGAACTCTCAGATATTTCAGATAGGCTGTTCGCTAAATGCAAGGATTCAGTTAATCCATAGATGCTCATAGTACAAGAAACAAAAGTACGAGGTGCGTTAGTTGGTAAGGGTACGGAAATATCGTAACAAACACGTCTAGATTTTGAATGCCAAGGACACCAGATGACTGCAAATCTGCTCATAATACCGAAACTAACAGCCGATATAGTAATAGGTGTAGATTTTCTTTCAACACAGAAAGCTGTCATTGATATAGGAAGAGGGGAGTTAACGTTAGGGAAAGAGAATATAATAAGAATCAGATTTCTTGATAAGGTAATAAAAGCTCGAATTCCGGCGAGCTGTTTAAAACTACAGTTCACGGACCAACATACAGTTCAGAGGGAAGAGTGTAGAAAAAGTAATGAGAATAGAGCGGTGTTCCAGTCAGAACGTGAGCAGATTAATGAAATTAACAGTAAGATTGATTCGAAACTCAAGAACTGGAAAACATAGGTAATAGGGACAGGCAAGGGTAGGAGCTTGCGTTCAAAAAGTACTCGAAACTCTTCTTACCTAAAACCGGATGCATTAAGGGGTATCAATTTAAATTTGAGGTAAAGAAGCACCGACCATTTGGGGTATCTCCTTATGCTATTCCATGGTCATACCGGGAAAGGGTTCTCGGTGAACTACGAAGAATGGACGACGAAGGTGTGATTGAGGCCGCGAGATCTGAGTATAATAGTCCACTACGCATAGTAGACAAAAAAGACGGTGGATCTCGACCGGTGTTAGACTCACGCGAAGCAAATACCATTATTGTGCCAGAGACGGATCGCCCTGAAAGGCTTGAGGAGCTCCTTCAAAGATTTCACGGGGTTTTGGTGTTTTCCTCACTTGATTTGCGATCGAGCTTAGTCAGAGCTCCATCCTGACTGCCTGAACAAGACGGCAGATTAGTACACAGAACAATCGTCTTTGTAGCAGTGTACTATCCAATAGCGAAAGCAATTACTCTGTTACCGAACTTGAAGCCTTTGCAATAGTATGGGAATATAAAATGTTTAGATACTTCCTGTTCGGTAGAAAAACAAAAGTCTATACGGACCATAGGGTCCTAGAATTTCTCCTAACAG
Source organism: Schistocerca piceifrons (assembly GCF_021461385.2). Taxonomy (NCBI): domain Eukaryota; kingdom Metazoa; phylum Arthropoda; class Insecta; order Orthoptera; family Acrididae; genus Schistocerca; species Schistocerca piceifrons. The sequence continues at coordinate 150,955,932 of NC_060139.1, forward strand.
CCGAACTTCCACATGGAACACTAGCGAGATGGGTAGCTGTGCTTCAAGAATAGCGTATGTGCCTGGTACGACAAACGTCATTGCTGACTCTCAGTGCCGCTCACTTATTGGTATAACAGAAGAGACGGCTGAAGCATTAGATCAAGAGCACTTTTCGTTCTTCTACCTCAAAAGCGTTATGCGGAATATCCAGAATGAGCAGGACACGGACCCAGATTTAGTCAAAATAAAGGAAAATTGGAAGGACAGCACTACCTTTTGAGAGGGATTCTGTTTTATAGGGCAAACGTTAATCATTCGTTGTGAGTGGTGTGCACACCAACTGAGTTAATGAATAAGCTTATGTGGTATACACACCTAAGTTACGCATATTTCGGTCCACGAAAAAGTCTTATGAAATTGAGGAGTGTCTGCTATTTTAAAAACATGGAGAAACGTATAAGGAAAGTGCTAGCATCTGTCAAAACTGCCAAAAGGCGGAATCCACGAGCATAAAGACCCAGACTCCTTTATACCCAATTATTCCTGAGAAACTTAGGCATATTTCAGCGACGGATTTAATGGGACTATTACTCATTACACTGAAGAGCCATCAATATATATTGGTAGTAATGGAGCTGACACCCAAATATGTGACGTTGACACCACTAAAAATGGCTACTGGTGAAACTGTGAGGAGAACCTTGTGCAGAGACTTCATAAGCCAGGTGGGAACAGTAGATTGTATTTTCTCAGATAATGGACCCCAATATAAATCTGTGGTATGGAAAAGAACACTAAGAAAGTACTAATAAGTATGGGCTGTATTTTATAAGAAAGGATAAAACACAGCCCATACTTGTTAGTTGATTTCATCCGAGTTCGAACCCTGCAGCGATAACGATGAAAGATTTCGGTAATTTACGTACACTCTCCTGTGAAAACAATCATGCTAGCTGGGATGTATTTCTTTAAGATTTTCAGGATGGGATACGCGAGCTCCCTCACAGTACTTCATTGATGCCACCTATGATGGTTCTGAATTGGGACCCTCCAGATAAAATTCGAGGACTGATTGATTTTCTACAAAGGACGGGCCGACAATATAAAGTCTTAGTGGAGGAGGTTTTGCGCAATATTCGGGTCGCTGGAGAGAAGCACAAGGTGCGCACGGACCAAAAGGCACACGTAAGGGAATTTGTAGTTGGACAAAAAGTCTTAGTTAAGTCTTATAGGTTGTCCAATGAACAAATGAAACTATGTCAAAAGTTCTTCAAGAGATGGAGCGGCCCTGTACGTGTAAGAAGAATAGCGCATGCAAATGCAGTTGAAAGTGAGTCTGTGATATCAGCAAAATCTTTGAGTCTCCATCAATTGAGCCATCTCAAGTAATTTATTGAACAAGTAGGAAGAATTAAAGTGAGCTTGTATGGTGAAAGTATAAAGTATTTCGTATATAGTTAGCAAGTCAGTTAAGTTATTGCACTGAAGGAATACGTAGATTTATAAATATTTTCTGTGCTGTTATCGTGTTAAAAGAGTTACTACAGTGCATAAAAGGGCAGGATGTCGAGAGTGAGAAAATTAGGGTATATTTCCTTGTATAGGCTATAACTATGTGCACAGCAAGAAGAGCGTACAATTTAAGTGGTGTCGGGAGTTTAAGATGTCTATCTGTCGATGAAGGAATAAAGTAAATATGAGAAACGTGTGGTGCTGTAAAAATAAATAAATAAATAATAAATAAAAAAATATCGTTTGACTGTTACAACGTCATGAAATGGATCTGTGATAAGGGGATATTGACACGAAAAAACCAATAAAGGGAAGTACGAAATGCTATATATTCAAAGCACATGACATAGTGGGTAATACATAAGGGCATAGCAGTCATGTTTATGAGCAGTGATTTTATATAGCATACTAGAATCTTTATATTTGCAGGTACCACTAGTAAAATAAAATGTAACTTCAGTAAGATTAAAGGAAGAGTTAACGACAGGTAAAGGTAATAGCAGCAGCTCCAGAGAAAAGACAACGACAAAGAAGGTATTACTGAGCAAAAACATGAAAGAAGGTATGAGACAGTGTGATTAAAGAAGCTATCAGTAATTTTCTACTAAACTGGCTATATAGTTTACGACTGTCCACAGGAAGCAAGCCGAAGCATCAAATGAAGAAGAGGCCTGCCTAATCATTCATTCGTGTACGTTTTGTGCAGATGTGCACTTTATTGTACACAGGTGTTCATGACGACATCCACGACGAAACCAAGAGTCATGAGATCGGACGATTTTGTGATATCCAATGACAGTGTAATGCTTTGAATGGGGTTGTAGTTATACTAGTATAAACATCCTACTGGCCAGTAGTTTAACAAGTAGTTTGACAAGTAGTATTTGAAGTTATTAACATTGGTATCTGCTGATGATCATAATTCTACCGTTATGGGTAATTTTTCATAGGTATACAGGTGCCAACAGATATTTAATAATTAAATTACATAGGTTGAGAAATATGTTCTTTTATAAATAACATTAATTTTTGATCAGAATAATAAGAGCAAATAAGTGAGAGTCTTGGCTGATTGTACAACTAGAATAATAATAAATGTAAAGATAAATGATCCCATTTGCGAGACACACTGGAATCAACATCACGATGTGCGGATGGAACAGGAGGCTAACAGCACAGCTGCAGAGAAAAGCGGAAGCAAGGACGCCCTCCATAAGCCAAAGCCATGTCACGGACATGGGAAAACAGCAGACCTATTCAAATGTGGGTACCTGAAGACCTCGGGCGGCAGGTGACGACTGAGCAGTTAGTGCGGGAATCTGCAGCAGACATGCTAGGTTGGGTCAAGGTGGGTGTTTAAATGGCCACTAATGTCTCGTCTCCACTGTTGTACCACATGATGGAGACTAGATAAACAAATTGCACACATGATACAGTCAGTTAATCCTGTAAACTCTATTTGCTTTTCCATCTGCTGTTCTCTGCCAGACAGAGATCGCTAAATACCATAATACGTAGCAGTCAGTCACCTGGCACCGACTTCTGAGGGATCTGCGTCACAGACGATGGCTCAAATTCCATGTATAATGTCAACAAATAGATAACCTACCTGTCCACAATTAATGATATCATTATCCAAAATACAATATTTATATCAAGAGAAAGAAGTGACATAAAGAAACATAGTAAAAAGAAGAAACACAAAGAACCAAAGACTAGATACCATTACACTTCTCTTAGCTGACGCAGAAAAATTTTAGGTTATCTATACAGTTCGTACTTGACTTTACCTCCCTAATATGGTGTGCAAATGCGACGAAAAGTTGGCTGTTTCGAACATACACCCACTTACCTTACTGTATATTCTGAGGATCCTTCCACATCATCAACTCTGTGAGAGACTTGTAACCTGATGGGATCAACAATGGGCTGAGGGTCCAAAGATTGACTTGCAAAGCCACCATGATCGATTTCTAACAAGTGTTGAACCAATCTTCGCTTACTACTTACTAAACTTCACAGAAACTGTAGCTTCCATTCCCATACATAAATGAAAATGAAGGAGTGTTCTGAAATCCAAATCAGTGTGTGACTCTTGATAAAAAATGGTGTATAATTCGATGAATACTGAACAGTTACACTCACGAACTAACAGTTTTCTGATATATTTATAAATTTTGTAAACATCTTATACTTATTTTCAGAGTACTCATAAGAAAATATTTGTGTATATATTCAAATAAAATTATTTTTTGTCATTCTTTTTGATAATGATGCTATGTGTTTGGACACATTTTTATACACTGTGAACAAGAACATTAGTTAAAATTGGTGGCCAATCCGAACTCTTATAACAAATATTAGTTGTCACAGTAAATATAAATGCAGTTTGTCAAATAACACTTTAGAACACAAATTTTTTAAATGTTTAAGGAGCATACACGTTAGGGAAACACTAGACTTGGACAATTAGTTTGTGAAATTTTTTTTTATTATCCTTATTTCGCATTTTAATGGCTAAATGAAGCACATGTAATTTATTGGAAGACCACCTTGAAAAGATTAGGATACTTTAATATTTATGGTCTCAACCAACGTCTTAAGGATGGATGAATGGCAGAGAGCATGAGCCTCAAGGCTAAAGAAAGATGGGAACTGCCATTTTTGAAAGAGCAAAAATATAATATTACTTAAACGCATTTTGATAACATGGGTTATTATATGTGTCATTGTATATTCCAATTGTCATGTCTCGAAAAATTGTTCCAAACATAAGGAGCAGACAGATTAAAATAAACACGTAGCAAATAAATTTATGGCAGTAAGCCCATGAATGAACGCAGAATGACTGTAGAAGAACACATCATGATTCAATTGCTCCTCTGGCTGTGTATTCTTATTATTTCACTTGTACAGACAATTGATGGTTATATTATTTCGTACTGGATGAGATCATACTATAAGAATTACCCCATCCTAGTAGAAAATAGTTCATTAGGTGGGGGTGTTGTAAGGTGGCTATAATTTCGCACCTTACAAGCACTCATCTACAGACTTTGCTGTGATTTACAACCGGAATTAAGTATCATTTGATAGGTTGTACGTCATATACACTCCTGGAAATTGAAATAAGAACACCGTGAATTCATTGTCCCAGGAAGGGGAAACTTGATTGACACATTCCTGGGGTCAGATACATCACATGATCACACTGACAGAACCACAGGCACATAGACACAGGCAACAGAGCATGCACAATGTCGGCACTAGTACAGTGTATATCCACCTTTCGCAGCAATGCAGGCTGCTATTCTCCCATGGAGACGATCGTAGAGATGCTGGATGTAGTCCTGTGGAACGGCTTGCCATGCCATTTCCACCTGGCGCCTCAGTTGGACCAGCGTTCGTGCTGGACGTGCAGACCACGTGAGACGACGCTTCATCCAGTCTCAAACATGCTCAATGGGGGACAGATCCGGAGATCTTGCTGGCCAGGGTAGTTGACTTACACCTTCTAGAGCACGTTGGGTGGCACAGGATACATGCGGACGTGCATTGTCCTGTTGGAACAGCAAGTTCCCTTGCCGGTCTAGGAATGGTAGAACGATGGGTTCGATGACGGTTTGGATGTACCGTGCACTATTCAGTGTCCCCTCGACGATCACCAGTGGTGTACGGCCAGTGTAGGAGATCGCTCCCCACACCATGATGCCGGGTGTTGGCCCTGTGTGCCTCGGTCGTATGCAGTCCTGATTGTGGCGCTCACCTGCACGGCGCCAAACACGCATACGACCATCTTTGGCACCAAGGCAGAAGCGACTCTCATCGCTGAAGACGACACGTCTCCATTCGTCCCTCCATTCACGCCTGTCGCGACACCACTGGAGGCGGGCTGCACGATGTTGGGGCGTGAGCGGAAGACGGCCTAACGGTGTGCGGGACCGTAGCCCAGCTTCATGGAGACGGTTGCGAATGGTCCTCGCCGATACCCCAGGAGCAACAGTGTCCCTAATTTGCTGGGAAGTGGCCGTGCGGTCGCCTACAGCACTGCGTAGGATCCTACGGTCTTGGCGTGCATCCGTGCGTCGCTGCGGTCGGGTCCCAGGTCGACGGGCACGTGCACCTTCCGCCGACCACTGGCGACAACATCGATGTACTGTGGAGACCTCACGCCCCACGTGTTGAGCAATTCGGCGGTACGTCCACCCGGCCTCCCGCATGCCCACTATACGCCCTCGCTCAAAGTCCGTCAACTGCACATACGGTTCACGTGCACGCTGTCGCGGCATGCTACCAGTGTTAAAGACTGCGATGGAGCTCCGTATGCCACGGCAAACTGGCTGACACTGACGGCGGCGGTGCACAAATGCTGCGCAGCTAGCGCCATTCGACGGCCAACACCGCGGTTCCTGGTGTGTCCGCTGTGCCGTGCGTGTCATCATTGCTTGTACAGCCCTCTCGCAGTGTCCGGAGCAAGAATGGTGGGTCTGACACACCGGTGTCAATGTGTTCTTTTTTCCATTTCCAGGAGTGTATATGAATACTTAAGGAAGACTGACATTGTCACGTACACCTTGTAAATAGTTGTCAACGTTCTTGCACGGAAGGTGACAGAGTGTCTTTATTATCAAATCGGCTTACTGAATGATGCCTATACTAGTAGAGTTTGGAACACCAGTGGAAGTGACGCGGATGGCATAACTGAAGCCATGGGTGAAAAAGCCCACACAGATGTGTTGGTTCTGCTTTACACGGAAGTAGCCAAGATGGACGGTCGAAGCACCTGAGCGCTGATGAACAATACAGCAACTGCTGGCTGGTGTGGTAGTGGGGCTGGAAGGATAACTGGGTAATACCTCGGAAACTCTGAAAATCTTGGACACTGCAGAGAGGAACAAGGAAGTATTACTTCGGAAATCAAGCAAACTGGGTTATTCTGAGGATTTTTACCCTGACAAACGTACCAATGTCTGTATTCCTAATTAACAGGGATATTTCCTAGCAAACTTTCCGCTCTGAGTGACACAAGACTAAAATATGGTTGGTCGGCGTTCTGGAGAATCTGTAGAGGGGGACAATATTCTATGATTTCGAGAATATGATTCGCTTTGTGCAGTTACAACGGAGGGAGCTTTGCTGGGAAGCCAGCGGAGGAGAGACAGTGGGTCTTCCGTTTAGAGCGCCCGTGTTTGATGGTCGCTCAGTATCAGCTTTTTATGGTACAGACGGACTTGCTGTCTTTGCTCTCAGGAAGTTATATTGTTAGAAAGGTTAGGCACTGTAGTGTTGCGAACTTATACGATTCTGGTTTTCACCTCCTGGTAGAGAGTCGTCGTTGAATATGCAGCATTCAGTGATTGAGAGCACTTCTTCTGCCTATACTCATGTATAGAAGTTATCTGAATTCCATCCTTGTGACTGGGAGATCACGTTTCATGTCTGTAGAACACAGAGAGGCGGAGAAAGAAGACCACCTTCTGCTGTCCTTGTTTTTGAAAGAGTCTATTTTGTGGCTGGAGTTCTTCCATCTCCACAGTCATATACGAGAACTGTGGTATACACCACTTCTAACAAACACCGAACAACGCGCTCCACAACGCGGCCGCCAAATACATCGCTGGCCGCACTTCTCTGGGCGGCCCGCTGCTTCCATCGCTGGCCGTCTTCACACGCACGCTCCCTTATGTGGCCGAGAAATTCATCGCTGGCCGCACTTCTCCGGGCGGCTCGCGGCTACCATCGCTGGCCGCCTTCGCGCGCGCGCGTTTGTCAGCACACAGTAATTGCCTAGGCCAGGAAACATTGCGATTGGTTTTCCCTGGAAAACAGCGACCCCAGCCGACAGCTCCATTAACTAGCAAGCCTTATATAAACCCTGCCGCCGCCGCAAACGACAGTTCTCATCGGGAAGTGCAGTACGCCGTGTTCCAGCTGCTTGTGGATGACTCGCAGCACCACTCGAGGTTACCCGGCTGCTCGACGGAAAATCTTGTGACTTCACTTGGAGAGACCGAACTTCACTGGACTTGGAAATAATTACGGGACGTGCACCCCACCATGCACCTTCGGATATTGGTATAACCAAACTTTAATTATGTATTACTTCTGAGTGTGAGCCTGGGTAGACGCTTAGCTAACATAATTGTTGAAAAGTGTTATGTGATTTAATAAACCAGACTGAAGAGCTTATTATGTTATTCCTGGTTATATCAAGAACCATCACTTCGACGCACCGGATGCAGTACACACGTTGATATTCCTAATTGCTTCGGCTTATTAGGGCTATAAGGCTAAACAGCTGTGATCACGTAAGTTTTCTTTCCACTGAGATTGCACACCACTGTAGATCATCTTTGAAAGTAGTGCGTTCTAGTTTCGGTGCATAGATGATGTCAGTAATCTTGTGTTATTTCTATTAGATCGTGTAGCCACAAAAAGGGGCAGATTTCGGCAGTAGATCAGTAAAATTAGTTAGAAAATGTAAACATTTGTAGTATAGAGGGGTTTTTAATCTACAATAAATATATAAGCAGAAACAACATTCATCATTTAGTAGTTATTTTGGTAAACATTTTTGGAATGCAGTGATCAATAAATTGTTATATTTAGATTAAAGTTCAGTCTTGATCACGTTATGTCTGTTTTAATGAGTAACCGGTTTCGGTTTTTTCTATAAAACCATCATCAGACCTGTGAATAAATTTTAAAAAATACTAGATACCAATTTTTAAATGAATGAAAAAGTCTAATGATGTCAAAATTTTTAACAAAATAAAATAAAATTAGTTATACCCATTGGTCCCTTGGGTTGGTAGGTGGAGCTCTCCTTGCTGCTGTGCAGTCAACTGATGGTTATGAGTGCTAAGCACAAGCTTAAATATGCAGAGGCTCCGCCTACTTCCTGTCACACTACTTCAAAACTGCCAATCAGCGTTCATAATATGAGGCCATCGTCAAAATATAAAAGTAGGAAATACACTAATAACATAAAATTGATTCATTTAAATATCTGATTAACAGATAATAGTTATGTCTACAACTTATTTCTATTTTGGATAAAAACAGTGAATTACGATGTGTAATAGCTGTGCCCTCTATGGACAACCTTAATATTATTACAGTGCCAGTTACATCAAAGATGTAAAATCCTTGGCGTTGTGGTATATATCGATTCTACCAAGTCGCCTACATCACAATTGCATCTTTGTTGGATGCTGCAGAATCGTCTTGTTTTACCTGTAGTTTTTATGGCAATGTTCTTTATAGCATTAGGTTAGCAGCCAATAGTACGTTCCACATTATGTATATCTGAATAACTGAAGAGACTGCTGATGCAGCATATTTTACATACATTACTTTTGCCATGGGTATAACTAATCTTATATATTTTTTTTTTTTAAAAAAACAAAAGAGTAGATGCTTTTATTATAAAATTTCGTCAAAAAGGTCGTAATAATATTTTTCGCGAAAATCTAATTGTTCATTGAGCAGCATTGATGATTTGGTTTTCAAATGAGCATATATCTCGATTTCTTCTAGGATATTCATAAGTAAGCCTTTATTTGCATAATGAAGAACTTGTAAATTCTGTTGTACAGTCCCCTCAGCATGATTATTGAATGTTATATGATGACCAAAAACAGACTTTGTTCGTGAGGTACCTGACGTATGTTCTTTGTACCTTACTGCAAAATTTCGACCTGTTTGGCCGATATATATTTTCTCACAGTCTCTACATTGGATCTTGTACACTCCTGATCTGGTAGATTTTCCATTATCTTTATTTACGGTATGTCTTAATTTTTGTTGTAAGGTATTGTCAGTTGTAAATGCTATTGTTACTCCAGAATTTTTGAATAAGTTAGTGATTCTATCTGATATGTTTCCCATATATGTCATCTTCATATATTTTGGATTACTTATTAGTGGAGTACTTTGTGATTGTTGTACTTTATTAAAAATGATATCTACCTGTCGTGTGTCAAAAGAGTTGGTTTTTGCAATTTGTTTTAAGATGGTCATTTCCTTTTTGATCTCATTAGCTTCTAGCGGTAATTTTAGTATTCGGTGTATCATAGACTTAAAAAATGCTTTTTTATACTTGTCAGGATGACATGATGTAGCATTAATAATGACATCAGTGGTTGTAGGTTTCCTGTATATGGTGAATAAATGTTTCCCATTGTTATTAGTTATAGTGAGATCTAGGTAGTTAATAGATTTTCGATTTTCATGTTCAACTGTAAATTGTAACTTCGGATGCATAGTGTTTAATTTTATAGCAAGTTTCTCAATTTCGTCTTTTGAACCATTATAAAGTAATAATGTATCATCTACATATCGCTTGTAATATATGATTTTATTTGCGATATCAGGGTTATTTTTCATGAATTGCGTCTCAATGTGGTTTACGAAAATGTCTGCCACTGTCCCAGCCAAAGAATTTCCCATTGCTAAGCCATCTTTCTGACAATAGATTTTAGTATTAAACGAGAAATAATTGTAATCTAAAGTGCATTCAAGTAGTTCTATAAGTTCGATTATTTCGTCTTTTGTCATATTTTTGTATTGTATTAAGTTATCCCTAATTATATTAATCGTCTCAGTAATTGGTATATTTGTATATAAATTTTTAATATCTAATGAGGCGAAATTTGCACTAGTTGGAATGTCTATATTGTGGATTTGTTGCGTTAGTTCATAACTGTTTTTGATACTGAAGTTGCTCTCATATGTATAGAATGCTTTCAAAATTTTATTAAGTTTCATATTTAGTTTATATGAAGGACTACTTCTGTAGTTAACAATAGGTCGTATAGATTTCTCTTTTTTATGCAGTTTAATCTGCGATCTTAAGTTAGGTATTTGGGGATTCATATTTTTCATCATATTTTTTTCCTCAGGGGTCAAGAGGTGATTATTTTCATCGACTAGTTTTTTAATCTTTAACTGGAACTTTGGAGTGGGGTCTTTAGTTACTTCAACGATCCCATTTTCATTAAAAAATGAGAGTGTTTTAAATATATAATCGTCTTCTTTAATAATTACAAGGGTATTTCCTTTATCGGCCTTTACCACAATTGCTTTCTCTGCTAGTAGTTTATTATTGATATTTTTAAGTGTTTTATCTTCAGTTTTTCTATGTAGTTTATTTTTCTCTTTTAAAATTAAGTCCTTCGTTTTTAGGGCTATCTTACATGCTTCAGGTTTATTTATTTTCGATATTTTGCTTGTTGCTATAACATCAGCAATTATGTGTTTAACGTTGGTATTATTTAGTGGGGGAGTTAAGTTATATTTTAAGCCTTTGTTAAGTAGTGACATTTCGGACTTTGTGAACTGAATATCTGTAAGATTCATTGTCCTTGGATAGAATTGATGTATATGGTTGACCTTTTCTGAAAGCTTATTTTGTTGTTTAGCTATGAGTAAATCAATTTTTCTCTGATGTCTTTGGGTAATCGTTTTCCGTAAATAATCTATTTTCTCATCAATACTGCTTAGTAAAATAGAAAAAATCAAAGGTGAGAGTTCATTACTTAGCAATAAATGCAGACTATACATTTCGACATTTAAAAAATCTTTTATCTTAAAAGCTTCTCTAATTTCAGATTTAAGCCATAAAATGTCGAAATGTATAGTCTGCATTTATTGCTAAGTAATGAACTCTCACCTTTGATTTTTTCTATTTTACTAAGCAGCATTGATGAGAAAATAGACTATTTACGGAAAACGATTACCCAAAGACATCAGAGAAAAATTGATTTACTCATAGCTAAACAACAAAATAAGCTTTCAGAAAAGGTCAACCATACACATCAATTCTATCCAAGGACAATGAATCTTACAGATATTCAGTTCACAAAGTCCGAAATGTCACTACTTAACAAAGGCTTAAAATATAACTTAACTCCCCCACTAAATAATACCAACGTTAAACACATAATTGCTGATGTTATAGCAACAAGCAAAATATCGAAAATAAATAAACCTGAAGCATGTAAGATAGCCCTAAAACGAAGGACTTAATTTTAAAAGAGAAAAATAAACTACATAGAAAAACTGAAGATAAAACACTTAAAAATATCAATAATAAACTACTAGCAGAGAAAGCAATTGTGGTAAAGGCCGATAAAGGAAATACCCTTGTAATTATTAAAGAAGACGATTATATATTTAAAACACTCTCATTTTTTAATGAAAATGGGATCGTTGAAGTAACTAAAGACCCCACTCCAAAGTTCCAGTTAAAGATTAAAAAACTAGTCGATGAAAATAATCACCTCTTGACCCCTGAGGAAAAAAATATGATGAAAAATATGAATCCCCAAATACCTAACTTAAGATCGCAGATTAAACTGCATAAAAAAGAGAAATCTATACGACCTATTGTTAACTACAGAAGTAGTCCTTCATATAAACTAAATATGAAACTTAATAAAATTTTGAAAGCATTCTATACATATGAGAGCAACTTCAGTATCAAAAACAGTTATGAACTAACGCAACAAATCCACAATATAGACATTCCAACTAGTGCAAATTTCGCCTCATTAGATATTAAAAATTTATATACAAATATACCAATTACTGAGACGATTAATATAATTAGGGATAACTTAATACAATACAAAAATATGACAAAAGACGAAATAATCGAACTTATAGAACTACTTGAATGCACTTTAGATTACAATTATTTCTCGTTTAATACTAAAATCTATTGTCAGAAAGATGGCTTAGCAATGGGAAATTCTTTGGCTGGGACAGTGGCAGACATTTTCGTAAACCACATTGAGACGCAATTCATGAAAAATAACCCTGATATCGCAAATAAAATCATATATTACAAGCGATATGTAGATGATACATTATTACTTTATAATGGTTCAAAAGACGAAATTGAGAAACTTGCTATAAAATTAAACACTATGCATCCGAAGTTACAATTTACAGTTGAACATGAAAATCGAAAATCTATTAACTACCTAGATCTCACTATAACTAATAACAATGGGAAACATTTATTCACCATATACAGGAAACCTACAACCACTGATGTCATTATTAATGCTACATCATGTCATCCTGACAAGTATAAAAAAGCATTTTTTAAGTCTATGATACACCGAAAACTAAAATTACCGCTAGAAGCTAATGAGATCAAAAAGGAAATGACCATCTTAAAACAAATTGCAAAAACCAACTCTTTTGACACACGACAGGTAGATATCATTTTTAATAAAGTACAACAATCACAAAGTACTCCACTAATAAGTAATCCAAAATATATGAAGATGACATATATGGGAAACATATCAGATAGAATCACTAACTTATTCAAAAATTCTGGAGTAACAATAGCATTTACAACTGACAATACCTTACAACAAAAATTAAGACATACCGTAAATAAAGATAATGGAAAATCTACCAGATCAGGAGTGTACAAGATCCAATGTAGAGACTGTGAGAAAATATATATCGGCCAAACAGGTCGAAATTTTGCAGTAAGGTACAAAGAACATACGTCAGGTACCTCACGAACAAAGTCTGTTTTTGGTCATCATATAACATTCAATAATCATGCTGAGGGGACTGTACAACAGAATTTACAAGTTCTTCATTATGCAAATAAAGGCTTACTTATGAATATCCTAGAAGAAATCGAGATATATGCTCATTTGAAAACCAAATCATCAATGCTGCTCAATGAACAATTAGATTTTCGCGAAAAATATTATTACGACCTTTTTGACGAAATTTTATAATAAAAGCATCTACTCTTTTGTTTTTTTAAAAAAAAAAATATATAAGATTAGTTATACCCATGGCAAAAGTAATGTATGTAAAATATGCTGCATCAGCAGTCTCTTCAGTTATTCAGATATACATAATGTGGAACGTACTATTGGCTGCTAACCTAATGCTATAAAGAACATTGCCATAAAAACTACAGGTAAAACAAGACGATTCTGCAGCATCCAACAAAGATGCAATTGTGATGTAGGCGACTTGGTAGAATCGATATATACCACAACGCCAAGGATTTTACATCTTTGATGTAACTGGCACTGTAATAATATTAAGGTTGTCCATAGAGGGCACAGCTATTACACATCGTAATTCACTGTTTTTATCCAAAATAGAAATAAGTTGTAGACATAACTATTATCTGTTAATCAGATATTTAAATGAATCAATTTTATGTTATTAGTGTATTTCCTACTTTTATATTTTGACGATGGCCTCATATTATGAACGCTGATTGGCAGTTTTGAAGTAGTGTGACAGGAAGTAGGCGGAGCCTCTGCATATTTAAGCTTGTGCTTAGCACTCATAACCATCAGTTGACTGCACAGCAGCAAGGAGAGCTCCACCTACCAACCCAAGGGACCAATGGGTATAACTAATTTTATTTTATTTTGTTAAAAATTTTGACATCATTAGACTTTTTCATTCATTTAAAAATTGGTATCTAGTATTTTTTAAAATTTATTCACAGGTCTGATGATGGTTTTATAGAAAAAACCGAAACCGGTTACTCATTAAAACAGACATAACGTGATCAAGACTGAACTTTAATCTAAATATTTAGTAGTTACTTGTTCCCTTAATCATTTAGCTTAGGTTGTAATTTGTATGTTAAAGTGCAAGAAGGAGAAAATAATAACACAATGAAGATATCCTAAGACGTGCTTAAGTGGGTAGCCAGACAGGGCCAAATCTTTATTTTCTCTTTCAGTATTTTCCATTGTGCACATTCATTTTACACCTGCCTGGAATAGCATCTTGGACCCTCCTCTGTGTCTACATGTTTCTCCCCTTGTCTGCCCACTTCATCCTCCCACCTCTATCTATTTTCTCCTCCATACTTCCTCTGTCTCCTCGTCTTCTCTTCCTCCTCCTACCCCTCCTTCTCCTCCTCCTCCCCCCTTCCTCCTCTCTTTGGCCATTTTTTCCAACTCTCCTCCTGACTTTATCTTCCTTTCCCTCCCTCTGACCATATTATCCTCCTCTTCTCTCTTTCTGCCATCTCCCACTCTTTTTCCTCTGAGTGCCCACCATTCAACTGTGTCATGCATCTCTCCCCTCTCCTCTTGCTGTTCATTTCCCGCTCCCTATACCTCTGTCCATCACCTCCTCTACCCATCTCAACTTGTCCTCAGTCATGCTCATGGCAATGTGTGGTCCTTGCAATACTGTTCAATAAAGCAGACCGAAATTATTCGCAAAACATGCCTGTCAAGCAGGACAGACTCTACACAGTGGCTTGAAAATCTTTCTTTTGTCCTGACACACAGGCCACTATGCAAAGCACATCAGTAAAGCAGTCTGATACTACTCAATCAGCACATGCCAGTAGTGCAGGGCAGCCAACATATCTATGCCCAGAAAACCATTTCTTGCCCCTCACATTTCGGCTGCACTTCCAAGCAGTTTGATTTGGTAGGTCATTACTGTTACCACACAACATCCCTGCCATGCTGGTAGCTTATATGCCAGGAGCCAGAATTAACACTTTTCCCCCTTACTCTTCCCTTCACTGTTGCTCCTTTTGGAGCCTATAAACCCTACAGGTCTCATACTTGTTAGACTTGCTTTTTGCCAAACTTCATTGAAATCTATCCATGTGTTTCTGAGGAGACCCTAGACATACACAGTTAGAGTATACATAAATAGGATGTATTTATATATGTCAAGCGTCTCCTCCAAAACAACTAGATCGATCTCAACCAAATTTGGTATGCCTACTGCTTGTCCCATAAGAACCACTGCCGTCAGGCTAGAACCTTCTAGCTCACGTGGAAAAGGAAATACAGACAAGAAAGTGTGTTCCTGCCACTGAGATGTAGGCTATCTGCAGAACATGTGTGTTGTGTAGGTAGTTTTGGATGATTGTCAGGGGCTACATGTGATGATGGGCATGAGTTAATATAGGGGAGGGAAGACAAGTTGGAGAGAGAAAGGGGGGGACGAAATGGACCAAAAGAGAATGGAGGCAGGGTGATGTCAAATCAGAGGATTAGGAGTGGATGGGCAGGGAGAGGAAAGAGGGGGTAATGGACAAAGAAGGAGGTGAGGATGTGATAGATGGAGAGAGTTGCGGCAAGGGGACGGACATAGAGGAGAGGATGAAATGGAAAGAAGATGGAGGAAGAAGAGATGGACAGACAGAGGTGGGAGGGGGGAGAACAAGCACATCGGAATGGTAGTAGGAAAGACGAATGTTGGCTTCGTTTTAATGGGAGAATTTTAGGAATCTGTAGCAAATATATAAACGAGACAGCAAACAGAACGCCAGTACAACCCATTCTTGAGATATCGAAGCAATTCAGAGGCATGCTGCTAGATTTCTTGCCGGTAGGTTCGATCAGCGTGGAAGCAATACATAGATGCTTCGTGAACTCAAATGGGAGTTTTTGGGGGGAAGACTTTCTTTTCGTTATACAGTATCGGGGAAATTTTGAGCATCGGAATTTGCGACCGATTGCAGAAAGACCCTGCTGTTGTTATCGTTCATTTCGCGTAAGGACCATGTCGATAAGGTGACAGATATTATAAATAATGACAGCGCTCAATAGCTTGAGCATACAGAAGGTAATGAACACCTCTGCATTAAGGATACACTGGTTGTATTCACAGGATATGAGGCCCATATGTGGGAAAATCATTTGGTGACCTCTCCATTGGCAAAAGACCCCAGATTAGTCCTCAATTTGGATCCCCAGGAGAGGGTTACCAAGGGTTGTCACTAGAAAAATACGTAATTACCATCTACAGGATAATATTATACAAGTTTACGGCATGGAATATCAGAAATTTGAATGTAATAGGAAAGCTAAGAGAGATTAAATTTGAAATACAAACGCTCGATCTATGTGTATTTGGAGCCAGTGTAATTAAATGGAGGGACAATAAAGAATAGAGTGTACTATCAATAGCAGCATAAAATGATATAAAGAGAGTAGGATTCGTCATGAATAGGAAATAGGTCAGAGAGTGAGCTACTAGAAACAGTTCAGTGAAAGGGTTGTTCACATCAGACTCGACAGTAAAAAAACGCTGACAATTATAATTCAGTTATTTATGCCAGGAAGAAGTATAAGAGTATTCTGAACGAGTAATTTAGTATGTGGAGAAGGGAGATGAAAATCTAATAATCATTGGAGATAGGAACGCGATTGTAGAGGAATGAATAGAAAACAGAAAGGACTACAGAGGAATGTAGCTTAGGCAGTAGGAATGAGAGAGGGTAATAGCGAATTTCTATTCAAGAATGGCACGGGGAGGATGTATACTTGAAAAAGAGCCAGACACACCAATTCATTCGACTTGGATTACATCATGGTCAGACAGAGATTCCGAAATCAGCTACTGGATTGTACCCAGAAGCAGATATGGACTCGGATCACGATTTAGTAATGATGAACCGTAGACTGAAGTTTAAGGAAAACGTAAAAAAGAATCAGTGTGGAAGGAAGTGGGATACGGAAGTACTGAGGAACGAAGAGATGCGTTTGAAGTTCGCTAAGGATGTGGATACTGTGATAAGAAATACCCTAGCAGCCAGTTCAGTTGAAAAGAAAGGGACACCTCTAGAATGGGCTGTCATATATATTGGACAGTCAGACATAGGTACGAGGAAAGTAGCTCAGAAGATACCCTAGGTAACAGAAGAAAATCTTCAGTTGATCGACGAAAAAAAGAAGCGCAAAAATATTAGTAAAGAAAGTACGGCAGTATAAATAACTTAGGAATAAAATAAAGAGGAAGGACAGGAGGAGGAGCAACCTGCGACTGTTTTCTGATGTTGCTGTGGTGCACAGGAAGGTGATGTCCTTAAGTGACTGTTGCATAAAGGTGGTTTAGACAATAATTCTAATTGGCATGATGAATGACAGCAAAGGCATATATGTGCAAAAACTGTCGTACAATCAGCTTAATATGTCATTCATCCAGGCACAATGGAAGCACGATAAAAGAAATATCAAGATATGCCGATATGATTTGTCGATCTAGAAAATGTGTTCCACAGCGTGAAATGGTGCAATGTGTTACAAATTCTGGGAAATATAAGAGCAAGCCATAGGGAAAGAGCAATAGCCAACTGCTCGGATTAAAAAGGATTTAAGACAGTGTAACACCCCAATTACAGAAACCCTGATAAACAACCCTTTGTAGTAAGAGAAGTAGGAAAATCAGTCATCCTGACAGTGACGGCAGCTCCTGACAACAAAATTTACACTTTTGGTGATTTGATCAACAGGAATGTCATGTGAATAATAATATTTATCATGAAATAGGGACTGAATGAAATAATCTGGTAAGATACGCAACAAAAACATCAAAGAAAGAATTGCAAAATAATTAATAACGAAGGTTAAAGCCAAGATGGTAAATTGGCCAAAGATAACATTACCATAGAAGAGAGTTGCAGCCACATCGAAAAGAAAGTTCGATGTTACTACAACGTAACTCGGAAACGGAAATTTTAGCTTCAGTTGCTATCCAGTCGGTCTCTAGTACTATTGCGATAGTAGCATGCATGTAAGCGCTACTAGATTGTTTTAAGCTAATCGTAAATTTGAAAGTTTTGCGATGTAGACTGAAGTATTATTCAGAAGTCATACTAAAGCAAAGCCATCTTTACCGTTAGCAAGATAACGGGATCCGGAGATTCGCGACGAAGTTAAATCGTGTGAGATGTGTGATGGGGTTAGCCTTCGTGATAATGAATAAGCAAGAACATTCAAGGACACTGAAAATAAAGATCGCCGGCAGAAAAACAGTTATTAGTCTCGAGTAGGTAACATATAAAAGCCAACACGAAGACGGTATGCCGGCCGCGGTGGCCAAGCGGTTCTAGGCGCGCAGTCCGGAACCGCGCGACTGCTACGGTCGCAGGTTCGAATCCTGCCTCGGGCATGGATGTGTGTGATGTCCTTAGGTTAGTTAGGTTTAAGTAGTTCTAAGTTCAAGGGGACTGATGACCTCAGATGTTAAGTCCCATAGTGCTCAGAGCCATTTGAACCATTTTTGAAGACCGTACAATTGCGCCGAGTTGTCAGAAGTTGCCGTTAACGACAAGATTACTGATGAGAACAGAAGCAATTCCCTGAATGAGAAATCGGTGTGCGTGCTCAGCGTAGGAACAATTAATTACAACGAACAATAAAATTAGATTCAAAGTTTAATTCTTCGTGTCACCTAAATAATTGAATAGACATTATCATGTGTGTTAGTGAAAATTGATTGACTGTTAAAATATTATGAAGTGAAAAGTGAATTCATGGGTATTTAACAGTGAACAGTCATCGATTTGTCCCAAGATTACGATGCATTCTGAACATTGCTTAAGTATATGTTATAATTGGAAATACGTCGTGAAGTTACTGAACACGCAACGTAGCGACGTCTTGACGGCGGAATAACAATTTATCAAATTAACATCCTCGCAATTCCATAATGTGGCCACGACTTCGGTGATGGATTGAAGATTCACGACTCTATATTATTAATATTCAACATCCATTATCTAACCGGGTACAATAAAATGAAGAACTACAGTTAGTCAATTCGCGCAAGGTGAAAAGTCTGTCTCGGACTCACAACAAAAGAGAACTGGTGGTCATCATTAGGTCAAAGGAGTCATCGCGTCATCGAGTGGTGCAATTGCCGCGTTTATCAGTGAAGAGACAAGAGCGGCTGACAAATTCTGACGCACTGCTCTATCGAAATATTGACATTAATCACGGAAGACGGTATCTAAAATATGACCAAACAACGCGATGAGTTTGTGTTTTTCTGCTACTTAGAGGATGGCGTCGTCGTAAGCGACGGACGCCGTTCCATGTCATACCGACTGGGACAACCAAGTCGTGTCAACTCTAAGGAGACTCTGACGCCACAACAAGGATGCCATCTTTCACCACTTCTGTTCAGTTTATACATCGAAGAAGCAATCAACGAAATAAAAGAAGCATTCATCTGTGCAGGATACCCTATTCAGTTCTGTTTCCGTTAATGCAAGACATTTCGAAGAGGAAAATCACCGAGTGCATACTCCTCGTGTTATCGAACGAGCTCATAGTGCTCCTTCATTTCTCTCTCCAGCAGGATGACAAGACGTGGACCCCAATCAGCAAGTCGTGGAACAGTGTTTGGCCTAGCGAGCTCTACCAGCAACATCCAACCCCAAACCAATTGCAGCAAGTAAAGAGCACTGTATATCATGTCACGAGATAGTATCCAAAAGTCACGTTTGGAGGATTCCAAGGTAGCTGGAAGATACCGTGGCTGTTGTCCATTTCAGCTATGCCACCAAATGGTTCAAATGGCTCTGAGCACTGTGGGACTTAACATCTGTGGTTATCAGTCCCCTAGAACTTAGAAATACTTAAACCTAACTAACCTAAGGACATCACACACATCCATGCCCGAGGCAGGATTCGAATCTGCGACCGTAGCAGTCGCGCGGCTCCGGACTGAGCGCCTAGAACCGCGAGACCACCGCGGCCGGCAGCTATGCCATCCCATCATCAAATATCAAACATTAGAACTCGCAAAATAATGTTGAGTGTTAGCATTAATTCTAGCAGTAGCAGCGTATTTTCGATAACGCGCACTACAAAGGCCGTATTTTATGTGCACCCTAAAAATTAAAGAAACTAGAGTCGTTATTTGTTTTTTACTTACATTAAGAAAATATTTAAAGAGGTATTTATTTGTTCGTACAGTCCAGAACATGAAACTATTTTCAGCAGTCTTTTAGCAACATCAACACATTTTTAATTACGTGTAGTTATGTGTTGGTATCGAATTTCTTTCGAATTGGTTATGAAATTATATCAATGGCGTCGATAAAAATGAAGGTTATCTGTGTGCTGCAAATCAAAGTAATTTACAGCTGAACATCCCATTATCCATCGTCGTCGAGGTAACAAGATAATTTTCTTAAATCCAACGTTGTCAGTTATTTGTTGGGTACTTCCCTATCTCTGTCTTTCGATACAGTTTTTCACCACAACAACTCCCTCAAGAGCCATGGAGGTCAGTCTGTAATGTCTCATCACATGTCCTTTCAATCCATTCATTGTTCTTGTAGTTGTCTTCGATTCATTCATTCTCTCGCCGGTGCTGTACATGTCAGACATTTCTTTATAAAATTAAGACTATTTTTGATATCAGTAGATTTATTTTGGCTTGCAACACTCCCTTTGTCTGTGACAGTGTGCTTCTTATAACCTCTTTGTTCGTCCATAAAGCGTAATTTTGCCTGTAAGGTAGCAGAATTCCTTGACTTAGTTTAGTTCGTGATCCCCAATTCTAAAGTTAAATTTCTTGCTAAAGGTATTACTCCTATCCCATATTACGTTCGTCTTTCTTTGAGTCTTCGATTTCCCCCTGTACATTTTCAGTGTTCATTAGACAGTTCATTCTATTGAACGGGCCCTTTAACTCATCTGCACTCTCAACTAAACACCGCGATATCATCAGCGAATCTGGTCTTTGATACACTTTCACACTGCATTTCACTCCTACATTTTACTGTTGTAGTTTGTTCTTGAATAAACAAATTGGACAGTAGGGGAGAAAGAATGCAAATCTGTCTTCCACGCTTTTCAATCGGAGTACTTCGTTTTCGGTCTTCACTCTGATTGTTGCATCTGGGGCCTTTTGCGTATTGTATATTAACTCTCTGTCAGTGTCGTTCATACCTGTTTAACTTAGAATTTAATATGTTTTATTCGATTTAAGGTCGTCTTACGCATCGTCTAGGTTGATCAGTCCCACGAAGATGCCTCCATTTTTCTAAAGTCTTAGTTCCATTATCAAGTGCTCCGTGAGAACTGTCTTCCTGGTGTCTTTACCTTTCTTAAAACCAAACTGATCATCTAACAGATCCTCAGTTTTATTCTCTATTCTTTGATGCATCGGTGACTAAGGAGCCCGTTAATAATGAGGCGTATTCTTCGGCAATTTATTTTCGGATGCATTGGAAGTGCTGAACTGTGTCAGAGGACTTCTTCAGACTTTCTGGATCGGCCTGGCGCACCTTCAGTATTGCCACTAGTGCTGAAATCAAATTACTGAAGAATACTCTACTTTATCCACTGCAGCCAATTTTCTGGACTCCTCTACAGTCGTTCTACAGAACTGCATTAAGTGTGTTCCAGGACAGAAAACACGTACCTGCAAAGAAAGAAATAATTCTGTAGCTATATCTTTTTATGTAGTAAATAAAAGTTGATAACCTCTCGTAAAGGGTGCTTAATTGCTGACTCACCGTCCAGTTTGCTGGTAATAATTTTTTTGTTCCCTTGCCTGTCATTAATCTGAGGTCGCCGTGGATGATGAGCTGTTGTGACTAAGACGTGTTACTTAGTAGGTAACAACGTGAAGGAATAAATATTCCATGTGATGAAGATTGTATATTCAAACATGAAAACGTAATGTGGGATTTGAGACCATAATAACCCGGAGAAAACACGCTGAATCGCGAAGGTATCCGATAAATCCTGGGTTGGATCTGCGCCTGCGCGGCCGCGGTCAGCAACCCGCGCAGCACGGGACCGCAGGCGCGCCGCGCGGCCGGCGGCGGCAGCTCGAGTGGCGCGACAGCGTCCGCGCGCTCTTTCTTAGCCCTCCTCCGCCAGCCGCCGCCTCCTTACTTCCCCTTCTTCAAGGCGCTGCCGCCTTTTTCTTCGCCGTCGCCGTCGCCGTCTTGGACTCTCCTGCCGGAGCCGTCTGCACCATCTAGCGGCGAAGGCGGGGAGCTAAGGCGGGGGCGAAGAAAAGAAACGCCGGCGGCGAGCGCCTTGGCGGCGCCCCCGCTTACTTTAAGAAGGCGCTAAGAAAGGAGCCGGCGGTGCTTCCGCGCCGGCGCGCGGGGTGGCGCGCGCGTCGCTCAGCCGTCGCTGCGCCGGGGCGGAAGGGACGGCGGTGGCGGCGGCGGCGGCGACGCCACCTCCTGGCGGCGGCTGCCCGCCTGGGCGGGAGCGCGCGCTTTCAGGGGCCGCACCCACGCCCGGTGAGGGCCTCTGGTTCGCCGCAACACTCGTGGCCGGAGAATACCACCTGTTTAGTTTGGGCGTGCGTGATTATCACGCTTCCGTCAACGGTGTCAAGGACCTCGACGGACCAACCGAACGCGCGATCGTCATCCTCACCGTCACCGTCATCGTCTTTAAACTGGCCACACAGTCCTCATCTTTTGTAGAAAATTATCAATGGGAACCTACATCTACATCCATACTCCGCAAGCCACCTGACGGTGTTTGGCGGAGGGTACTTACAGTACCTCTATCGGTTCTCCCATTCCAGTCTCGCATTGTTCGTGGAAAGAAAGATTGTCGGTATGCCTCTGTGTGGGCTCTAATCTCTCTGATTTTATCCTCGTGGTCTCTTCTGCTTGACTCCTCGGTGAAGGTATGTTCTCGAAACTTCAACAAAAGCCCGTACCGAGCTACTGAGCGTCTCTCTTGCAGAGCCTTCCACTGGAGTTTATCTATCATCTCCGTAACGCTTTCGCGATTACTAAATGATCCTGTAACGAAGCGCGCTGCTCTCCGTTGGATCTTGTCTATCTCTTCTATCAACGCTATCTGGTTCGGATCCCACACCGATGAGCAGTATTCAAGCAGTGGGCGAACAAGTGTACTGTAATCTACTTTCTTTGTTTTCGGAATGCATTTCCTTAGGATTCTTCCAATGAATCTCAGTCTGGCATCTGCTATACCGACGATTAATTTTATATGGTCATTCCATTTTAAAGCACTCCTAATGCCTACTCCCGGAGTGCACTTAGCGTCGTGATGCCAATTGAGGAGCTACTCGACCGAATAGTAGCGGCTCCGGTCAAAGAAAACAATAATAATGACCGGGAGAGCGGTGTGCTGACCACATGCCCCTCCTATCCGCATTCTCAACTGAGGATGACACGGCGGTCGGATGGTCCCGACGGGCCTCTTGTCGCCTGAAGACGGAATGCTTTAATACCTACTCCCAGATAATTAATGGAATTAACTGCTTCCAGTCGCTGACTTGCTATATTGTAGCTAAATGATAAAGGATCTTTCTTTCTATGTATTCGCAGCACATTAGACTTGTCTATATTGAGATTCAATTGCCATTCCCTGCGCCATGCGTCAATTCGTTGCAGATCCTCCTGCATTTCAGTACAATTTTCCATTGTTACAACCTCTCGATATACTATAGCATCATCCGCAGAAAGCCTCAGTGAACTTCCGATGTTATCCACGAGGCCATTTATATATACAGTGAATAGCAACGGTCCTACGACATTCCCCTGCGGCACACCTGAAATCACTCTTACTTCGGAAGAATATTTTTAAGGTTCGGTGCCTCAGTCGGCAAAATTGTTACTCTTAATGGACCAAGTATTTTACGTTAGAAAGGAGAAAACAATTAAAATCATCTAAGAACGTTTTGGTAACCGCTTTAGTTATTAGCAGTTCCTTCGTCACAGGGTCAGACACAAAGGGGTTTGGAAATGATTAAATTTCATCATGTAACTAACTTAACATTGTTTGTTAAAATACACCGTCTCCCAACGTTCGGATGGCATTCAAATTGGCAGAACAGACTATACTGTTTGCTTACAAGATGAAACATCAAAAATTACAATGGGTAGCAACTGAAGGCAGTGTACATGAGAACTGTGCACTGTAGGAACGGACCAGTGATGAATAATCAACAGATGCCAGCCAAGGCCACATGGTGGGGGCGTCACTATGCCTGAAGTGGGAAGGCCAGACCACCGAACAGCACGGTTAATGTAAAATAGTTTGTTCCTGATAGGATCATTTTGTCGTTGGTCCGTTCGTCTGTCAGTTTGTCTGTCTGACCGACTTTCCAAAACCATTTTTCCCAGCAACGGGTACACGTATCAGTTTGAAATTTATGTCACTGTGATCTACAGTCTCTTGTCTATGTAAAAAATGTTAAGCTTCTAAGTCAATGCAGTCAAAAGATATGGACATTTCGTCACTAATTTTATAGTCGTAAACTTAATCATCGAAACATAGAGGGTACTTCCCCTTGACGTAGAATCATGAAATTTTGCAGGAAGAAAGGTTTTACAGTATAAGTAAAGGGAAAAAGCATCAGGAAGTGGTTAATTTGTAATTATATCAAACGAATAAATATTTCATTTGTCTTTTGTTCTGTAAAATGAAATTAAACCATTCTTGAAAGTCTGGGAATCCCTGGGACCGATATCTCGCCAGTATAAATGTCGATAACAGGCGAAAATCGGCGATATTCTCGATTCCGTGAATAGACGAACTGCCTAAATACACAATTCAGTCCCTACAGATAATGATACTACAAGGAAATATAGAGGTCGGGACTTGTTACCTGAGCGAAGCCAATGCACGAAATTCCTCTATGCTTTCGACAGTTCTTGTGGTACCGTGTATGTCGAAGGTCGTTGTGGAACCGAATAGTTCGTCATTCCTGTGGTATGGCAACATGTCTAAAAGACATCAGTTGAGTGCTTACAGTCGTGGACGGGTAGCTAGAGGGCTCTGGAGCCAGTCAAAGTGTCACTACTGTGGTCACCGTAATGGGTGTGTTCAGAACCGTCATCTCGCGATGAAAACAGGCCGCTGAAAGCAGGAATAGTGTGCGAAAGCATTCTGGTGGTCGTAGACGGTACATGACACCGCAAGTGGATCGATACGTAGGACCAGTGATGAAAAGGAACACATATCTCACACCTAGAGCGACCGCTATAAACGTTGCAACCGCTGTCAGTACGTGTGTGTCTGGCAGAACCATGTTGCGTGCATGAAAGCAGGCTGGTAACTACACTCGAAAGCAGGTTAATTGCATCCAACTTAAACCACACCATTGTCGAGGAAGGGTTCATTGGAATAGAAAGTACCCGTATATTTATTAGGAGAGTGATTGTACTGAGGCGTCGGACACACTGTAAAGTGAATATACTGAACGTATGATATGCTCTACGTCCTCTCCGGACCCATACCCTACAGAACATGCCTGGGATGCTCTTGGCAGTCGTGTTTCTCAACGAAGAACCCCTTCCCGAACCTGAAAGCTGCCTTGAGACAGGAGTGGGCCTATATCCCCCAAGAAGTCCTGAACAGTTCGGTAGCCAGCATGAATGAGAGGTGAAAAATATGCATTAGTGCTCGAGGAGGGACTATTCCCTTCTGAGAGACCGATATCGACATTTATATTCGGAATCTGAACTATGTCAAACATGAACGTTATTTGTTTCTCTTCTTCTGCTTTCCAATGGGGTGAAATATGTACCATTTTTCATTATTAGTACTGTACACCATCACACCTCTATTACGTATGTACTGTATCTCATGTTGTCCATGTATGCCTGTGATAATTCTTGTCCAACATTGTCACTCTTCCTTAGCAGTTGTTAAGCAGTGTACGTCTTTCACGTCTCACAATGGAGTCACACTAAGTCAGTATTATCCTGTGCTACGACGTCAGACACAGTTACGACGGATAGGCGTAGCGAACGTATTATTATTATTATAAACTGATTTTCAGGAAAAAAATGGTGGGAGTTAACAACTCTGTGTTCCATATTCATGTACGTCGCGGACCCAGCGTCCTCATAACCCTGAAGAATATCACGGGAGTTTCTCAGCAGAGGATAGGTAATCCGCAACCCATTATGGAATTGGTGACAGCATGGGGATCAATTGAATGCCTTCCCCCACCCTCCCCCACACCCCCCTCAAAACAACGTTGTATATCATTTTCTGGCCAAGCTGAAGTTGAGTTACACACATAGTAATGTTGCACATCAATTCTGGAGTCTAATGCTGCTATCATAACGTGACTACGAATCTGTTAGCTGTTGCAAAAAACTTTGGAAAATACACGTGCCTGGAAAAGCGTTGAACATCGTAACAAGATGGCCGATGTCAGTTAAATCAGTATTTCTCATCTTGCCTTAAATTCAACAAACAAGGGAAGAAAACGAGTTATCAACCCAGATAAATATCAAAAAAGTGTGAGGAAGAAGCTCGGGAAAGCTGGAAAACCACACACAACTGAAAGTTAAGGCAAGTGTAAAAACGTTTTACGTCACTTACAGGCGTTAGTATACCACACTGAAATCTGAGTGTAGAGTATTTTCAGGTTCAAAATTATGATTTGACCTCTGCCTACTATTTGTTGTAAACACATGAAATCTTCTGAAATATTTCAAGTAGGTATGTGCTAAACTCACAATTAAACAAAAGATGACTTCTATGGGTTTGATTACAATGGACTACCGCAGCTACTTTGCAGGGGTGCACACATTAATGAACTAGGAAAACAACGAGGCATTAATAAGGATACACCACCGTGAAGGAAATGCACTTTCAGGCATTACATTGCGCTTGACAATAAAGAAACATAAATCTGCATGAGATCACTCTGTGATACTTTCTCTGTGATACCATGAGGGCTGCAGGTACTGCAGGCTAAATTGAAAACTGATGTCCAGATGTCCTCAGATTTACGTGGAAAACTTGCCAATCGACCGTATACTATCTCAGCTAAAGTAAAGACTTCAGTTAAGGAGCATTTCAGAGTTTCCGTAACCAGATCAGTCATTACAATCGTATACAAACAGAATCAGAATATCTCTCCTCAGAAATGAGCTTAGGTAGAATGTATAGGTTGCTTAAGGAAAAATGTCGGATGTTTATGCAAGGAAAAACATATACACTCCTGGAAATTGAAATAAGAACACCGTGAATTCATTGTCCCAGGAAGGGGAAACTTTATTGACACATTCCTGGGGTCAGATACATCACATGATCACACTGACAGAACCACGGGCACATAGACACAGGCAACAGAGCATGCACAATGTCGGCACTAGTACAGTGTATATCCACCTTTCGCAGCAATGCAGGCTGCTATTCTCCCATGGAGACGATCGTAGAGATGCTGGATGTAGTCCTGTGGAACGGCTTGCCATGCCATTTCCACCTGGCGCCTCAGTTGGACCAGCGTTCGTGCTGGACGTGCAGACCGCGTGAGACGACGCTTCATCCAGTCCCAAACATGCTCAATGGGGGACAGATCCGGAGATCTTGCTGGCCAGGGTAGTTGACTTACACCTTCTAGAGCACGTTGGGTGGCACGGGATACATGCGGACGTGCATTGTCCTGTTGGAACAGCAAGTTCCCTTGCCGGTCTAGGAATGGTAGAACGATGGGTTCGATGACGGTTTGGATGTACCGTGCACTATTCAGTGTCCCCTCGACGATCACCAGTGGTGTACGGCCAGTGTAGGAGATCTCTCCCCACACCATGATGCCGGGTGTTGGCCCTGTGTGCCTCGGTCGTATGCAGTCCTGATTGTGGCGCTCACCTGCACGGCGCCAAACACGCATACGACTATCATTGGCACCAAGGCAGAAGCGACTCTCATCGCTGAAGACGACACGTCTCCATTCACGCCTGTCGCGACACCACTGGAGGCGGGCTGCACGATGTTGGGGCGTGAGCGGAAGACGGCCTAACGGTGTGCGGGACCGTAGCCCAGCTTCATGGAGACGGTTGCGAATGGTCCTCGCCGATACCCCAGGAGCAACAGTGTCCCTAATTTGCTGGGAAGTGGCGGTGCGGTCCCCTACGGCACTGCGTAGGATCCTACGGTCTTGGCTTGCATCCGTGCGTCGCTGCGGTCCGGTCCCAGGTCGACGGGCACGTGCACCTTCCGCCGACCACTGGCGACAACATCGATGTACTGTGGAGACCTCACGCCCCACGTGTTGAGCAATTCGGCGGTACGTCCACCCGGCCTCCCGCATGCCCACTATACGCCCTCGCTCAAAGTCCCTCAACTGCACATACGGTTAACGTCCACGCTGTCGCGGCATGCTACCAGTGTTAAAGACTGCGATGGAGCTCCGTATGCCACGGCAAACTGGCTGACACTGACGGCGGCGGTGCACAAATGCTGCGCAGCTAGCGCCATTCGACGGCCAACACCGCGGTTCCTGGTGTGTCCGCTGTGCCGTGCGTGTGATCATTGCTTGTACAGCCCTCTCGCAGTGTCCGGAGCAAGTATGGTGGGTCTGACACACCGGTGTCAATGTGTTCTTTTTTCCATTTCCAGGAGTGTATGAAGGTATTTTCAGATCAGAGTGCGATCTTAAATTTGGTCTTTATAGAGCAGACACTTGTAAATACTACGAGAGCTGTATATTAAAATGATTCCGGTTGACATGAACGTAGCTAGGTGTATAATTCACTTTCACAGTGAGCATCATCGTCGCAAATCTGACAATGTTCATGCAATGCTGAAAACCGATACTATAAGAGCACAGGCAAATAAAGCATGTCCACACTGTTACTTAAAGATCTGCATCAGGTCTTGTCTTGCCCCACATTTAAACATTCAAGGACCCACTACCTACGGCAACTTTCCTGTTACAACTTGACCACGAACAACACTGGAAGAGGAGAGGTAGCAATCCAAATGTGGAATGTATGCCTGGGAAAAAGGGGATCAGCTGAAGTGGCTTCTTGCATGTTTAACTATATAACAGACATGCACAGGCCATTATAGCGTTGCCAACAGCGTCAAAACTTTCTCTGGTCTGGCCGTTTTGTCGGCCAAGGTGATAACTGGAAACTGTTAGCAATGTACAGCCACTTACTACGTACAGGATACTTTTCGCAGACTTATCTAACGACATAGCTTTATTCTCCAGCGAGAGAGATTTTGCTCTTATGGAAAGAAAAAAGAAGAAAGTAGATACGATGTATCTGTCTGAGTGGAAATAGTAGGAAGTAGATATGATGTATCTGTCTGAGTGGAAGTATGTTACAGCAGATGCTTGTGACAAAAGGCTTTTTGTCATTAAAGAGAATGCGCAAGCAGATTTCTAGATTTTTCACAGCTAGAGGCAGACATCAAGCGAGATCCTGAACTAGAAATTACCAAAGGCATATGGCTAATATTTTAATATTTTTGTCTGATGACATAGACGCAGTTTTTGTGAGAGGAAGCCACAATGTCCTACAACCTTGGCATCGTTGCTTTGTTCTCAAGAATAAAAGAGGACACCAACTGCATCATGTGTTACCAATGACATTACAATAATTCCCGCCGTTAAACAAGAAGTTGATTCATCTTTTACCTGAAAAAGAGAAGGATTTAGTCTGTTATAGTAATTAAAGCCATGATATGAGAATTTTGCAAGACATTGCCTAAGTGTGCTGTATTGCAAACTTTGTCTCTAAGACCCACTACATTTTCAAGACAGTGTGATGAAAACTTTACTGTTGATTGTGTTGATGTTTGTGATAAACTAATACTTGTGTTTCACAATGTATTTCTTTACTGTGTCACTAAAAGTCTAGTATCGATTAAAAAAATTATAAAAATGCTAGTAAGTGAACATAGCATTTAATAGCATTCTGCATTAACAACATTACCAGGGAAAGTAAGTGTTTTTCCTTACGGTTGAATAAATGTGGCCAATGAATAAAGTCAGCTGTACTAAAATGCATAGTGACTATGATTATTTTTTATATAAATATGAGCACTTTCATTAGACAACTTACATTGAACATGCTTTTCGTCAGTGCTGAAATGTGGTCAAAAGTGATATACAACTTTGTTCCTGGGAACCAGTTTACTGAGGAGAAGGTGTAGAGCTGAATGCCATAATGACGACCATAAGAGTGGCTCTTCCAGCCATTGTAGATCTCAACACACCTCAGACTTCTCCAATTGCTGCAAGAACTACAGTCGCCTCTACAACATCGATGGTACCCCTTTCTGTAATACTCAAACTGTACCCAATAAGTAGTGCACAATTAACGATACCCCTATTCTTCCTTTCAGGTTTCGTTTTCCTATAAAAAATGTAATTTCGTGATATGCTTGACGCCCGTCTGAAAACAGAAGGCCTTGATAGGAGCCGAAAGAAAAGCAGGAGCATTATCGCTAACAAGCTGCTTGGATGGGCCGAAAACACTGAAGATATTAGTTAAATGATAAATAGTGGTGGCAGCGGTAATGTTACGGCTCCATCGTTTGTTAATTTATTTGGTATAAATTTCTCAATTCCTGCCGATACTATTTCTTTGAATTCAAGCCACATCTGGTCTACACTTATATTATTACGTTAGAAGGAGTGGAGATTGTCTCTCTAGAAGGCGTCAAGTGAATTTTTATCAGCTTTTTTTAATAGATATATCTTTCGTTTATTTTTGGAGAATTTTGGGGTTACAATATTCAATCTCGCTACGACAACCTTGTGTTCACTAATCACTAAATCCGTTTTGATTCTCGTTGTTAACTCAGGATTATTTGTTGCTAAGAGGTCAAGAGTGTTTTCACAACCGTTATATTCGCATGGGCTCATGAAGTAACTGCTCGAAATTATTTTCAGAGGATGCGTTCAGCAAATTTCGGACGATATTTAATGTTACCTTCGGGAGTAAACATGTATTTTCGCCAACATATAGAGGGTAAATTAAAGTCACCATCAGCTACAGTCGTATGAGTCGGGTACGTGATTGAAATTAAACTCAAGTTTTCTTCACTTCAGCACGTGTATCATTTGAACTGGGAGGTCGGTAAAATGATCCAATTATTATCTTATTCCGGTCGCCACCTATGACCTCTGCCCATACTAACTCACAGGAACTATCTACTTCAATTTCGCGACAAGACAAACTGCTTCCAACAGCAACAAACACGCCACCTCCAACTGTGCTCACCAAATTTAGTTTCTTTCGGCTCAACGGGTTCTGCCCTAAGTGGCAACTGGGACACGAATCTTCATTTGGCAGCTTTCAGCGACCAGACGTACACAGGGTAAAGGTACCCCGTGTACGACTGCTCACGTTGTCTCCTGTCCGTATCTCTCGCTTGGGCCCCAATGGCGACGTCGTTCACTAGGCCACGTACGGCATGGGAGTGGTAGAGCAAGTCTTTGATGCATCGTTCACACAATAGTTTTATTCAAATAGAGGTGCACTGCACCCATGAATAACAAACCACAGAATAGGACAAAGGAGTGCAATAAAATTATAAATGCCAGCAGATGTCCAGTTAGCTTCATTTTACAATCGCCTGAATGTGCGATGGACTTAGACCTGGCACCACTTCATAGTATTGGTCAGCCCATTCTACAGAATCTGGCAAAATAGTGCAGCTGCTGGTACTCCTAAAACATATAAAAAGATCGATTTAACAAACACACACCAAGCAATTTACAGAGTGGGCAGCACTTCCAAGTTCCCCATATTACACACAGATTGTTTAACCCCCATAACATATTTAAAATAACCCTTAAAGTTATTAATTGATAATCTAAACATCACATATAAGAATAAGCACAAATCAAACTTATATCTGACCCAGCAATAGCTATTAACGTTCAATAATAAACCACCAATAACAAGTATTGGTATACTTAGCATAACCGAAACACGGTTATGTTCAAACTTGCAAGACACAGCATTGATTTCGAAAGTCTAATCGAATAGAATTACCAAGATGAGTTACAAAAAATTCATATCATAAAAATTTTACAACCAGAAGCATTCACTGAGAAAGATGAGACCAGCTCCACAACTATAATTTATTCTCCCATCCATCTCGGTACTCACGCCCGTTAATAAGCGGTTTAAACGTTCAATTGTGACCCACGATAACAAGAACAAACTAAGAAGCAGAATCCAATTAACAGGCGCAAGCCGTTTCAGAAGAAACAATGAGTACTGCAGTCTTTCAGATCTGTCGGATCAAGTACTATAATCGACTGCAACTCAGTGGGAAGTAAGGTCTGGTAAACAGCACTAAACAGATTAAATTCACTGTTAAAGTCAGGTTCGAGGCGCAAGTGCACAGAGAAAGGCAATGTTCTGAAACGTACTCACCACTTTTAGTTGTTTTCTGTTGCACAGGTACTGTCCCAAGTAGCTACTAGCACCCCAGTCCTCCTTTGGCCGCTGCATGCGACACGACTATTCGCTCGTCGATGTACGGCTGCCCACTTCCTGACTGCACGCTCACTTGGGCCCCAACGCCGACTTCGTGCACTCGGCCACGCACTGCTCTGAAAGCGTCCGCCCAGCTTGTCCGCTGGGAGTCGAGACGATGCCCTTGTTACCAGCCGGAAATTTCCTTCTTGACCGCTAGTCTGAGGCGCTATCACTTGAAATAAGTACACCTGTAAAAAGAACTGGGACTTGCCACTCCCGACCTCCGTGGCGCCACGCGCAAAGCTCTTGCTTGCTAATGGTCAAAGAGTAAAGACGCGCATTATCGATGGGGATCGACACGGGTCAGCCATGTCAGGCAATCGTGAGATGAACAAGCGATTATTCGCTTACTCACCTTATTGGGCACCAGTTCACATTTTCTAATGACTT
This sequence comes from Schistocerca piceifrons, assembly GCF_021461385.2. Classification (NCBI taxonomy): domain Eukaryota; kingdom Metazoa; phylum Arthropoda; class Insecta; order Orthoptera; family Acrididae; genus Schistocerca; species Schistocerca piceifrons. The sequence goes on from NC_060139.1 coordinate 150,988,837, forward strand.
GCAGCAAACGTTCTCATTAAGTTTATAAAACATGTGGAATACCAGTTACGTCCACTGTTTAGTAACGTTTTCATTATATAAATTAAAGGAATCTGGCAGGGAACAAGTGACTCCATACTAATGATACAATAGTAATTACAAAAATTTGCCCTATAGCACAACATACTTACCGCTGTTCGATTTTTTTCGCCACTGAATACAGCCTCTTTCAGTAGGCAGGCTGAGAGTATCAGCTGTATACCTGACGCAAGAATCCATTGGGTACACGGTAATCCAGTGTCATTTCTGTGACATAAAAATATAGAAAAAATATCGATAAATATTTAGAACTTTTACCTAACGTTAAAGCACATCATACCATTTCCTTGTCTTAAATAACACATTGATTTATTTGTTTAGTTATTCTTATTTACTTCGGTGGCTGTGCGGTTCTAGGTCCTGAACCGCGAGACTGCTACGGTTGCAGGTTGGAATCCTGCCTCGGGCATGGATGTGTGTGATCTCCTTAGGCTAGTTAGGTTTAAGTAGTTCTAAGTTCTAGGGGACTGATGACCTCAGATGTTAAGTCCCATAGTGCTCAGAGCCATTTGAACGTTATTTATTTGTCGAGTTCCGTTGGACCTTAGGGGAAAAATCTACCTGGCCATGCAACGAGTCAGTATACAGGTTACAGAATGCTGGTTAGAAAATTAAGACAAAAGATTGAAAGAATTAATCGAACACAAGTAAATTGTGGGAGAGTGTACACATTATGGAGAAAAGTTCTCAGCTACCGCAAGGAACTCCAGTGCTGTGTAGGAGTGTGCCACAACAATGCCAAATCGAATTTAACCCTTCATTCTGCTCATTTTGCAGAATAGCAAATATTTTTTTTATATGAAGTTGTCCAAGGATGTCAGGAAAAATTTAGAAAAAAAAATTCATACATAATTTCGGCAAAAATATTTTTTCTGCTGCTTTATATTTATGCAAAACTACGTAAAACCATATTCTCTCATACGTAATACTTTGCAGTAGTGCCAAACCTTGTGAAATTTACAGCATTGATTTCATTGAAGTATAAAAACTTTTAAACACCAAATGCGCGCCAGTAAGGATATAATTAATGGCACTACCGAAAATGGATGGTTGGTACTTGTATTCAGATGTCACCGACTTGCGCCAAAGGGTGGTTGGGTTTCGGGTTCCGCTGAATAGATCAGGTGTCCACTATACGCAGGAGGCGGCTACACGGATAGCAGGGGCTGCGTGGCGTGAACTGGGCTGTGTTTTGGTTACAGGGCCTCGGGAAAACACAAGAAGGGCTTCAGCCACAAAGGGTGCAGGCCGAACACAGGAAGTACGTAGATACAGGAACCATCGGTATAACAGTTTTAAATTGTCGTAGCCGTCTTGGCAAAGTACCAGAGCTCCAAGCGCTAATAGAAAGCACTGATGCTCAAATCGTCATAGGCACTGAAAGCTGGCTGATGCAGGAGTAAGATTAGCCGAAATTTTTGCGAAGAACCTAACAGTATTTAGAAAGGATAGACTAAACACGGTTGGCGGTGGCGTGTTTGTTGCTATTAGAAGTAGTTCGTTTTGCCGTGAAACTGAAGTAGATAGGTCCTGTGGGTTGGTATGGGCAGAGATCATTACTGGCGACCAGAATAAAATATTAATTGGATCCTTTTACCGACCTCCCAATTCAGATGATACAGTTCCTGAAAGGTTCAAACAAAACTTGAGTTTGATTTCAAACACGTACCCGACTCATACAACTATAGTTGGTGGTGACTAATTTACCCTCAATATGTTGGCGAAAGTACATGTTTAATTCCGGAGGTACGCGTAAAGTATCATCCAAAACTGGGCTAAATGCATTCTCTGAAAACTATTTCGAGCAGTTAGATCATGAGCCCATGCGAATAGTAGTAAACGGTTGAGAAAACACACTTGACCACTTAGCAACAAATAATCCTGAGTTAATAACGAGCATCAAAACGGATGGATTAGTGAACACTGGGTTGTCGTAGCGAGATTAAATATTGTAAACCCCAAATCCTGCTAAAATAAATGAAAATTATACCTATTCCAAAATCAGATAAAAATTCACTTGACGCCTTCCTGAGAGACAATCTACACTCTTCCCAAATTGAAGATATAAGTGTAGACCAGATGTGGCTGGAATTCAAAGAAATAATATCGGCAGCAATTCAGAGATTTATACGAAATAAATTAACAAACGACGGAGCTGATCTTCCTTGGTACACAAAACTGATTAGAACACTCTTGCAGAAACAACGAAACAAACATGCCAACTTTAAACAGACGCAAAATCCCCAAGATTGGCGATCTTTTACAGAAGTTCGAAATTTTGCACGGACTTCAATGTCAGATGCTTATAACAGTTACCACAACGAAATTTTGTCTCGCAACTTGTCAGAAAATCCAAAAAGATTCTGGTCGTATGTGAGGTATGTTAGCGGCAGCAAACAATCAATGCCTTCTCTGCGCGACAGCAATGGAGATACTATTGAAGTCAGTGCTGCCAAAGTATAGTTACTAAACACAGCCTTCGGAAATGCCTTCACAAAAGAAGACGAGGTAAATATTCCAGAATTCGAATGAAGGACAGCTGCCAACAAGAATAACATAAAGGTAAATATCCTCGGAGTAGTAAAGCAACTTAAAACACTTAATAAAATTAGGTCTTCTGGTCCAGACTGTATACAAATTAGGTTCCTTTCAGAGTATGCTGATTCATTAGCTCCATACTTGACAATCATATAAAACAGTTAGCTCGACGAAAGATCCGTACCCAAAGACTGAAAAGTTGCACAGGTCGCACCAATATTCGATAGAGGTAGAAGTAGTAATCCACTTCATTACAGGCCCATATCATTAACGTCGATGTGCAGCAGGATTCTGGAACATATATTGTGTCCGAACATTATGAAACACCTCGAAGGAAACGGTCTATTGACTCACAGTCAACATGGGTCTAAAAAACACCGTTCTTGTGAAACACAACTAGCTGTCCCTTCTCATTGAATGCTATTGACAAGGAATTTCAGATCGATTCCGTATTTCTGGATTTCCAGAAGGCTTTTGACACTGCACCACACAAGCGTCCAATAGTGAAATTGCGTGCTTATGGAATATCGTCTCAGTTATGGGACTGGATTTGTGACTTCTTGTCAGAGCTGTCGCAGTTCGTAGTAATTGACGGAAAGTCATCGAGTAAAACAGAAGTTATTTCTGACGTTCCCCTCTGCTGTTCTTTTCTATATATATCGATTTGGGAGAAAATGTGAGCAGCCGTCTTCGGTTATTTGCAGATGACGCCGTCGTTTATCGACTAATGAAGTCATTGTAAGATTAAAAAAAACTGCAAAACTATTTAGGAAATATATCTGAATGTTGTGAAAATTGGCATTTGACCCTAAATAATGAAAAGTATGAGCTCATCTACATGAGTGCTAAAAGGAATCCGTTAAACGTCGGTTACGCGATAAATCAATCAAATATAAAGGCCGTAAATTCAACTAAATACCTAGGAATTACAGTTACGAACAACTAAAATTTGAAGGAACATATTGAAAATGAAGTGAAGAAGGGTAACCAAAGACTGCGTTTTATTGGCAGGACACTTAGAAAATGCAACGGATCTACTAAGGAGACTGCCCACTGTACGCTTGTCAGTCCTCTTTTAGAATACTACTATGCTGTTTGGGATCGTTACCAGGTAGGACTGACGGAGTATATCGGAAAAGTTCAGAGAAGGGCAGCACGTTATGCATTATCGCGAAATATGGGAGAGAGTGTCACTGAATTGATACAGGATTTGGGCTGTACATCTTTAAAAGAAAGGCGTTTTTCGTTGCGACGAAATTTTCTCACGAAATTCCAATCACTAACATTTTCCTCCGAATGCGAAAATATTTTGTTGACACCGACTTACACGGAGAAATGATCACCACGATAAAATAAGGGAAATCATAGTTCGTACGGAAGGACACAGGTGTTCATTCTCTCCGCGCGCTATACGAGATTGGAATAATAGAGAATTGTGAAGGTGGTTCAATGAATCCTCTGCTAAGCACTTAAATGTGATTTGCAGAGTATCCATGTTGATGTAGATGTAGAAAGAAGTCAGTTTTTGTCTTCGTTTAAACGTAAGTTTAATTTACAGTCCTACATACGACAAGCATATAGCCTTTGCGGTTACTGCGTTTGCATGTTGTTCTCTTACCGTTCACGCCAGCAAATATTTAAAGTGACATAATCTTACATCCTTCGGAAGTAACGATAATACCTTACATTTAAGCCTGTTGATATCTATTTGATCTGTGCTAGCTGGTCTACCTCGGTATTTTGTTCCCGGTTCAACCTGTCAAAGACACTAAGGCATTTAATTTCCAAGCTTCTTCTAGTTCATGGGTTGTCCACCGCCTTTTTTTTTTTCAATGAATAACCTTCTCTAGATAATCGACGAATATATTTGCAGCTTTGTTAATCAGATGGAAAAACTACCATCGTTTGTATGTAATCTTTATATGACAATTGCCAGTGCTACTTTCCAATAAATCTACATTTCCCATACGTGCATTATAAACAGTAAGAACAGTACGACATGGTGCCTTTTTGTGTTCTCTCTTATATCAGACAAACCTCAGTTCAGATTTTGGCAGCTCGCCGACAAAAGTAAAGAGGAAACCGACAAATCTGTTTTGATATAAAATGGAGTTAATGTCCAGTTTGTGAACGATAATGTCTTCCTCTTTCTTCAGCTCCTTTTCATTTTGAAATTTACAGGTTGGTATTCTATTGCTTTAGATCGTTCCTACACGCTGACTCCCTAGCTCGAATACGCATACAACTAGATATATAGTCTCAAAATACCTGTGAAACTAGATTTTCTGGTCCACTGGAATTTTCCTTACGTCGCGAATAATAACATTTCCACATTCTCCAATATCTGCATTATGTCCTTGACCACTGTAAATTTCAGTTATAGGTCTAATTTTTTTGCAATTTTCTATGATCTCGACTCTTAGGGAATGGTCTCTACGTATTGTCATTAAAATACAAACTGTTCATCAGATTCCTACAATATTTCTGAGACCTTGTCTGTTTTATTAGTCAACACCATTAACATCAATGCAGAGATCACGGATAGTGGTAGGAGCTGACCTCTCTGTTCTATAGTATGAACAGTCTTGGTGAGTATGCAAAGTTGGGCAAAAATCAGCACCAAAAGAGATAATAAATTTAAAATACACCATCTTATCAAAAGCATCCGCACATCCCTACTTAATGAAGAACCTTACCATTAGCTCACCTGCCAGTACAGCAGTAGGTGGGGAGTACTTTACTGTCAGTGAAAAGGTAGTAACAGCAGACTGTGACAGTCAGTAGAGCTGAGTGACCTCGAACGTGGACTAGTCGTTGGATGTCACAAATCTGTCAATGTAACAAATGAGTAACAAACTCACCGGGGACATTTCAACCTTTCAGTAGCAGCACAAGTTGATTGTTGGTTAAGTGGTTGGGAAGTGGACATGTGAAGAAACAACCACACCTAAACCGAGACCAAGAAGACCTCATGAACTGATGGATGTGACCCGTCGATCATGACGTATGGTGGTAGTAAAATATCGCATGAAATCAGCGTTAGGTATCACGCGATAGTTACGATGTTCTTCAAGCAGTTAAAGTAGCGCAATGACTGCAAGTTTGGAGTTGAAAGGAACTGGGTACAATGATCGAATAGCTCCTTATAAGCCACATATTTCAGTAGTCAGTGCTAAGTAATGCTTGAGGTGTTGTAAAGAGCAATTAAACCGGGCAGTGGGCCTGTGGCAATGCAAGGTAGGATCTGGGTTTGGCGAATGCTTGGCGAACGTTAACTGTCATCCTATGCAATGTAGAACGTGAAGTACGAAGGATGTCGTATCGCGGTATGGGAATGTTTAGGAAGTGGTTGTCTTGGCGCTAAACGTGGAAGGATATAAGCACATTCTACACTGTTGTTTACTGCTTACAGAAGAGAGAAATTGTTCGGAGACGGCGATGGTTTTTTATCAGTAAGGGAATGCATCCAGTCGTAAGGCGGCATCTGTGAGTCACTGGTTTATGAAAATAACATTCCTGAAATCGACTGTACTGTGTCAGAAGAAGTAACAGATGTGTAGTAGCCTCTATCAACGTAGTTCTAGTACGGGGACATCGGGAAAACGTCGTGTACCGGGTCCTGGACGGAATGATCGTAATTATTCTAGGGTACAATTTTACCTGCCCTCAGCCGGTACAATATCCAGGAAAGAGCTTTACTTCTGATGGAGTTTTTTACATAATCTGTGAGCAGTTTTGCTGTGTTCAACGATTCTAATGCGGTGTTGCCTTACTCTATGTGTCTAGTTACTTGTATTCGTGTATTTGTGAAAACTGTTGCTGTTAGTATGGTTCTGTCGTTAGATGTGGTCATTATTCACTATATGAGGGTGAGTCAAATGAAAACCTTAAATATTTTTTAAATATTATTTATTGTGCAGGAGTGGTACAATGCTGTATCAATTTTCAACCTAATCTGCCCCACGCTCAGTGCAAGTCCTCAAGTGCTTACAAAGTGCATGAATTCCTTTAGAAAAAAATTTTTTTGGTAGTCCGCGCACCCACTCATGCACCGGGTGGCGTACCTTTCATCAGAACTGAACTTCTTTCCTCCCATTGCGTCTTTGAATGGTCCAAACATATGGAAATCACTTGGGGCAAGGTCTGGTGATTATGGAGGATGAGGAAGACACGCAAAATGCGGGTCTGTGATTGTTGCAACTATTGTACGGGCAGTGTGGGGCCTTGCGTTGTCATGTTGCAAAAGGACACCTGCTGGCAGAAATTCATGTCGCTTTGATTTCACTGCAGGCCGCAGATGATTTTTTAGGAGATCCGTGTATGATGCACTGGTGACAGAGGTCCCTCTAGACATGTAATGCTCCAAAATGACGCCTTTTTCGTCCCAAAAGAGAGTCAGCATAACCTTGCCTGCTGATGGTTCTGTTCGAAACTTCTCGCTCTCTTCGTTTCCGGTTGGTGGAAGTGAACCCAAGTTTCGTCCCAATTAACGATTCTCTCAAGGAAGCCATCACCTTCTCGTCCAAATCGCCGAAGAAGTTCTTCACAAGCATCAACACGTCGTTCTCTCATTTCAGGAGTCAGCTGCCGTGGCACCAATCTTGCAGACACTATGTGAAACTGGAGCACATCATGCACAACGTGGTGTGCTGAAGCACGACTAATCTGCAAACATGCTGCAATGTCATTAACTGTCACTCGGCGGTTTTCCATCACTATGGCTTCAACTTCTGCAATGTTCTGTGGAGTCACAACTCGTTGTGCCCGACATGGACGAGGAGCATCTTCCACTGAAGTCACACCATTTGCAAGCTTCCTACTCCGTTCGTAGACTTGCTGCTGTGACAAACATGCATCACCGTACTGACACTTCATTTGTCGATGAATTTCAATAGGTTTCACACCTTCACTACGCAAAAACCGAATAACAGAACGCTGTTCTTCCCTGGTGCAAGTCGCAATTGGGGCGGCCATCTTTATACTGATACTGCGACGGTATGTGTGCATCTGCATTATGCTGCCACCTACAGGCCATTAAGCACGCTGCTTGCAGCACGCTTACCAACTTACAGGATAACGGCGCGAAATTTCGGTTTGTTATTACAAATTTAAGGTTTTCATTTGACTCACCCTCGTATGTTCTAAATAGGCTGGTGTGCTAAAGGTAAGGACGAAACTAGTTTTCGCACGATGTGTCGCTGCCAAGAACATAGATTGATGAAACTTGTGCCACACATAGAAAAAGGTAACAGAAAGAAACAAGGAATGAGACGAACATAAATGACTCATATATTATTAAGATAATAGCTGCTCTGAAGTCACCGCGATCTGGGATGGTCTCCTGGACATTACAAAGGGCATGACATGGTTCTAATAGGGTGTGAGATCAAAACTGTAGCTCCCTTTCTCTTGAAGGGTAAATTGTTATAAGTGTACTGAGATGTAATGATTCATGAGAGGAGTCATTATGTCATCCTGCACCCAGTTATCGTATGCAGATCTGTGTTGAAAATTTCCTTCCTGAGACAAAAAGTAACCTCGATGAACTGATTTTATTATTATTCATTTAGTTACTGCATTTATTTTATTATTATTATTATTGCTGATTCAAAGAATTAGTTCTTTAATACTTAGTTTCTCTTAGCAAAGAATTTTGATCTTTCAAATGAATAAATAACCAAACAGATCTCGCTAGACGACTTTTATGTTCAGGGAATTGTTCACGGTAGACTAGATATCTGTTGCTGCACGCTGCCTGTCAGTTGTATTCGATGTCTCTGGCGGTCGTCGAACTGCTTGCGGAATCTGTAGGATCTTAGTCTACGTTAACTACGCTCCAATTCTCCTTTCTATGGAAGCCTGTCCGTCGAAGTGGATTTGTTTAAAAGTCTTTAAAGTGATGAGCGTATACAGTTTGGAGGTTTGAGTTTCCACAGTCCAACTAAATGCCTCGTAGGTATACACAAATATTTGAAAATTTGAAACCGAAACATAGAGAATAATTTACCCAATACACACCTTGTTTATGCTGCCGACAAAATGGTTTATTGGCGAATTATTCTCGCACAAAATAAGAAAGTGCCTTACAATTAAAGATGATGATCTCGCAACAACGCCTATTTTCTTAAGCCGTAATAAATTCTTCCGTTATCATTAAGATCAGAAGCTAGACTATATCTTCTCACAATAGTTAACATCTAACCAAAGCTCTCTTAGTCCAAGGAATAGGGAGATCGTCAGCGATAATGCTGCTTTCTCGCACTCAGTTTCGCGCGAGTATGCTTCAAATAATATCTTGCCCGGCCACGTAATTGTTACACTCGCGTGACTCAAACTGCTATGACACGGTTGGCAGTGTTTACTCTGCAACATGTAACGTTATGTGATTGGCCTACCATTTTCAATCATTCACTAACCGAGCGGTCGCTCGGCAACAGCTACAGTTAGCAAATAACGTTGCGAGAATATATAAAACAAACGCACGACATGTGACGTGACGTGTTTATTGTGGAAGCACCGTCAGAGATGCTGTGAGCTATTGACATTCAAAGCCGCTGCGCGAAAGGCGGACAAAAGAAGAATAGTTTTACACATTCTTTTGATGTACGATATATTATCGATGAACAGTTACTCACTCTTCTGTCTCTTGTAATTTGTGTCGGATACGCATGTCTTGCCACCGTATTATTAAAATATTATTTCAGTGTAATGTGGAATTGCCATACTGCATAGCAGTAGATTTATGTGAGAAGCTATATTGTGCGACGTGTATCTGGAAATGTCGAAGGATGTAAGTTCGTTATCTATTCACTGCCATAAATTCAAAGTCAAATGAAATTTGTATATGGACTAATTATTTAGTGTAGGACCTATGCCTCACTGCTTCATAACAATACGAATTTAATTTTCGTTTATGTTTCTGCAAATTTTGATGTTTCAAGGTCACGAATTGTTTCGTTGAAATCGGACGGAAGTTGCATACGGCGAAATATTTTCTCTGCACCTTGTTGTACTGGTAAATGCATGATAAACTTCGGTCCCTTAGGAAATTCATAAAGAGCTATCCAAAAACAATTATATTTTCGCCGGCCGGAGTGACCGAACGGTTCTCGGCGCTACAGTCTGGAACCGCGCTACCGCTACGGTCGCAGGTTCGAATCCTGCCTCGGGCATGGATGTGTGTGATGTCCTTAGGTTAGTTAGGTTTAAGTAGTTATAAGTTCGAGGGGAAAGATATATATATATATATATTTGCAGTAGTAATTTAGCCTCCTCTACAAAGCAACTACCGACTGATCAAACGATTCAACAAGTAACTACCGCACTCAGTCGGAGTAAAACCTCCTGACCAGTAAAGGTATTCAAAACCACTACAATAACTAGTTAGGTCTATTCGCGTAAAATAAAATCATGTGCTTTTATCTGCAAATATATTTCCACCGCCGATTATAGCTGTGTGTTAATGCACAAAAGTAAACATATTGTTATAAATGCGTTCTCATACTGGCCACAAAGTTGCTACCGAGTTCTTCGTTCCATTCCTCCATCAGCGCGGTTGACATCTGCTGCGTAGTGATTGTGCAAGCGGACGGTGAGCAAAATGTCTTCTCGATGCATCCTACAGGGTTTCAGAGGAACGGGCTGGCCAGTCCACAGGTCGAGTATCGTCTCGTTCCAAGAGCTCCTCGATCTGTGCTGCTCGATGCGGTAGCGCATTCTCAACCATAAAATTGAAATCAGTGCCGAATGAACCCCTGCAAAAGTGCAAATGATGAATGAGAAGTGCGACCTGTTTCAGTGATGCACTGCATGAATATCAGGCCTTGAACTGGAAGAAAATGGAAAGAACTCATTAAAAACCTTGAGGTCAGCAAGGGAAGACACTGCAGAGCATACGTTGCCCTCTGTGGTGATCACACACCTTACTATCCCCCACATCCCGAATTTTGTGATATCCACGGGCCCCTCATTAATCGCGGTGACTTAGCGTAATTAAGTGTAATTTCTATTCGTCTCATTACCGTTTCTTTCAGTTTCCTTCTGCACTATAGTGTAGCAGTTCTTTCTGTGTACGGTCCCAGTTTCATCGAGTAATGTTTTTTGACACTTCATGCAAACCTTCCTTTCGTCCGTAAGTTTTGCACGCCAGTTTATAAGCTACCACGGAGCGTTCAATGACTAATGCAACACATTTATTTTTCTCAGCGAATTTGTGTTGAAAAAATTTGGGGTTTTCAAGAAGTTTCGATATGTGTCGGCGCTATACGTAACCTTCAGATCGGCTTCTGTTAAAAGTGGTGGGTACCAAAACTGAGAGCTATCATTGAGTTTCTTTTGGCGGAAAACCAGAGTATTGTAGATACACACAGGTGCTTGCAGAATGTCTGCAGAGACCTAGCAGAGAACAAAAGCACTGTGTGTCGTTTGGTGAAGCGTCTGCCATCAACGCTACAAGGTCGCGCATGTCTGTCAGATCTCCCGCGTGCCGGCCGATCGTACGCAGCTGTGACACCTGCAATGTTGGAACGTGCGGACATACTCATTCGAGGTTGAAATCTCTGGGCTAACAGGACAGAACGGATGAGGTTATATTTGTGGAAAGGGGCCAAAATAATTTACTGTCAGTTGCATTCAAGATACAAAGTTTATTTCTTAAAACACGCAGTCACACAAGCAAGAATCAAAAACTCTCAAGGTTTTAACGAAAAATCTCCTTTGATTTAATTTAGATCGGCTGAAGGCCCCATCGAAAATCCAAGGAACAAGGCCTACGGGAGGAATTGAGGTACATTTCTTCTGGAGGCTTCAGTTCTTTAGAAAAAATATTTTTTTATCTTCAATATACATAGGCTGAAAGCCTTAGCTTCAATTTTTTCCACAGAACTCGGCTGAAGGCCACACATTACTCAAGAAAATTGTTTCGAATTAAGGCCGAGACAAAGATTTTCAAAGTTCAATCTAAATAGGCTGAAAACTCGGCTGAAGGCCTTATATCAACAAAACAATTAATGGCTTAAGGCCTAGGTAGAAGAGCTGTCAATTTGAAAAGGTTGAAGGCCTTATCTTAAAATGTTTCGTGTAAAACTCGGCTGAAAGCTTATACTAAGGAGTACCAATCTTACGACTTACGGGCAAGTCAAGGATTTTTAATTTTTAATTTAAGAGAGATTAAAAGTCGGCCGAAGGCCACACACCAATTTTACAGGTTAAGGCCTAAAGGGAAGAGCTTCTAATTTTCAACTGAAATAGGCTAAAGGCTTTATCCTAAAATGCTTAACATAAAACTCGACTGAAGGCCACATAAGAAACCCAAACAATCTCACAGCTTAAAGCCCAGACAAAGAAATATCCAATTTTTAGTATAAGCTGAAAAACTCGGCTGAAGGGTACATACAACCTAGAAAATATTTCTTATGGCTTAAGGCTTAGGCATGATCAACGACATGAGGATGCAGAAGGCAATGGAAACCACTGCATTAAAGACACGTAACGTGTATCCACAGGACATGTGGCCTGTAATTGAAGAAGTGTCATGATGACCTCTCCATTGGCAGAAGATTCCGGAATAGTCCCCCATTCGGATCTCCTGGAGGGGACTGCCAAGGGGGAGGTTACCATGAGTAAAAGATTGAATAATCAACGAAAGGATAACGTTCTACGAGTCGTGGCATGGAATGTTAGAAGCTTGAACGTGGTAGGGAAACTAGAAAATCTGAAAAGGGAAATGCAAAGGCTCAATCTAGATATAGTAGGGGTCAGTGAAGTGAAGTGGAAGGAAGACAAGGATTTCTGGTCAGAAGAGTATCGGGTAATATCAACAGCAGAAGAAAATGGTATAACAGGTGTAGGATTCGTTATGAATAGGAAGGTAGGGCAGAGTGTGTGTTACTGTGAACAGTTCAGTGACTGGGTTGTTCTAATTAGAATCGACAGCAGACCAACACCGACAACCATAGTTCAGGTATACATGCCGACGTCGCAAGCTGAAGATGAACAAGTAGAGAAAGTGTATGAGGATATTGAAAGAGTAATGCAGTATGTAAAGGGGGACGAAAATCTAATAGTCATGGGCGACTGGAATGCAGTTGTAGGGGAAGGAGTAGAAGAAAAGGTTACAGGAGAATATGGGCTTGGGACTAGGAATGAAAGAGGAGAAAGACTAATTGAGTTCTGTAACAAGTTTCAGCTAGTAATAGCGAATACTCTATTCAAGAATCACAAAAGGAGGAGGTACACTTGGAAAAGGCCGGGAGGTACGGGAAGATATCAATTAGATTACATCATGGTCACACAGAGATTCCGAAATCAGATACTGGATTGTAAGGCGAACCCAGGAGCAGATATAGACTCAGATCACAATATAGTAGTGATGAAGAGTTGGCTGAAGTTCAAGACATTAGTCAGGAAGAATCAATACGCAAAGAAGTGGGATACGGAAGTACTAAGGAATGACGAGATACGTTTGAAGTTCTCTAACGCTATAGATACAGCAATAAGGAATAGCGCAGTAGGAAATACAGTTGAAGAGGAATGGACATCTCTAAAAAGGGCCATCACAGAAGTTGGGAAGCAAAACATAGGTACAAAGAAGGTAGCTGCGAAGAAACCATGGGTAACAGAAGAAATACTTCAGTTGATTGATGAAAGGAGGAAGTACAAACATGTTCCGGGAAATTCAGAAATACAGAAATACAAGTCGCTGAGGAATGAAATAAATAGGAAGCGCAGGGAAGCTAAGACGAAATGGCTGCAAGAAAAATGTGAAGACATCGAAAAAGATACGATTGTCGGAAGGAAAGACTCAGCATACAGGAAAGTCAAAACAACCTTTGGTGACATTAAAAGCAACGGTGGTAACATTAAGAGTGCAACGGGAATTCCACTGTTAAATGCAGAGGAGAGAGCAGATAGGTGGAAAGAATACATTGAAAGCCTCTATGAGGGTGAAGATTTGTCTGATGTGATAGAAGAAGGAACAGGAGTCGATTTAGAAGAGATAGGGGATCCAGTATTAGAATCGGAATTTAAAAGAGGTTTGGAGGACTTACGGTCAAATAAGGCAGAAGGGATAGATAACATTCCATCAAAATTTCTAAAATCATTGGGGGAAGTGGCTACAAAACGACTATTCACGTTGGTGAGTAGAATTTATGAGTCTGGCGATATACCATCTGACTTTCGGAAAAGCATCATCCACACAATTCCGAAGACGGCAAGAGCTGACAAGTGCGAGAATTATCGGACAATCAGCTTAACATCTCATGCATCGAAGCTGCTTACAAGAATAATATACAGAAGAATGGAAAAGAAAATTGAGAATGCGCTAGGTGACGATCAGTTTGGCTTTAGGAAAAGTAAAGGGACGAGAGAGGCAATTCTGACGTTACGGCTAATAATGGAAGCAAGGCTAAAGAAAAATCAAGACACTTTCATAGGATTTGTCGACCTGGAGAAAGCGTTTGACAATATAAAATGGTGCAAGCTGTTCGAGATTCTGAAAAAAGTAGGGGTAAGCTATAGGGAGAGACGGGTCATATACAATATGTACAACAACCAAGAGGGAATAATAAGAGTGGACGATCAAGAACGAAGTGCTCGTATTAAGAAGGGTGTAAGACAAGGCTGTAGCCTTTCGCACGTACTCTTCAATCTGTACATCGAGGAAGCAATGATGGAAATAAAAGAAAGGTTCAGGAGTGGAATTAAAATTCAAGGTGAAAGGATATCAATGATACGATTCGTGAAAGTGAAGAAGAATTAAATGATCTGCTGAACGGAATGAATAGTCTAATGAGTACACAGTATGGTGTGAGAGTAAATCGGAGAAAGACGAAGGTAATGAGAAGTAGTAGAAATGAGAACAGCGAGAAACGTAACATCAGAAATGATGGTCACGAAGTCAATGAAGTTAAGGAATTCTGCTACCTAGGCAGTAAAATAACCAATGACGGACGGAGCAAGGAGGACATCAAAAGCAGACTCGCTACGGCAAAAAAGGCATCTCAGGCCAAGAGAAGTCTACTAATATCAAATACCGGCCTTAATTTGAGGAAGAAATTTCTGAGGATGTACGTCTGGAGTACAGCATTGTATGGTAGTGAAACATGGACTATGGGAAAACAGGAACAGAAGAGAATCGAAGCATTTGAGATGTGGTGCTATAGACGAATGTTGAAAATTAGGTGGACTGATAAGGTAAGGAATGAGGAGGTTCTACGCAGAATCGGAGAGGAAAGGAATATGTGGAAAACACTGATAAGGAGAAGGGACAGGATGATAGGACATCTGCTAAGACATGAGGGAATGACTTCCATGGTACTAGAGGGAGCTGTAGAGGGCAAAAACTGTAGAGGAAGACAGAGATTGGAATACGTCAAGCAAATAATTGAGGACGTAGATTGCAAGTACTACTCTGAAATGAAGAGGTTAGCACAGGAAAGGAATTCGTTAAAAAAAAAAAAAAAAAAAAAAAAAAAAAAACGCTTATGCAAAATTTTTCAACTTTTGATTTGAAAAGGCTGAAAACTTGGCTGATGAAGGCCACATACTAACTTGAAAAAAATTTACAGTTTAAGGCCTAGACACAAGGAATTTTCAATTTTAACCCCGAAAGGATGAAACTCGGCTGAAGGCCACATACCAAACAAGAAACAATTTTTTTTACGGCTTAAGGCCTAGGAAGAAGACTTGCAATTTTAATAAGTTAAACTCGGCTGAAGGCCACACAGAGTACTTAAGACTAAAAAGGAAATCACTATATAAAATACAAGGAGCGGCGCTCAGAAGGTTCCAAGGGTCGGCCTGGGAAGGTAACACTAACGCACGTTTAGGTGAGACAGGCAGCCAGACCGACAACCTCTTAATCGGAAGGCCACCCAACTGAAAGCCAGCCGAGGAACCAACCAACAAGATCAGTTCTACTCCACCCGACCGGCAAATCGACAACAAATTGTCAGTAGCACAACCTCTTGGATACTGGTGCCAATCCAGCTAAGTCAGATAAATGCCCAAAACTACAAACACACCTCAGCTGTCGAACTATACGCCGTGCTGGACATCATCAACACGACGAGGAAAATACACTGCCAAAAATTACGTCAACGACCAGGGCCAGTCACCGGAACGTCAACAGCCACAAGGCAGAAGATACCGAGGGTTCACTTCATTAATGAAGGAATGAATTAAACTAAGTTCAACACCACACAAGAATACGGCTGCAATTCTAGCCAACTTCAATGCACACACATCATTGCTCGCAGAAATTCACCTGAAAGCGACAGCCAAGATCAAATGAAGAGATGTGATAGCAGTTGAGGCTTGATAGTAGGTTTACTGAGCACTCAACTTTAGTGCCCTGGATAGTGTCTTCGTAACCCTTTCAAGAAGGGCCTCACAACTCCATGCACGCCGCCAGTGGGTCCGGCCTCACTATGCGCCACGGAGACTTCGTAGCTGCTCTGCCCCAACCGACTGACTGGCACACACAGCACACCCGGAAAATATATCCACCACACCAAAGATATTACGGCAGTACTAGTATCGATACACGCTGCTGGTGCCACTCATGGGGGGAAGACAGCAACGTTATGGTAGTAACCTAAGAAGAAATAAGACATCTCTGGACTGCAACCAATGATAAAAGAACAAGGCATGATGTGAGCCAGGTACGGTTCAGAGGCGATCGGTGGATCACAGTCAAACAACACACTGCTCAATTGACATATCCGTTGTTAATGCTGACACACTTGTCCGCCAGCGGGGGTACTGAAAGGTGTATGCCGGATACGTTCGTCATCTCATAACAGAAGACGATAGAGTGCACGTATGACCATCTGTACGGAATTGCTTGTCCGTTACAGGGCTGATCGCGACAATTTATTTGTCTAACATTGTCACAGGCGATGAAATATATATTCATTTCTTAGAACCGGAAACAAAATGACAATAGAATGACGCTACACACAACTTCTCCGAATAAAAAGTTGCCGGCCGGGTTGGCCGAGCGGTTCTAGGCGCTACAGTCTGGAACCGCGCGACCACTACGGTCGCAGGTTAGAATCCTGCCTCGGGTATGGATCTCTGTGATGTCCTTAGGTTAGTTAGGTTTAAGTAGTTCTAAGTTCTAGGGCACTGATGACCTCAGAAGTTAAGTCCCATAGTGCTCAGAGCCATATGAACCAATAAAATGTTGAAAGCCTCTCCCTCAGCGGGTAAAGTCATGACGAAGGTCTAGTAGGGCTGTGAAGGGGTTACTCTCTTCGATGCCTCCTCTCACGGTGCAACAGTCGACTCTGAACTGTATGGTCCCACCCTCACGAAATTGGAGAAACGACTTCAGCGTCTTCATCACCAAACAGATACAAATGAATCTTCTCCTTCTCCACGCAACGCAAGGGCCCACAGAAGTCTGAGCACCCGAGAGGAGTTTGCGAGACATCATTGGACTGTTCTTCCTCATCCACCCTACAGCCGGGATGTTGAACTTCCATCTTCCATCTGTTTGACCCAGGGCAATTGAAGGGAGCTCTCTGTGAGGTACTGTACATGGATGATGGGTAGGTTATTGATACAGCAAGAAGTTGGCCGCGACGTCGATTAATGAAGTGGTACCATGCGGGCATAGAGGCGCTCCCAGTACGTGGCGTGATACGGTCACATTTAGCGAAGATTACGTTAAAAATAGGGTTTTGTAGCCAAAAAAGTGGAGAATAATATGGTGTGTTGGAATGTTGAATAAAATCAACTTGCTTTCAGAAAAAAAATTAGCTTGCTTATTTAACGTCCCTAGTACTATAGAGAATTTTAAAATGTGCTGCTGATAAAAATAAAACTTCCTTTGCTAGCAGTTTCGATCAAAACGATTATCATCTGACGACATCATCAGAGCAGCTTTTGTGATATTCTTATAGGAGAAACTGCCTCCCTCTCCCCCCCCCCCCCCCTCATTATCCGGGAGTCTTGTCTTAAAGAGGACGGTGCGGAGAGCGGTGTCCGGGCAGTGACACGTGGCTCGCCTTCCCAGACCAGGGCGGGGCGCGCCTGCGACCTCGCCGGCACCATTGCGGCGGCAGGTGGCGGTGGCGGTGGCGGTGGAGGCAGCCTCAATCAATGAGTGCTTCCCGCCCCGTGCCGTCCCGGCCGTCTGCGGTGGCGATGCGCACAAGACGCGGCGCAGGCGTGGGCGTGCCTTGCGGCCGGCTCCGCGACCACAGCCGCGGCCGCAGCTTAATCACGCCGCAGCCCACCTCAAGGATTGGTCGGTCGCCCCTTGCGGTCGGCACGGCCGCGGGAAAAACTGCCGGGGCCGGGGCACGCCTACCGCCTCCCGGCGCCTCACCGCACAGTGTTTCGTCTGACCGGGAAGAACCGGCACTGCCAAACGCCTCTCTTGCTCCAACATAGCTGTGGTCTACGAAATAATTTTACGCCCACACAAAAATAATTTTTCTACCCGCTCAAAAGAATTAGGGGAACATGTCTTTGGGCACGTACCATACTCCATTGAGCAATAACTGAGGCCTGCCTATGCTACGAAATTAAATCTTTATCTTTCCCAAATTAAGTAAGCCGACACAACAAAACATCAATAGATCATCGACTATCTGCGTGAAAATAACTGAATAGTCAGACAGCCATCGAAAACAGAGTGGGAAGAATCATTCATCCCATCACGTTTCCGACTTTGATAAAAGTCGGGTTGTAGCCTATCGCGATTGTGCTTTGTCGTATCGCGACATTGCTGCTCGCGTTGGTCGAGATCCTATGACCTTTAGCAGAATACAGAATCGGTAGGTTTAGGAGGGTAATACGGAACACCGTGATGGATCCCAACGGCCTCGTATTACTAGCAGTCGAGAGGACAGGCATCTTATCCGCATGGCTGTAACGGAAAGTGCAGCCACGTCTCGATCCCTGAATCAACAAATGGGGACGTTTGCAAGACAACAACCATCTGCACGAACAGTTCGACGACGTTTGCAGAGCATGGAGTATCAGCTCGGAGACCATGGCTGCGGTTACCCTTGACGCTGCATCACAGCCAGGAGCGCCTGCGATGGTGTACACAAAGACGAACCTCGGTGCACGAATGCAAAACGTAATTTTTTCGGATGAATCCACGTTGTGTTAACAGCATCATGATGGTCGCATCCGTGTTTGGCGACATCGCGGTGAACGCACATTTGAAGCTTGTATACGTCATCGCCGCACTGGCGTATCACCCGGCGTGCTGGTATGGGGTGCCATTGGTTACACGTCTCGGTCACCTCTTGTTCGCACTGACGGCACTTTGTACAGTGGACGTTACATTTCAGGTGTGTTACGACCCATGGTTCTACCCTTCACTCGATCCCTGCGAAACCCTACATTTCAGCAGGATAATGCACGACCAAATGTTACAGGTCCTGTACGGGCCTTCCTGGATACAGGAAGTGTTCGACTGCTGCCCTGGCCAGCACATTCTCCAGATCTCTCACCAATAGAAAAGGTCTGCTCTATGGTGGCCGAGCAACTGGCTCGTTACAATACGCCAGTCACTACTCTTGGTTGACTGTGGTATCGTGGTGAAGCTGCATGGACAGCTGTACCTGTACACGCCATCCAAGCTCTGTTTGACTCAATACCCAGGCGTATCAAAGCCGTTATTATGGCCAGAGGTGGTTGTTCTTGGTGCTGATTTCTCAGGATCTATGCACCCAAATTGTGTGAAAATGTAATCACATCTCAGTTCTAGTATAATATATTTGTCCAATAAATACCCGTTTATCATCTGCATTTCTTCTTGGTGCAGCAATTTCAGTGGCCAGTAGTGTATGTACAAAGAGGTTTAGGTCGGGACTCAACGCCAGGTGTCCCATAACTCCGATGTCCACGATTCATAAGACATCCTTGTCCGCCACACAGGGCCTGTGTTGGAAGGAGTTCAAGGCCAACGTCGCAAGCAGAAGCCACCACACTGTCCAACAGGATCGGTTTGATGCACTGCCTGGCGGTAAGCGGACCATGGACAACGAAAAAATACATATGATTGTCAACACTAAATTCTCCTCACAGCTTCACATAACTCTGGAAGTCTGACGATTTCCCGGACAGCATGCGACAAGTACCGCTCACCACACACGAACACGGTTATCACGTTACGTCTTGGGCTCATCTGTGAAAAACACGCTTCGCTAGGGACAACGTTGCCAGTTGACATGGAAAGGGCAGAAGTGGAGGCGATCTGCAAGATGATTTCAAGTGGGATACTCGAACAGCACTTCTGGCTTGTAAGGTCCTTTCTTGTAACCTGTTCAATACAATTTGAGCGGACACTGCACCTCCGGTGGCTGTCCTGATATCGTGTCTTAGGCCTCTGGCGGTATCTGTAGGAGCCATAAAACAGTTTTCACGTGGGGCTGTAATGCCTCGACGACCTTGTCCAATTCTCCTTGTTTACTGACCTGTCTGCCTGTAGGGGGTTCGCAACATACAGATGACTGACACATGGACAGTCATCTGTAGCAACATGACCGAAACTCCTTCCTTTTTGTAGCACACACACCGTCCTTGCAACTTGCACTTCCTTAAGATATCGCATTGACTGAATACCACAGCCACAAATTACAACTGCCATCTATGTACCTAACTAGGTGGCCGCGGTGGCCGAGCGGTTCTAGGCGCATCAGTCCGGAACCGCGCGACTGCTATGTTCGCAGGTTCGAATCCTGCCTCGGGCATGGATGTGTGTGCTGTCCTTAGGTTAGTTAGGTTTAAGTAGTTCTAAGTTCTAGGGGACTGATGACCTCGAATGTTAAGTCCCATAGTGCTCAGAGTCATTGTAACTAACTAGAAAACGCTTGGCCACCAGTAAGCACTTCCTTCTGAGGCGTTAGCCGAGACTTGAATGAATGACACAGGCAACAGAAGGCGAAGAATTACTGCACACATCAAAGTAGATTTCATATACAGGAGTTGATACAAACGTTACCCTGATTCTTTTGAACAATGTCAAATATGCGGGATACTTAGGCGACAGGATCGATTTGTCAAAGAAAATATATGAGGCTTATTCAATTTAGAAAGTGTGTTCGGCATGAAAACTACTGTAAGATTTTCGAAATTCACTAGAAAGCAAGTGTAGTCAGTAGGGAAAGACGGGTAATATACACGGTTATACAACTGCTGCTTGCGATTCGTCTTATGCAACCTGCACCACGTCTGTATCAGTAAAGATATCCAGACAGACGATAGCCACGTAATCGATATACGTTCCCTCTCACAGCTCGGGGCGATTGTTGCGCTACAGTCTGGAACTGCGCGACCGCTACGGTCGCAGGTTCGAATCCAGCCTCGGGCATGGATGTGTGTAATGTCCTTAGGTTAGTTAGGTTTAAGTAGTTCTAAGTTCTAGGGGACTGATGACCTCAGATGTTACGTCCCATAGTGCTCAGAGCCATTTTTGTAAAAAAAAAAAAAATACAAGTGAGGATTTGTCATGAGTTACATGGTATTTTTTGGTTCAAGATGTACCTTACTTCTACAATCTTTCTTTCTGTAATTAGCAGGTAGTCACATACGTTTGGATGTCGATACATGTTTACTTTGTTTATAGTGCTTACGCTTTCGTAAGTAAGTCAGAGGTTATATACTCTAAAGTTGTTACTTCTACGCTTCCAGTTTTTTTATCTCTTGTTAATTTCATTGGTTTCACTAGTGAAACACACTTTATAAGACAACATTTCTAAGCCACTTACGTATGATTAAGTACTATAAAAGGAATAAACTTAGAGACGTGCTAAACCTGTATGATTACTCCTCTAATTACAAAGAAAGACTTAAGACACGTGGATAAATGTGACAGATACGAGGAATATCGTGAACCAAGAATTCCGTGTAACTCATGGTCAGTCTCCATTCGTACTTTTTACAGTTTATTCCGATTGCTAACATAGGCCAAATGTTCTGAGAGGGAAGTTATACCGATTAGGTGGCTGCCCCATGTCTCGATGGCGTTCCAGATGCAGACTTAGTGTCGGCTGCATGAAACAAATTGGTAGTGGCAGCTGAATAACACAGTATATTGTGATTAAAATGTCACTTATTTTTATGAGAGGTATTACTGGACAAAACTAGTAGAAAATTTCCTATGACATTATATCGGGATGCAGTACCTGTTGATATACGTCAACAGTTAACAGCCTGTATTTGTCATTTGTTTTGGAATGGGTCCAACTTGAGCAAACCTCAGTTTTATTTTTATTCCACAGACGTGTTTAGCTGAAGTTCCATCATCACCTGTGGGCTTTTTATTATCTTCTATAAAACAGGAAACATGCTTTTTACTACTACGAGAGTCGGGCAATAAGTAATTCCCCACATTTTTTTAACAAAAAACATCAATATACATAGACAAACGTCCTTGTTGGTGGTTCACATTTGATGTTTGTTCCGTGCGTCGGTGAAGTTTCGATCCGTTCTGGCTGTTGGCAGCGTGCCGTTATGGAGTTTTTGTACGCAGAAAAAGAAACCGTGGTAGACATCCATAAACGTTTATGTGCAGTGAATGGCGATGCTGCAATTCATAGGAGTACAGTTGGGTGATGGCTAAAGAAAGATACAGCCTCAGAAAATGCAGAAACAGAGCTCCATGATCAACCACGCTCGATACGTCCTGTCACAGCCACTGCTCCATACATACTGAATAGTGCGGATGTCATTATTCGCCCCGACCGGCGCATCGCAACTCGAAAATTGACTCTACAGTTGTCAGTTAACATTGGAATTGCGTCTGTAATGATCGAGACTCCAGGATCTTCCAAGAAGTGCTCATGATGGGTTCCACAAATTCTCAAAGCGGACCACAAGATTCAAAGGAAGGACATTTCATCTGAAATTTTGGAGCGTTTTGAGACAGACGGAGACGCCTTTCTTTTACCGATTCTCTACGAAGATCACACGTTCAAGACGACGAGAATGTCAGTCACACAGCGAAAGCAAAGCTACGCCTTCAGGACAAGAGCTTTTACCAGCAGGAATTACATGCTCTTCCACAACGCTGGTGTACTGCCATAGAACGTGATGGACGCTACGTAGAAAAATAGGACATTGACAAGACATGATGGTATATATCGTCACCAAATTCTGACTCTTAACACTAAGTATGTTCTGAGAAAAATAATTTGGGGCATGACTTATTGAATGACCCTCGTAGTACACGTATAAATTTGAGTTTTTAAGCAGTATTTATATATCTGAAAAATAGACACAGTTTTGTATATATACCTTGTTACCACATGCAGTGGATTTCCTGGATTTTATGTTATTTAATGCAGTTGTTTTGTTTCGTAGTCTGTCATTAGCAGTGTTATAGAACTTAATGTAGAACACTTATTTACGCCGAAAATTTACCACTGGGCACGTTATGGTACTGCCTACCATTAACTAATACTATGCGGAAGGTTATGTTTGTGTGTGCGTGTGTGTGTGTGTGTGTGTGTGTGTGTGTGTGTGTGTGTGTGTGTTTGTTTGTTTGTTGTATGTTCACTTACTCTTGCCGATTTCCCTATTACCTTCACTGTGAATGCCCGCTCTAAGTAACTCAAGTGTCACTGTTTACAAACTACAAATGGCTCTGAGCACTATGGGACTTAACATCTGAACTACTTAAACCTAACTAACATAAGGACATCACTCACATCCATACCCGAGGCGGGATTCGAACCTGCGACCATAGCGTTCGCGCGGTTCCAGACTGAAGCGCCTAGAACCGCTCGGCCACTTCGGCCGGCCTACAAACTACAGAAAAGAAAATAGCGGACAGCTGAACATTGGGATGTTTTCTGGGCGGAAGTTCTGAAACTTGGTGGGGCGTATCTGTCGTTGTCGTTATGTGTGTGTGTGTGTGTGTGTGTGTGTGTGTGTGTGCTTGCGTGTGTGGTATGTACAGGTAGGGGGTTAGGGGGTGGGATATTTATGGGTTGGTGTTGCCTCATAGTTCTTTGAAGGCACAGAACAGAGTTCTATTGCAGAGAACTTTCTATTCATTTATTACTTGTTTTCTTTTAATTGCGGCTTTTGTCTATTTGATAGTGTTTTATTTAGTCGTGGGGCAAAATTCACAAGCGATGAATTACCACAATCCGCACATGTGAGCTGATGTAAATCTTTGAGTAATCATGGAGGTGACCATGCAATCATGATCGCTTCAGTATCAATATGTTATCAACATAAGGGCAGGAATTGTCGTTGATGGACTCATACAGTCATACAATATACCAAACACATTAACAGGTGCTGTGCATTATAGTTTCTGCCCGATGAATTCCCAGCGTCTTTAGAGAACGTTACACTTGCAGAAGGACAAGGACTGCCTTTCATCCGTGGTGGGGTACCCCCCTAGTCTTTTCGGAGTGTGCAACAGTACCTCACCACAAAGTTGCATGGGCAATGGATTTGCCGAGGAGGCTCGACAGCATGATCGGTTCATTGGACATGCATTCGTTGGACATCTGTCTATCTGGACATTTAAGATCATCGCTGTATGTCCAATCCATCGACAACGTATAGATGTTAAAGGAGCGTGTGACCAAACCTTGTGACGCCATCTGAGTAGAGCCAGGTGTAAAAGTGTGGCGGGATGCAGGCTACCTGCGACGGGCTTTACGCAATCGCAGCTGCGTGTTGCGCAATCGAGGAGCGTGCAGCTAATGAGTCACCCAGGGACACAATGTGGCGCGCCCAGAGTAGCCCAGAGAGATACAACACCAAGAAGTAACGCTTCTCGACTTTTGGCAATATAAAAATGTTGTTTTTTTCTTCAAACTAATTTTTATTAATAATGATTATAGAATACAATATCACCAATCCGCTTAACTTCTTCAACTGGGAGGACGACAGTTCAATCCCGCGTCCGGCCATCCTGATTTAGGTTTTCCGTGATTTCCCTAAATCGCTCCAGGCAAATGCCGGGATGGTTCCTTTGAAAGGGCACGGCCGACTTCCTTCCCCGTTCTTCCCTAAACCGATGAGACCGATGAGCTCGCAGTTTGGTCTCTTTCCTCCAAACAGCCCAGCCCTTCTTCAACTTCTTCATTGTGGCTTTGCCCCTTCATCTAAATATGAACAACTCCTGTAGTTTCTGCTCTTCTGCCTTTACGAGAAACGATCACTAGTGGTGCATCACTCATATATGTAGATTTATATAGGTAGATTTACCAAAATCATGATTTTCAAATTTCGAATTATGAAAGGATTTATACACAATGACATCTTTCTCGTTAAGACTCCATCCTGCAACAGCAGCTGTTACAGCCTTCACAACAGCAACAGTTAAACATTGTCATGTGCAAATGATGCTGTACAATCAATGCTGACAGGCAACTAATAGCCTACAAAAACACTAGGACCAGATTTGACAATGGTCCGCGCAATTCGCTTGGCAGCATTAATTCGCATTGACTCAGAAGTCAAATAAGTGCTTTTTACAGATTTCTTTATTATCGCGTCATGATGCGCAAGTCGGCGTCTCCCCTAACGCGGGCGGTGTTTTTCTAGGTTATAGTTTGTCTTTCAGCACTGATTCTATAGGGGCTTGGCAATGGATGGATAACTGTTGTTGTGATAACTATAACAGCTGCTGTTGCTGGACTGGAGTCTTTTAACAAGAGGGATGCGATTGTGTTTAAGACATTTCATATTTCGAGTTGGCTAACCGAGATTTTGGTAGGCCTGTCTACACGAGTGTTGCACCACTGGTGATGTTTTATCGTAATGGGAGAAGAGTAGAACTTGCAGAAGGTGTTCATATTTGGATGGAGGCTCAAAGTCACAATGAAGAATTTAAGTTAATTGCTGAAGGGCGGAAGGATGTGTCAGGATGCGTGATAACCAAATGACACACTACCTTCACTATACACTAATACGTAACTGACAGCACGGAATAAGAGCACGGACTGTCCAGTGTCCCAGCTGATATCGTTTTCCGGAAGTATCACTACAGGAACTTTCCTTTAGTTCCTGCCATTAAAACCTCCTGTATAAATATGCAATCTTTAAATAACCCGTACTATATGTATAAGGAACGAAAGAGAAAAAGAAGAACGAAAGAACGGAATAACCGCAACTAAAGCTGCGATAGAAGAGAGTATAAGACAGGAATGCACTCTTTCACTCTAATTTTGCAACCTACACATCGAAGAAACCATTACTCGCAGTAAAACAAAGATTTTGAGATGGATTGAGATTGGAGGAGGAAGAGCATGAATGAGAAGACTCGACGCTGACATTGCTATCCTAATTCAAAGTCAAGAATAAATCCAGAATCTGTTGAATAAAATGAGTCTATTTACCACACGCTGTGGACTGAAATTAAACCGAAGAAGACGAAAGGAATGCAGAGTAATAGGAATGAGATTAGCGACTGAGGACCACGAAGCAGAAGAAGCTACAGTACATGCTACCTTGTACGCAGAATACAGCATCCACTAAGCAAGGAGGACATAAAGCACACCATCACTGGCGCAGAGGGCATTTTTGACCAAAAGCCGTCTAGTATTAACAAACATCGAGCTAAATTCGAGGACGAAATTTATGCACGGTACTGTACGACTGTAAAGCATGGACTATGGGGAAAGAAGGAAATTGAAGCACTTATGATGTGGTGCTATAGCAGGATGCTGAAAATTAGGTAGACTGAAGAGAAATAAGAACGTTTTCCCGACAATCAGAGAGGAGATAATCATGTAGAAAACACTGAAAAGACGAAATGGCAGAACTTATTAAGACATCGAGGAATAACATCCACCGGACTTGAAACAGCTGTAAACGGTAAAAATTCTAGTCACTAACAGAGACTGCGATTTATCCAACAAATAGCTGAATATGTTGGGTGCCAGTGTTAGTAAGCTCATTTCATGAACTGTTAGTTACCCCCTAAAAGATCACACGGGCCGGTTTGGAGCGCTGTAGATCGTGTGAAAATGGTACCAAGTTGACAGTGACTCATTCCTGCAGCTGGCGTAGGTCATCGCAGTGAAGTAGTGTATGAGTCAGTCGGCTGTACGGAGTCTGCGCTGTAAAATGAATCGACGTGGTCACGTAACAGAATGCCAGGAAATATGTATCGTTTTTGGAGTGACCATGGCCACACCGTGAACGAAATTCACCGATTTGTTGGTGTATCGGCGGAGACTGCCCACGTTTGTACGAGGAACGCTGTACCACTCGCAGTCATGCAACAAGGCCTATGAACAGTGGTCTTCAAAAGATATTGACCTACAGGGACCAGAGAGGTGTGTCTCGTCTTCCCAATGACAATCAACTCTAGTCGCTGTCTGTGAACGTAGATTCGTATCAAACAGTTTCCGTACGAACATGAGGGAGAGTATTGCATGTAATGAACATTTGTACCTCGCAAATGGCCATAGTTCACCTAGAGCTGAGTGTCTACAGTGGAACAAACA
This sequence comes from Schistocerca piceifrons, assembly GCF_021461385.2. Classification (NCBI taxonomy): domain Eukaryota; kingdom Metazoa; phylum Arthropoda; class Insecta; order Orthoptera; family Acrididae; genus Schistocerca; species Schistocerca piceifrons. The sequence continues at coordinate 151,015,893 of NC_060139.1, forward strand.
ACACAGTAACCGTGCAGTATCACAAGCAAGGCGTGTAATGTGCTCCTACATATTTCGTTTTCAACTGTTTTCAAACAACGCAAAGCGACGGGTGCCCGACTGCCCTGTGAAACATCTAACCTCCACTGCGCGGCGAGAGTAATTCAGGCCGGAGTTGGTTCTGTTATGATTTGGATCCACTTAACATATTTACCGTGAATATGAGCAAGGAAGATTCGTTTCAATAATCTTGGTTAGCACGCATTGTACTTTATTCTGCATCTTCCTCGTTATTATGCTGGTGAAATTCCTATCTTCCACGATGACAATAGCTTTCTTCACGAAGCTCCATTCATACATTCCTGGTCTGATGACAGGCAGAAGTAGAGATTCGTGCGTCTGAGAAAAGATCGATAGGTGATGCATACAACAATTACCACCGCCATACCTTAGCAAAAATCTAGCCAAGAAATTGACAAAATTCTCTGCCTATGTAAAATCGCTAAGCGGGTCTGAGATTATATCCAGTCACTCGTGGTCCAGTCTGGTACGGCGGTAGAAGATAGCAAAACGACAGCCGAAATTTTAGATTTCATGTTTAAGAAATGATTCACGCAGAAGAATCGTACAAATATCCCGTCGTTTGACTACCGTATAGAGGACATTACAAACGCTTCAAAAAAGATTTGCATCACCTCGGTTCCGAGAGTTCCGGAACCTGTACAGAAAACTGGAATTGAGATCAGCATAAGCATCATTTCCGCCTTTTTTATTGTTCATGAAAACCACACACTGCATGTTGTGCCACCATACAGCGAGATCTTCACAGGTGTGGTCCAGATTGCTGTACACATCGGCACCTCTAATACCCAGTGGCACGTCCTCTAGCACTGATGCATGCCTGTATTCATCGTGGCATACTAACCACAAGTTCATCAAGGCACTGTTGGTCCACATTGTTCCACTCCTCAACGGCGATTCGTCGCAGATCCCTCAGAGTGGTTGGTGGGACACGTCGTCCATAAATAGCCCTTTTCAATCTATACCAGGCATGTTCGATTGGGTTCATGTGTGGAGAACATTCTGGCCATTCTAATCAGGCAGTGTCGTTACCCTGAAGGAAGTCATTCACAAGATGTGCACGATGGGGGCGCGAATTGTCGTCAATGAAGACAAGTACCTTGCCAACATGCTGCCGATATGGTTGCACTATCGGTCGGAGGATGGCATTCACATATCGTACAGTCATTACGGCGCCTTCCATAACCACCAGCTGCACACGTCAGCCCCACATAATGCCACCCCAAAACAGCAGGGAACCTCCATCTTGCTACACTTCCTGAACAGTGTGTCTAAGGCTTTCAGCCTGACCGGGTTGCCTCCAAACCGTAATATGCTCAATAATCGTGTATCTTCCTTCCATTTACATGATCAATCCCTACGCTGACGTCAGCTGACACTTCCATAACATCGACATTACGTCTCCTTCGGCTTCTTGTAACTCAACCCGCCGTTTCCACATGTGACCAATTCGTCTAAAACTTTGAAGTACAAGAAACGCATATAATCGAACGTTTTAATGTTTTTGTCATGTTTTAACTATGAATTTAGCAATATTTAAGTATTGCAATAGCTGTGATTGTTTTCTGTGATGTTTGATATGATACAAAATAATGTTTTAAGTTACTGGACAGAAAATGTTTCGACGCCAACGGAGCTACGAGAAAACAGGCCTCTGTGTCGCTCTTTTCACGGTAGCTCCCAGTCGTTGCCTCGTGTATCGTCACACAAAAAAAGTTTAACTTTACAACCTGTTACTTCCCAGAAAACTAAAGCCTTTTGTTCAAATGGTTCAAATGGCTCTGAGCACTATGGGACTCAACATCTTAGGTCATAAGTCCCCTAGAACTTAGAACTACTTAAACCTAAATAACCTAAGGACATCACACACACCCATGCACGAGGCAGGATTCGAACCTGCGACCGTAGCAGTCCCGCGGTTCCGGACTGCAGCGCCAGAACCGCTAGACCACCGCGTCCGGCAAGCCTTTTGTTCGATCAGTTCAGCATTGACATGTAATCTGCTCTCTTTAAATGTTGCTAATTTTGCTGACACTAACACTATTTAGTTACCGATTTGACTACGCGTAACGTAACGGAATATTGTAAAATCTTTGGCAGCTAATTTTATCTTGAACATATTTCCAACTGGTGATGAGGATAACGGGGCACGATTTGCAATAATTTCGTTACACAATAAAGTTAAGTCACTGAAATAAACACTTTGTTGCCTATGTGGTAGTTTTATCCTCACTGCAATAGCGAACGCACTGCAGATTGGAATAATTTTATCGTACGTGAATCTCGAAAGAATGTACTATTTCTACCAAGAAATATTGTAGCCAGCTTGAAGGAGTAAGTCGACTTCACTCTTTCAGAAGTTATTTACCTAATACTGAATTTAATTTTATTTAATTTAATTGGTATTCTCCTTGTACTCAAGATGAATATAAGCTGTGAGATTCTATTGCAGCTCAAGGACTACCATCATTAAATTTTACTCTTACAGATTAATGAAAATTTAATAACTTGTAAATCAAGTGAAATTAATCTCAAAATTTCTGGTGTTAAGTGAAGTAGCAATGTAACGAATCAATTTGATATCCACACAACAAAACGTAAAGCTGTCTTCTTCAGTTAAATAAACTCGTGACACTCTTTTCACTGCCGCTATTCTGAAAACGTTTTATACGATATTTTGACCATTTAGATCTACACATAATTATTAAAACCAGTGACAAGGACATTAAGATTCAGTTTATGACTTTAGGATACTAACTTTTACAAATATTTTGAAATAATTGAACCCATTCAATCGTGAAGTATGACATTTTGGTCCATAACATTTAGTACAATACTACAACTTATATTTAATGAAGTATTATTACCTCATGTATCGTACCTATTGTAGTGCTACAGTCGTAGATTGAAGAATGAAAACAGACTAGGCTCTTCACGTCTCCAGTGAGATGTAGATAATTTGTTACTGTCACATAGCTTCCGGTGCCATTCTTCTTGAAGTTATGTTTGCTCCAAATTCCATTTTCTAGAGACAGCTTGACGACACAAATGCCACTGCCAAGCTAACTTTCTCTCAATTATGTACAGTTTTAGCACTCGCGAAATAAGAACATCACCAGACAAACCACAGCTACGTACGCACATCAGGCAAACCTGTCTGCGAGAGCCAACTTTTCGTTTCGATCCTTCCTTTGGGTGACTCTTAGCGCCAAGGTCATCCACACGACGCCAGTTTGAAAACCAAAAGTGGATTTTCGACTTTCTTAACTGCTTTGCCAAAAGTATTCTACAGTTTTAAATAACCTATGAGTATGACAGTCGTTATAAGTGTAAAAACGTTCATTAATACGCTTTTCGTTTTTTAAAATAATATGCATTCTTTCGTTTCCTTGTAACAGATCATCAAAGAAATTTGGCGTAGTTAGACTGCAACAATACATTTAACATAGTTTGAAAACATAGATACTTCAAGTAGCGATTATAATGGTAACAGTTTAATCGAAAATTTTTAATAAATTTGTTTACCAAATGTAAGTTGTTACGTTACACGTGCCCAATATTTCGTTGAGTTATCCTGTAAGAATTACTTAACAGAAATGTATGTTCGGACAACGTTACTCTCATTGATTCAGTAGTTTACATACTGTGGTATCACATTTTCCCTCAGCAAACATGTTGTTGTTGTTGTGGTCTTCAGTCCTGAGACTGGTTTGATTCAGCTCTCCATGCTAATCTATCCTGTGCAAGCTCCTTCATCTCCCGGAACCTACTGCAACCTACATCCTTCTGAATCTGCTTAGTGTATTCATCTCTTGGTCTCCCTCTACGATTTTTACCCTGCACACTGCCCACCAATGCTAAATTTGTGATCCCTTGATGCCTCAGGAGATGTCCTACCAACCTATCCCTTCTTCTGGTCAAGTTGTGCCACAAACTTCTCTTCTCCCCAATCCTATTCAATACCTCCTCATTAGTTACGTGATCTACCCACCTAATCTTCAACATTCTTCCGTAGCACTACATTTCAAAAGCTTCTATTCTCTTCTTGTCCAAACTATTTGTTGTCCATGTTTCACTTCCATACATGGCTACACTCCATAAAAATACTTTCAGAAACGACTTCCTGACACCTAAATCTATACTTGATGTTAACAAATTTCTCTTCTTCAGAAACGCTTTCCTTGCCATTGCCAGTCTACATTTTATATCTTCTCTACTTCGACCATCATCAGTTATTTTGCTCCCCAAATAGCAAAACTCCTTTACTACTTTAAGTGCCTCATTTCCTAGTCTAATTCCCTCAGCATCACCCGACTTAATTCGACTACATTCCATTATCCTCGTTTTGCTTTTGTTGATGTTCATCTTATATCCTCCTTTCAAGACACTGTCCATTCCGTTCAACCGCTCTTCCAAGTCCTATGCTGTCTCTGACAGAATTACAATGTCATCGGCGAACCTCAAAGTATTTATTTCTTCTCCATGGATTTTAATACCTATTCCGAACTTTTCTTTTGTTTCCTTTATTGCTTGCTCAATATACAGATCTAATAGCATCGGGGATAGGCTACAACCCTGCCCCACTCCCTTCCCAATCACTGCTTCCCTTTCATACCCCTCGACTCTTATAACTGCCATCTGGTTTCTGTACAAATTGTAAATAGCCTTTCGCTCCCTGTATTTTACCCCTGCCACCTTTAGAATTTGAAAGAGAGTATTCCAATCAACATTGTCAAAAGCTTTCTCTAAGTCTCCAAATGCTAGAAACGTATGTTTGCCTTTCCTTAATCTTCCTTCTAAGATCAGTCGTAAGGTCATTATTGCCTCACGTGTTCCAACATTTCTACGGAATCCAAAATGATCTTCCTCGAGGTCGGCTTCTACCAGATTTTCCATTCGTCTGTAAATAATTTGCGTTAGTATTTTGCAGCTGTGACTTATTAAACTGATACTTCGGTAATTTTCACATCTGTCAACACCTGCTTTCTTTGGGACTGGAATGATTATATTCTTCTTGAAGTCTGACGGTATTTCGCCTGTCACGTACATCTCACCAGATGGTTTTGTCAGGACGGGCTCTCCCAAGGCCGTCAGTAGTTCTAATGGAATGTTGTCTACTCCCGGGGCCTTGTTTCGACTCAGGTCTTTCAGTGCTCTGTCAAACTCTTCACGCAGTATCGTATCTCCCATTTCATCTTCATCTACATCCTCTTCCATTTCCATAATATTGTCCTCAAGTACATTGCCCTTGTATAGACCTTCTATATACTCCTTCCACCTTTTTGCTTTTTTTGCCTTCCCGTCTTTGCTTAGAACAGGGTTTCCATCTGAGCTCTTGATAATCATACAAGTGGCTCTCTTTTCTCCAAAGGTCTCTTTAATTTTCCTGTAGGCTCTATCTATCTTACCCCTAGTGAGATAAGCCTCTACATCCTTACATTTGTCCTCTAGCCATGCCTGCTTAGCCATTTTGCACTTCCTGTCGATCTCATTTTTGAGACGTTTGTATTCCTTTTTGCCTGCTTCATTTACTACATTTTTATATTTTCTCCTTTCATCAATTAAATTCAATATTTCTTCTGTTACCCAAGGATTTCTACTAGCCCTCGTCGTTTTACCTAATTGATCCTCTGCTGCCTTCACTACTTCATCCCTCAGAGCTACCCATTCGTCTTCTACTGTATTTCTTTCCCCCATTCTTGTCAATTGTTCCCTTACGCTCTTCCTGAAACTCTGTACAAGCTCTGGTTTATTCAGTTTATCCAGGTCCCATCTCCTTAAATTCCCACCTTTTTGCAATTTCTTCAGTTTTAATCTACAGTTCATAACCAATAGATTGTGGTCAGAGTCCACATCAGCCCCTGGAGATGTCCTACATTTAAATCCTGGTTCCTAAATCTCTGTCTTACCATTATATAATCTATCTGACACCTTTTAGTATCTCCAGGATTCTTCCATGTATACAACCTTCTTTTATGATTCTTGAACCAAGTGTTAGGTACGATTAAGTGTTGCTCTGTGCAAAATTCAAACATACACATATGAAAAACCTTAAAATCACAAACGATTATGTACTTACAAACTTACTAGCTGGTAAGGTATTCAGTGTTGTGTGTATGTTTTATTATTACAAAGTATAACATTCTGTGCACAGAAGTCATTACCATTCACATAATGAAACATCAATCGTAATATTCACTTAAACAACCTATAGAATAAATTACTAGTTGTATGTTCTGTTTACTTATCTCCAAGCACAGATCATTAACGAGAAACAAATAATTACACCAACTAACTTTGTGAAACAAACAAGGCCAATGGACAGTGGAACTTACCTTGCTCACCATTTTATTTCGTGCTTTCACTTACAGTAAATTGAATGCGTCTTTTCTCTCTCTGTTTGACACCCACGTTCCCACAGTGTAATTATTTGATCAAAACTAACTCTCTGGTTTTGATTTTCAAGACTTTTCTATAAAAGCGTAGTCATGTTTGTTGCATTTTATATGGTCTTGGTTCTTTCTGAAACTTGAAAAACCATATTTAGACATTTTCTTTATCATTAACGTGTACATACGTTGTTATTACATACAAGGAACACTGATCAACAAAAGTATTGCTAGTTTGCACACTTTAAATACACACTTCTTTCAGGCTATGTTTTATGGATCTGTCGTACCTTCGGAAAATGGTTGACACTAGGTGTGTTCAAATATTTCCCTCTTTCGAAACCGACGGACGTAGATATCGTCCATGGAACACAGGGCTCGTCTTCATTGAAGGGTTATCATGCCAAAGCTGCTAAGTAACAAAACATACTTTTTAGGTTGTTCAGAATAATACGATATTGCAGTGCATGTGTTATACCCAATTACGATGCAGTGTTCCTTTGAACATGCATGCATTTCCAAAGGAACAGGCACTGCGACGACTGCAGCCGTTATGAAATACATTAAGTTATGGCGTAAAGTCAGGCGGCAGCACGGTTGTCGCCAACGACAGGAAAGAGAAGGCTGTGAGAAGAAGTCAGCCAATCGCACGCTGACCGGACCTCCCTCCACGACGACAACTCAGCAGCATCCCCTACGTCAAGAGAACATAACCGCCATGCCCGACTGGTGACGGCCCAGTTCAATAGAAGCTTCAAGATTAGCGACTTCGCTATCAGTGTCAACGCTAGACACTTCGCTTGTACTCTCTATGTAGCACAGACTTGCGATTGTCCATGCTGAAGAAGGCTCATTATTTTGTATGTCGCTATTTGCTTGCGACACATCTAATTGCCAAAGTTAAGAGAATACAGTTCTGTAATCTTTGGCCACTATTTTATTCATTTTAAGACGCCATGGTCACGTCCTGTGCTGCTTATACACGATATCCATGACTCGCTTCTTTGCGTTAAGACCTCCGATTTTTCAACAAATACGGGGTTACTGTCTGGGCAACCAACCACCCACCAAAACGTCAATCAGCAGTTATGAAAACGTCATTTCGATCAGCTATGACTCCGTTTAACATTACATCTGGATTTAAAGTCAGCTGGATCTGTCCATTCAACCCACAGATTCTGGAGGAATTTTTGCCGACTTCTGTCATCCTGCTCCAGAGCCTATACGAACTCCCGATGAATCAAAACTAAGGAACCTTAATGAACCCGTACTATAGACAAATGAGCTTCCAGGACGACGACATTGGTGACTACTCCATCAACTTCCCATCACAATGTAGCAGAAGAAATTCGCCTTTCCCTACAGCCGGGTCACAACAGATATCCAACCGTTCCCGAAAACAAAGTTCAATGCTGTACCAATAAACATTCCCAACGAAGAATCGGGACTGAAAGGGCAAGCGAGAAGTAGAGCCATGTACCGTCAAGAAGGGAAATCATTCTAAGAAGAAAAAAACTTTCCAGAAAACATCGGTTTGAGTTTTATTTTATAGATTCAGGGCCCGTCAGACGTTAGGTATGCCAAAATCCTTAGTGGTTGTTGAGGGACTGAAGAACCGCTCCAAGGCGCTTTCATGCGATTAGTGTCTCCTGTCAAGATGATGGAGATGGTTCTCTTTCAATAGTTCCCTAGAACTCTAGAGAATCTCAAAAAGATGTCAAAAGGTCACATTGCACAAAAGCGACAACGAAACCCCCAACAACAAATACGCATCATGCATAATGTTTAAGTTTATTGCTTCCATTCTACAAACTCTATTAGCAATAAACGTGGCAAATAGCATCCAAATATGCAGCTAAATGCACCTAAAGAATTGTATCACGGTACCACACCGAGTTCAGGAGATTTGACGTCACTCAGATACGTGAAAAACGGACGCTTTGTCCATGACGTTTAAATTTATTTCTTCTTTGATACTAACTCTGTTCGCAACAAATTTTGCATACAGTTTCATACGTGCCCCTGAATGCAGCTACACAGTTATATCACTGTGGGACCTAGATCAGGAGATATGATGTCATAAACACTGCATGAGAAACTACCACATCATGCGTGGCGTTTAAATGCATTACTTCTTTGCTACTCTCTTTATTTGCAACGTATTTCGCAGAGAGTATCCCCAGCTGCTACTGAATATAGATACGCAAATACCCCGCTGTGCGACACATAGTTCTAGAGATATGACACCATAAACACTGAGACGCTTAAAAAAAAGCCGCAATATGTAGTAGGAATTGTAAATGTTGTTGTTGTGGTCTTCAGTCCAGAGACTGGTTTGATGATGCCCTCCAAGCTACTCCATCCTGTCCAAGCTTCTTCATCGCCAAGTAACTACTACATCCCATCCATTTGCATCTGCTTAGTGTATTCATCCCTTGGTCTCCCTGTACGATTTCTACCCTCCACGCCAACCTCCAACACTAACTTGGAGATCTCTTGATGCCTCAGGACAAGTCCTACCAACCAATCCCTTCTTCTGGCCAAATTGTGCCACAGATTCCTCTTCTTCCTAATTCTATTCAGTACCTCCTCATTAGTTACGTGATCTACCCACCTAATCTTCAGCATTCTTCTGTAGCACCGCATTTAGAAAGCGTCTATCCTCTTTTTGTCTAAACTATTTATCGTCCATGTTTCACATTCATACATGGCTACACTCCATAGATATACTTTTAGAAAAGAATTCCTGACACTTAAATCTCCACTCGATATTAATAAATTTCTCTTCCTCAGAAACGCCATTGCCTGTCCACATTTTATATCCTGTCTACTTCGACCATTATCAGTTATTTTGCTAGCCAAATAGCAGAACTCATCTACTACCTTAAGTGTCTCAGTTCTAATTCCCTCAGCATCACCCGACTTCATTCCACTACATTCCATTATCATCGTTTTGCTTTTGGTGATGTTCATCTTATATCCTCCTTTCAAGACATTGTCCATTCCGTTCAACTGCTCTTCCAGATCCTTTGCTGTCTCTGATAGAATTACAATGTTATCCCGAAGCCTCAAAGTTTTTATTTCTTCTCCATGGATTTTAATTCCTACTCGAAATTTTTCTTTTGTTTCCTTTACTGCTTGCTCAATATACATATTGAAAGATATTGGGGATAGGTTACAACCCCGTCTCATTCCCTTCCCATGCCCCTCGACTCTTTGTAACTGCCATCTGGTTTCTGTACAAAGTGTAGGTAGCCCTTCGCTCCCTGTGTTTTATCCCTGCCACCTTCAGAATTTGAAAGAGAGTATTCCAGTCAACATTGTGAAAAGCTTTTTCTAAGTCTACAAATTATAGAAACGTAAGTTTGCCTTTCCTTAATCTATGTTATAAGTCGTAGAGTCAGTATTGCCTCACTTGTTCCAACATTTCAATGGAATCCAAACTGATCTTTCCCGAGGTCGGCTTTACCAGTTTTTCCATTCAACTGTAGAGAATTCGTGTCAGTGTTTTGCAGTCTTATTAAACTAATAGTTCGGTAGTTTTCCCACCTGTCACCACCTGCTTTCTTTGGAACTGGAATTATTACATTCCTCTTGAAGTATTGCGCCTATTTCATACATCTTGACCACCAGATGGTAAAATTTTGTCAGGGCTGGCTCTTCCGAGGCTATCAGTAGTTCTAAAGGAATATCGTCTACACCTGGGGCTTTGTTTCGATTTAGGTCTTTCTGTGCTCTGTGAAATTCTTCACGTAGTATCATATCTCCCATTTCAACTACGTCCTTTTCCATTTCCATAATACTGCCCTCGAGTACATGGCCCTAGTACAGACCCTCTAAATACTCCTTCCACCTTTCTGCTTTCCCTTCTTTGGTTTCAGCTCCTGGTATTCGTACAAGTGATTCTCTTTTCTCCAAAGGTCTCTTTAATTTTCCTGTAGGCAGTATCTATCTTAGCCCTACTGATATATACCTCTAGATCCTTATATTTGACCTCTAGCTATCCCTGCTTAGCCATTTTGCACTGCCTGTCGACATCGTTTCTCAGACGTTTGTGCTCCTTTTGCCTGCTTCCTTTATTGATTTTTATATTTTCTCCTTTCATCAATTAAATTCAATATCTCTTCTATTACCCAAGGATTTCTAGTAGCCCTCGTCTTTTAACCTGCTTGATCCTCTGCTGCCATCACTATTTCATCTCTCAAAGTTTTAATCTACAGTTCATAACCTATAGATTGTGGTCAGAATCCACATCTGCCCCTGGAAATGTCTTACAATTTAAAACCTGGTTCCTAAATCTCTGTCTTACCACCACATAATCTGTCTGAAACCTTCCAGCGTCTCCAGGTGTCTTCCACGTATACGACCTTCTTTCATGATTCTTAAACCAAGTTGTACTCTGTGCAAAATTCTACCAGGCGGCTTCCTCTTTCATTCATGATCCCCCCACTACATATTCACCTACTACGTTTCCACCTCTTACTTCTCCTAATATCGAATTCCATTTCCCCATGACTATTAAATTTTCGTCTCCCTTCACTGTCTGAATAATTTCTTTTATTTCATTATACATTTCTTCAATCACTTCGTCACCTGAGGAGCTAGTTGGCATATAAATTAGTACTACTGTGGTAGGCGTGGGCGTCGTGCCTGTCTTGGCTACAATAATGCGTTCAATGTGCTGTTCGTAGCAGCTTACCAGCGCTCTTATTTTTTTTATTCATTATTGCACCTACTACTGCATTACCCATATTTGAATCTGTATTTGTAACCCTGTATTCGCCTTACCAGAGGTCTTATTCCTCTTGCCACCGAACTTCAGTAATTGCCACTTTATGTAACTTTAACCTATCCATTTCCTTTTTTAAATTTTCTAACCTACCTGCCCGATTAAGGGATCTGACATTCCACGCTCCGATCCGTAGAACGCCAGTTTTCTTTCTCCTGGTAACGACGTCCTCCTGAGTAGCCCCCGCCCGGAAATCCGAATGGGGGACTATTTTGCCTCCGGAATATTTTACCCAAGAGGACGCTATGATCATTTAACCATACAGTAAAGCTGCATGCCCTCGGGAGAAATGACCGCTGTAGTTCCCCTTGCTTTCAGCCGTTCGCAGTACCAGCACTTGGCCGTTATGGTTAATGTTATAAGGCCAGATCAGTCGGTCATCCAGACTGTTACCCCTACAACTACTGGAAAGGCTGCTGATCCTCTTCAGGAAGCACACGTTTGTCTGGCCACTCAACACATACCCCTCCGTTGTGGTTGCACCAACAGCACGGCTATCTGTATCGCTGATGCTCGCAAACCTCACCACCAACGGCAAGATCCAGGGTTCATGGGGGGGGGGGGGGGGGGGAGAATTGTATGTATTGAAGGGATTTCTTATTTGCATTTCGTCCTTTGCTTGTCGAAGTTAAGTGTTCTCGTTGTTCATTTAGTAATGAAACTCATTAATACCATTTGTTTGACTGTTGTCTACCGATCCGAGAAGGCAGGTTCCTAGACCAAAAATGTTCAAATGTGTGTGAAATCTTATGGGACTTAACTGCTAAGGTCATCATTCCTTAAGCTTACACGCACTACTTAACCTAAATTATCCTAAGGACGAACACACACACCCATGCCCGAGGGAGGACTCGAACCTCCGCCGGGACCAGCCGCACAGTCAATGACTGCAGCGCCTTAGACCGCACGGCTAATCCTACGCGGCGTTCCTAGACCCTGCACATTTTACGTCAAGGCTGAATTCAACATTTGGCTACGAGGATGGGATACAACATCTCACTACTGCATCGTTTCATCCAACTGCGAAGCGGAACGTTTTGTCAGAACATTCAAGTAGCAGATGACCAAACATCGCACCGCACACACCAGGGAACAAGCATTGCAATTGTTTCTCGTCTCCTATCGTTCACATCCACGAGATGTACTATCACAGGCGGAATTGCTTCACGGCCGCCGCCATCGAACACTGCTCCACCTCCTCCACCCTCCTCAGCATCCGGTGCCAAAGGAAGGCCGCTATAATCCCTTTGCACCGCATGATAATTCGTTTTACAGAGCTTTTAGCGGCAGCAGACGGTGGGCGCGACGCGAAATTCTTCGGCGATTAGGGGATGCATGTATCTCATTTCAGGCCCGGACGGATTGCAGCGCTGACATCACAATTAAATTCGCCACTGTCTTGTGCACGGTGCTCGTTCTGTGTCTCTTTCCCGAGATTCGCAGCCCCCAGGGACAGCGCGGCCACAGCAGCCGCCAGAGGGTGTCATCACGACTCCGCGGGACGACCCCATGAAGACGGAGCCTTCGCCCCTCTCGTCCTTCCGATGGAGGTGGACCCGCCCACACCGCAACAGGCGACGCCTTGTACATCCTGTTATCGGGCTCAGGAGGTGGACCCATACCCTTCTGGTCGTTTTCCGGTGGACGTTTCCACCAGAGTGCAGGCCGGTTTGTGGTGTACGACTGGAAGAATGACGTCCACTGCAGCCACAGCTTCCAGTCCATCGCGGCATCTACGCTCCTGCCTCACCTGCCGTTGTCTTGCTCTCTTTGCGACGACTGTCCGTCGCTTTGGGAGGGGGGGGGAGGGAGGAATGTTACGGCGTAAGGTCAAGCGTCGGCATACCAGTCGGGAACGAGAGAGCAGAGAGGGCTATGAAGAAGACATCAACCAATTGCACGCTGACCAACCCCTCTCCAGGACGACAACGCGACAGCAGCGGCCTCTATTAGAAGAGAACATAAGCGCCTCGCCCGACTGGACGCGGCCCATTTCTACAGAATCTTCATGACGAGTAACCTGAAGTGTCAACTGTATTACTTCACTTGTATTAGGAACTGTATATACTGAAGAGATTCCTTATTTGCATGTCGCCCTTTGCTTCCGACACTTATGTGTCATTTTCATTGTTCATTTCGTAATAAGACTCATTTGTACCATTTGTTTGACTGTTGTCTAGCTATCCTAGAAGGCAGGCTTTCTAGAACCCACATATCTGACGTCAAGGTAGGATTCAGTTAGAATACAGACGCGAATGTAAGTAACACGGTAAAATATGGCTATACCGTAATCTGATTAGCAGCAGAGGGACTGGAGTTTATCTTAGAGAAGGACCACAATGATTGACTTTTCTATGCGCAATGTCTCCTCCATGATCGACGATGGAAGAGCTCAAGTTGAGCTGTTATGGAAAGAGGTTACTCGTGAAAAAGACAGACGGTATCCGTGGAAGTTACCGCTGAAGTTTTGTGATAAACTTAATTGTCAAGGAATATCGGAGGACGATAGGGCTGCCTAGGAAGTCTGTTAAAGTACTTGGAGTTTCGACACAAGTGCACTTGAAAGAAGAAGAGGAAGAAAATCTCACTGGTGAGCAAGGGAGGTAATTGTCCAAACTCGTCAATGAATAATTGGAGGTATTTGAAGAATAATCCAAGATATTCACTAGCTACACACGTCATCTTGATGTAGCTCTACATTAAACCCATTTCCATAATTTCTGTTCTGCAATCAGTCTCAAGAAAAGAAGAAACGATTGGGTGGACAAGATTTCTTAGATTTTCAGTGACGAAAAGAAGTGAGAAGAAAAGTTGAAAAGAGTTTTGATTAATTTGACGGAGAAAGAATTCTACAGAGAACATTATTATGAGAAGAAACTGTTCAAAATACACAACTATGAAAGGGGTGTGAAAGTTTTCTTAAGAAGCCATCCATGCTTGTCACTCTTGAACAAAGGAAACAAAATTGGCAGCTTTTGTACATGAGTCCTTCTGATTTTTAGGATTCTAAATCCTGGCGCATACTTATTAGTTTGCTGGGGAGCCATCCGATTAGGTCTCTATCCGTAAACATTTGAGGAAATATTATTCTGACTTAAATTAGTTAGACTAACTGGGGAAGAAAGTGCCGACTAATTTGAATGTAATGCATACAAAACAGATTTTCTTTAATTATTCAACATGATACTTGTATTTAAATATAAAAATGTGCGTGTGATAATTTGACATGTGATTATCTATTTTGTGTGACTAGTTAATTTAATAATAGTTAATCTGTTGTCCTGTGAAGTGCCAAAGAGAGCATAATTGATTCTTTAATTTTAATTAGACATGTTCGGGGATTTTATGAGAATACTCATGTTAATTTTCCCTAACAATATGATTTTCTCACAAGTAAAACACATTAAAGAAGTTCAGATTCTGAGGTAACCATCCCCTTGCCATAGAAGAATGAAGAAATGAAAGAAATAAGCTACACTGAACTAGAGTACTTCTGAATGACGATTATAGATTTAGAGATTAGTTTAGCTTGTCAACCTGCATCAACGTTGGTACACATGGGGCTGGTTACGGGAGTCAGTGTGATGTGTTCTGCACCCTTGAGACAGAATCTTCTTCAGAGACACTGGTTTGGTTTCATAACATCTGCCTTGTCGTGATGTTTAAAGAGATCATGTATTAGTTATAACTAAGCTATTTTCTCCAACATCGTATCACTGAACTGAATTCGATAATGAATCTGGAATGGTGGTACTGAAACTACGATATCTGTGATTATCACGGAACTTTTGATCCGGAGGTCCGTGAGGAGCAATCTTGGGTATGTATCTATATTAGTGGTAGATATGTGTATAGAATCACGAACACCTGCGGTGCTGTAAAGGTGTCATGTCTCGATGTAATTAGTTTGGAGTGCTTGAAGTGAATCGAGTGAACAGCTGATTTATGAAGGATGCAGCTCGAGAATCAGCCCGCAAAACTAGTGTTGTTGCCGCCGACAGGAAGCGAGATGTCTGAAGAATTTCTGAAATGGTTTCTGTGATCGTGATGTGCGGGCATAAAATGATTCGCCAGCGAAATTATAACTAGAAGGAGATTGTTTATGAACAATCCATCAGGGCAATTATCATTGTTCGGAATTAGGCATGGTAATGTGTTATTTTTTCTATGTTCCCATATTTTTGTCCGAACTCCTTATGTAGCTATGTAATGCCCTCACCTGGCCTTAGTTTCTGCTTGTATCTGGATTGTATTGAAAGTTATTACGGTAGAGGCACCGTTTAATTACACCTGCAAGTGCAAGAGGATACTGATGCGTGGGTGGAAGTCAGGAGATTGGGCTGTGAGGTGGGTGCCCATATTAGCAGGAGCAGGATATTACCTACTGTTCTCAATTCTGCTGCACCCTATTTACGCCTGCGCCTTGCACCTGCTTGCGCCCCACGTCTGGCGGCAGACTTTTCGCTCCAGGGCTCTGCCAAGCCTCGCTCCACCTCTTTTCTTTCTGGCGAGCCAGTCCCCCGCAGGCCGGCGCGGAGGAAGAGTTTTTCATTAGTCAGCGACGCCACCCCGGCGTGACAAATCTGTGCGCGCACCCCGCCGCTGTCTCCGGCAGTCGCCGCTGTCTCCTTAATTACGTCACCGCTTTGATTGGGCGCCAAGACTGCCGACTACACAGCCTGTGCTCGTACCGTCTCTGCAGACACCAACGGGTCGGAGAATGTCTTCCACGATATAATACCTTTTCATAACACGACAACTCTAATTTCCCGATACAGTTTATCTCTTTTCTCAGATGATGACAGTGAAATATTTCTCTAACGATGTTCTATGTGTACTATCTGATCAAAGGTACCCGTACACATATTAGTGGGCATTAATATGAGGAGTGTCTACACTTCAGCTTTAGGAAGGCTTGCCGGCCGCGGTGGTCTAGCGGTTCTAGGCGCTCAGTCCGGAACCGCGGGACTGCTACGGTCGCAGGTTCGAATCCTGCCTCGGGCATCGATGTGTGTGATCTCCTTAGGTTAGTTAGGTTTAAGTAGTTCTAAGTCCTAGGGGACTGATGACCACAGATGTTAAGTCCCATTGTGCTCAGAGCCATTTGAGCCATTTAAGAAGGCTTAAAATCTAGGTGTCTCGGCATCTATAGAAGAATGGCAGCCCATTCTTACTCAAGAGCCGAAACCCGAAGGACGCTGGGATCTGGACCGAAGTCGACATTCTGACCAAATGTGAAGATGTTCCATTGGGTGCAGGTCTGGATTGTGGGCAAGCCATTCAATTTCAGGAATGCAACTGTCCGCAACCTGTGGCAACAGAGACGCTGCCTTATGACGGTGTGTATTATATTCTACATCTACATATATACTCCGCTAGCCACCAAGCGATGTGTGGCGGAGGGCACAATTGGTGCCAAAGTCATTTTTCCCCCTCTGTTCCACTCGCGGATCGCGCGAGGGAGAGACGACTGTCTGAACGCCTCAGTACGAGCTCTTATTTCCCTTATCGTTGAATGATGACCACTACGCGATTTGAAATTTGGTGGTAATAATATATGCTCTACATCCTCGGCGAAGATCGGATTTTGAAATTTAGTGAGCAGCCCGTTTAACGCGTCGTCTATCTGCAAGTGCGTCCCACTTCAAACATTCTATGCGATTTATAGCGCCCTCGCTATGGCTAAACGTACCAGTCACGAATCTTGCCGCTCTTCTTTGGACCTCTTCAATCTCTTGAATAAGACCCAACTGGTAAGGGTTGGACGAACTAACGTATTGTAAGCTATTTCCTTTGTTGAAGGACTGCATCGCTTCAGGATTCTATCAATAAACCGCAATCTAGAGTTCGCCTTATCCGTTACTTGTGTAATCTGATCATTCCATTTGAGATCATTTCGAATAGTCAAACCCATGTACTTGACTGATGTTTCCGCTTTTGTACTTTAACGGGGATTTTCGCCTTGTTAAACGCAGTAGGTGACACTTACTGATATTGAGAGGTATCTGCCAGTCATTACACCACGCATTTATTTTCTGCACATCCTCATTGATTTGTTCACAACTTTCGTGTGATACTACTTTCCTGTAGACTACAGCATCATCGGCAAACAGTCTACGGCCGCTGTCAGTACCATCAAACAGGTCGTTATACAAATCGTAAAAAGCAGAGGACATATTACGCTGCCCTGGGGCACACCTGAAGTTACCCTTGTTTCTGTTGAGATTACCCCGTTCAGAACGACATACTGCTCCCTGTCTGTTAGAAAACTTTCTATCCAACCGCATATGTCATTGGTTAGACCGTAAGCGCGCACTTTTTGTAGAAAGCGACAGTGCGGAATTGAGTCGAACGCCTTTCGAAAGTTGAGAAATATGGCATAAACCTGGGAGCCGGTATCTAGAGCCTGTTGTAAATCATGCACGAAGAGGGCCAGCTGTGTCTCGCATGACCGCTGTTTCCTAAAACCGTGCTGGTTTCTGTAGATGAGCTTCTCAGAGTCTAGGAAGGTCATTATGTCTGAACACAAAATATGTTCCATGATTCTACAACAAATCGATGTCAGTGAAATTTGCCGGTAATTATGTGTATCCGATTTGCTACCCTTTTTAATAAATTTCTATGACCTGGGCCTTCTTCCAGTCCCGCGGAACTTTCCGCCGTTCCAGTGATCTCTGATAGATGACGGATAATAATGGTACTATATTTATAGCATAGTCGACATAAAATCTTACGGGGATACCGTCTGGGCCAGATGCCATCCTGGCGTTCAAGGATCTTAACTGGTTTACAATCCCAGATACACTAAACACTATGTCAGCCATCCTTTCGTTTGTTCGACAATTGAAAGGGGGAATGGTGCTGCAGTCCTCTATCGTAAACGAGTTTTTGCAAGCTAGTTTTAGAATTTTGGCCTTCTGTTTCTCATCATCAGTACATTAACGGTACTGTCAGCAAGAGAAGGTATTGTATTATTTATAGCGTTCATAGATTTCACGTACGACCAAAATATTTTGGGGTTATTTTTAGAATCTGCAGATAAAATATTGCTTTCAAATTCGTTAAAAGGGTGTCTCATTGTCCTTCTGACAGCTGATTTCATTTCGCATAATTTCTGTTTGTCAGCGGGGCAGTGAAAACGTTTAAAACGACTGTACAAAATTCTCTGCTTTCTCAGCAACTTCCTAATACGTATGTTGTACCAAGGTGGATCCTTTCCCTCCCCTATACTTTTGCTAGGCACATACTTCTCTAGCACATGGTGGACAATACCTTTAAATTCCGACCAAAAATGCTCAATATCTTTGTGTCCCGCGGTGAAATTTTGGAGCTGACTATGAAGATATTCATTAATGACACTTATTTGCTTTCCCAAACAAGAAAACTGTACGCTGTTTTTTTTTTTTTTTTTTTTTTTTTTTTTTTTTTTTGTGACTTCCACTGACATAGAAGCCACAACGACATTATGGCCGCTAATACTTTCTTCTAGATTAACTTCCTCAAAAAGATCAGGTCTGTTTGTTGCCAAGACATCTAATACGTTCCTATCTCGAGTTGGTTTTCTAACCAATTGCTCAAGGTTGTATGTTGAGAGCGCTCCTAGAATAACTTCACACGTATCTTTACTTCTGCCCCCTGTGATAAATGTGTAATTTTCCCAGTCATTTTATGTAATCATCGTCTCTGAAGTGTTTTTCTACTATACTCTGTACACAACGCTGCAAAAATGTTCATACCCTTCCGCATCTAGCATTTTCTTAAGAGCAATAAGGGGATCACACCTTAAGCACGAAAAACAACGCCATACTGTAACACTGTCTCTTCCGTGCTACGCTGTTGCCACTACCCATGATGGCTCGTTATGTTCTCTAGGAATTCGCCAAACCTAAACATTTTCATCGGATTGCCGCAAGGTGGAGAGTGATTGATCATTTCAAATCATTCGTAGCCAGTCACCCGCTACCCAGTTGTCATTCCTTACAACATCACCTCAAGAGTCACTTAGCATTGACTGGAGATGAGTGTAGTCTGTTAGGAGATGTTCGACCATTTTATCAGTCATTAAGCTAGCTGTCTCTGGATCATGGGGTCGCGGGTTGGAATCCCGGCCGGAACCCGGTGACCGAGTGTTTGTGTTGTTCTCATCATCGCTTCATCATCTCACCATCATTCAGGCAAGGGCAAGACTGGAAATGTAAAAGATTGGGAACTTGTATGGACGCTGATGACCATGATGTTGACCGCCCCACAAACTAGCATCATCATTGTCAAGGTAGCTGGTATCACTTTGGAACTCAGGAGTGATTTCGCCCACTGATATCAAGCAACTTTTTGCAACCACTCTCCGACACGCTCGACGATTCTTGTTCGTCGGGACGTGAAGCCTGCTGGTCTTGGATTGCTGTGGTGGTTCCTTCACGTTTCCTTTTCACAGTCACATCGTGGTCGACAGTCGGTATTCGGCTGTTGTGCCATCGACAGGTACAAATATAATAATAGAGAGCTATAAAATATTTGTAATTTATGAAATTTTAAATTAGTGCATCCAACTAGCATTTCAGTTGGTTACCGAAGATGACAGCTATTAATGCTTGATGTAGGTCCTAAACGAGAAATATTATTTCAGTAAAAATGTGATATGATGCTGTTTAGTTTAGATAAATAGGTTTAAATCCCATTTACTGAAATAATCCCTATATTATAGTCCTAAATCAAACATTAACAGTTGTGTTTTTGGAAATCGAGAACACACTGTAGAGGCCTTAGTTTAATATCTTTGATCCCATAAGATTTCTAAGAAACACAAATTTCCCTTTGTACCTGACGAGGCTTAACAGCCGAAAACCGGTTTTTAAATGATAAATATTGTAGAATACTGTATCAATGTCATGTGTTTTTCATTCATAATGTATTAAATGTTCTACAAGGAACCAAGGGAACAGTCAGATAAAGCATATTACTTTACTTCCATTTCACTAACTTAAGCACTAAACTATGTTATACACACTGATTTTTGGAACCATTACCCCACCAACATTATTTTATTGCTTGAATAAATGATTTCTATAGCTTGTCTTACGTTTGTCTAACACACGTCGTCAACTTGAGAAAGGGTTATAACTAGAAAGTATTTATTGAAATGATGGTAGATTTAAATAGCAAGTGGCAAGAATTCAGAATGAAAGAACGAAAATAAATAACAAAAAGACGAAAAACGTGATATTGAGAGAAAAAAGGAATGAAGGGTGAAATTCCGACAGACGGATAAGTGCATTAGGGTGCTAAATTTAAGCATTTATAAAATATTGTGATGGAGGACCTAACATGTGCAAAAACGTAAAGCTGTGAATAGGACAGCTAAGGAAGCATTTAACAAATACGGGGAATTGTTATGCTGCCCATTGAACAAAAGCACTGAGGAAACTTCGGCCAATTGCTGCATATGGAACACAATTTATACGGTGCAGATAACTCAACTTACTAAGAAGATGAGGAAAGAATGAACGGTTTCAAAATGGTTCAAATGGCTCTGATCACTATAGGACTTAACTTGTGAGGTCATCACCCCCCTAGAACTTAGAACTACTTCAACCTAATTAACCTAAGGACATCACACACATCCATGCCCGAGGCAGGATTCGAACTTGCGACCGCAGCGGTCCCTCGGTTCCAGACTGTAGTACCTAGAACCGCCCGGCCACACCGGCCGGCGAATGAACGGGAAATGTGGGTATGGAGGAAATTAGAAGATGAGACAAAGGAAGACTGGGTAAGGAACAAAGACGTGTCGAGAAGAGTTGAAAAGAACAGAGCCCTTTTTCATATCGTCAGGGAAAAGAAAAGATAAATCGTGTAGGCAAACAGATTGGAATGCCAGTGATGCAACTGGAGGAACGGTAAACGGGAAAGAAAGGGACAGGGAGAAGAAAATACCAACTAATAAACAGTTTCATTTCGGAAAGTGATAACTACGTGGAATTAAATGGGAGAGCGAAAGACATGGGAAGGTGGCCAGCATACACGCCAGACAAAGGAACTGCGTACTGTAGGTGATTAGAACACATTATGTTGACTTAAGTGCTACAGCTTAACAAGGATTAGCCAACCGCGATACCACTCCAGAGTGATGGCTTAAGCGAAGAGCACCTTTAGTTTCATAAAATCTCTTGTCATTATAGGACCACTTACTTTTTTTTATTTGGAGCTGAGTATACCTTCCACTTGACGGTGGTAGGTAAGATGCGGAGCGGCACCGAGAATTACGGCCTGACTTAAGACGAGGGACAGAAAAGAAGCAGGAAGATCTCCCGCTGACTGGCGTAACACAGTCTGACGTGAGCGGAGGGGGAAGCTCAGGGCGCTGCCACTGTGGGACCTGCAACAACAGCACGAAATGCGAAACAAATTAGGGCCATGAGGGTAGTTTTTCCATCTCCTGATTATGCCCGCGGAAAAAAAAGTGGGGAAGGAACTTTCATCTAAGGGGTATGAAAAAATTAGCGGTATTTTTGTGTAATATTTATGGCGTGTAAGAGCTGCGGCGTGTTGGCTCATTAGGCGTAATGGTGAGCGAAGGCCCAGTGGCTGGAAGAGGGTGGGTTCGCGAGCTCTTTCTGCCTGGCAACCGTCCAGGGCGCGGGGCGTCACGGCGGCCGGCGCCGAGGTGCCGCGCCCGGAGGCGCCTACCTGTCTGCTGCTCGGCAGAGGCGGGGCTCATTACGTTACAATGAGTTAAATTCACATGTAGAACACATATCTGAAGTAATAGGTGCATCTGGTTATCTAAATAATGTTGTCTCTCTTGATTTCCTTCTGAACTCGTCTCGGAATGATCAACGGTACCGACCGACTGCCGTGTCATCCTCAATGAATGGACATCATTGGATGCAGATATGGAGGCACACGTGGTCAGCACACCACTCTACCGGTTGCTAACTGTTCTAGTGACCGGAGCTGCTACTTGTCAATCGAGTCACTCTTCAATTGGCCTCACAAGAGCTGAATGTACCCTGTTGCCAGCAGCGCTCGGCAGACATGGATGGTCACACATCCAAGTGCTAGCCAAGTCAGCAAGCGCTTAACTTTGGCCATCTGAACCGGTGTCACCTTTGCGGCAAGGCCGTTGGAAATCTAAGTAATATGTGACCAAACGTAAATTTTTATATTGCTCAATATTGGTTTTGCTTATTACTACTGTTGATAATGTTAAAACAGGCAAGACACAGAGGTTGGACAAAAATGTGTAAACACAGCAGGAAATACAGGGTTATTACAAATGATTGAAGCGATTTCACAGCTCTACAATAACTTTATTATTTGAGATATTTTCGCAATGCTTTGCAGACACATACAAAAACTCAAAAAGTTTTTTTAGGCATTCACAAATGTTCGATATGTGCCCCTTCAGTGATTCGGCAGACATCAAGCCGATAATCAAGTTCCTCCCACACTCGGCGCAGCATGTCCCCATCAATGAGTTCGAAAGCATCGTTGATGCGAGTTCGCAGTTCTGGCACGTTTCTTGGTAGAGGAGGTTTAAACACTGAATCTTTCACATAACCCCACAGAAAGAAATCGCATGGGGTTGAGTCGGGAGAGCGTGGAGGCCATGACATGAACTGCTGATCATGATTTCGACCACGACCGATCCATCGGTTTTCCAATCTCCCGTTTAAGAAATGCCGAACATCATGATGGAAGTGCGGTGGAGCACCATCCTGTTGAAAGATGAAGTCGGCGCTGACGGTCTCCAGTTGTGGCATGAGCCAATTTTCCAGCATGTCCAGATACACGTGTCCTGTAACGTTTCTTTCGCAGAAGAAAAAGGGGCCGTAATCTTTAAACCGTGAGGTTGCACAAAACACGTTAACTTTTGGTGAAATGCGAATTCGCTGCACGAATGCGTGAGGATTCTCTACCACCCAAATTCGCACATTGTGTCTGTTCACTTCACCATTAAGAAAAATTGTTGCTTCATCACTGAAAACAAGTTTCGCACTGAACGCATCCTCTTCCATGAGCTGTTGCAACGGCGCCGAAAATTCAAAGCGTTTGACTTTGTCATCGGGTGTCAGGGCTTGTAGCAATTGTAAACGGTAAGGCTTCTGCTTTAGCCTTTTCCGTAAGATTTTCCAAACCGTCGGCTGTGGTACGTTTAGCTCCCTGCTTGCTTTATTCGTCGACTTCCGCGGGCTACGCGTGAAACTTGCCCGCAGGCGTTCAACCGTTTCTTCGCTCACTGCAGGCCGACCCGTTGATTTCCCCTTACAGAGGCATCCAGAAGCTTTAAACTGCGCATACCATCGCCGAATGGAGTTAGCAGTTGGTGGATCTTTGTTGAACTTCGTCCTGAAGTGTCGTTGCACTGTTATGACTGACTGATGAGAGTGCATTTCAAGCACGACATACACTTTCTCGGCTCCTGTCGCCTTTTTGTCTCACTGCGCTCTCGAGCGCTCTGGCGGCAGAAACCTGAAGTGCGGCTTCAGCCGAACAAAACTTTATGAGTTTTTCTATGTATCTGTAGTGTGTCGTGACCATATGTCAATGAATGGAGCTACAGTGAATTTATGAAATCGATTCAATCATTTGTAATAGCCCTGTACATACTTGAACATAAATGCAGTTGCTAACTAAGCTTACAGGTCGCGCTGTTTTGTTTGACCACCAACGGTAACCCAATGTCTTCACTACTTTGAAAGTGCCACTCGCGGTCTTTGTATTTGTTAGTGCATTGTGTTGGAGCAAAGTGAATTCTGACATGGGCAATTTGTTGGTGCTTGCATGATGGATGATTCCGTAACCAAGGTAGTAGATGCGTTTGATGTTTCAACATCTACCGTACATGCGCGTACTGGGTGAGCGGAAAAAAGTCAGCCCCTAAGTCGCAACACGGACGAAGCTGTGTGCTGGGTGATCATGACAGATGATCGTTGAAGAGGACAGTGACGTAAAATAAGAGGACGACAGCAGCAAAAGCTACCAGAACTGAATGCTGCATTTGCGAAGACTGTCAGCAACAAAACAACACGAAGGGAGCTTCAGAAACTGGGAAC
Source organism: Schistocerca piceifrons (assembly GCF_021461385.2). Taxonomy (NCBI): domain Eukaryota; kingdom Metazoa; phylum Arthropoda; class Insecta; order Orthoptera; family Acrididae; genus Schistocerca; species Schistocerca piceifrons. Next base: position 151,040,186 of record NC_060139.1, read on the forward strand.
TGCTGGGCAAGCTGGAATTCAGAAGCCATACACCAGAGATGTAAATACCTGTAACAGGAATAATAAACTCTGGACTAATTTTGTTTGATCGGATGAGTATTGGTTCACATAGTTTCCAACTCCTGGTCGAATTTACGGCCTAAGAGTGAAACATGGCGGGGGGGGGGGGGGGGGGGGGTTCTGTGGCGTGGCGATTGGAGAGGCATATCGGGATATTCATCGGCCCCATGGGTACTCTCCAATATCTCATTTCTACCAAGGATTAAGTGGCCATTTTGGCTGACCATCATACAAAGTTTGTTCTCCATTCCTGACTCCTTCCAAGACTACAGTGTCCCTGTTCACAGAGCTCCCATCGTCCAGGAATGATTTTGTGAGCGTGAGGATGAACTGTCGCATTTGCCCTGGCCACGACAATCAACAGATCTCGGTATTATTGAGTCTTCGTGGAGAGAAGCGTGCGTGATGTCTATCGTTACCTGAACTTACCGCTGCTTTGCAGGAAGGGTAGTGTAAGACTCTCTTAAATACTACACATGGCCTATATCTATCCATAAATTATTAATTCTTTTCCTACACCATATTAGGCACGGTAACTTATTATGTTTTTGATATTTACTTGTTTTTTGTCCACCCCCTGTAAATATCACTTACGAATAATTATAAACGTAGGCTTCCGCAGCCTTTTCACAGTCAGTTAAATTTTTCTGGGTTTGTGACCGCATTCTGAATATGTAAGACTACCGACGTTTCGGTCACTGTTGCAAGTGACCGTCTTCAGGGTGTTTTTGTTTACTGCTGAATGAGAAACCTTTCGTTCTTATATACCTGCAGAGGTGGCTGTTATTTAATTCTGATAGGCCATTAAGGATGATGGGGAGTGATGTTATAGCTTTTGGGACAACTTCTAACACACTCTCTTACATCCTTAACACCCTTTCAGAATTAGGTAACAGCCACGTCTGCTCGTACATAAGCAACAAAGTTTTCTTGCTCAGCAGTAAAGAAAAACATCCCGAAAAATGTTACATGCAACAATGACCGATACGTCGCTTGGTTTACATATTGACAATGCGGTCACAAACCCATAAAAAATTTTATTCACATACGAATGAAATCGATGGAAAATAAAGGGAAGGTAAAGCGAAGAACATGATCTTATCGAACAGGAAACGATCGTAGGAGATATTCACCATTCAGAAAAGTCGAAATACCACCATGGTGAAACTAAAAGCAAGGGTATCACACTAAGAATGCAAAATGAATCTAGTTGTTAAATGGAAGGAAGAGTACAGACTGGGTAAAAGAATGTATTTAGGGCCTCTAGCAATCAGGAGGAAGTGACTGCTGACACGACAGGAGAAAAATCAGATTTCGAATGTGAAGACTTAGGGGATGCATTATTAGAGTCAATTTTCGAAATAGTTTCGAAAAACTTGGGATCAGACGAGACAGAAGGCACGTGTAACAATACTAGTGAATTTCTAAAAACATTGGAGGAGCAAGACATAAAACGGTTATTGAATTAGTTCTAGAATCTGTTTTTGTTGTTGTTGTTGTGGCCTTCAGTCCTGAGACTGGTTTGATGCAGCTCTCCATGCTACTCTACCCTGCGCAAGTTTCTTCATCTCCCTGTACCTACAACAACCTACATCCTTCTGAATCTGCTTAGTGTGTTCATCTCTTGGTCTCCCTCTACGATTTTTACCCTCCACGCTGCCCTCCAGTACTAAATTGGTGATCCCTTGATGCCTCAGAACATGTCCTACCAACCGATCCCTTCTTCTAGTCAAGTTGTGCCACAAACTTCTCTTCTCCCCAATGCTATTCAACACCTCCTCATTAGTTATGTGATCTACCCATCTAATCTTCAGCATTCTTCTGTAAGTTGTATAATCTATGAGTCTGAAAACGTACTATCTGACTTTCAGAAGAATATCATCCACACCTAGCCACTGATATTGAAGTCAAAGAAATGTGAGAACTACTGAACCTACAGCTTAAACACTCATGCATTGAAGTTGGCGATAAAAAAATAAAGAAGAATGTAAAAGATAGCTGCAGAATTGTTTGGCTTTGGAAAAGGCGAAGGCACCCGCAGAGAGTGTTCTGACGATGCGCTTGGCGCAGTGGAAGCGAGACATGAAAAATCAAGGCACTTTCCTGCGACCTGTTGACCTAGAAAAAGCGTTAGACGATGTAACATGGTGCAAGGTGTTCGAAATTCTCAGAAAAATATAGCTGTGGGACTGTATGCCCTGATGAGCCAAAGTACGAGGCCTGTTCAGAAAGTAAGCTCCGATTGATTGCCAAATTGAAACCACAGTGAACATCAGAAATGTTTTACTTGTAACAATTAGCTACACCTTTCAGCTACTTCTCTACGTAGTCGCCGTTCTGACTTAGACTTTTGTCATAGCGTTGTACCAACTTTTCAATAGCCTCATCATAGAAGGCAGCCGCCAGTGCTTTCCGCCAATTCTCCACGCTGGCCTACACCTTGTTGTCTGTGTCAAAATGTTGTCTTCAAAGACAGCGGTTCATGTGACCAGAGATGAAACTCAGGGGGAGACAATTGCGGACTGTATTGTGGGTAATCTAACATTTCCATTTGAAAACGATGCAGGAGCATCTTCATTGCCCCTGCAGAATGCGGCTGAGAATTGTCGTTAAGAAGAAACAGCACGACAGTTATGTAATGTTAGCTGCATAGCTTCAGGCGAAATTTCTCACCAGGCCCTCGTACTTGGCGGCAGACACTATTTTCTAGACATCTTTACGCACTCACTGCGAGCTCATAAATGAGAAGAGCGACGTGATGCTAACTGGGGTTATACTAGAGACACTACCCAACACATCTGTGCAAAGCTTTATCGGATTTTCATACTCGTTTCCATTTCGCGACCGATCGGAGCTTACTTTCTGAACGCCCCTCGTATAATGCTTAGTTGCTTTATGACTTGTTTCTTCGTGTTTGCAATGAAATTTATCACTGATTCTGCGTATCAGGAATCAGCTAGTTTGTTGGGCGGCTAATTTGCATAGCATACGTAGTGATGAGGCCCGAAAATTACCAAGGTAGGTTCCATGAGGCGAATTCGGTCGCCGAAATGTCAACGTGAGTTCACTAACGCTCTTCGAAGCACTGTAACATGGTTCTGGCTTAGAGACACGGATAATAATGCTGCTGAAAGATGACATCGCCGTCGGGGAAGACATGAAGCATGAAAGGATGGCGGTGGTGCCCAGCTGTTAACTTGTCTTCCATTAATACCACAGGTCCCACGCAAGCGCAGGAGAACGTCTCCCACAGCATAATACTACTCCCACCAGCCCGCGTCCGTGAACATTTCGAGCCGCCGTTCATCTCGATGACTGTGTTTGTGGAGACGACCATCGACCTCGTGTATCAAAAATGTGATTCGCCCGAAGAGCCAACACGTTTCCATTGATCGACAGTCGAATCACCATGGCCCCGTGCCGTAATTGAAGATATCGATGGATCGACATGTGAACACGTAGGGGTGGTGATATGGAGCGCGCCGCTATCCTCTGATCTTGTTTAGAGCGCGCGCTAGATTATAGTTTGCTATTCTGGTGCGGGTAGCGCACCGGTGGCGATTTGCTATTACGTCGCTGGCGTGTGTTTGCGGTAGCGGGCGGAAAGCGAGGGGAAAGTTGGTTTCCGGTTGTTGGACGGAATGTGAAGTTCGCTCTGCCTGACCTAAGGTTGTTGTGCTAGGCAATATGAGCAGAGTGGTCTGGGGCGGAGACGACTCACCGCTGTGCTGGCCATGCGGTGGTGATTAATTGGAGTCGGCGAACTTGTTCTGCCTGCCTGTCTGATGTGGAGGTCCGGTGCTGTCCTGTGATACTCTGGTCCGGAGACAACTAGCTGCTGAATTTTGGAGTCGTCTGCCAGGTAAGGGTGTGGGCTCGGTTGGCTCGCCTGATTTTCCGCTGGAAGCTCCAGCAGCGGTTTCTGAACTTCATTCTGATGTGGGACGCCGTTGTTGGAAGTTTTTGCTGTGTGTGTGTGTCACATTACGATATTTGTTTCTACTAATTTATTTGCTCAACTGGAGTATCTTTTGGTTATCCCGATGAGTGTGTCGTTGCCCACCCGGGCTCCTCAATGTTACCTTTGGTAGTGCCTGTTTGTTCCTTTTGAAGGAATTCACGTAGGTGGTTCCTGTTACCTGCTCGGAGCTGCGTTCATGTATAGTATATTTGGCATTTGATGTGTTAGGTAAAGTCTGCCTAAGAAAGGCGGTTTTGGACAGTATAAGCATAGGGAATTACTGCTGCTTGGTATATGAGGTCTTCTGGGACCTGAACAACACGATCTCATCAATTTGGTTTGTGTAACAGCATTTAGTGGTATGTTCTGTATTTTTATCTCAATGTGTTATTATTAAATTGGTGGAATAGTGCTGCAGTGCTCCATGTTCAACAATGTGCAATGAACGGTGTGCTCTGAAACACTTGTGCGTGCACCAACACTGTGCTCTTTCGGCAGAAATACCAGAGATCATCATATAGTCTACTTAACAGAGCAGACAAGCCTCTGAAGCCCACGTTCTGTGAAGAATCCAATTATTTTTCGCCTAGTGGAAGTTTCAATGTCGTTTTACCTCTTTCCGTATATGCTCAAGACAGTAGCACATAAACATTCGACCAACTTCTTCGTTCTCGAGGTACTCGTTCGTAGACTCTGTCAAAGTCGCTTATCTCAATGGACTTCCCCATTTGCAGCCCGTATCTTGGCTAGGGTGATTCCCCGTCCGTGTCTGCTCCGTTTACATACTTTTGTTACCGCGTCACATGCCTGCAACGCCACCAGGAGGCATCCCATGTGGCGGTGGGCAGTGGTTATTATGTTTTGGCTTGTTAATGTACAATACATAAATTAACCAAAAGAGAACATTATGACTGGAAGACGAAGAGAGAAGTGCTTGCATAAAACGAGGCGTAATGCAGGGGTGCAGTCTTCCTCCCCTACGGTTCAACGTCTAATATCGAAGAAATAATGAGCAAAATAAAAGAGAAGCGCAGATGTGAGTTCCCTGAGGAAACGACATTTTTAATAAGAATTCTCAGGTGATCTTGCTGCCCTCAGTGAAAATGAACAAGAATTACAGAACCTGTTGAATGGAATGAATAATCTGTTGAATACAGGATACGAACTGGGGGTAAGACAAGGAACGACGGAAAACATAGCATTGAAATTACAGGCCGTGTCAGAGAGGAGGTGAAGGGATGCTTCTCTCTTGGCAGAGAAACAGCGTATGACGGACGAAGCAATGACAATACAACAAACAACAGAACACAGTCAAATAGGGCATTCCTAGCTCAAAATCTATATAAGACATCCATTTTATTTTGAGGAACACACCTCTGGTAATGTGTAGGACTCAGTGTTGTTTGGAAGTTAATCATGGACTGCGGAAAACCTGAAAAGAAGAGGATCTAAGGATTTGAGATGTAGCGTCGCAGTAGGTTAGCGGAAATTAAATCGAGCGATAAAACAAAAATTAAATTCTCCCCAGAACTGATCGAAAAGGAGAAGAATATGTGAACAACAGTGATTAGAAGAAGGAAGAGGATGGTAGGATATGTGTTAAGACAACAGGGGATAACATCTATTGCACTTGAGGATTCAATAGAGGAAAAAAAACTGCATGGGAATAGGAATTCGTGTATTTACAACTAGTATCAGAGGTCACTGTTCTAAAACACTCAGGTGAAGACGGTGACACTGCAGAGGTAAATGTGTCTGGTAGCTTCAAACCAGTGAGAAGGCTGATGACAAGCCAAAACAAAAAAAGTCATTGATAAAGATGTAGATGAATAGAAACTTGACTGTAAACAAACTTCTGTAGATACAGCTAAATATCTAATCAGTTAAACTCGAAACTTACATTACCCGGTTTTCTGATAACGGAGCTCTCCCGATTATGGACCCGGTTTTCTCATAACGGAGCTCTCCCGATTATGGACATTCTCAGAAGGTACAGCCAACTCCAAGTTTAAAGAAGAAGACGGGTGAAGTGTAGTTCATTTTCATTAAAGGTGATTCTCTGATTATAGGTGCTGTGACTTACATAATTATGAATGGAAATTCAGAACCACGCCGGATTCTTCGCTTACTGACTGTAAGAGAGGAAGAATAAAGACTTTATGATGATAATATTTCCAGCAAATAAAAACAAAACAGTGGATAGTTGTAAGTGAATGGGAAGACTGAAATCATAAAACGGGCAAGTGTATACTAAAAATAATTGCCAACGGTTCGAAGTAAACATTTTATTCAACCTATATTATTTGGTTGTATTCATATTTATATATTCAGTGTTCAGTTCTTATGTTGCTAATAGAAGAACAAACATTCGACATGCCGAACAGTGGTCATACTGTAATCTTAGTGCCCAGTACAATGAAAACTTATTAGTCTCACTGACACATAAGAAAAAAATTATGGGAGTCGAAGGTGCGAGCTGTGTGCCACGTTGCATTGTCCAGCTGGTAGATGCCATCGTGCCCAGAAAAAGCAAACTGCATGTAGGAGTGGACGCGGCTCCCAGGAATAGATGCATGCGAGGGCTATTCAGAAAGTAGGCAACGTTTCTGTCTGATGCCGCTAGGTGGGCGCCGATCGCGTATATTTTGGTATGTGCATGCTCGGCAGCTCAGTCGGCATCCATCCGTGACAGTGGGAACGTCTCTGCGCATCTGGTTCTTTCGATATTCGAATTTGAAATGTACGCTCCAATCGAAAATCCCGCCTGTTGTGAGGTGCGGTCTGTGATACGGTTTTTGTTGGCAAAAACCTAAAACCTATAGAAATTCATCGTGAACTGTGCGAAGCGTACGGAAACAACTTAATGAGTGAACGTACCACCCGGAAACGGTGCATTCGATTTAAAAATGGCCGAACCAACGTTCATGATGAAGAGAAGGGTGAACTCCCGAGCATTGTGACTGACGATCTTGTCGCTAAAGTTGATGCAACGATTCGTGAAAACTGTCGTTTCACAATAACGGAGCTTTCGCTTTCTTTTCCACAAGTTTCACGGACTTTATTGTTTGAAATTTTCGCTCTAAAGCTTGGTTACCACAAATTTTGTGTGCGATGGGTGCCCAAAATGCTTACAGAGCACCATAAAGAACAGCGAATGCGGGCCATGTTGACATTTCTGGAGGCCTACCACAAACATGGTGATTCATTACTGGATCGAGCCATAACTGGTGACGAGACTTGAGTGAAATACGTCAATTGCGGGGCATAATTACAGTCCATGAAGTGGGTGCACACAAGTCCCCCCCCCCCCCCCACCCCCGCAAGTGTAACACTTCTGACACTAAATGTAACTGGGTTTTCTCTTTTGATGCTAGTCAATTGTCAGGATGAGCATTACTGCAAAGGGCATTTAATTCTAAAGCATTATGTCAGGGTGAAAAACACTAAATAAATTACTTTTTCTTTCTTAACAACATGTGGGCAGGGGTGGGTTCTTCCTTGGCTCGGGTGTGAGGTAGAATGAAACAGCATTTTCACATAAGATAACTCTTATTGAAAGTTTTGTATAACTGTTTCCTTACTCGATTGTTCTGGCTGGGAGAGCGGCGGCGTCTAACTACGCCTGGCGGTCTGTATCTCGTGTCGCCGTCTCGCCCAGTTGACTGGAGACGCGCCTCGTGAGATGGCCCGTTTAATTATTGAGAACGAAGTCGTGCATCGGATGGTGTAACCTTGGATGTGGCGTCCCGGTGTTTCTCTTGTCTAAGCGGCCGCGTGTGTCAGTGTTGTGCGTCGGCCGGCGGAGCGGCGCGGCGGGGGAATGCCAGTGTCCCGGACTCGAACTACAGACTCCAGCTTGCCAGTCTTCGGCTGTCCGGTCTTCATCCCAGCTCACAGGTGACTGCTGATGTGAGGCCGTCTCCTTCCCGTCCTCACGAGTCACCCGGGTACGTAAAAATCAAATACCTTCTAACTTCTGTCTTCTGGCGGCGAGGCTGCTGCTTGCTATTCCATTACAGCGGCGGACTTCGTGCTTCTGCGTACGATGTAATCTCTTCCTGCATGATGGTCTTCAGCTCCGAAACTGAACTGAAAACTACTCATCTGACGGGCCCACTGCGTCTCGCGTATTTATTCACTTTAGTTAGCTGGAGGTGAACGACTTCACAGTCATTGCCTCTTCTGTCACATTGAAAAGCTTCTCGAAGAATCTTCTTAACGTCGGTCACTGGCTCTTGAAATGTAGGCGAGGGCCTTTGATCACATGTGACAATTGAGAAATACGTGAGCCGGTCGGGCGATGCCCTGACTGCTAAATCGACAGCATCCGCTTATGTGGGGAGGGCGATGGCTTCTCCTCAATGTGCTGACTTCTTGGTCATTGGCTCTTCTGTCACTGCTGCTCTGCCTGCTGTTTGCCAGTGTGTAATTCTTCTAAACTAAACTAAGTTTTTCATTTATTTTCTAATTTCTACTACACTTCACATTGATTTCACTAATTTATTTATCTATCTTAAGTACCACTCAACACAAGAAAATATTTGCAAACCTTGTCAACCAAAAAATTGACGGCAACAGTGTTTTGGGTTAGGCAAGGTGTGCTTCCTACTGATTTTCTCGAACATGGAGCAACCATAAATTCTGTCTCATACTGTCAAACTTTGCACAGCCTTAGGAGAGCTGTTCAAAACAAACACCGAGGAAAGCTGACGTGCAAAATTTTGTTTTTGCACGACAATGTCCGACCTCTCACGGCAAACCGCACTAAAGAACTCCTTAACCCATTCAAATGGGAAATTTTCCCTCATACGCCCTACAGCCCCGATCTTGCACCAAGCGACTTTCACTTGCTTCCCAAGGTGAGGAACTGGCTTGCAACGCAGCACTTTGATGACGACGCGGAACTCCAGGAGGGCGTGACTCACTGGCTGAAGTCTCATGCGGCAGAATTTTACGACGGAGGTCTTTCAAAGCTTGTCCACCGCTATGATGAGTGCCTCGATGTGTTTGTTGACTATGTGGAAAAGTAGCATGTCAGTCGCTCTTTGGGTGTGTATAATAAAATGTATTTCTTATACTTAGTTTTTTTTTAATGCCAAAACGTTCCCTACTTCCTGAATAGCCCTCGTACTTACGTTAATCCAGTTTGCCTTCCAGATTGTCGATATCACCCAGGAAATGCCTCGAAACAATTTTGTCACAAATTTGTCAAAGTCGTATGATTATTACATAAAAACTGTTCTTGCTGAATGTCTCGCTTCAGCTTCTGGCCCGGAAACGTGTAGCCGAAAGCAGAGCGGTGTGGCACTACTTCAGTGGGAAATTCCCAGAATGCCGTACACTTAACGGAAATGTTCACAATGAACAGAAAAGTCACGTGACACGACTTAAGCCAGTCACAAATAGCAGACGGTGCCTGGCAGAGAGGAAAATGATGGCCTACAGAGCTCTAGTCCTGAATAGACGGTAGCGCCACGTAGGCTCGCGGATAGGGAGCTCCGCCCCAGCCACCGCCGTGCCTAAATAGAATCTCTTAACCTACTTCTCAAGGCAGTTAACGAAGGCGGGATTAAAACACAGTTTAATCAGGAATGTACCCTCGGCGCGGCGCAAGTTGCTCCCCGCTTCCGCAAGTCCCTGGAGCTCGCAATAATCACTCTTTCGCCTACTCCATCTTCCCACATTTTCATAATGGGCTATAATTCCATCAAGGAGAGCCCAAGACGCACCCCCTCCTCCCCCTCGGGCCCGCTGAAGCGACTTGGAGCACTGCCATTAATTAGTGCTATTGTTCTACCGAGAATTCAGATAATGAGGCACACCGAGTAGTGGCAAGCCCGCGTGGGCGGCGAGCAGTACTTAGCGGGTCGGCTGTCGGAAGACGCCCGGCGCTCGGCTGCCGTCTTACGCGAGTTTGAGCTAATTAGAAGGCAACGGGATCGGAGGGGGGAGAGGTGGGGGAAGGGCTGCGGTAAAAATGGCGCCTCGGGCGCGGTGGGACTTTTATGGCGGCGCAATTGAAGACCGGCCGGCAGCGCCACGGGGCGCACGGTTTTATTACTGCAAAGGGTTGAGATTTCCATTAAGCCCATGAAGGCACTTCTGGCAACTGGCCCCGCTGGGACCATTAACAGTTTTAACGGAAACTAGTATTGGCGCACGCGTTTCGCAGAATTTCCCCGTCGGAGGACTCCGTACCATCGGGGAGCATAAAAGCAATCACGTGCTTAGAATGAGGACGCCTCTGTCTCAGATTGTTCGCTAACAAGGCCGCCCTTACAGACCATACTATACTCTCTCAGGAGGAGTCTGCTCATTCTTTAAACTTCTTTGCAGACTGAAACTCTGTGCCTACTAGGACTCGAATTCGGACCTTTCCTTTTGCGACCAGTGCTCTTACCCACTGAGCTAACCGCCTACGGCTTACGAGGCGTCCTCACAACTTTACGTCCGACCAGTACCTCTCTCCTAGAAGGTAGGTACTGTCGGCAATAAAGCTGTGAGAGTGGTTCGTAAGTCGTGCCTTGCAGATAAGTACAGGCGGGAGGTAAATACACTGACGGAAAAGAAATCGCAGAGCCAAAATTTAATTAATGTAGAGTAATCAAATTACGATAATGCATTTGTCAAGGTAACATATTTGATTGACTAACACTGCAAAATCAGATGTTAATGAAACGGTGAAATAAGCTATTGGAAATGTGAAATCTACATCTACATATACAGGGTGTTACAAAAAGGTACAGCCAAACTTTCAGGAAACATTCCTCACACACAAATAAAGAAAACATGTTAGGTGAAGATGTGTCCGGAAACGCTTAATTTCCATCTTAGAGCTCATTTTAGTTTGTTCTTCCACCTACGCTCAATGGAGCACGTTATCATGATTTCATACGGGATACTCTACTTGTGCTGCTAGGTCACGTGCCTTTACTAGTACGACACAACATGTGGTTCATGCACGATGGAGCTCCTGCACATTTCAGTCGAATTTTTGTACGCTTCTCAACAACAGATTCGGTGACCGATGGATTGGTAGAGGCGGACCAATTCCATGGCCTCCACGCTCTCCTGACTTCAACCCTCTTGACTTTCATTTATGGGGGCACTTGAAAGCTCTTGTCTACGCAACCCCGGTACCAAATGTAGAGACTCTTCGTGCTCGTATTGTGGACGGCTGTGATACAATACGCCAATCTCCAGGGCTGCATCAGCGCATCAGGGATTCCATGCGACGGAGGGTGGATGCATGTATCCTTGCTAACGGAGGACATTTTGAACCTTTCCTGTAACAATGTGTTTGAAGTCGCGCTGGTACGTTCTGTTGCTGTGTGTTCCCATTCCATGATTCATGTGATTTGAAGAGAAGTAATAAAATGAGCTCTAACATGGAAAGTAAACGTTTCCGGACACATTTCCACATCACATATTTTCTTTCTTTGTGTGTGATGAATGTTTCCTGAAAGTTTGGCCGTACCTTTTTGTAACACCCTGTATACTCCGCTAGCCACCAAGCGGTGTGTGGCGGAATGCACAATTCGCGCCAAAGTCAACTTCACCCCCCCCCCCCCCCCATCTGTTCCACTCGCGGATCGCGCGAGGGATAAACGACTGTCTGAACGCCTCAGTACGTGCTCTTACTTCCCTTATCTTTGAATGATGATCATTACGCGATTTGAAAGTTGGTGGTAATAATATATGCTATACATCCTCGGCGAAGGTTGGATTTCGGAATTTAGTGAGCAGCCCCTTCTGTTTAGCGAGTCGTCTGTCTGCAAGTGTGTCTCACTTCAAGCTTTCTATGAGATAGGTAACACTCTCGCGATGGCTAAATGTACAAGTCACGAATATTGCCACTCTTCTTTGGACCTTCTCAATCTCTTGAATCAGACCCAGCTGGTAAGGGTACAATACAGACGAACAATACTCTAAGACTGGACGAACTAACGTATTGTAAGCTATTTCCTTTGTTGAAGGACTGCATCGCTTCAGAATTCTACCAATAAACCGGAATTTAGAGTTCGCCTTGCCCGTTACTTGTGTAATATGACCATTCCATTTGAGATCATTTCGAATAGTCACACCCAGATTCTTGACTGATGTTACCGCTTCCAAAGACTGATCGTCTATTTTGTTCTCATACATTAATGGGGATTTTCGCAGTAGGTTACACTTACTAATACTGAGAGATAACTGCCAGTCATTACACCACGCATTTATCTTCTGCAAATCCTCATTGATCTGTTCACAACTTCCGTGTGATACTACTTTCCTGTAGACTATAGCATCATCGGCAAACAGTCTAAGGCCGCTGTCAGTACCATCAACCAGATCGTGATGCAAATCGTAAAAAGCAGAGGACATATTACGCTGTCCTGGGGCACACCTGAAGTTAGCCTTGTTTCTGTTGAGATTACCCCGTTCAGAACGACATACTGCTCCCCGTCTGTTAGAAAACTTTCTATTCAACCGCATATGTCATTGGATAGACCGTAAGCGCGCACTTTTTGTAGCAAGCGACAGTGCGGAACTGAGTCGAACGCCTTTCGAAAGTTGAGAAATATGGCATCAACCTGGGAGCCGGTATCTAGAGCCTGTTGTAAATCATGCACAAAGAGTGCCAGCTTGACTCGCATGACCGCTGTTTCCTAAAACCGTGCTGGTTTCTGCAGATGAGCTTCTCAGGGTCTAGAAAGGTCATTATGTCTGAACACAAAATAAGTTCCAAGATTCTACAACAAATCGATGTCAGTGAAATTAGCGGGTAATTATGTGCATCCGATTTTCTACCCTTTTTGTAGATTGCTATGACCTGGGCCTTCTTCCAGTCCCGTAGAACTTTCCTCAGTTCCAATGATCTCTGATATAGGACGGATAAGAATGGTGCTATATTTATAGCTTAGTCAAGATAAAATCTTACGGGGATACCGTCTGGGCCAGATGCCCTCCTGGCGTCTAAGGATCTTAACTGTTTTACAATCCCAGATACACTAAACACTATGTCAGCCATCATTTCGTTGCGGATATATTAATAACCGGTGTAATAGCCAGAATGATGAATGCAAGTATGCAAACGTGCATGTGTTGTAAAGGTGCCGGATGTCGATATGCGGAATGGAATTCTATGCCTGTTGCAGTTGGTCGGTCAATAACTGGACGGTTAACGCTGTGAATAACGCTCGAGTTGACGTCCGATGATGTCCAGGATGTGCTCCGTTGGAGACAGGTCTGATGATCGAGCGGACCAAGGCAACCATGTCCGCACTCAGCAGAGCATGTTGGACTACAACAGCGGTATGTTAACGAACGTAATACTGTCTGGAGACACCCCGGGACTGCTGTTCACGAATGGCAGCGCAACGAGTTGAATGAGCAGACTGCTTAAAAATTTAGAGTCAGCATGCGTGGGTTAACCCCCAGAGTGTTCCTGCTGTCATACGAAATCGCACCGGGAACCATAACTCCAGGTTTAGATCCAATGTGTCTATCGTGCAGGTATGTTGGCTGCCTGTCCTCAACCTACCTCCTTCTAACCAACACACAGTCATCACTGGCACCGAGGCAGAACTAGGTTTCATCAAAAGCACAACAGACCCTGCACTACAATGAGCTCTCGCTTGACGCCACTGGAGTCACAAATGGCGGTGGTTTGGGGTCAGAGAAATGCACGCTACAGGCCGTCCGACTCGGAGCTATCCTCGAAGTAACCGATTTGTTACAGTTCGTTGTGTCACTGTGGTGCCAACTGGTGTTCAAATTGCTGTTACGGATGCAGTACGATGCTCCAGAGCCATACGTCAAACACCGTAGTCTTACCTCTCGGTAATGCCACGTGGCCGTCGGGTGGCCGGTTTTCTTGCGATCTTACATTTTCGTGACCACCTCTGATAACAGTCATGTGCAATGGTTACATTCCTGTCACGTTTTTGTACAATACCGCGTAGCCCTATTACAAGACCGCGTTCAAACTCAGCGGGGCGTTAATAATAGCGTCTTTGTTGCCTTAATGCCATTCTCCACTAACATTCACTTACCACGTCCAATATCAACGATAACTAACACTCATGATCGTTATAGTGCGTATCTAAATCAAACATGACCTGCATCCGTACACTGGCCCTAATAGCGCCACTCGTAAGCAACTGGCACGAAATCTGAACAGACAACATTTTCCTGATGTAGACACACGGATGCCAACTTTCTTTAATGTGATACAACTCCTTTTTGCCGTTCCGATCTTTCCCATCAATTTTATGTGAGGGTCTTCGTAGCTCAGTGGTCAATAGCGCTGCCAACGAAAAGTAAGGAGGAGAGGTACTGTCGATAAAAAACGCTGTGAAGTGTCAAACGTGAGTCATGTTTGGACAGCTCTGTGGTGTTAGTATCGCCTTCAAAAGAAGTGGCTCCGTTTTAGAGTCCCGCCGTGTTACAGTTATAATCTGTCAGACAGTTTTCTACATCTACATCTACATATATACTCCGCTAGCCACCAAGCGGTGTGTGGCGCAGGGCGGATTTCGCGCCACAGTCATATTTCCCCCCTCCGTTCCGCTCGCGGATCGCGCGAGGGAAAAACGACTGTCTGAACACCTCAGTACGAGTTCTAATTTCCCTTATCTATTAATGGTGATCATTGAGCGATTTGAAAGTTGGTGGTAATAATATATGCTCTACATCCTCGGTGAAGGTAAGATTTCAGAATTTCGTGAGCAGCCCCTTCCGTTTAGCGCGCCGTCTATCTGCACGTGTGTCCCACTTCTATGAGATTTATAACGCTCTCGCGATGGCTGAATGTACCAGTCAAGAATCTTGCCACTCTCCTTTGGACCTTCTCAATCTCTTGAACCAGACCCAACTGTTAAGGGTCCAATACAGACGAACAATAAGACTGGACGAACTAACGTATTGTAAGCTATTTCCTTTGTTGAAGAACGGCATCGCTTCAGGATTCTACCAATAAAAAGGAATCTAGAGTTCGCCTTACCCGTTACTTGTGTAATCTGATCATTCCATTTGAGATCATTTCGAATAGTCACACCCAGATTCTTGACTGATGTTACCGCTTCCAAACACTGATCATTTATTTTGCACTCATACATTAACGCGGATTTTCGCCTTGTTTTACGCAGTAGGTTCCAATTACTAATACTGAGAGATAACTGCCAGTCATTACACGGCGCATTTATTTTCTGCCAATCCTAATTGATTTGTTCACAACTTTCGTGTGATACTACATTCCTGTAGACTACAGCATTATCGGCAAACAGTCTAAGGCCGCTGTCAATACCATCAACCAGATCGTTTATGTAAATCGTAAAAAGCAGAGGACCTACTACGCTGTCCTGGGGCACACCTGAAGTTACTCTTGTTTCTGTTGAAGTTACCCCATTCAGGACGGCATACTGCTCCCTGTCTGTTAGAAAACTTTCTATCCAACCGCATATGTTATAGGATAGACCGTAAGCGAGCACTTTTTGTAGCAAACGACAGTGCGGAACTGAGTCGAACGTCTTTCGAAAGTCGAGAAATATGGCATCAATCTTGGAGCCGGTATCTAGAGCCTGTTGTAAATCATGCACAAAGAGGGCCAGCAGTGTCTCGCATGACTGCTGTTTCCTAAATCCGTGCTGGTTTCTGCAGATGAGCTTCTGAGCACAAAATATGTTCCATGATTCTTCAACAAATCGATGTCTGTGAAATTAGCCGGCAATTATGTGCATCCGATTTTCTACCCTTTTTGTAGATTGCTATGACCTGGGCCTTCTTCCAGTCCCGTAGAACTTTCCTCAGTTCCAATGATCTCTGATATAGGACGGATAAGAATGGTGCTATATTTATAGCTTAGTCAAGATAAAATCTTACGGGGATACCGTCTGGGCCAGATGCCCTCCTGGCGTCTAAGGATCTTAACTGTTTTACAATCCCAGATACACTAAACACTATGTCAGCCATCATTTCGTTGCGGATATATTAATAACCGGTGTAATAGCCAGAATGATGAATGCAAGTATGCAAACGTGCATGTGTTGTAAAGGTGCCGGATGTCGATATGCGGAATGGAATTCTATGCCTGTTGCAGTTGGTCGGTCAATAAATGGACGGTTAACGCTGTGAATAACGCTCGAGTTGACGTCCGATGATGTCCAGGATGTGCTCCGTTGGAGACAGGTCTGATGATCGAGCAGACCAAGGCAACCATGTCCGCACTCAGCAGAGCATGTTGGACTACAACAGCGGCATGTGAACGAACGTAATACTGTCTGGAGACACCCCGGGACTGCTGTTCACGAATGGCAGCGCAACGAGTTGAATGAGCAGACTGCTTAAAAATTTAGAGTCAGCATGCGTGGGTTAACCACCAGAGTGTTCCTGTTGTCATACGAAATCGCACGGGAAACCATAACTCCAGGTTTAGATCCAATGTTTCTAGCGTGCAGATATGTTGGCTGCCTGTCCTCAACCTACCTCCTTCTAACCAACACACAGTCATCACTGGCACCGTGGCAGAACTAGCTTTCATCAAAAACACAACAGATCCTGCACTACAATGAGCTCTCGCTTGACGCCACTGGAGTCACAAATGACAGTGGTTTGGGGTCAGGGCAATGCACGCTACAGGCCGTCTGACTCGGAGCTGTCCTCGAAGTAACCGATCTGTGGCAGTTCGTTGTGCCACTGTGGTGCCAACTGGTGTTCAAATTGCTTGTATAGATGCAGTACGATGCTCCAGAGCCATACGTCAAACACGATAGTCTTACCTCTCGGTAATGCCACGTGCCCGTCGGGTGGCCGGTTTCTTGCGTTCTTACTTTTCGTATCCACCTCTGCGAGCAGTCATGAGCCATGGCTACATTCCTGACAAGTTTTTGTACAATACCGCCAAAGGAGCATCTAGCTTCTCTTAGCCCTATTACACGACCTCGTTCAAACTGAGTGGTGCGTTAATAATAGCGTCTTTGTTGCCTTAATGCCATTCTCCACTAACATTAGTTCACCACGTCGAATATCAAAGACAGCTAACACTAATGATCGTTATAGTGCGTATCTAAATCAAATATGACCTGCATCCGTACACTGGCCCTAATAGCGTCACTCGTGAGCGACTGGCGCGAAATCTGAACAGACAACATTTTCCTGATGTAGACACACGCATGCCAACTTTCGTTCATGTGACACAACTCCTTCTTGGTGTTCCGATCTTTCACGTCAATTGTATGTGAGGGACTTCATAGCTCAGTCGATAACAGCGCTGCAAACGAAAACTAAGGAGGAGAGATGTTGTCGAAAGAAAAGGTTGTTAAGTGGCAAACGTGAGTCATGTTTGGACAGCTCTGTTGTGTTAGTATTGCCTTTAAAAGAAGTGGCTCCGTTTTAGAGTCCCGCCGTATTACAGTCTTGCTCTGTCAGAAAGTTTTAAAACAGTCCCCTAGATTAAGGCTAAGTTGTTTCAGCACAGTATCCATCGTTTGCGAATAATCAATTCTGGAAACAATCCACTAAAATATCTTGTCTTCTTGGATTCCTAAACCGGCGTGGTATGTAGAAGAGATCCTGGGAAGTTTGGAAGGCAATGCGTCGCATTTCCTGAAACTCGAAATGTGAGGAAATTTTCTCTGTTTCCTTGGTTAAATCGGCTTCCCAGGAATTAGTCCATGACGGAGGATATATTATATACTTGTGTACCTGATTTACGCGTTGTATTGTGAGATACATCCTAAAAGGTTACGGAGATGTAGTTCATTGATTTCTAAAGTAAACTACTTTAATATGTGAGTGAATGGATATCCCAATTAACAATCAACCGTTACACGATCGACAGCTAGTGCCACGTTCCTGGAAAAAAATGTTTGGCGTGAGGGGGCGCGGCACGTCTGCCGTGGGCGCAATTGAGACGTTTTTTAGGGTTGAGCAGTGTGTGAAGCAGTATGGAGAGCGCAAGTCTACGGGGCAACGGGCCGGAGGTTTGTTCTGCTGCTCTTATGACTTTCGATTTGGTCTTGCTGAACATCTTCTGGGCGCTGGGGACCTGTACTGTTTAAAGCTTTGTGTAGGGAAAGTATGGCAATCCTTTTCCCCTGCGTTTGCGGCCGTCCGCAGTTCAGGACTGGCTGAAACCGCGCCACGCGACATTAGTATGTGTGAGCATAGAAAGTGTTGTGTATGTTCGAAGCCTCAGTTCTGTCCCATTAACACAAGAAACATCGAAATTTGGTAAAGCCACCTTGCTGACCAAGGAGCATGCGTGTTTTTTCGGATCGCCACATATCATCCAACTACGAGCAGAATAGCCTGTTTTATTTAGCACTACTTCTAGGTTTTCACAGCTTTCTTTCATATGTACAGAATGTCCAACAGGTATAGATGCATACACGTTACCAATGTGTAATAAAGCAGCCTTTAAACTAATTATGGATGAATCAATGAGCAGCTTCCAGTCTTCCTTTTTGTATTAAATACCAGGCTCCTTCAATAGACTGGGAATGTCTGAGCAGTACACTAAATCACCTTCTTGTTGAAAAAACTAGGAAAATTGCTGCTCTCTCTTTCTATACATGTATATGCTGGTTCCAACTGCCAATAAGTTCTTTCAGCTTTTTCTTTCGTTAAGCCCAGATCCCTTACCAAACCGTTAAGTTCGGTATGAGTAAACAATTTGGACTCTAGACCTTCTGTATTGCAATGGAAATCATCATTATCTAGTTCATCTAAATCAAATCATAATAAGAAAATACTTGTGTTGGAATAGAATTTAAATCATCTGGTGGTTCAGGAACCGGCAAATCTACACCACGCCTTACTGGTCGGATGGCGGACGGAAGGTTAGGGTAGCTTATTACCTTCTTCTTTTACGAATCATGACCAGTAATATCAACACTGCAAAAGTAGCAATCATCAGAATGATTTCTTGGCTCCCTTCATATCATGGGGAATGGAAATCTAACGGCTTTTTTTCTCCTTTTTGGACAATTTTCTCAGATCTTTGACATACACAAAGCATACGTTCGGCAGCACCCAAGATTTATCTTGATCACAAAGTTTAGATCCAAAGTATGATAGATAAACCTTTTTCACAAAGTATGTAATGTTTCTTTGATGTTTAAAATTCACCACAAATATAACAAAAACTGTCAGCAGAGTTTCTACAACCACGATTAGACATCGCACTGGGCACATATACAGGAAACGGAAAGCGAGGTTAGGTTGACAGTAAACAAAACACCATCTGTTAACACAAAAATAGAATCGACCTTCTTTGCCAGAAAATGTTTTTCATCAGTGCTACCAACGTTCACCTCCTTTTTAAATTATTTTAACTTTATAAAAGCTGTTAAATTCTTTTAAAAAATCGCTTAATTTAAATAATTTAACTCTAAAATGTGAAGAAATTGTGGGTGATACAGATTTTTAAGTATCATATTTGGATATTAGGTCTAGGGGTAGCGTCTTTGATTCATAATCAAAACGTCTTCGGTCCTGGGTTCGATGCCCGCCACTGCCTAAATTTGGATAAATAATCAGCATTGGCGGCCGAAGACTTCCGGCATAAGAAGTCAGCCTCATTCTGCCAACGGCCTTGTCAAAGAGGGCGGAGGAGCGGATAGAGGTTCAGGGCACTCTCTTGTCCTAGGGGTGGGAAATTGCCCCTAAAGGCGGAAGAATCAGCAATGACCAACGACATGAGGATGCAGAAGGCAATGGAAACCACTGCATTAAAGACACGTAACGTGTATCCACAGGACATGTGGCCTGTAATTGAAGAAGTGTCATGATGATCTCTCCATTGGCAAAAGATTCCGGAATAGTCCCCCATTCGGAACTCCTGGAGGGGACTGCCAAGGGGGAGGTTACCATGAGAAAAAGATTGAATAATCAAAGAAAGGATAACGTTCTACGAGTCGGGGCGTGGAACGTCAGAAGCTTGAACGTTGTAGGGAAACTAGAAAATCTGAAAAGGGAAATGCAAAGGCTCAATCTAGATATAGTAGAGGCCAGTAAAGTGAAGTGGAAGGAAGACAAGGATTTCTGGTCAGATGAGTATCGGGTAAAATCAACAGCAGCAGAAAATGGTATAACAGGTGTAGGATTCGTTATGAATAGGAAGGTAGGGCAGAGGGTGTGTTACTGTGAACAGTTCAGTGACCGGGTTGTTCTAATCAGAATCGACAGCAGACCGAACCGACAACGATAGTTCAGGTATACATGCCGACGTCGCAAGTTGAAGATGAACAGATAGAGAAAGTGTATGGGGATATTGAAAGGGTAATGCAGTATGTAAAGGGGGACGACAATCTGATAGTCATTGGCGACTGGAATGCAGTTGTAGGGGAAGGAGTAGAAGAAAAGGTCACAGGATAATATGGGCTTGGGACAAGGAATGAAAGAGGAGAAAGACTAATTGAGTTCTGTAACACGTTTCAGCTAGTAATAGCAAATACCCTATTCAAGAATCACAAGAAGAGGAGGTATACTTGGAAAAGGCCGGGAGATACGGGAAGATTTCAATTAGATTACATCATGGTCAGACAGAGATTCCGAAATCAGATACTGGATTGTAAGGCGTACCCAGGAGCAGATATAGACTCAGATCACAATATAGTAGTGATGAAGAGTAGGCTGGAGTTCAAGACATCAGTCAGGAAGAGTCAATACGCAACGAAGTGGGATACGTAAGTACTAAGGAACGACGAGATACGTTGAAGTTCTCTAACGCTATAGATACAGCAATAAGGTATAGCGCAGTAGGCAGTACAGTTGAAGAGGAATGGACATCTCTAAAAAGGGCCATCACAGAAGTTGGGAAGGAAAACATAGGTACAAAGAAGGTAGCTGCGAAGAAACCATGGGTAACAGAAGAAATACTTCAGTTGATTGATGAAAGGAGGAAGTACAAACATGTTCCGGGAAAATCAGGAATACAGAAATACAAGTCAATGAGGAATGAAATAAATAGGAAGTGCAGGGAAGCTAAGACGAAATGGCTGCAGGAAAAATGTGAAGACATCGAAAAAGATATGATCGTCGGAAGGACAGACTCAGCATATAGGAAAGTCAAAACAACCTTTGGTGACATTAAAAGCAACGGTGGTAACATTAAGAGTGCACCGGGAATTCCACTGTTAAATGTAGAGGAGAGAGCAGATAGGCGGAAAGAATACATTGAAAGCCTCTATGAGGGTGAAGATTTGTCTTATGTGATAGAAGAAGAAACAGGAGTCGATTTAGAAGAGATAGGGGATCCAGTATTAGAATCGGAATTTAAAAGAGCTTTGGAGGACTTACGGTCAAATAAGGCAGAAAGGATAGATAACATTCCATCAGAATTTCTAAAATCATTGGGGGAAGTGGCAACAAAACGACTATTCACGTTGGTGTGTAGAATATATGAGTCTGGCGACATACTATCTGACTTTCGGAAAAGCATCATCCACACAATTCCGAAGACGGCAAGAGCTGACAAGTGCGAGAATTATCGCACAATTAGCTTAACAGCTCATGCATCGAAGCTGCTTACAAGAATAATATACAGAAGAATGGAAAAGAAAATTGAGAATGCGCTAGGTAACGATCAGTTTGGCTTTAGGAAAAGTAAAGGGACGAGAGAGGCTATTCTGACGTTACTGCTAATAATGGAAGCAAGGCTAAAGAAAAATCAAGACACTTTCATAGGATTTGTCGACCTGGAAAAAGCGTTCGACATTGTAAAATGGTGCAAGCTGTTCGAGATTCTGAAAAAGGTAGGGGTAAGCTATGGGAGAGACGGGTCATATACAATATGTACAACAACCAAGAGGGAATAATAAGAGTGGACGATCAAGAACGAAGTGCTCTTATTACGAAGGATGTAAGACAAGGCTGTAGCCTTTCGCCCCTACTCTTCAATCTGTGCATCGAGGAAGCAATGATGGAAATAAAAGCAAGGTTCAGGAGTGAAATTAAAATACAAGGTGAAAGGATATCAATGATACGATTCGCTGATGACATTGCTATCCTGAGTGAAAGTGAAGAAGAATTAAATGATCTGCTGAATGGAATTAACAGTCTAATGAGCACACAGTACGGTTTGAGAGTAAATCGGAGAAAGACAAAGGTAATGAGAAGTAGTAGAAATGAGAACAGCGAGAAACTTTACATCAGGATTGCTGGTCACGACGTCAGTGAAGTTAAGGAATTCTGCTACCTAGGCAGTAAAAATGACGGACGGAGCAAGGAGGACATCAAAAGCAGACTCGCTATGGCAAAAAAGGCATTTCTGGCCAAGAGAAGTCTACTAATATCAAATACCGGCCTTAATTTGAGGAAGAAATTTCTGAGGATGTACGTTTGGAGTACAGCATTGTATGGTAGTGAAACATGGAGTGTGGGAAAACCGGAACAGAAGAGAATCGAAGCACTTGAGATGTGGTGCTATAGACGAATGTTGAAAATTAGGTGGACTGATAAGGTAAGGAGTGAGGAGGTTCTATGCAGAATCGGAGAGGAAAGGAATATGTGGAAAACACTGGTAAGGAGAATGGACAAGATGATAGGACATCTGCTAAGACATGAGGGAATGACTTCCATGATACTAGAGGGAGCTGTAGAGGGCAAAAACTGTAGAGGAAGACAGAGATTGGAATACGTCAAGCAAATAATTGAGGACGTAGGTTGCAAGTGCTACTCTGAGATGAAGAGGTTAGCACAGGAAAGGAACTCGTGGCGGGCCGCATCAAACCAGTCAGTAGACTGATGACCAAAAAAAAATTTGAATTTCCCGCCCTAAAAGCATAAGAATAAGGTATTTTCAGCAAAAAAGTTTTTCCCTCTTTGGCCTGTGTTACAGTTTCAGATAAAATGCTTAATTTATTGAAGAGAAAGTGCGTCACAAATTGGGAAAGTCAATAACGCGTTGGTTCACCTCTCGCCTTTAAACAATCCGTTATTCGGCTAGCCATTGACTAATAGATCTGTTGGATGTCCTTCTCGTGGATACCGTGCCAAATTCAGTCCATCTGGCGCGTTGGATCTTCAAAATTCGGAGTTGGTTAGAGAGCTCCAAACATTCTCAGTTAGGGAGAGATGCGGAGACTTTGCTGACTAAGGTAGTATATGACAAGTAGGAAGACAAGCAGCAGAATATCTCGCTTTGCTGAAATGTAAGCCCAGGATGTCCTTCCTTGAAGGGCAACAAATTTGGGCTTAGGATATTGTTAAGGTACCGCTGTGCTGTAAGGATACCGCGGTTGGCAATCGAAGAGGTTCTTCTATGGAAAGGAATCGTACCCCAAACCATCACTCCCGCTTGTCGGGGCGCATGTCGAGCAAGAGTCATGTTCGTACCCAACCACGGCGAGTGTACATAATAAAATAAAATGGAAAGGCCTTTTCCTTGCAACATATACGCGAGTATTTATTTATATTCCAGACTCATTTCACCTTTCTACAGGCCACGAGCGTGATTTATGCATTTTCTACGGATTGTGCGACGGTACCTCGCCGCAAATTGTATGAACGATGTCTTGCTTGAGGAAATGGGGTAGCATGGCCTCCATGTTCACCGCTCTTCAGTTCTTTGGCTTTCTGTTTATGGCTACTTTTAAAGGCATGTCCCCTCCTGCACAAAAGAAATTTGGAATGACATGACAGATTGTCCCATATCTCAACAGGTGTTGGTTTCACGACATAAAGTTATAGTACCTTTCATCAATATTTGCCAACGACCTTGCCGCAGTGGTAACATCTGTCCCCATCAGATCATCGAAGTTAGGCGCTGTTGGACTTGACTAGCACCTTGATGGGTCACGTTACGGGTCTGCGAGTGCTGTTGGCAAGCTTGGTGCACTCAGGCGTTGTGAGGACAATTGAGGAGCTACTTGACTGATAAGTTGCGGCAACGATCACGAAACTGACAGCGGCCGGGAGGGCGATGTGCTGATCACATGCCTCTTCGTATCAGCATTCTGTGACGCCTAAGGGCTGAGGATGACACGGTGGCCGGTCGATACTGTTGAGCCTTCAAGGCCTGTTCAGACGGTGTTTGTTTGTTCATCAATATTTGATCAATAGTAGTTCCTGCAGGAGCATGTGACGTGTGACACTTTTTTAAACACCTGTGTCGAAATGGTACATCTGAACGGAAAAGCCAAAGAAGGTGTAATGATACAGATAATCTGCGAGGACTGTGTCGGTAAACAGCAGTGTGAAAAGACGCCAAACTGAGTTAGACGTCGTTGTTGGCCAACGAACGCGTGTAATTGCAGCTACACTGGCTGTTTTCGCCACTTAACACTTGCTAGTAAACTAAAAGTATGAGCTTGTTGAAGTGCATGTTGTGACAAAGCTTTGGAGAAATATTATGAAAGGTGCTACAGCTGAAAGCTTGAGATAAGAAGTGCAGTGAAACTAGCGAGCCTCGCGTTCTTTATGCCAAGTAAATTTGTTGTGCATCATCGACTACGATTGTTACAACAAACAGACTCAAAATGTAGTTCCATAATAAGGAATGGGCGCATAACAAAGAATTTCTATCAAAACTCACACACTCAGTATTCGAAAGGTATTTAAAAATATACTTTACTTTTTTTGAGTCATCAGTTTTATGATTGGTTTGATGCGGCCCGCCACGAATTCCTCTGCTGTGTGAACCTCTCCAGCTCAGAGCAGCGATTCCAGCCTTCGTCCTCAGTTATTTGCTGGATGTACTTCAGTCTCTAGTTTACCGTCTGCAGCTCCCTGTTGTACCAGGGAAGTTATGCCCAGATGTCTTCATAGACGTCCTCCCATCCCATCCTTTCTTCTTGCCTGTTTTTCCCCTCATATACATTTCCTCACCTGCTCTCTGGAGAACTTCCTCATTCCTTAATATCAGCCTGTCATTTTCAATATTCTTCTGTAGCACCACATCTCAAATTCTTCGATCCTCTTTTGTTCCGGATTTCCAACAATCTGTTTTCGTTACCATACGATGCTGTGCACAGAAAGTTCTTCCTCAAATGAAGGTCTATGTTTGATGCTAGTATACTTCTCTTTGCAAGGAATGCCGTTTGTGCCAGTGCTAATCTACTTTTTATATCTTCCTCGCTCTGTCCACATGGGTTACATTGCTACGCTATGTGATCAAAAGTATCCGGACACCTGGCTGAAAATAATTTAAAAGTTTGTTGCGCCCTCCATCGGTAATGCTGGAATGAAATATGGCGTCGGCCCACGCTTAGCCTCGATGACATCTTCCACTCTCGCAGGCATTCGTTCAGTCCGTTGCTGGAAGGTTTCTTGGGGAATGGCAGCCCATTCTTCACGGAGTGCTGCACTGAGGAGAGGCCGGCTGGTGTGGCCGAGCTGTTCGAGGTGCTTCAGTCTAGTACTGCGCGACCGCTACGGTCGCAGGTTCGAATTCTGCCTCGGGCATGGATGTGTGTGATGTCCTTAGGTTAGTTAGGTTTAAGTAGTTCTAAGTTCTAGGGGACTGATGGCCTCAGATGTTAAGTCCCATAGTGCTCAGAGCCATTTGAACCATTTTTGAACTGAGGAGAGGGTATCGATGTCGGTCGGTGAGGCCTGGCACGAAGTCGGCGTTCCAAAACATCCCAAAGGCGTTTTATAGGATTCAGGTCAGGACTCTGTGCAGGACAGTCCATTACAGGGATGTTATTGCACAGCAACCACTCCGCCAAAGGCAGTGCATTATGAACAGGTGATCGATCGTGATGAAAGATGCAATCACCATCCCTGAATTGCTTTTCAACAGTCGGAAGCTAGAAGGTGCTTAAAACATCAATGTAGCCCTGTGCTGTGATAGTGACACGTTAAACAACAAGGGGTGCAAGCCCCCTCCATAAGAAACACCACCACACCATAACACCACCGCCTCCGAATTTTACTGTTGGCACTACACACGCTGGCAGATGACGTTCACCGCGAATTCGCCATACCCACACCCTGTCATAAGGTCGCCACATTGTGTACCGTGATTCGTGCCGTACCACTACGTTTTGCCTCTGTTCAATCGTTCAATGTTTACGCTCCTTACACCACGCGAGGCGTCGTTTGGCATTTACCGGCGTGACGTATGGCTAATGAGGAGGTGCTCGACCATGAAATCCAATTTTTCTCAACATACTACTTGCAGTGGACCCTGATGCAATTCGGAATTCCTGTGTGATGGTTTGGATAGATGTTTGCCTATTATACGTTACGACCCTCTTCAACTGTCGGCGGTCTTTGTCAGTCAACAGTCTCCTGCGAGAGCTTCTGTTAAGTTTGGAAGGTAGGAGACGAGGTACTGGCAGAAGTAAAGCTGTGAGGACGGGGCGTGAGTTGTGCTTTGGTAGCTCAGTTGGTAGAGCACTTGCCCGCGAAAGGCAAAGGTCCCAAGTTCGAGTCTCGGTCCGGCACACAGTTTTAATCTGCCAGGAAGTTTCAAGTTCTTCGTTATTTTTTCCCCTCCATTCGAAAAGACGTAGCTCTTGCTAACGTAGCTTAAATTTATCACTTCCGAAAAGGCGCATTTTAATTTGTAATTAGCATTTCAGTCGTTGGTAATATACAGACCCAAAAATGTCTGTGCATTACAACATTTTAACGCATTCAACTGCTGGTATCTGCGCGCACGATAACCTGATTGGCTAATTTCAGTGCTAAATAACTCCGAAACGGCGCAACGTATCGAATTTTGTTCTTAAGAATTATTTCTCAACACAAACTTCTCTGCTACAACCTTACCAGGTTCTCAGACTTTTCTGACCATCTATTTGTACCCTGATTGTTTACATCCATATTAGTAATTTCTGAACCTTCTCAGATACTCAAGCTAATTTTGGTAGAAAATATTTTATGTAGTCCCTGTTAAATTGAAAAACTTTCTCAGTGAAAATTAAATGTAGAAGGCCATTTGTCATGGCTTTGTGGCTAAATTTCACGAAATTACGAAGAAATCGTTCTAACACAGTGATATAAAATCTTGGTCATTGGTTTCATTATGTGCCGTTTATATGTGTTACACATGCTTTATTGTCTCCGCAATGAGACATACATTTATCTAATTTTACTGTTCAGCATTGTATAACTGTAGTGCTTGTAACTCTTATTCATTTATTTGCCTATATGAACGTAGTTCTTGGCTGTGTTTCTAGTCAGTGAAACACAAAAGCACTCCGTCTTCAGGGCACAGCTGACCCATCGGGACTATCTGACCGCCGTGTCAACCTCAGCTGAGGATGCGGATAGAAGAGGCGTGTGGCCAGCATACCGATTTCCCGGTCGCTAGGGTGGTTTTCTTTGATCGGAGCCGCTACTATTCGGTCGAGTAGCTCCTCAATTAGCATCACGAGGCTGAGTGCACCCCGAAAAATGGCAACAGTGCATGGCGGCCCTGATGGCCACCCATCCAAGTGCCGGCCACGCCCGACAGCGCCTAACTTCGGTGATCTGACGGGAACCCGGTGTATCCACTGCAGAAGCATATGTGTCATGTAAGTTCCTTTCGTTACATCAGCTGGTTTCGACCAATCAGGAAACAGGGTGGATTTTCGTTGCTACAGTGTTCAGGCGTCGAGAGAACTTTAAATATGATAGATACCTGGTGTGTGTATTGTTTACGTCTCAGAAGGGGTCACACTACTGTATTGTAAAGCTAGTGCCCATAATACTTTAATACTTTAGTCCGCATGGTTTTAAAATTCCATGAATTCATGTAACAATTATTCTTTCGTTTTATATTTCTTGCTTTTGTTTATTCCGACATCTTAGGCTCAGTCCGGTAGCAATGTGTCAGGTTTCCAGCATCTCCTCCTTTTTTTTCAACTTTTTTCATTAGATTCTGGCTACATTTGAAAAATAATTTTTTTCTTGCAATTTTACACAATACATTTACTTATGGAAGAAATGGTACTAGAGTTGACCGTGTTTTGTTACAGGTTTAAAATTAATATGTTCATGGCTACATGGACTGGACGATTATTTAGAAACGACTCAATTACTTGCTTGTAACTGACTGTGACGCACGTAAAAATGGGGGCAGAACAGAAGGCAAGAACGTTACACACGGTCGTAAGATTTCTTTATCTCTGGAGACAGGAAGAGAGAAGATCTATGTAAGTTGAGTTGTTGGTATAGGAGTAGCATTAGGGGTAGGATAAAACTGTCATGGATCTTAAGCGACAGTGGGTAATGAGGAGTGGAAAATGTTGTTCAGCGAGTTTATGGATCCCTTCGGAGACTCTGCACTCAGTGACCTTGATGACGCTTGAAGCAAAGTTGACGATTGGTAGGAATAGATACCTGTATCAGGTCTTCCACGGTTTGGAGCAGAAGCTGGTGCGAAATTCTGTGATACACCGGCAACTGAAAAAGTAAAGGCTTCTTTTCTGCTGCTTGTGTACTGACATTAGTGATATAAAAATGACAAGCATCTACTTCAGTGTTGTCTTCTTGCGTCTGCTGTGTTCGTTCGATGAATGGTGGTATTCGTGGAGATTTCAGAGCGTGTACACACTCAGAAATATTTTTTTTATTACTCTAAAGAGGTTATTTGCAGACTGCAGCTGTAGTGTAGAAAAGCACAAGAGAGAAGAATGGAGGTGTTTGAGTTTCTATAATTCCATCTTGTACAAATTTACGAGTTGGAGAAGTGGGAAAGAAAAGAATTGAATTGTTTGATGTGTGGTGTTACAGAAGGATATTGAAAACTAAGTAAACTTATGGGATAGAAAAAGAGGAGGTCTCCGCCGAAGAATCAGCGAGGAGGGGAAGATTTGGGGAAAAACTAGACGACGAGGTAGAAGTGTTAGACATATGTTAAGACATCAAGGTATACCTTCTGTGTTACTTGGGGGAGCTGTGGTGGAAGGCAGTGCATACAACTATTGTTTGTGAACGTAGGGCATTCTTTTGATCCATGGGTAAGGTCTTTAACGAGTATTCAGAAACGTCCTGGATTTCGGGTGAAACCCTAATCTCTTTCTAAATTCCGAAAAAGTCATCCACAATGGGGGTCGAAGAGTTCCCACATAAGAAGTCACCCTCCTTCTACCATCGGCGTTGACAAGGAAGGATAGAGGTTTAGAACACCCTCTTGCCCTTTCGGGGGGGGGGGGGGGGAGAGTTTACCAAAAGTCGGATGAATTAGTATTGATCAGTGGAATGAGGATGAAGAAGGAAATGGAAAAAACTGCATAAAGGCACATTAGATCAGAGGCGGCCAATAATTCCGCTCGCGAGCCATTCCCTCGCACGAGTGCCGCAGCGTTCATACTGGCTGCCCACTCCCTCCAGTGCCGCAGTACGTGTGTCTTAGAGTGAAAAGGGAGAAGAGAGGAAAGCTATTACTGTGCGCCTTCTAAATGGCAACGCAGTCGTACTGCATACGACTTGGTTTTATGCTTCACATTTCTCAACAACAAAGATCCGAAACGAGACAAGTTCCTAGATCTTTGCACTCAGGTTGCCACGTAATCGTGACTTATTTAATTTCATAATTGGAAAAAATGTCTTTCACACATGAGCCGTGCGCGTGCCTAGCGAGTTGAACACTTTCTTTGGTAGTTCAAGGTCTTTGGTCTGTCTCTGTGGTAGGGAGGAAGAAGATTGTCGAGGTGGACGGTGAGCAGTGCTGTATGGTGGAGCGCACGTGCTTCTTGGCGAGTAATCTTGCAGGATTGCTGGCGCAAAAATTTCCTGACGCGAGCGTCCTGAACCGACGTTTACCGCACAGCACGGTGCGTTTATTGACGTCCTGGTTCGCGTGGTCTCCGGTTTCATCTAGGAGAAGTCAGTGTGGTTCGGCGACGCCCCGGCCTGCCATCATCGTGGGATTTTGCCCGACACGGGTCAACGTCTTTGGTTTTCCCGTACCCGGACAGAGCCACGTCCTACCTCCGCTTATTTATGGACGAACGTAACTTGTAATGTTCGCCAGAAAGTTGTTTCAACTGTCTGCCGTGTCTCTTGTTACCATTCCATATGTTAATCTAAAGATTGTAGCACTTTCGTAATCTCATTAAAGAGACGTGAAAACTCTACCTGACGAAAACAATGCGGTGTCCTGTATAGTTTTAAGGTAAAAGGATATGTATTTAGAATGCGTATTGCAGTGCAGATCAGTCCGTTTCTTCTGCAAATGCACAGGGGTGCTTTCAACAGAAACAGCAAAAGTTCTGGAAATCAGCTCGAAAACAGATGTAATCTACTGGAAAACTACCCTTGTAGTTCTTTAAAGGCTACAATGAAGTCTTCAAACCTCGTATTTTCTTTAACGTTGGTGAGCTTAGGAAATGGACTATGTTTGTTTGAATGTTTTCCTTCTACAATGCTATTTTCTTTTTAAGTGCACCAGCATCAAATCAGAAATAAGTTGTTTCTCATCTTGTAGTATCTTACTGAGACGTGGGTACGTAGGGAAAGGCAGAATTCGGTGTGGACGGGGCCGTAATCAGTTAGCATTGGTTGCTCAGTTTTTTTTAATCAGGTACACTTTACCTGGAAACTATTGCAAATAAAGTTGACAATAACGAACAATTATCAAATTTGAGTTTTAAGACAAAATGTCTAATTAAAAAAATTCTTAAGCAAGCTGCACTCATGGCTGAAAGCCTTGTTGACCAGAAATTCATATTATTTGTCGGCTGAAGGCCCCAGCAGTAATAATTCAAAGAACAATTTGACGGCTGAAGCCTGGATAGCAAATTCTTAAGAACCAGTTAAATTTCTCCAAGAGATACTAAAATACTTTTTTAAAAAAGACAATCATCAAAATTTCACTATTAATAGTTAATATCTAATTAAAATTTCTTAAGACCAATTGCATTCACGGCTGAAGGCATTATTGACAAGAAATTCATATTATTTGTCGACTGAAAGCAACAGTAATAACTAAAAAAACTACAGTTGGACGGCTGAAGGCCTGGATTTCAAATTTTTGAGGAGCAATTAAACTTCTTCGAGAGACATATAAAGAACAATCAACATTTCAGTGTTAAGATATTTTGTCTAATTAAAATTTCTTAAGACAAGTTACACTCACGGCTGAAGGCCTTATTAACAAGAAATTCAAACTCCTTGTCAGCTGAAGGTCCAAACAGTAATAATTCAAAACTATAATATTTTTAAAAAAATCATCACATTCTGAACAAATCAAGAGAGAAGTGTGCCTCAGACAGTGCTCCAAGGATCGACCTGGGAAAGTCGCTCAACTTCGTAAACGATGAGACAGGCAACCAAGAGTTGTATTAACTTAGCCAGATGGCAACTCAAACTAGTGACAGTTTAATCGCAGACCAACACTCTTACAAAATCTACCTAACGTTTGATAACCAATACAATGATGGAATAACCCAGGCAAGACGGAAACGGCGGACAGCACTGCGTCTTCAGAATTCGGTGTTTAGAACATCCAGAAGCAGAAGGAACCACTACGACCGAAGTTGTCCAAAAGAAACAAAATATCCGAACCACAATCAAGGAGGCTGTCGAACTACATGCCTTACCGGACAGCAGCGGCAAGGCCAGGAAAGGTACACTGCCGGAAAATACACTAACCTACAGGGCAGGTAAATGGAGCGTTAGCGACCACTAGGCAGAAAAATACCAATAATAACATAAGGAATTCAATGATTAATAATAAGAAGTGGAGGGCGGCTAATTAATTTCGCCAACTCCGAACACTCCACTCGTTGCTCTTCGTCTCAGCGACCCTGTGAGCAGCAACATGCGAACAAATGGCGTGATCTCAAATACTGGAGGTTTCACTACCGGGGTAATGTTCACTCAACTCAAATATCTTGGGTCCGGTGAACCACGAGGTTGTGGCCCTCGCAACTACAGCCCCTCGATCTGGCAGTGTCTGTGTGCCGCCAGCGGTCCCAGCATGTCCTCGTTCTGCCGCACCTCGCTCCTGCTCCATCGCAACCGAACTCGCTGACACACACCGACCCGGAAAACACTTGACGTCCCTCCAGGGATAGTACCACCGTACTAGATACGGATAACCGCTGCTGCTGCCACTCGCGGACAGACAACGCTAGCAAACGTAGTGGCGACAGTAAACACAAGAAGAAAACGAGACGTCACTATCCCTATTTCATGATGCCAACCTACCAACGGCACCAACGCGAGCCGCAACACGGCTCACTTACCGCGTGCCGTACGAAGTCTAGTCCATATAAAATACGTGACCTACAATCCACTCTGGATGTTCTTGTTTTCGCACCTACTCTTCTTTTTCCTTCTTAGATTTAACAATAGCGAGTTTTAAATAGAAAAATGCTCCTGACCTTCCTCTTGAGTTAACCAACGAACTTTGAATTAGTATGTATAACCTCCGTACTCTTTGTTCAAACTGTTCCAACTGACTGTGAAATAATATGTGCGACTTCAGAACGTTTACTGTTTGCACCACCAATTCCTGCACATTTTACCTACCTGAAAGTTTAGCACATAGTGCTTCTTGATGTACAGACAATGAAACCCGCGTGTCAATCGTTACAATTTTTATCTGTTTCATTATCAACTAGATTTTTGAATTATTTCTGCATGACACTGTAATATTGTGGCATAGGAAATGAGCAGTCCCTTTCGGGTATATGACTGGTTGATAGA
This sequence comes from Schistocerca piceifrons, assembly GCF_021461385.2. Taxonomy (NCBI): domain Eukaryota; kingdom Metazoa; phylum Arthropoda; class Insecta; order Orthoptera; family Acrididae; genus Schistocerca; species Schistocerca piceifrons. The sequence continues at coordinate 151,072,776 of NC_060139.1, forward strand.
TACTAATTCTCATTTCTTCCTTCTGTCATTCCCATTCAGTATTAAAGGCTTATGGTGATAGATCGGTAGACTGCCTTTTTTATACAAACAGCCACTGGATCTGTGAACGTCGTTGATGTTGTTGTTGTTGTTGTTGTTGTTGTTGTCTTCAGTCCTGAGACGGGTTTGATGCAGCTCTCACTGTTACTCTATCCTGTGCAAGCTTCTTCATTTCCCAGTACTTACTGCAACCTACATCGTTCCGAATCTGCTTAGTGTATTCATCTCTTGGTCTCCCTCTACGATTTTTACCCTCTACGCTGCCCTCCAATGCTAAATTTGTGATCCCTTGATGCCTCAGAACATGTCCTACCAACCGATCCCTTCTTCTGGTCAAGTTGTGCCACAAACTTCTCTTCTCCCCAATTCTATTCAATACCTCCTCATTAGTTATGTGATCTACCCATCTAATCTTCAGCATTCTTCTGTAGCACCACATTTCGTAAGCTTCTATTCTCTTCCTGTCTAAACTATTGATCGTCCATGTTTCCCTTCCATACATGGCTACACTCCAAACAAATACTTTCAGAAACGACTTCCTGACACTTAAATCTATACTCGATGTTAACAAATTTCTCTTCTTCAGAAACGCTTTCCTTGCCATTGATATTAATTAATTTAATTGATATGAAGAACAAAAAGCGAATGGTAAACAGCACTGCCTCCACGATTCTGCCGAATTCAAGAGACTTGTGCCTTCTAAATGCCTTATCGCTATAGTAAATGAAACGTCGCGCTATACCGGTTACTTTAGAGCAGAATTGAACAAATCGAACCTCGGTTCGCACGCAGCCAGCACATCTAGCTCCTCTGTGTTTTAGCACGCTGTGGCTGGCCATGTGTAAGATGTATCCACGGAACTTGTGGGCTGTAATTGAAAGAGTCTCTTGATCTCTCTTTTGGCAAAAGATTTCGAATTACTTCCCGCTCCGTATCTCTTGCAGGGTACTGTCGTGGGAGAGTCGACTTAAGAAGCACGTGGAATAACAAATGGAAGAGTAATATTCTACGAGTCGAGCGTGGAATGTCATGGTAGGAAAGCTACACAATCTGAAAATGGAAATGCTAAGGCTCGATCTACGAGGACTTGCTGAAGGGTTGTGCCTTCGAATTTTTCCCCTTGAGAACTCTTATTACTTTTAAAATAAAACAAAAGTTACTAAAATTCTGCTTCTTTATTCTTCATGTTTACATATTCATTTCTCAAAATAGACACCCTGGCGGCGAACACATTTCTCGGAACGAGGGACAAGTTTGTTGATACCTTCGACCCTATTTACGGAGCCATAACCTCACTCCTGCTTGCATTGCTTGATAGCCATGAAAGTGAAGTCATCCAAGCTGTTAAAGTTTTCGAAACAGATGAAAATCGGATGGGAAACGTCGGGGATGTGTCGAGGATTATCGATAACAGTGAATCCAAGGCGTTGAATTGTTGCAGATGTCACTGCGATCGCGTGTGGTGTGGCATTGTCACGTTGAAGAAGATAGTGTTCCACGTGTGGACGAACTCTCCGAATACATGCTTTCAATTTACTGAGGGACATACAATGTCTTGCAGAATTTATTGCGATAATTTTAGGTATGAGTTCGAAATGCACCACACCTTGGATATCCCAGAACACTCTGAGCATGACTTTGCCTGCTGATGGGAAAGTGTTGCACTTTTTGGGAGTCTTTGATCCTTGACGCTCTGTTGTTTTCGGGAAAAAATGGTGAACCAAGCTTTCGTCGACTGTCACAATATTGTTAAGCAAGTAATCACCCTCAGTCTTAAAACGCTTTCATTTTTCTATGGATTTCAACTGCAGACACGTTTTCTGCGGTTAGAAACTCGATTACAGCTCGCTGCTTCTCACGTACCTGCACAGCTACGCTACACACTGCGACGTTACACACTACAAGTCTGAGCTGTCCAGCGACAGAAGGTTGGAACTTGCATCAGCGTAGCGGGAAAGTCCACCGAATAGTATGAATGACATGTTGTAATACCCCTAACGATACCAAAAACCGATAAAAAATCGTTGTTATTCTTTTTCAATAAGCCCTCGTAACTAGAGTGGGGTTTAGTGAAGTGAAACAGATAGAAGACAAGAACGTCTGGTCAGACGACTATAGGGTAATCTGAACAGCAGCAAGGATGGCATAGATGGAGTAGATGAGTTATGAAGATAAGCGAGAGAGTGAGTTACTGTAATACATAAAACAAATAAATGAGGACGTAAGTTGCTAGTGCTACTCTGAAATGAAGAGAGGGGCCAGGAATTCGAAGACGGCTGCATCAAACCAGTCAAAGAGTTATTATCTCTCTGTAATGAAGATCATTCAGGTCGGCCAACCATTTCGAAGACGGACGGAAACATCATGACAGCTCAGCGAATGATTCGTGACGATTGCCGTGCCAGAACTGCTCACACTGGTCATAACTTGAACATTAGCCACAGTTCAGGATTTGTAATTTTCCATGAATCCCTAAGATATAGGAAAGACTTTTCTCGCTGCGTACCACGTCCGCTGGTAGACAATCACGAACACGAACGTTTGTAACTCACACTTACGTCGTTTTTAAGAAGCAGGAGCAGACTTCCTCATAGTAACAGCTGATTAGACACTGCTCTACCACCATGCTTCCGCAGGAAAACTGATGTTAACATGGTTTAGGTTATCCCTAAAATGGCTGCGACTGTTTCATTACACTCCTAAAAGTGAAACAGTGAGTAGTGAAAGTTTCTGATCTAATACCCAAAATAAAGCAATGACGAGAGAGAAGCTCACAAAATTTTGGACACTTCTTTAGGATAGTGTCAGCCCTAATGCAGTTGCCTCAAAAATCCAGTGCCTTCCGAAACTTTGTTTTGAGCTGCCGGAGCCACAATCGTACAGTCTTGATCGAGCTCCAAATGAATATTGATCTTGTTGGTCCGATGAAGGAACTTCGGCGTAATTCCTATATTTCCATTTTATGGCGTAGTTGTGGAGGAAGTCAATAGTGGACGTGCAGGATGCCTCGAAACTTCCTCCAAGACGGAATTGGTAAACCCGTCAGCAGATGGAGAAAATGCATAGAGGTTCATCTGTTGCATTTTCTTTGCAATGAGAGCAGAGTCATTGTGATTTAGTTATTACCTAGGAAAATTCGAATTGCTACAGTGAATCTTGGTCATGGTTCTTTTGTACATGATCAGCTTTCAATGCAATACATATTTCCTTACTATAGACGGTGAAGAGCCCGGTTTTTGAAGTTCCTCCTTGATACTCACTCGGTCGTCATTTTGGAAGAAGTGCCTTCCACACAATAGTTTCTACATCCAGAGATATAGGAATGTCCTTTCAACATGTCAGGAGAATACGGTGGTTGGGGGGGGGAGCGGAGAGATGAGACAGAAGTCGATAGCGTAAAGAAGTAGCATGTGTGACTGTGTCCCGTGGAGAATGAGCTGGATCGTGTGGTGGAGCAAAAATACGTCTTCAGACATCTTCCAGTGACGCTTCGTCTTTAGATATCGGTAGTATGATCCTGTTACCGTTTCTCTCTTACAACCACATTGAGAAAGGTGGTGCTTAGCTTTCTGGTCTGCCTTTGTGTGGTGCTAAGAGAGTAAGCAGTGGCGTATTCGCATTCTTCCACTTCTTGCTTTGCTCTTTTGTCTTAAGGTCATACTGATACACCCAGCACTGGTCCATGCTACTACGTGGCTAAAGTCCCAGTTGAAACGTTTCCGCTGCTGCCCTGATTCAGCGGGCGTTTTGAGTAGGTGTGAGTAGTCACAGAACCCAGCGTGTGGTTACTTTTGTCATGTTGCAAACAGATCAATGATTTTTTTTTTTTTTTAACTGACATGCCGATTGTGTTACATTGGCCTTCGAGAACTAGTGTCTCCACGTCTTTTGCAATTGCTTGTTTCTGACAGAGCGTCTGTCAGAAACTCCGTTTTTCGTCATTCAGACATGTCTGAACGCCTGCAACATCTAACCAGTCTCTCACATCATGATGAGTTGCCGCCGTACGCTCCCACCAACTCAGTATAAACGGTCGCAGTGCTGTTTCTCTAGAAGTGCAGAAAATGCTGAACACTTATTATCGCATTATACACTCTTGCTCCATTTTATTTTGGCTCCTCTGGAAGCGTCACATGGAACTGGGATGCAGGGATAACAGTGTGTACCACGGCGGCAGATATGCACCAGTAAAGAAAGATAAAATCATACAATTTTGTATTTTCGAAACAATAACTATAACGAGTAGAAATAATTCGATAATACAGGAGATACTAAATTTAATTGACGAACGAAGAAAGTGAAGAAATGCAGCAAGTGTAGCAGGTGGAAGAGGAAACAGAAGTGTAAAAAATGAGATTGACAGGAAATGCATAGTGTTAAACATGAACTGCTAGAGGACAAATACAATATTGTTGAAATATGCATGACAAGGGGAAAGATAGATGCAATTCCTAAGAAAACTGAAGAGACTTTTGGAGAAAAGAGAAGTAGCTGTATGAATATGAAGAGCTAAGATCGCAAGCCACTACTAGGCAAATAAGGAAATAAGGTGGAAGGAGAATATGGTCTACATGAGGGACACCAACATGTGAACAATATTACAGAAAAAGTAGAGGAAGTAGGTGAAGATGAGGTGGGAGGTACTATACTGTGAGAGGAATCTGACAGAGTACTGGACGACATAAATGTAAACAAGGCCCCGGCAGTTGACGGATTTCCCTCATAATTATTGAGATCCTTGGGAGACACAGTAATGGCAAAATTTTCTACATGGTGTTCAAGTTACATTAGATGGCAAATACACTCAGCTTCAGGAATTCCCAAGAATTCACGTGTTGATATTGTGAAAACCACGAAATCATCAGTCATTGTCGCTAAGCAATGTCACGAATTATTTGCAGAATTGCAGAAATAACAGTAAACCCTGATCTTGGGAAAGGTTAGTTTAGGTAGGAATACACGATCCCATGTTAGCCCTATGTCATATGTCAGGAAACAGTTGCAAGAAAGGTAAACCTACATTTATGGCGTTTGTAGATTTACAGGAAACTTTTGACAATTTTCAACGACTACTGTCTTCGAAATTTGAAGACCGCGAAGATAAAATATAGAGACAGGAAGGTTTTTCAAAAATGGCTCTGAGCACTATGGGACTCAACATCTCAGGTCATCAGTCCCCTAGAACTTAGAACTACTTAAGCCTAACTAACCTAAGGACACCACACACATCCATGCCCGAGGCAGGATTCGAACCTGCGACCGTAGCGGTCTCGCGGTTCCAGACTGTAGCGCCTAGAACCGCACGGCCACTCCGGCCGGCCAGGAAGGTTTTTCACAACTTGTTTAGAAATCAGACTGCAGTTACAACAGTCAAGGGACATGATAAATGAGGAGTAATTGGCAAACGAGTGAGACAGGATTATGGCCTATTAGTGACGTTAGTTAATCTGTACAGCGATGAAGCACTAATTGAAACTAAGGAATATTGGAGATGAAATTAAAGTGCACAGAAAAGGAACAGGAACCTAAACGTTTGGGGATGACATTGTAACTCTGTTGGAACTGGTAAGGGGCATGAAAGAGCAGTTGCACGGAATGGTTGGTGTCTAGAAAAGGGATTATAAGATGAACATCAACGAAGGTAAAACAAGGGTAATGGAATGTAGACATATTAAATCAGGCGATTCAGAGAGAATTATATTACCAAATGAAACACTAAAAGTGGTGGATGAGTTTAGCTATTTGGGCAGAAAAAAACTGATGATACCCGAAGCAGAAAGGACATAGAATGCAGACTTGCAATAAAAAGAGTTAAGGAATCCTTTCTGAAGATATTCGCCGGCAGTGGAGCCTTGTACAGAAGAGATGCGCGAACGATTAAGAGTTCCGACAAAAGGAGAAGAAAAGCTTTTGAAATGTGGTATTGTAGAAGAATACTGAAAACCATATGGATAGGTTAAATAACTGACACAATAGTTACAACCTTAAAGAATGAATTAAAAATTGTGTGAAGGTTGGGACTTGAATCTGGGCCTTCAGCTTACTACACCACCTTTGAGATAGCGGCGATCACACCTGCACGGTTACCCTACATGAATAGCTTCCTAACAGGAACCTCAATTCACACCTCAGCCATCTTGATTTTCCCTTTCTTAAATTGTCAGTGTTGGTCTGACGCATGATTTGAAGTTCGCGTTAAGGACAGCACTGTACTAAAATAATCCATTCATTTTTATTGCCTGAGATCCAGTAACCGTACGTTATTTAATTACAGGAATTATATGTAGCCACATCGGTTGCACAAAATTTTTGTCAAATTGAGATCTCTTATTCTTGGAGAATATATATCTTTTCGGTGTGCAAAATGTTAGGAACGTGAACAGCTTTACGCACGTGACCTGTAATCAAAAGGTGGTCGGCTAAAGACGAATTTTCGGTGCTAGTGCCATTTTTTCTTACAAGATTTTCTTTCTATCTGGTTGTAAAGGCAAGTAGATTAGATGTTCTCGAAGAATTAGAAATCTTTAAACATCTTTCTCGAAATAATAGCCTCATTCTTAATGAGAAGCTACAATTACGTAATAAAAGATTCTTCAACGGTATAAAGCCGTTACTTGATATTTGATTTCGGGTTCCCTCGTGCAGTTACCGAAATGTTTTATCTTAGTCGACTTATAGCTTTTTATTTATTAAATGCTTTATATTGGCTGCATTTCATGTTATATTGTTTTTCTACAGGCTTTCTCATTCAGCCTTCTTTCTAATTCTGTAATGGCGGTTTCATCCTTTAAACTGTACTTCTAAGCTCTTAAGTAGAGAAAATGCTACATTGTCTGCTGTTGTTAAAATATGGCCCTTTACTTCATGTACTAAATAGTGTTCATCATAATGTTAAGTAACCAGTTTGTATATGCGGCTACTAGATGGCACTCTTGGTGCAATGTTCACCTGCCCGCAGTTGCTAACGCGGGCGCCTCAGTCTGTTGCTACCTGTGGCTTGACTTATGTGAACAGCCCATTCTGGCTCGTCTTCCATGTATTTTGTTTTCAAATTTTGTGACTAAAGCTTTATCGCTTGATATTTAATTTTATACGTCACATGTAAGTATTGTTTCTTTCTTTTGTTGTTAGTCAGTACTTACACTTTTATAAAAAAATCCCATAATCTTTGTACTTATGTTATAGGCCAATTTGAATGTTTGATTTTCTGGTAAAGGCACTGATAAAAGTGTCGAAACCAGGTCAAAAGACTTAATTTTTGCCACCGAGGTCTGTAATTGCTTTAACTTTAATTTTTAAACGGTCGTTGACGACGCAGCCATGTTTCAAACTATACATTTCTCTTGAAAATATAATTCCATCAGATTAATAGCAAGTTATTGAATCTAACAGGGCAGAAATGAAAATTGTGGCACGGCTAAATGAAGGGGTTTGTTGATAGAAGACATGCTGAGGAATCAGGGAATAGTCAGCTTGGTAATGGAGGGAACTTTGGGAGCAAATACTATGGAGGGAGAGCAAGCTACGAATATAGTAAACAGGTTCAAATGGGTGTAAGTTGCAGTAGTGTATCAGAGATGGAGAGGTCAGCACATGATGGGCTAAGTTGGAGAGCTGTTCCACATTGGTCTTCAGACTAAAGACTACGGTAACAACAAAAGATAAAACTATTAGACTGTTCCTCGTGCTGCATAATATGTGAGACAGCTACATCTGCGTACTGTCACTTGCATCGATTCCTGGGGGAGCGAACTAGGTGCAGAGCGCTCAGCAGGCCTGCGGGATGGCTCTAGCGTGGGGTGAGACGGGAGTGCAATATTTGCAGTCTGAGGAAGCGCCGCCTGGAATGTGTTATAATGAACGCCCAGGGCGCAGCCTCCCCCGCCCTCGTGATGTATGTTATGCTTGAGGCGGACCCTTACATGCGCGTTCACCCTTCCCCTCGCCGGCTCGCGCGCCGCCCCGCTCGGCGCATAGGCAACCCGCCTAACGTGTGATTTATGTCACCTTGCCGCGCGCACTGTGCGTCTCGTATCGCAGGCGGCCGCCGCCGGCTCCTGCCTTCCAGGCCCCTCGCGGGCTTTTGAAGTGGAAATTCACACTTTGACAAGGCGAGATATGTATTCCTTCCGGGTGTGAATTATGTAACACTTGCCGGGCCGGCCGGCGAAGGCGGAGATTTATTATTTACACCGCCCCCGACCGCCTCCTCGGCTACTCCTCATGGCCACCGCCGACTCAAGGAGGACCGTGATGACAATCTGCTGGTGGAGTCGGACCCGTCCTGCACGAGATGGCAAACTAAATTTCTGCTGGAAACTGTAAGAAAGGCTATTTTCATAGGACGACGCAGACGTACAAGAGTCTGTGAGACCTTAGTTTCTCCCTCCGTATACAACGTAACGTGAATGCAACTGGGCGAGGTTGTTGACAACCGGCGACATAATAACGCCCTGTCATTTTCAAGGCAAAACTACAGAATGTAGGCGCTGTGCAAGTGAACTTAAAACCTCAGTTTTCATAGAAAAACCGTAAATATAACACACGCGTAGGCACGCACACACACACACACACACACACACACACACACACACACAATGTATGCAAACACTAGCGCCATCACAAACCAAAGGTGACAGACATCAGAAGTTTTCGATAAAGAAATTAATTAGTTGAGTTAAGATATTACCGGGATTGCACCAAAGTATACAGCCTTTTTGCCTTACGTAGGGAGCATTCGAACACGATTCGTGATATTTTTGCGGTAGTATGATGTGATGCGTGTTTTTCGACCGCCATCTAAGCTTATTGTCCTTTCAGGTTACGTAAAGGATGATACTGGTCTGCTTAAGGTATGTGTCTACCGTATTCTTGCAGTTATAGCGTGTTATACATTGGTCAGACTATGAGGACATTGGAGGACCGGTATACTGAGCATAACCGGTACACATGCTTGCAACGGCCTGGCATATCTGCCATTCTTGACAGCGTTTATCCTATGGAATATAACACCACGGAGATTCTGGCATGCACTTCCAGTTACTGGAATTGCTTTATTAAGGACTTACGCATGGAGAATTCGAACACGATTAGTCATATTTTTGCGGCAATATGATGTGACGCGTGTTTTTCGACAGCCATCTAAGCTTATTGTCCTTTCAGGTTCCGTAAAGGCTGATACTGGTGTGCGTAAGATATGTGTCTACCGTATTCTTGCAGTTATAGCGTGTTATATATTGGTCATATTTTCAGGACAATGTAGGACCGGTGTACTCAGCATAACCGGTACACACGCTTACAACGGCCTGGCATATCTGCCGTTCTAGAATGTTGTCTTGGCAGCGTTTATCCTATGGAAAATTACACCACGGAGATTCTGCCATGCACTTCCAGCTACTGGGATTGCTTTATTAAGGAAGCTGTTGAATTTAAATTAGCAAATAACTTTATAAATAAAGATGGTGGTTTTTGTTTAAATCTGCACGGAATCCTTCCCTCTCACATGTCGGAACAACAGAGGCTAGAGTTTATGCAACATGACCCGTTGATTATTAATTTCACTATCGATAACTTCTAACGTCGATCATCTTTGACTTGTGATGGCACTAGTGGTTAAGTGAGTGTTTGTGTTACCTTTACAGAGTTTCTATGAAAACCGAGTTTTTAAATTCGCTTGCACAGCTCTTGATTGGTGCAGTTTTGCCTTCGAAATGGAAGGGCGTACTTCTGTCGAAGTATCGGTAGTTGTCGACGATGTCACCCGACTGCATTGCCGTAAGTTATTTGATCCCTGCGACTGCATGTGCTGAGCAACCTTACACGATAAGTTTATAGTCGGTATTGTTTTGTATTTTCATTTACTTATTCTCTCGTAAGGACTGTGGTTCCCTACAGATAGGCGACAGGCGGTCAGATATCTAGTTGGTGAAAGAAATACACCTTCCGATTAAAAGAAAATGGTTGGGATACAAATACCGCGTGGTTATACTCGTAATTAAAGTGCAGCTACTCGCGGAGGTACAACGTGGCCTGTAATTATCGTATGGCAGCGAAACTTGGTGGATACGCTAATGCTTTAGCGTGGAACCGATGTACGCTAGAAAAAAAGATTAGTGGCAGTTTTGGCCGTCAGGTGCAAATCTGGCGCTGTGCTTTGTATGAGAGTTATGACATCCACGCTGTCACCTGAGAAGACATAACGTCTACGAACAGTATGGCTATCGAGAAGAGAGGCTGTGCACTGTTAGAGAAGCTGTTTTATATGAACGGCAGCAATTACAGTGCTGCTTTGAGAGAGTATCTCTGACTGAAAGGTCTGAGGAGATGCTCAATGTCATTAAACAGTTTAAAGAAGATCATAACGTAATTAGAAGGCTCGAATGAGCTTGGTGCAGCACCTACAAAAGAAAGGCACCGTATCTCAGTGAATGTAATAAGCGAGGTTGCTGTCGTTATAACTGACCATGCAGCACCTTCCCCGGGTAGTGCTACTACTTGTGTAGTGTCAAGAGAGTTTTCCAAGCCCCAGTCAACAGTACCGAAAGTTTTTCGGTCTATTTTATACTTGTGCCCGTACAAGATCCAGATGGTTTGGCAAAAGAGACATCATGATCCCCTGCAAACGTCCAAAATTTGCTCTTCGATTCGACGTTGATGACATGAAGCCGGGCAATATTCAGCAGACTGACGAGACACATTTTAGACTGCAGGGTGAAGTGAATACACAGAACTTCCGAGTATGGGGTGCTGTTAAGCCGCGTGTTGTGCCATTACACTCGCAGTATGTCACTGTGTGGTATGCATTCAGAAGCATCTTTACTCTCGCTCCGTTCTTATTTGAAGAGATCATGTCGTTTTACAGATGCAGCATCTCGTCGACGTCACCAGCTCTCGTGCTGAACGAATTGTGTAAGCGGCAGTTAACAACAAAATAACATTATGCCTTTCTCACTTGTTTGACCTTTTCTGCCCACGTCCTGTCCCTAATCCGTTACAAACAGAAACATTTCTATACGTATTTCTCGCAAACACAGTGGCAGATTTGCATCTGGTGGTCAAAATTGGAAATAATTTTCCTTACATGTTATATCGTTTCCGCATTAACGCATTAGAATATCTACCAAGTCAATGTTAAAAAATATATCGGCTCAACCACTTGTTTAAAGCGTAAAACACTAAGATTGACGCGTTTCGGAAGTCAAGCTTCCATCGTCAGAATAATAAAAAGTAAAAGAACCTGTTAAGACTCGCTAAAATGTAACATGCACCAGGCAGAATAAAATTGATAATAAAATTAAAACATCGTGGCTACTTCCCTTGTTGCAGCCGTGTCTTCCAAGGTGAATCTCCACATAGTCGTCAAAATATAAAAAACTCTAAAATGGTGTCGCCTATGGCTCTCTCCTCTATCGTCGTACACCACCCGTGCGTCTTCGTTGATACCACACACCACGTAGCCAAACACGACATTGAAACGCGAGTGAGCTCACGGGCAAGTAAACAAGGAAGTCACAGAGACGTCTATACAAACAGATAACGTATACATGTTCCAAGGACCTCATGAAATGATCGTATCCTGCCGATTGCTGAAAATTTCGTTGCAAAAAGAAACCAATGAAATGTTTGAAAAAGTTATTTGTATCACCAGTTAGCTGTTCATTCAGTGTGTTCTAATTATCCACGCTATGTATCGTAATTTCCAGTTGTTCTAGTAGATCCAGCTTTTTGCCGTTGTCCTGACTATGTAAAATAACGAGATCCTGATCTATTCCCAAGATGGAGTGTCCCGTTTCCCAAATATGCGTGGCTACAGCTGACTTTTCGAAATTATTAAGCCGGAAGTTCTTTGTAACGTACTTTAAAGGACCTACCAGTTTGGCCTACATAGCTTGCCTTTGACGTGTTACACTGAATTTTACACACCCCAGCTCTCTCATATTTATCCTTTCCCTGCTGTAAATTATTTCTGTTTAAACCGCAGCGTATTATTTTAGCATTGACATTCACAACCACGACCTCTCATCCAGTATGGATAAAATCAAAATATCTACCAAGTTTCAAAAATGGTTCAAATGGCTCTGAGCACTATGGGACTTAACATCTGAGGTCATCAGCCCCCTATACTTACAACTACTTAAACCTAACTAACCTAAGGACATCACACACACCCATGCCCGAGGCAGGATTCGAACCTGCGACCGCAGCAGCAGCGCGGTTCCGGACTGAAGAGCCTAGAACCGCTCGGCCATAACGGCCGACTACCAAGTTTTGGGTGGCATATAATAATACACTCGACCTCTGCACATTAATTATAATCAACCAGTGCATAAAGGAGAAAATAAGTATAAAATATCGCCCAGTTATTATGAGATGCAGAGCGCTGAAGGACGTACTGGACGATACCATAGGAAGACAACACAGTGCAGACTGCTATGACACATTTGTGACTTGGGAATAATTGTCAAATGTCATCGTGACAAGTTGATTACAGTGTATTGGACACCGTTACAAGTCAGAAGAGGCGAAGTAACTATGACATTATAACATTACGTATCTTTCACTATACTGGTCGCATACAGTTCGTATACTGCCTGGTAAAAAGTTAATAAGTGTGCTTGTCACATATTTAAAGTTGCGCACTGCCTAACAGAAAAGTGAAGCAAGAAAGAAACGAAATGGAGCATCGCATGTTGAGAGGGCATGTGATGTCTCATTCTACTTATTACAATATTGTGTCCAACTTAGAAAGAAGTTTTCAATATATGTTACTTTTCAGTATGATGTTGCCTGACTTTGCACCCCTCTGGCCTAGAGGCATGCACTGATTCACATCGCACTGGAGTCACAAAACTTTTGCACTCCCTCCTGACTCCATCTGGCCTGCAACTATTGCAACTGGTCCTCGATATGCTGCGTACTGGCACAGGGACGGAATTAACGACCGAGCTGGTCCCACACGTGCTCTATCGGGACAGATCTGAAGATCTTGCTGGCCACGGAAACACCTCAACATCACAAAGAAGGTTCATAGAGACATGTGCCATGTGTGAATGAGCGTTGTATTGTTGAAAACTGACACCACGATACTGTCGCAAGAGAGGTATCATATGAGAATGCAGGATGTATTTGACATATTTTGCGCCGCCAGACTTCCCTCAATCACTACCAGTGAAGAGCTAAAGTCATGGCTCATTTTTCCTCACAGTATGATGCCATGCCGCGACTGACACCACTGTGTCTCTCACAAGCACTGGAAGAATGGGACCGCTGTTCATCAGCAACCTACGCTTCCCATTGTAGTGGTACTTGAATTACGTAACCATTACGGCACCTAACCTCAACCTCTCGATACCAGCAATATTCTACTGTGTTTCTGTAAAGTAGTTAACGTATTTCTGAGACAACATTCACATTTGATTTCATTAATGTAGAGGTACTTTGATACATCGATTTGTTTATATTGCAATGATATTGTTCTTATGTGAAATCTTTCTTTTGTCACTATGATCTTTGACGTACTTGTAACTCTGATTTTTGGGCGCGTAAGCGGTTATTAGAGAGTCAAGTCTTGGTCATCATGTTGAAAAGAGGCAAATTGTAGTCAGTTTATGAAATGTGAACTTTAACAGTGAGGAAGATATATTGTGAAGTGATGTTTTGTGAGTTACGTAATATTGCAACAAAAGTAATAAAAAAGAAGTATAACTTAAATTCGGAGTGCTGATTACTTTTTACATCACCATTGTGCTAACTTACAAAAGTTTAATCTTCAAGAATGGTTTATGAAACACATCTGTAAAACTTTTGAATATCGACAATAACACCGAGGCCTCTTTGCATCCGAGCATGGAATCATCACCACCTAGATTTTCGACGATTGAGCCATGAGTTCACAACGAGACCAGCGTGGGAAACACGAAAAGATGAGTGCCTAGCTTATCCATTATTTCATGAAATGACTTTATTGACTGTGCTCTAATGACACCTGCCACATAATATAACGTTGTTGTTGCCCGAAAATGCAATATTTAGCAGCGTGAGCAACACTACAATCATAATTAATTTTTGACCTTTGTTGTGGTAGGGTTGTTAGACCATTCACGACACACTCCAAACATAGCCGTTTGCGATGCGGTGTTAACGGCAGTGAACGCGTGGGAAGGTAGTTCCCAAGTCCGACTTGTGAGAATGTGGACATTACTGACAGGTATTTTTTTTTCTTTCTTCTGTCATTCCTTTCAATTTCATAGACCAAATATTAATATCTTGGGTAGTTTAAAATAGCTGTGTTTGGTAATACTGTTAAAACATAGGTCCTATCTGCAATTTATTTTTTTCTTTCTAATGGATAGCTCAGTTGTCTTATTATTACTTGAATATGGAAAGACTAATTTTTTTTGTTTATTTTATCTGCATTTGCCTTATTGACTGTGATGTTAAGAACTGCTTTATAAATCGTGGACATGGAAGCACAGAGGGCGATATTGAAAGTAACAGTTGTGCAGCGGTTTACAGAGGGAGAGAGTAAGTGGGTGGGTGTATGATAGGATGATTTGAGATGTCAAAACTTGCCGAGACATTGAATTGGGGAGCTTACCGATTGACGACTGGGATTGTCGTCGCAATGCGAAATGAAAATTCAAGTAATCATTATGAACAGAAAGTTCGTACGGTGTAACTATTATTAAGTGGACTATGTCTCAACCGATACTGACAAAATTTTCACAAATAGAAATTATCGTTGTTGCTACCGTGTAAGAGAAACGGTTTTTAAATGTAAGCGCATCAAATCCCAGATATCACATGGAGGCCACTCGTTTAGGATGCGAATAGTTTCCTCTGTCGGTATACTGATAAAGAGAGACTTGATGTCAAAGCTAACCATAACATCAGCTGACTGTATCCACTGTTCCTTTATCAGTTGCACAGAGTGGGAAGAATTCTTCACATAGAAGTTAGTATGTCCTACTAACACAGCACAGCTTAAGTGGCAGATATTTTGCTACGTATTGGGCAGGTGAGTCGATTCCATTCACTTCATATTCAGAGCTACCCATCGCAACTGTAGTGTTTCCTTTATGCTCAAGTAGGACCACAACATTGTCATTGTTCAAAAAACGTGTGTGAAATCTTATGGGACTGCTAAGGTGATCAGTCCCTAAGCTTACACACTACTTAACCTAAATTATCCTAAGGACAAACACACACACACCCATGCACGAGGGAGGACTCGAACCTCCGCCGGGACCAGCCGCAATATCGTCGTTATTCCTCAGTTCTGTCATACCCGTCTTTCTTCACACGTAGTGCTATGTCTGTGTGACTTCGCTCCTTGTGGGATTCTAACAGTTTCCTGCCTTGTCTTTTCTGATTCGCCTTCTGGTACGTGTTCGAGCGACGCCACCGCAGATTGAATGATTTCCTCTGTAGCAGTTTTCGTGGACGTAACTGTCAAATTAAACCCTTTGGACGGAACTGACATCGCTGTCTGACTGTTAAATGAAACGAAATGAAAGCATAAGCTAGTTTCAAGAAATTTAGTGTAAACATAATTTGAAATATTCGTTGAAGTGGCACTTTTCTAAATACAAATCTGGCATGTAAAGACGGAAACTTGCTGTCTGCTCATGGCCCTGTCTAAGTAAATTGCGAAGCTTTTTCAGCTTAAAAATGTATCAGCTCGTCAAAGGCATTATTTTATATATGAGATCAAAAGACACATCTCATACGAAAGCCACGAATAGTCAAACTGGTTCTGGAAGGAGCCGTTGAACGAAAAATAGTAGGAGCAGATCAGTAGCACAGTGATGCAGGCAAATTAACTGCAGAAATTTTTATTTTAAAAAAGACCTAAGAAGAAAGTTCCGTATTAAAAATTCATACCGGCAACGTAGCCAAAGGAGACATTTCGATGAGCGGAAGGCTGGGATGAAAGGGGACGAAGGAGGAGTTTAAGGAAGTTTCTGTGTGTATTCTTTTGTTCAACTTCATGAGAACAGGTCAACTTACGCGCTCTCTGCGTAAAGTTGCAGAGGTTCAATTTTTTCTTATCTTTTCTTAGCTTAAGACAACGTAAAAAAGTAAAGTCCCAGACTGCGGCTCCAAAGGTCCGAGCCTCGATTCCATGGCAGTCCTAGAATTTTAATGGCCACTTATTACTTCTTTCGGATGTCCTCTCCTCCGGGTTGCCAAGAGCGCTAATATGACCGCTTCCGAGAGACATGCAGGCTAGCCAGCCCCGGACTGAATCCGCCTCGTAGATTAAAAATAAGGACAGCTGAGGAGGCCATCCTGGATACGGTTTTCAGCGGGTTTCCACAACCAACATGGTAATTACCGGCCTGTTTTTCCACCTCACATATGCATTATGCAATTATTTCCTAAACTTTATCACACTTGAACATGAAATCTACACTAGACACAGACAGGTTTCTTTCTGGGGGAGTGGTGCCGTCAGGAATGGCCATTAACACTGCCAAAACCGATATAACTATGCCGACTCTATAGAAGAATCTGGAAAAGGATAAAAGAAAAAGAAGATAAGCTTCTATTTCTTTCACTCTGGTATTGTTTGCTACTGTGAAAAATGCGAGTTGCACCATGGTGCAGGGTACTAATAGAAATTCAGGGCCCCCAGTAACTGACAGGTAAGAGAAAAGCAACAGCGTACCATCTCCGTTAGGGCTATGCCCAGTAAAGCACTGCAAATCGACGTGAAAGTTGATGACAGCTTTACTGTTTTCTTAGACAAAGGCTAGAATTCATAAGGCAGGTTACAAAGGATGTTGGATGTAATAGCAAGTATGAAAATGTACTACTGTTTGTAAAAAGCGAAACAATCTGAAGCAATGGTCTACAACGCGCTACGATAAGAGGACGTGTAGAACAGCGGAACCTTAATAAGTGGTCCGAATGGCAGAGAGGTGGCGTGCAAGTAGGCCCAACAGTGCCCACTTATGTGTGATCGGACAGGTCACTGTCACGCAACGCTCAGTCGATGCAGAACCGTCATACGAAGAGGAAACTTATAACAAGATGTCACACTGACTCGCAGACATCTCTAGGTGGAATATCGGCGTGTGAATGCATCAGAAATTGGTCTCTGGGAGGCGAGTCAGTCGTTCCGTGACACAGCGGCTCGTACAGGGCACGCTACTTCAACAGTGAGGCGTATGTGGAACCAATGAAGAGAGGAGGGCCTGTACAGTAAAAAAAAAAAAAAATTTAAATGTGTGTGATATCTTATGGGACTTAAACGCTAATGTCATCAGTCCATAAGCTTACATACTACTTAACCTAAATTATCCTAAAGACAAACACACCCACCCATGCTCGAGGGAGGACCCGAACCTTCGCCGGGACCAGCCGCACCCGTGTACAGTCCATACACAGGCTGTTGGACGACATAGCATGACCATAAAGCAAGATGTTCGCCATCTTATCCACAGCTTCGATCACAGTGCTGGCGCACTGCAACGGGTGTGGACATGTCTGCGTCGACGGTTTGACGCCTTCTTCTGGGGTATGGACTTGTGGCTCGCTTTCCACTGCTTCGGCTTCCATTGACTGAAATCGACAACGCCGCAACTGCAATGGGCGTGTGAAAGCCGACGTCTTGATGGCAAGCTAAACAGCTAGTGCTACGTCTGGCAGGTTTTTCTGCCCGAGACACTGCCCCTCCTACAGGCCGTTCCACATTCCATATTTCAGCAGGACAAGATCGTCCGCATGTGGATAGGAATGTGTAAGCATTCGAGGAATGAAAGGGACCACTGCCATGATGACGAATACGAATCGTCGCCAATTTGAATGACTGGTGGCCAGTGCTAAGTAGAAACACACAGATCTCTTCTTTGCATATACATGAGGTTTGTCAGTGAACTCGATAAGGACCTGGCTGCATGGTCTGGGCTGCAACGACCTAAATAATTAGAAGTCATTGGAATGAAATAATATATTGTACTTAACTGGTGGTACAGGATTCTTCATAGTCAGGATGAATATAATTACAAACAGAGAGCTACAGAGGCATCTTATAGGCCATACTTTAACTAAGCGCCTTGTTAGAGGTTATTTCCTATCAGCTGAAGGATATACTACTTTCCTACTTGACGTCCCGAGCAAGAGTGACTCAGCACGCGCTAGAGACTTGTTGCAAGACACGGAGCGGTGCTAGCCGCGCTGGTCTCGACTCGCTGGTTAAGCGATACTAGTACGGACCGTGGTTGATAACTGCAACGTTGATAACAAAACCACTGCCCGTTCGCCTGACATGTCGATGTCTTTGATACACGTAGTCGGCAACTTGTTCTTTCAAGCCCTCCTGCAGCCACAGTTGACGCTTTGTTCACGCACCTACAAACCATGTGGCGAACTATTCACCAGCAGCATATTCAGGCTCTGATTGCAGCACGTGGTGGCACTATTCTGTACTGAATTTAAACAGCCACTGTGCATCTACAGATTTGTGAGGCTAATCATTTATGTAGCTTCATGTCTCTAATCGGTGCAATAAAGCTCAGTGTGATCACATTGAAAGACGTGCACTTCATTCACCATTCAGTGCTCGTATTTCATATTTCTAATCCCAGCATTCTGGTACTCGGTAATATAATAATTTCGGCCCTGTTAATAATTTTTATGGGTTGTCTAATTTATTTGACGATGTTTACAGTTTGTCCCACAATGATCTGTGAGAGGAGCTTGGCGCTAGGAATTTTCTTTATTTATGGGTGAGAACAGCAGTCTTCCTAGCAGCCATGATGGCTTCCCGTTTCCCATCGATTTTCCGATCGCCAGGGTAGCACGTGGTGTCGTCTGAACATTCAGTAGTGGTCAAAGTTTCTCCTGTTCTCAGTTTTCCAACCTGCCTTACCAACCTTGTAACTGCTATTTCTGCTCTATTTTAACATCGCGAGGTCGCCTCCCCGTGAGATTCCGGCCCTCTAATTGGCCAGTTCAGGTGCGCGCCCGTTTTTCGCGGGTAGGCGCCAACCGCCCTCCGCGGGTGGATAGTGGACAAAGGGGCAGTAGCTCAGTTCTAGTGTGACCGTGCCTGAGACTGGAGGTGCTGCTTCCTGAAGATGGAGTTTCAGTAAGCATGTGCGCCGACGTGCACTGTAGCTTCGCGCCCTGTGGGCCAGAGGGAACCTTATAGGTCGTTTTACTGATGTGCGTTTCTTAAATTACGATTTACGCAATTTTTCCGGGTTATAAGACTGTAGGTTTTCCTTGTACAGTTGAGCATAATGTGCGCGATGTGTTGGTTAATCATAGTAACTTGCAGTTCGGCACTGAAGTGTATGCTTTCATGCTCACTTTTCCACTTCGTCTGGCTGTAGCTCTTTCAGTTCTCCCGTGCAAAATTTTACTCAGAATTTAGGTCTTCCTAGCTTGAAAACTTGTGCCCTTTGTCTTAAGCCACGTGGTGAGCGCCTGGTGCCCCTTCATATTTCGTTAACGTAGTCGGACCGCGAGCCAAAGTTATCTAGTATCACCTGTATGAATAGTTTCGCGTCTTGCTGGTTTTATTCCTTTAGTACCGGAGGCAACGCCGGCCGGAGTGGCTGAGCGGTTCTAGGCGTTACGGTCTGGAACCGCGCGACTGCTACGGTCGCAGGTTCGAATCGTGCCTCGGGCATGGGTGTGTGTGATCTCCTTAGGTTCGTTAGGTTTAAGTAGTTCTAAGTTCTAGGGGACTGATGACCTCAGAAGTTAAGTCCCATAGTGCTCAAAGCCATTTGAAGCATTTTTGAACAGGAGGCTACCTAGCGGTCTTTCTCAGTCTTTGGCTGATTCCTGGTGGTGGTCGTTGCATGCCTGCAACCCCTTCCTTTAGTAAATTGAAATCCAGTTGATAATACGGCGATCGTTCCTAAAATTCCTTTTCTTCTGCTATCGTGGCTTATTATGAACATACTTTGGGGCTGACTGCTGAACTTAATTCTTTCTCCCCCCACCTCCATTCGATTGTATAATTGTTCAATATTCAACTATAAAATAAATGAGTCCTTTACTTTTTACATTCTTCCTTTCATTACGTGAAATAATGTCACAGTAGAATAATGCACAACTGCAATGGTTGCTACAAGGTCGTGCAGGTCTCGGGCCTTTAATTGTAGGTTAAAGATTCAATATCGCGCGTCTGGCACGATCATTGCTTGCATGGTACCGATAATAGTAATAATAATATTCAGTTATCCCCCATTGATAAACTGGGAAGTGTTCACGGCTCAGTCTGAGCACGTGAGCACTAAATCCACTTGATGTGGTGGAATTAGTGGCCCCTGTTTTACCTTGCTGGTTTAGGAAAAATATCAAAATTACAGCCACTACAGCAAGGGACAGTAAGCTGTAAATGAAAACGAGCCACCGCTTTTAACATCTTTTGTTCTTTGGAACTTTTTCCACACAGTAGTGTAGTTGTTGTTGTTGTGTTGTTGTGGTCTTCAGTCTTGAGACTGGTTTGATGCAGCTCTCCATGATACTCTATCCTGTGCTAGCTGCTTCATCTCCCAGTACCTACTGCAACCTACATCCTTCTGAATCTGCTTGGTGTATTCATCTCTTGGTCACCCTCTACGATTTTTACCCTCCACATGGCCCCCCAATACTAGATTGGTGATCCCTCGATGTCTCAGAACATGTCCTACCAACCGATCCCTTCTTCCAGTCAAGTTGTGCCACAAGCTCCTCTTCTCCCCAATTCTATTCAGTACCTCCTCATTAGTTCTGTGATCTACCCATCTAATCTTCAGCATTCTTCTGTAGCACCACATTTCGAAAGCTAATATTCTCTTCTTGTATAAACTATTTATCGTCCACGTTTCACTTCCATACATGGCTATACTCCATACAAATACTTTCAGAAACGACTTCCTGACATTTAAATCTATACTCGATGTTAACAAATTTTTCTTCTTCAGAAACGCTTTCCTTGCCATTGCCAGTCTACATTTTATATCCTGTCTAGTTCGACCATCATCAGTTATTTTGCTCCCCAAATAGCAATACTCCTTTACTGCTTTAAGTGTCTCATTTCCTAATCTAATTCCCTCAGCATCACCCGACTTACTTCGACTACATTCCATTATCCTCGTTTTGCTTTTGTTGATGTTCATCTTATTCCCTCCTTTCAAGACACTGTCCATTCCCTTCAACTGCTCTTCCAAGTCCTTTGCTGTCTCTGACACAATGACGTCATCGCCGAACCTCAAAGTTTTTATTTCTTCTCCATGGATTTTAATACCTGCTCCGAACTTTTCTTTTGTTTCCTTTATTGCTTGTTGTATATACAGATTGAATAACATCGGGGATAGACTACAACCCTGTCTCACACCCTTCCCAACCACTGCTTCCCTTTCATACGCTTCGACTCTTATAACTGCCATCTGCTTTCTGTAGAAATTGTAAATAGCCTTTCGCTCTCTGTATTTTACTCCTGCCACCTTCAGAATTTGAAAGAGAGCATTCCAATCAACATTATCAAAACTTTCTCTAAGTCTACAAATGCTAGAAACGTAGGTTTGCCTTTCCTTAGTCTTTCTTCTAAGATAAGTCGTTGGGTCAGTATTGCCTCACGTGTTCCAACATTTCTACAGTAGTGTATTAGTATGAAACAGGAAGTGAAACAAGACATTATCACACATCAAAGAAAGAACTGTCGCCGTAAAGACGGAACTAATCATAAGCCATCAGCATTAGGGAGCCACTTACGAACGGCAAAGTGTTTTCGTTTCACTGGTGACAAGATTGGATCCGCTGTGTTTACCGCTTGGGGTGAAAACCAGAAGGTGTCAAATCACTCCAGGATGGTTGCAAAACCAGAGGCTGCAGTCGGATGCGCGGCTAGCCGCGGTGCGATTTGCGGCTCCTTGGCCGGTTCCGCAGGGCTCCGTGCTCGGACCGCTGCTGCTGCTGCCGCCGCCGCCGCCGCCGCCGCCGCCGCCGTTACTGCAATATTATTTTTCTGGGTCGGTGGCGGCGGCGACCGCGGCAGCGGCCGGGCTCTGGCGGAGGCGAGCAGAGCCGAGGCGGGCCGAGGGGCACAACAATGTGTGGAATGCTTCTTTAACTCATTCCCTCGCCTTAATTAAAAAGTTGTAGCGGCGGGCGGGGGGCGCGGGCGGCGCTGGCCGGCGGCGGCGGCGTTGCTTGCCTCTGTTTTTGGCCTCCCAAGTTCGGGGAGGGCGCTGTCGTCTGCATACTTGGCCGCGAGTAATAACACTCATATATAACAACGCCAGTGTGAATCTCTCCCCTAACGAGGCTGGCCGCTTGTTCGCTGGCCAGCCTGCAACTTTTACACCCGGCGCGAAGAAGTGAAGGGAGTCGGTACGAAGAGGGCGGCCAAAAAAGGGAAGGAACGAACGAAAATACGCCGAGCGCGGGACTTGTGCGGCGATCGTTAGTACACCGCTGTGTTAACGTCGTCGCAATATTGGCTGCACATAAAAGATTGTGCTTCGAATTTATTTCTGTCTCTCCTGCTAAATGGCTGTCTTAAGATACCGATCGTAGATCACGCTAATGTAACTTGGAACAGATAAATGCATTTTTGAGACACAGCGTGACCAAATATCGAATCAGCGAAACCAAGGTAGGTGATAATAAAACATCATGATTTCTTCAGTTTCCTAAGGCCTTATAAATTGGACAACAATTGAAGCAATCGACATGAAACTACAAACGGTAATATTGAGCGAAACGGAATGTCACGACAGTGTGAGTGATTCGGGTTGTGTAACGTCCGCCAAATATTGAAAAAACTAAACTCCTTCCGAACAGGCCATGAAGTCCCATCGGTACCGACCGTCCGCCGTCTCATCCTCAGTCCATAGGCGTCACTGGATGCACATATGGATGGGCATGTGATCAGCACACCGCTCTCCCGGCCGTATGTCAGTTTCCGAGACCGGAACCGCCACTTCTCAATCAAGTAGCTCATCAGTTTGCCTCACAAGGGCTGAGTGCACCCCGCTTGCAAACAGCGCTCGGCAGACCGGATGGTCACCCATCCAAGTGCTAGCCCAGCCCGACAGCGCTTAACTTCGGTGATCTGACGGGAACCGGTGTTACTACTGCGGCACGGCCGTAGGCCCGCCAAATATTACCGATGAAATTTTCTTTCCTGTAAGGACACAAGTAAGCCATCTCTTGAAAAAGGCAAACGCTACAGGATACATTTGCGTTGGCATTTGCGTTGGCGAATAAAGAGACTAGTGTATGGGGTCGAAAGGAATTAAGGCTGTGACACGTAAATTTTGTTTTAAGCGTTCTCTTGGATTATCCTAGCTTGGGCAACGCGTGCTTCTGCCATAGTCAGCGTGTTCTGTTTTGGCTGTCTGTGAGAAGATTGGCCGGCCGCGGTGGTCTAGCGGTTCTAGGCGCTCAGTCAGGAACCGCGCTACTGCTACGGTCGCAGGTTCGAGTCATGCCTCGGGCATGGATGTGTGTGATGTCCTTAGGTTAGTTAGGTTTAAGTAGTTCTAAGTTCTAGGGGACTTATGACCACAGATGTTGAGTCCCATAGTGCTCAGAGCCATTTGAACCATTTTGTGAGAAGATTAAAATCATTTCACCAGACAAGCGAAATAACACCTCCTATCTGAAGCTGCTGCCTCCCTGTCATCAGGAGCTCATAAACTGAATATTACAGTTTGATGTGTTCAGGTGTACCAGTGCTCTGTTCTCTGGATGCTACGTAGTAATAAGGGCACGGACTAAGTCCTGTTACATAGTATGTAAATTCATTGTTGGATTGCGCTTAAACCTTTTGAGCCTGACTCTAACATTTGAGGGAAAGCAATATGTCCACTCTTCCGGGGACAGAACGTCCCTTTTCTCTTGCCACAATTTCATAAAACACTCTTTAATAGGGATGCGATTACCTTTGCGGCACAAATATCTAATTTGCTTTATGTGGCTGCCTTTTCTTTGTCCATCACTTTATGTGGCCTACTTTTCTTTGCCTAGTAGCTGGTGCCCCTTTCCTCACAATCTGATTAGGTAGCTTGACCCCAAGCACTATTTGCGATGCGTCAGTTGATAATGTGTCGGTTGTGTCAGCTACTGTGGGAGTCAGTCGGTAACCGGTAACAGAAATCCAAAATCATATGTACAAGTCACTTGAAGATTAAATGAACTCTTTATTTTTAAAAATAAAATAAAGTTAACTTAAATTCTCTTGATTCCTGTACTTCCTGGGCCTCCTACATACAAGTACTTTGACAGTCTATTACTACTCGCACAACACTCGTATCTTCCTGATACGCAGTGCTGATGCTCACGAAGTCTGCGACCGAGCTGGGCCAACCATCGATGGGCGGCTGGTTAAATCAGCATTGACAGGGGACGCTGAACTCTGTCTCGCTGGAGACCACTGGACCGCGGGTCAGCATCTTCTCGATGCCGGTTCGGGGCGCTACACTGGTCGGCGAGCAGTCGGTGCTTTAGGACTGCACAGTGTCAGATACACTTGAGAAACACAGTAAAACTGCGCTCTTCACCCACGCCACGCAGAGATTCTCTGTCGCCAACTTCTGCCTATACACTCGTAAGATAGCGCCGTATTCTTCTATGACCTTTAGTATTGCTTCCTAAAGAAACCGAATCTTCGTTGCCCAGTTTTCACAATTTTGTTCATAAGAGCCAAATGTCTCGAGCATGCTGCATTTACGTAAATTTGATAATTTAATGTCTCATGCCTGTAATCGCTGAAATACATATAGGTGGAAATTCTGTTTATGAGCACGTAATTATTTCTGCTTACAGGATTTCGGTTGTCCCTTAGTCCAGCTTTTAACGTCATGTAGTTTGAGAGGTGCGATGAAAGGAAGCGGCTCCGCATCAGAATATGAATAAAAGGAAATAGATTATATAGGCGTCAGCTTGTATTCATTTCCGAAACTAAGCTGTTTTTTGACCCAAGGCTGTGTCTGAAAGGGAGACTGGATATTCACCGCCAAACTTAGCGCATAGGTAAAGAAACTCCAAATACTCCTTCACAGTCTCGACTTCCTTTCTAATTCAGAAGCTTCCTGAAGCTAGTGCGAATAGGGAACTTGATGTACAGTGCTTTAGCTACGGAGATTCGATTGCAACACTCATGAAGCTATTGTAGTACTTATTTCCACTTCCACCTATTATTTGTAATAATGACAAATTTACGTATTATTTTCCTTTTCCTTTGTAATCTCGTTTACGTTATTTTTTCTATAACTGACATTTTGACCATGCGGCTGTGTATAAAATACAGGGAAAGCAGAAAGTGAAAGCTAATACAATATGTATCTTAACATGAACTAGCCGTCTGAAGATTAACCTCTCGGTTTCAAACCTGTAACGGCGCTATTTAAATAAATAAATAGCATTGTAAAAAGTGGCTAGTTACTGTCATCTTCCTTGTAAGAGTCAACCTATAAATCTTCCGTACATTTCTTCTTCCTCAAATTTTTCTAGCACTCGCTAATTATTATTGTTATTATTATTATTATTATTATTATTATTATTAATGGATTTTTTTAATATTTAGTGGAGGGTGGTTTATGGAGTAGTTTGTCGAAAAAATAGTAACAGTTAACTTACAGCTAGTTCTTAGAGCGTCTAGTTCGTCCTCCTGCTGGCAACTAGGTTGTAGGGAAGCAGCCTACTCACGCTATAGTAAATTCACATCAGTTTCCATTATGTGCCAGCCAGTCTGCTGTAACTAGCTCTGACGTCATAAATGTTGCGCAATACCTTAAAAATCAAGCAAATGAACTAAAACTTTTCTAGCATGTCAGAAATAATACTAAATTAATGTGTGTTAAATATCAGTTCGATAACTTCAGCCATTTCCGAGATTTGGACGTTTTTCTGGAAAAATCATTGGCGCAACAGAAAAGAGCTAGAGACTTCAAAATTTATATTTAGATTCATCTTTCATAATGATTTAATAAAAACAGTACTTTGGATTTCACAAATTAAGACTTTAGTGGAAATTCATGATTTTCTGGTTTTCGTCTCAAAACTGAAGGAAGCAAGATAGATTAAGTAGGCTAGTAAATAAGGCTAGGATGTTTAGATTTAAATAGGTTGGAGGTCCGCTATGATTATGAAGATGTGTAAAGTTTCTTTTTAATACCTATAAAATTATAACGATAGCGGATCTCAAAAGGGACAGTTCAGAGCTCATCTGCTGCGTGCAGTGTAATTTAATTAATTCTCTCGCTCAAAGTATTTAACTTAGCCACGTCAAAATTTTATTATCAATACTTACCTGCGTGCTGAATGCACGTTTAAATTAAGAGCTTCTTCGGCCATCAGCCAAAGAAGCTATAAATTATTATGTAACTTGAAGTGGTGCGTTACTAGCCCAGCGGCTAGTCGGGATAGCGGATTTGATCAGGCGTTCCCTCAGCCGTCCGCACCGCGGCTTTATATATAAGAACACTGCGCGAGGAAGCAAGGCCCCAGTTCTCTCCAGACGCTGAATGACACGCCATATGTGTCGGTAGTCGCGTCGCATCAGTGTATCTGCTACAAACAGCCTCGGGTGCCGTATTAAGTTACTAGAGATATGCGGAACCATGAAAACATTTTATGTGAAGTGTTAATTCTGGAATGATTTTCATTATCTAGCTTCAGTTTGCGTTTTGTCGTATTTTCACGTGCCGTCGCGGGACAGTCATTCTACCAAATATTTAGCGTGGCGTTTGATGAAATATTTTCATCAAATTTTGGCGAGCATTCTTTTTAACATTTGATTCGGACATTTATAGTTGCATCAGCGCATTAGACTCTGAACTGTTCTGTTAGTTAGGTTGTAAGGATACTTGTGGTTTTTATTAGTGAATTTCAGAATATACTCAACTATTTTGGAAAACCGTTTTTGATTAGAAATCCCGGACAATCTCCTAATTCCTCAGAGCTATAAGCTGCAGCTATAAGAACATTCTCAGGTAAAGTGGGCACTAGGATATCTATTTACTGGCTCCAAGTTTTATTAAATCACTTTCTGGGGGTCACGGAGTAAATAGAGAGCCAGTGTTGAGAACGGTAAAAGACAGCAATAACAACATTCTAAAAGCTAGAGACTGATTCAACACGCAAGCGTTTATCCAGCAATCAGATTTTTTATTATTGTTACAAACTTATACATCCGCCGCCCCACATATGGTGCATCGGCCGGGAAATCAACTAAGTGAAAGTGATTTTTAACTATTCGGATTCGCGAGTGAAATGCGACACGCAACTGAGTATAAAACAGTGAAAGTGTTACGTGTGCATGTGGACGACGCAATTGGATTAACAACGCATCTGGATTGACGGAGCTGGCACTGAGTCTAGCGGTGCTGCCGGCATCGCGAAAAGCCAGTTTCGTCGCACCGCAGTCGTCCGCTGGAGCAGCCGGCGCAGAGCCTGCAATTGCGGGCCACGCAAACACACAACAGCCGTCGGAGAGCCGTCTGCAGTTCAACGTGCCACGTCGCATCAGGAATCCTGGTACGCCGCGCCGGCAACGCCATACGTCGTGTAGAAGGAACTAAGTTAAGTGAAAAGCTGTTAAAAATTTTACTAACCTGCACTAAAAGGCTGTCGGCGATGGAACCGCCAAAAGAAACTGTGGTTAAACTTAAATCAGAACCTATGTCTGTTGAGGGAACTGTAAATACAGACAACGGTTCGAGTGTAAATATGCATGAAAGTAGTAATGTTAAAGTGAAATATGAAGTATTGTCTCCTGACAATAGTGTGGGAAGGGGCAATGATTCAATAATAGAGACTCCTGTAGTAAAGCGGAAAGTAGAAATTGTAAATTTATGGGATGATAGTTTCTCTGATGAATTAAAAATGAAACAGTCATCAGAGATGGCAGAGTTTAAGAAGGAGCAGTTGGATATGACTAATCAATCAGAAGTTTCATGTAGTTTTGATGATTCTGGTATTGGAGCTAGTTTTATGTCACCTGAGTGTGATAAAAAACCCGCCAGTGAGCAACCCAAAGATGCTGGGGCTGTTGATCTAAATGTTATATTACAAGCAATAGCTGCCAGTAATGCACAAATGACAGCTGAGTTAAAGTCTGAAATAAGTGAACAGGTCAAAAGCAGTAATGCTGAATTAAAGTCTGAGATTGTGGCCAGCCAAACAAATTTTAATAAGCGATTGGAGGTAATGGACGATACCTTCAAGGCTGGTTGCAATAAGTTGAAAGAGGATCTAGACAGTTTGAATTATAAAATTGATTACAACCATGAGGATATTAAGAAAAAGGTTGCTCAACAATTTTCTGAAATGTATAAAACAGTAAAATCCGAAGTTGCTGAGGTTCGCAAGGACTTCCAAATGGAAGATGCGAAGCTGGAGCACAAGTTAACAGAAAAGATCGAGGCGGAATCTGAACTGTGCTCAGATAGATTTAAAGATGTTAATATAAAAGTAAACATATGTCAAGCAGAAGTAGAAGCAATCAAAACTGACACTACTCATATTGTGCAAAGAGTAGATAGTGTTGAAATGAAAGTAGAAAATATCAGTACTAACATTGCTAACATTGAAAGTAAAGTAGCTTCAGTAACTTCTGGTAATGGTAGTATACAACAAGTTGTAGCTGCAAATGCCGCTTTTATCGGGTGTCGGCAGTTCTTGCGGTTTGATCCAGATAAAAATATCCATCCGCTAGATTTCTGGAACGATTTTGAAGACGTGATTCCACCAACTTGGTCTGAACGAGAGAAAATCTCGTTTATTAGAAGCCATTTAGCAGGTGACGCCATGCGTTGGTCAGCTGATGTTATGTTGAAGTGTAAAACATTAGTGGAATTTAAAACAGCTTTTATTAATGAGTATTGGTCTAGCAATAAGCAAAATGAAGTGTTGAGAGAATTTTGGAGTGGAAAACGCTTCAATGCAGGAAAGGAGTCCATTAAAGAGTTTGCTAGGTCATGGATTTCACGTTTGTCACATTTGGCGGAAAAGCCAAAACCAGAAATGATTATACTAGGTCTGGAAGCTAAACTGCCATGGTACTGGCAAACTAGAATTATATCAGCCCCTAGAGACAATCTGGATCGTTTCATTGAGTATTTGGAACGTGTAGAACGTGTTGCTGCCAATGAAGAGCAAGCACGTAATAACCGTAATGCCAATAATAATAATAGTAATTTTAGGAACGAGCAAAATGGCAATGTAAACATCAGAACAGTAGGTGTTCGCCGTCCTAAGAGAGGTAGGAATTGGGGAAATAATTATCAGAACCAACAATGGCATTCAAATGACAGTAATGTTGTGCCAAACAAAAATATGCATGTAAACCACAGTACGGAAAGCAATGCTATGCCAGTTAACTATCATGAAAATAAAGGAAACAGCAGTAGGCCGAGGCAGGAAAACTAGTTCCCGTCTATGAGAACACTGGCGCTCACCAGGCGGTTACTTTTCCTATGCCAGTAGTTAAGAGAATTGGTAAGACAGATCAGAATACTCAAACTGAATATGTGGATGAAGAGTCGGTAGCACCTAAGGATACAACAGAAATATTAGATCACTCACAGTATTTGATAGATACCGTGTTAGAGACGCTTTCTAAGTGGGAAGAGAAAGAGAAGGCGCAGCAGTGTAACAGTAGGGATGAGCTACAAAATACTGAATTGACAGGTGAAGAAGCAGAAGAAATTCATGCTTATATTTATGATGAGGATGATGTGCTCTTATCTAAAGTGCCTGTGCAGGATGTTGATAATGTACTAATAGATTTAGGACAGGAGATAAGTGGGAATGTAGAGGGTAGGCTGTTTGGGGCCGATGAACCCAGTAGCTGTGACCAGTTGTCACTTGAGAAGGAAACCGACGATAATGGTGAAAGTGGTTTAGCTGTAACTAATGTTATGCCCGGTCTGGAGGCGCAGAATAGCTCAGACTACAGTAATTTGGGTCATGTTCAGCAAACTAAATGTAATGAAGTCGTGCGGTGTTTCGATTTAAAATTAATAGACCGACTGGAAAAAGCAGCTGAGAATGTAATTCAGGAAACCCCTACACACTGTGACCTAAATGTAATGAAGACAGATGTCGATCACTTTAGTTGGAGACAAATCCAAAAGGAACTATTAGATGAATTTGAGGAACCACCTGTACAACCTAGAATAAGCCACCCTATAATAATAGTGAATATGTTGGGTATCAATGTTCGTTGTCTCTTAGACAGTGGAAGTGAGGTGAGTGCAATATCTCAGTCCTTCTTTGACGCATTACCTGGTAAAGATAAGCTTACAGTAATGAGGGTATCAGGACTAAGAATAATTGGTGCTACTGGCAAGGTTTCAAAAACGATAAAGCAAGAAGCTTTACTACCCTTTAACATTAATGGTAATTTAATTGATCATCCATGTTTAATTGTAAATAATCTCAGTATTGAGGTTTTAATTGGCATAGATTTCTTGTCAAAATATCAGAGTGTTGTTGACTTTGAAGGAAGCCAGTTGAAAATGGTCTTGCCAATAACCGGAGTAATTATAGTACCTTTTAGTGATAAGCATGTAGTGACTGATGATGGAACTTGGGAGCTGCCTATACGAGTTCTGAAAAATAGGAGATATTGGGACGAAGGTGTTAATCTTAGTAACAGTAAGCTGAACACAGAAGAAGAAGAAGCAATTATGTTAGACAAGATAGAAGCTAAATTGCAGGAAATCTATAAGATTTCAGACAATACAAAGGAAGAACTGAGACAGGTTCTAAAAAGGCATCATAAAGTATTTTCAGATCGACGTGGCATATGCATAGGTAGCCACTGAATGCTGTAGGGAGGAGGTTGTTCTGTAACCTCTACACAGTGTGGCAGCTGTGCAGTCCCAGCTGTGTGAGATCTTCTTTCCTTTTCAGGTCTCACTCACTCTTCATCTTTTCTGTCCTCAAAAATTTCTAACTCTTCTTTACAGCATTAAGCTAATGAATGCTGTAGGGAGGAGGTTGTTCTTTAACCTCTACACAGTGTGGCAGCTGTGCAGTCCCAGCTGTGTGAGATCTTCTTTCCCTTTCAGGTCTCACTCATTCTTCATCTTTCCTATCCACAAAAATTTCGACCTCTTCTTTCCAGACATGAAAATTTTCTGTCATGACTATCAAGCCTTGAATTATGTAACCATTCTATCTACCGATTAGTGAAAAAAAAATACCTAATGTGACAAACCTAATAGTGACAAACAATAGGGAAGTATGACGTAATTAAGATAAAATGTATTTGAGTAACAAGTATGTATAGTACCCTGGTAATATAATGAGTACAAAGTGTTGTTTTATTGGAAATGGTCCACCAACAGTAATTTAAAAAGATATATGAATTCATGTACAAGCAGGATCTGAAGTGGTAGTGAAACCTAGTGTATGCATTAGAGCTAACTAAGAAATAGTAAAAGAGATTGCTTAGTGTTATGAAAAATATGCAGATAAGTTGTAAGGATGAACTCACCTGGTGTAGCAAGGAAAGGCAGTGTAATAGAATTGAGCAGTGTTTGTGGTTGAGACGTGAAGGACACGTCCCTGAAGTATTTATACGGTTGGAGTTGGCCATTATTTTAGTGTAGTGTGTGACAGGATACACCTACACGTATTGAGGTTATGAGTTGGAGGCGTGAATGCGACCATAGGTACCCTTATGTTAGATGAGACAGAGCAGCTCATGGTGTCCTATAGGTTTAAGGAATTTAGCATTACGTTCGTCCATAATTATTTGATGCAGTTTAGTGGTAGGTCCGAGAGAGACTACCTGAGGTTTCAGCGTCCGGTCGAGTGGAAATGGATTGTCGCGTGAGCAAACTAATCAACTGCAGTACACTATGAATATTAAATAAATGTGCTTTCCTATGCTTTAAATTTAAATGGAGTGAGTATTACCTAAGTTCATACACTAGCAAAATAAATAAATAACATACTGACAGAAGTGAAACATTATTTTAGCTCAGCATAAATACACTTCAAAGTAAGTAAGTACCTAATTGCAGATGTGGAACTGACGACAGCAGAGGACCAATAAGTGGATTTTATAGTCAACTAAACGTAGTGTGTTTTGAACACTCACAACTGTACTATTACCAAAAGTTACTCACATGTGCATGGAAGCTGAGAAAACAACCACTAATCATACTCATACTACCTCTAAGAATAAGGTAATCAAAGATGAGTCAGTTAAGTAAATAAGATGCAGATTTGTCAGGAATGTACCGAGCATTGGTTCAGTGTTCCGGCCCAGAAATAATAAATTCAGATCAAATATGATTCATGACTGTATGCCTAGAGCATAGATTTTCTCTAGTACATGACTAAAGGCGTTTTGAGCCATTTGTTTAACGATTTTATGACAGTTAAGTAACCACGAGAGTAAAATTGAAAAGGTTCTGTTAACTTTGTTCCAGAAAAATGTTGAAGGATAAAATGTATATATCCCCATTTCATTGTGACCCATCCATAGATATTAAGTGAACAGAGTCTGAGGCACTCTTTTTGTTTGTTCTACAGGACAAACTAGATAATGGCAGCCTGGTAGCTGCGTGAAAGAGTGGAGTGACTTGGACACAACTCACAGTGACCCCTCCCCTTTCCCCCATGAAATTGAGAGAGAACGTGAAGGACGCACACCATAGCAACTTCCCCTCCTCTACCCTTGTGAATGGAAGTGTAGGACGCCAGCCAAAGCGGCTACAACCACGTGTGTAAAAAATATTTGTGAACTTTTTCTTTCAGGTTTAGAAAAGACTGCTAAGAGATGATCATCTGTTTATGTATCATGTTATTTTCTTTGAATGTGTGTATGTAAAAATGTATTTAATGTATTTAATGGATCTAAGATTTTCATAATTTTTCAATTTGTATGTGTTTGTTTGTCTAAGGCAATATGTATGCCAAAATATTTCGTTGACTTTGCTTAAAATTTTGAGTAATGACATTGTTTTAAAAGGCAGTGAACATGCCTACAATTTAAATAATTAATGTAGGTAATCAGTTTTCTTTAATGTTTATACAGGTTTATATTTCAATTTTGATGTTTCATAGGGAGTTAAACTGTACTCTTGCTTCCCTTTTTGTAATTAAATTTTTTTTCATTCATTAACATTCATAAACAAAAAAATTTAAGTAGAGGGTGATGTAGGGAAGCAGCCTACTCACGCTATAGTAAATTCACATCAGTTTCCATTATGTGCCAGCCAGTCTGCTGTAACTAGCTCTGACGTCATAAATGTCGCGCAATACCTTAAAAATCAAGCAAATGAACTAAAACTTTTCTAGCATGTCAGAAATAATACTAAATTAATGTGTGTTAAATATCAGTTCGATAACTTCAGCCATTTCCGAGATTTGGACGTTTTTCTGGAAAAATCATTGGCGCAACAGAAAAGAGCTAGAGACTTCAAAATTTATATTTAGATTCATCTTTCATAATGATTTAATAAAAACAGTACTTTGGATTTCACAAATTAAGACTTTAGTGGAAATTCATGATTTTCTGGTTTTCGTCTCAAAACTGAAGGAAGCAAGATAGATTAAGTGGGCTAGTAAATAAGGCTAGGATGTTTAGATTTAAATAGGTTGGAGGTCCGCTATGATTATGAAGATGTGTAAAGTTTCTTTTTAATACCTATAAAATTATAACGATAGCGGATCTCAAAAGGGACAGTTCAGAGCTCATCTGCTGCGTGCAGTGTAATTTAATTAATTCTCTCGCTCAAAGTATTTAACTTAGCCACGTCAAAATTTTATTATCAATACTTACCTGCGTGCTGAATGCACGTTTAAATTAAGAGCTTCTTCGGCCATCAGCCAAAGAAGCTATAAATTATTATGTAACTTGAAGTGGTGCGTTACTAGCCCAGCGGCTAGTCGGGATAGCGGATTTGATCAGGCGTTCCCTCAGCCGTCCGCACCGCGGCTTTATATATAAGAACACTGCGCGAGGAAGCAAGGCCCCAGTTCTCTCCAGACGCTGAATGACACGCCATATGTGTCGGTAGTCGCGTCGCATCAGTGTATCTGCTACAAACAGCCTCGGGTGCCGTATTAAGTTACTAGAGATATGCGGAACCATGAAAACATTTTATGTGAAGTGTTAATTCTGGAATGATTTTCATTATCTAGCTTCAGTTTGCGTTTTGTCGTATTTTCACGTGCCGTCGCGGGACAGTCATTCTACCAAATATTTAGCGTGGCGTTTGATGAAATATTTTCATCAAATTTTGGCGAGCATTCTTTTTAACATTTGATTCGGACATTTATAGTTGCATCAGCGCATTAGACTCTGAACTGTTCTGTTAGTTAGGTTGTAGGGATACTTGTGGTTTTTATTAGTGAATTTCAGAATATACTCAACTATTTTGGAAAACCGTTTTTGATTAGAAATCCCGGACAATCTCCTAATTCCTCAGAGCTATAAGCTGCAGCTATAAGAACATTCTCAGGTAAAGTGGGCACTAGGATATCTATTTACTGGCTCCAAGTTTTATTAAATCACTTTCTGGGGGTCACGGAGTAAATAGAGAGCCAGTGTTGAGAACGGTAAAAGACAGCAATAACAACATTCTAAAAGCTAGAGACTGATTCAACACGCAAGCGTTTATCCAGCAATCAGATTTTTTATTATTGTTACAAACTTATACATCCGCCGCCCCACATATGGTGCATCGGCCGGGAAATCAACTAAGTGAAAGTGATTTTTAACTATTCGGATTCGCGAGTGAAATGCGACACGCAACTGAGTATAAAACAGTGAAAGTGTTACGTGTGCATGTGGACGACGCAATTGGATTAACAACGCATCTGGATTGACGGAGCTGGCACTGAGTCTAGCGGTGCTGCCGGCATCGCGAAAAGCCAGTTTCGTCGCACCGCAGTCGTCCGCTGGAGCAGCCGGCGCAGAGCCTGCAATTGCGGGCCACGCAAACACACAACAGCCGTCGGAGAGCCGTCTGCAGTTCAACGTGCCACGTCGCATCAGGAATCCTGGTACGCCGCGCCGGCAACGCCATACGTCGTGTAGAAGGAACTAAGTTAAGTGAAAAGCTGTTAAAAATTTTACTAACCTGCACTAAAAGGCTGTCGGCGATGGAACCGCCAAAAGAAACTGTGGTTAAACTTAAATCAGAACCTATGTCTGTTGAGGGAACTGTAAATACAGACAACGGTTCGAGTGTAAATATGCATGAAAGTAGTAATGTTAAAGTGAAATATGAAGTATTGTCTCCTGACAATAGTGTGGGAAGGGGCAATGATTCAATAATAGAGACTCCTGTAGTAAAGCGGAAAGTAGAAATTGTAAATTTATGGGATGATAGTTTCTCTGATGAATTAAAAATGAAACAGTCATCAGAGATGGCAGAGTTTAAGAAGGAGCAGTTGGATATGACTAATCAATCAGAAGTTTCATGTAGTTTTGATGATTCTGGTATTGGAGCTAGTTTTATGTCACCTGAGTGTGATAAAAAACCCGCCAGTGAGCAACCCAAAGATGCTGGGGCTGTTGATCTAAATGTTATATTACAAGCAATAGCTGCCAGTAATGCACAAATGACAGCTGAGTTAAAGTCTGAAATAAGTGAACAGGTCAAAAGCAGTAATGCTGAATTAAAGTCTGAGATTGTGGCCAGCCAAACAAATTTTAATAAGCGATTGGAGGTAATGGACGATACCTTCAAGGCTGGTTGCAATAAGTTGAAAGAGGATCTAGACAGTTTGAATTATAAAATTGATTACAACCATGAGGATATTAAGAAAAAGGTTGCTCAACAATTTTCTGAAATGTATAAAACAGTAAAATCCGAAGTTGCTGAGGTTCGCAAGGACTTCCAAATGGAAGATGCGAAGCTGGAGCACAAGTTAACAGAAAAGATCGAGGCGGAATCTGAACTGTGCTCAGATAGATTTAAAGATGTTAATATAAAAGTAAACATATGTCAAGCAGAAGTAGAAGCAATCAAAACTGACACTACTCATATTGTGCAAAGAGTAGATAGTGTTGAAATGAAAGTAGAAAATATCAGTACTAACATTGCTAACATTGAAAGTAAAGTAGCTTCAGTAACTTCTGGTAATGGTAGTATACAACAAGTTGTAGCTGCAAATGCCGCTTTTATCGGGTGTCGGCAGTTCTTGCGGTTTGATCCAGATAAAAATATCCATCCGCTAGATTTCTGGAACGATTTTGAAGACGTGATTCCACCAACTTGGTCTGAACGAGAGAAAATCTCGTTTATTAGAAGCCATTTAGCAGGTGACGCCATGCGTTGGTCAGCTGATGTTATGTTGAAGTGTAAAACATTAGTGGAATTTAAAACAGCTTTTATTAATGAGTATTGGTCTAGCAATAAGCAAAATGAAGTGTTGAGAGAATTTTGGAGTGGAAAACGCTTCAATGCAGGAAAGGAGTCCATTAAAGAGTTTGCTAGGTCATGGATTTCACGTTTGTCACATTTGGCGGAAAAGCCAAAACCAGAAATGATTATACTAGGTCTGGAAGCTAAACTGCCATGGTACTGGCAAACTAGAATTATATCAGCCCCTAGAGACAATCTGGATCGTTTCATTGAGTATTTGGAACGTGTAGAACGTGTTGCTGCCAATGAAGAGCAAGCACGTAATAACCGTAATGCCAATAATAATAATAGTAATTTTAGGAACGAGCAAAATGGCAATGTAAACATCAGAACAGTAGGTGTTCGCCGTCCTAAGAGAGGTAGGAATTGGGGAAATAATTATCAGAACCAACAATGGCATTCAAATGACAGTAATGTTGTGCCAAACAAAAATATGCATGTAAACCACAGTACGGAAAGCAATGCTATGCCAGTTAACTATCATGAAAATAAAGGAAACAGCAGTAGGCCGAGGCAGGAAAACTAGTTCCCGTCTATGAGGACACTGGCGCTCACCAGGCGGTTACTTTTCCTATGCCAGTAGTTAAGAGAATTGGTAAGACAGATCAGAATACTCAAACTGAATATGTGGATGAAGAGTCGGTAGCACCTAAGGATACAACAGAAATATTAGATCACTCACAGTATTTGATAGATACCGTGTTAGAGACGCTTTCTAAGTGGGAAGAGAAAGAGAAGGCGCAGCAGTGTAACAGTAGGGATGAGCTACAAAATACTGAATTGACAGGTGAAGAAGCAGAAGAAATTCATGCTTATATTTATGATGAGGATGATGTGCTCTTATCTAAAGTGCCTGTGCAGGATGTTGATAATGTACTAATAGATTTAGGACAGGAGATAAGTGGGAATGTAGAGGGTAGGCTGTTTGGGGCCGATGAACCCAGTAGCTGTGACCAGTTGTCACTTGAGAAGGAAACCGACGATAATGGTGAAAGTGGTTTAGCTGTAACTAATGTTATGCCCGGTCTGGAGGCGCAGAATAGCTCAGACTACAGTAATTTGGGTCATGTTCAGCAAACTAAATGTAATGAAGTCGTGCGGTGTTTCGATTTAAAATTAATAGACCGACTGGAAAAAGCAGCTGAGAATGTAATTCAGGAAACCCCTACACACTGTGACCTAAATGTAATGAAGACAGATGTCGATCACTTTAGTTGGAGACAAATCCAAAAGGAACTATTAGATGAATTTGAGGAACCACCTGTACAACCTAGAATAAGCCACCCTATAATAATAGTGAATATGTTGGGTATCAATGTTCGTTGTCTCTTAGACAGTGGAAGTGAGGTGAGTGCAATATCTCAGTCCTTCTTTGACGCATTACCTGGTAAAGATAAGCTTACAGTAATGAGGGTATCAGGACTAAGAATAATTGGTGCTACTGGCAAGGTTTCAAAAACGATAAAGCAAGAAGCTTTACTACCCTTTAACATTAATGGTAATTTAATTGATCATCCATGTTTAATTGTAAATAATCTCAGTATTGAGGTTTTAATTGGCATAGATTTCTTGTCAAAATATCAGAGTGTTGTTGACTTTGAAGGAAGCCAGTTGAAAATGGTCTTGCCAATAACCGGAGTAATTATAGTACCTTTTAGTGATAAGCATGTAGTGACTGATGATGGAACTTGGGAGCTGCCTATACGAGTTCTGAAAAATAGGAGATATTGGGACGAAGGTGTTAATCTTAGTAACAGTAAGCTGAACAC
The DNA here is from genome assembly GCF_021461385.2 of Schistocerca piceifrons. Classification (NCBI taxonomy): domain Eukaryota; kingdom Metazoa; phylum Arthropoda; class Insecta; order Orthoptera; family Acrididae; genus Schistocerca; species Schistocerca piceifrons. Next base: position 151,110,925 of record NC_060139.1, read on the forward strand.
AGAAGAAGAAGAAGCAATTATGTTAGACAAGATAGAAGCTAAATTGCAGGAAATCTATAAGATTTCAGACAATACAAAGGAAGAACTGAGACAGGTTCTAAAAAGGCATCATAAAGTATTTTCAGATCGACGTGGCATATGCATAGGTAGCCACTGAATGCTGTAGGGAGGAGGTTGTTCTGTAACCTCTACACAGTGTGGCAGCTGTGCAGTCCCAGCTGTGTGAGATCTTCTTTCCTTTTCAGGTCTCACTCACTCTTCATCTTTTCTGTCCTCAAAAATTTCTAACTCTTCTTTACAGCATTAAGCTAATGAATGCTGTAGGGAGGAGGTTGTTCTTTAACCTCTACACAGTGTGGCAGCTGTGCAGTCCCAGCTGTGTGAGATCTTCTTTCCCTTTCAGGTCTCACTCATTCTTCATCTTTCCTATCCACAAAAATTTCGACCTCTTCTTTCCAGACATGAAAATTTTCTGTCATGACTATCAAGCCTTGAATTATGTAACCATTCTATCTACCGATTAGTGAAAAAAAAATACCTAATGTGACAAACCTAATAGTGACAAACAATAGGGAAGTATGACGTAATTAAGATAAAATGTATTTGAGTAACAAGTATGTATAGTACCCTGGTAATATAATGAGTACAAAGTGTTGTTTTATTGGAAATGGTCCACCAACAGTAATTTAAAAAGATATATGAATTCATGTACAAGCAGGATCTGAAGTGGTAGTGAAACCTAGTGTATGCATTAGAGCTAACTAAGAAATAGTAAAAGAGATTGCTTAGTGTTATGAAAAATATGCAGATAAGTTGTAAGGATGAACTCACCTGGTGTAGCAAGGAAAGGCAGTGTAATAGAATTGAGCAGTGTTTGTGGTTGAGACGTGAAGGACACGTCCCTGAAGTATTTATACGGTTGGAGTTGGCCATTATTTTAGTGTAGTGTGTGACAGGATACACCTACACGTATTGAGGTTATGAGTTGGAGGCGTGAATGCGACCATAGGTACCCTTATGTTAGATGAGACAGAGCAGCTCATGGTGTCCTATAGGTTTAAGGAATTTAGCATTACGTTCGTCCATAATTATTTGATGCAGTTTAGTGGTAGGTCCGAGAGAGACTACCTGAGGTTTCAGCGTCCGGTCGAGTGGAAATGGATTGTCGCGTGAGCAAACTAATCAACTGCAGTACACTATGAATATTAAATAAATGTGCTTTCCTATGCTTTAAATTTAAATGGAGTGAGTATTACCTAAGTTCATACACTAGCAAAATAAATAAATAACATACTGACAGAAGTGAAACATTATTTTAGCTCAGCATAAATACACTTCAAAGTAAGTAAGTACCTAATTGCAGATGTGGAACTGACGACAGCAGAGGACCAATAAGTGGATTTTATAGTCAACTAAACGTAGTGTGTTTTGAACACTCACAACTGTACTATTACCAAAAGTTACTCACATGTGCATGGAAGCTGAGAAAACAACCACTAATCATACTCATACTACCTCTAAGAATAAGGTAATCAAAGATGAGTCAGTTAAGTAAATAAGATGCAGATTTGTCAGGAATGTACCGAGCATTGGTTCAGTGTTCCGGCCCAGAAATAATAAATTCAGATCAAATATGATTCATGACTGTATGCCTAGAGCATAGATTTTCTCTAGTACATGACTAAAGGCGTTTTGAGCCATTTGTTTAACGATTTTATGACAGTTAAGTAACCACGAGAGTAAAATTGAAAAGGTTCTGTTAACTTTGTTCCAGAAAAATGTTGAAGGATAAAATGTATATATCCCCATTTCATTGTGACCCATCCATAGATATTAAGTGAACAGAGTCTGAGGCACTCTTTTTGTTTGTTCTACAGGACAAACTAGATAATGGCAGCCTGGTAGCTGCGTGAAAGAGTGGAGTGACTTGGACACAACTCACAGTGACCCCTCCCCTTTCCCCCATGTAATTGAGAGAGAACGTGAAGGACGCACACCATAGCAACTTCCCCTCCTCTACCCTTGTGAATGGAAGTGTAGGACGCCAGCCAAAGCGGCTACAACCACGTGTGTAAAAAATATTTGTGAACTTTTTCTTTCAGGTTTAGAAAAGACTGCTAAGAGATGATCATCTGTTTATGTATCATGTTATTTTCTTTGAATGTGTGTATGTAAAAATGTATTTAATGTATTTAATGGATCTAAGATTTTCATAATTTTTCAATTTGTATGTGTTTGTTTGTCTAAGGCAATATGTATGCCAAAATATTTCGTTGACTTTGCTTAAAATTTTGAGTAATGACATTGTTTTAAAAGGCAGTGAACATGCCTACAATTTAAATAATTAATGTAGGTAATCAGTTTTCTGTAATGTTTATACAGGTTTATATTTCAATTTTGATGTTTCATAGGAAGTTAAACTGTACTCTTGCTTCCCTTTTTGTAATTAAATTTTTTTTCATTCATTAACATTCATAAACAAAAAAATTTAAGTAGAGGGTGATGTAGGGAAGCAGCCTACTCACGCTATAGTAAATTCACATCAGTTTCCATTATGTGCCAGCCAGTCTGCTGTAACTAGCTCTGACGTCATAAATGTTGCGCAATACCTTAAAAATCAAGCAAATGAACTAAAACTTTTCTAGCATGTCAGAAATAATACTAAATTAATGTGTGTTAAATATCAGTTCGATAACTTCAGCCATTTCCGAGATTTGGACGTTTTTCTGGAAAAATCATTGGCGCAACAGAAAAGAGCTAGAGACTTCAAAATTTATATTTAGATTCATCTTTCATAATGATTTAATAAAAACAGTACTTTGGATTTCACAAATTAAGACTTTAGTGGAAATTCATGATTTTCTGGTTTTCGTCTCAAAACTGAAGGAAGCAAGATAGATTAAGTGGGCTAGTAAATAAGGCTAGGATGTTTAGATTTAAATAGGTTGGAGGTCCGCTATGATTATGAAGATGTGTAAAGTTTCTTTTTAATACCTATAAAATTATAACGATAGCGGATCTCAAAAGGGACAGTTCAGAGCTCATCTGCTGCGTGCAGTGTAATTTAATTAATTCTCTCGCTCAAAGTATTTAACTTAGCCACGTCAAAATTTTATTATCAATACTTACCTGCGTGCTGAATGCACGTTTAAATTAAGAGCTTCTTCGGCCATCAGCCAAAGAAGCTATAAATTATTATGTAACTTGAAGTGGTGCGTTACTAGCCCAGCGGCTAGTCGGGATAGCGGATTTGATCAGGCGTTCCCTCAGCCGTCCGCACCGCGGCTTTATATATAAGAACACTGCGCGAGGAAGCAAGGCCCCAGTTCTCTCCAGACGCTGAATGACACGCCATATGTGTCGGTAGTCGCGTCGCATCAGTGTATCTGCTACAAACAGCCTCGGGTGCCGTATTAAGTTACTAGAGATATGCGAAACCATGAAAACATTTTATGTGGAGTGTTAATTCTGGAATGATTTTCATTATCTAGCTTCAGTTTGCGTTTTGTCGTATTTTCACGTGCCGTCGCGGGACAGTCATTCTACCAAATATTTAGCGTGGCGTTTGATGAAATATTTTCATCAAATTTTGGCGAGCATTCTTTTTAACATTTGATTCGGACATTTATAGTTGCATCAGCGCATTAGACTCTGAACTGTTCTGTTAGTTAGGTTGTAGGGATACTTGTGGTTTTTATTAGTGAATTTCAGAATATACTCAACTATTTTGGAAAACCGTTTTTGATTAGAAATCCCGGACAATCTCCTAATTCCTCAGAGCTATAAGCTGCAGCTATAAGAACATTCTCAGGTAAAGTGGGCACTAGGATATCTATTTACTGGCTCCAAGTTTTATTAAATCACTTTCTGGGGGTCACGGAGTAAATAGAGAGCCAGTGTTGAGAACGGCAAAAGACAGCAATAACAACATTCTAAAAGCTAGAGACTGATTCAACACGCAAGCGTTTATCCAGCAATCAGATTTTAGATTTATTTTTACAAACTTTTACTCGCCGCCCCACAAGGTTACAAGTGTATTTTAGACGCTTTAAGACACGACATAAAAAAATGTATGTTTTTGGTAGAAGTTGTTTAAAAAATATAATGTAAAAACTGGTCCCTATGATTAACTAGGTGACGGACCACCAAGAGAGGGAAATAAACAGATGTCTCGGTTTGTATAATTCTAGTGTCGTCATTGCTACAGACTTAGAAATAAGACTAGTTCTGATCTAATAACTTCTTGTTCAACAATGACTTATTTCGTGGGATTTGCCCTCTGAGGCAACACATGCTATGCTCTGTTAGTTTCCTGATGGCAAACACTGCGTGCCACTCCAGTCTGTATTTCTTTTCCTGCTACAGAACGGTGTTCACTAGACGGCCGTGCGGTTTCTCACATTTTCGGCTTCAAATACGATTTTCTGTTTTCATTGGTGTTGTTAGTGGTACGCTAATCAATGATCTAGAATGAACCTCTCATAACATCACTGCCGACATTGTTTTCCACAGCCACACCACGTATTTCGATGTTTCCTTACGATGATCGCCCTTGAAAGAAAATCTTCAGCGCTCCTTCTGGACAAGTCATATGATGTGCGAGCATCGTGAACAGTTACGAGACTAACCCCAAGCTTTCTCAGGTAATCGTCAGACGTCAGATAATCATACATTCGTAAGAGAAAAATCTGCCATTGCTCCAGGTCACAGGTTCCAATCTTGCCAGTCTCCGTAGCATCACGACACTGAATTATTAGTGTAATGTTCGACACTGATCTCTAAAGGTTAAACTATCCCTGCTGAGGATGGTTCTTGCAATATGACACAGTTCTTCCTGTTGCTTTGAGGTATCCAGTGTACTATTCTGTAGCAATCTATTGTGACCTTCTGATAGCTTTTCGTATGGTAGTGTTAATAACAAAGCAGGTACTCAGTACCTTCAGTTCCACAAAATGTTATCACTCTTGAATTAAGACCAATGTCCTACTTTTCTTGGAAGAAAATGAGAAAAGCGGACTCTCTGACCGACAGTTCAACTAACTGAAGAAATACATCATGAGAACAATACGTACAAAGACAGTGCACCCAGCCCAGAGAGGAGTCGAACCTTAGGTGGGACCAGGAAACATTTTCTGAGACCCGAACACTGATCTTCCCACCAGCGTGTGCAGCCACAAGAGGAGAAAGTTAAATAAAGTTAGAATGTAAGCGCAGTCGAAGGGATACAAGTAGAAAGCCAAATCGCTGTTGTAGTTCGTTAACGAACATCTTATTAAGCAGATGGTCATAATGTTTCGGTCATTTTGTGTATCTGTTTTTCTTACCATGTAGTTAACCTTCTTCTTTATCTGCTTCTCTTTCTACGTTCCTCTGTTTTACTCCGTACTGCACTCTAGTTTGTAAATCTGCACTGATATAGTTGAGTGAAGTCACTGTTCCATAGGAAACAATTCTCGCGTTGAGTTCTCATCGTCACTGAGTAACAATTCGACTCAAAAAAAGATCAAACTCATATTCCACACACTGAATAAATGACACATTCCGTTTAAAATAGAGTGGTTCATACATACTGAGCCCATTGTTAGATCGGTTGCCGTACAGCTCTACAGTGTCCAGAGATGTCAAGAAAAATTATGTTGAAGTAACGGATTATTTTTAGTTATTATTCAATGATAATAGCGAGAAAATATTATCTAAAATGGACGAATCACCACCTTCTACAGGACAATATTTTTCAGTCGTAACTCGGGTGTTTTGTTCCGTTCGAAGGTAGAGAATCATTGATAAATTGCTATCAGACAGTGGACGATGTCTGTTGGTGTAATGCCATTCATAATTAGTGACGGCACACTGTGTGGCTGAAAAGTATACCGACGGCTGAAATACCCTCTTCTGTTACACCTTTGAGATACAAGCTAATTTCATAATAAGTTATTCTGTTTAAGCACACGAGAAGGAATTATGTCTGTTTTAGGTACTTTCGTGAAGAATACTCGCGGGGTAGTCGTGGGAAAATTTATTACATGAGGGTACTTAATACATGGAAAAACTGACGAGGCAGGAAAGAGTACAGTTAATCCGAACTATGAAACTTAATTACACTGATGAGGAATCTGGACGACCTATAGGCAACAGAAAGTAGAACAGATAAATCATGCATTCGTAAGGAGAAAAATCTGCCATTGTTCCAGGTCGCAGGTTCCCATCTTGCCAGTCTCCGTAGCGTCACGACACTGAATTATTAGTGTAGTGTTCGAGACTGGTCTCTAAAGGTTCAAGTATTCCTGCTGAGGCTTGTAGACAAATATACCTGACAAAATATACCTGACGAAATATAAAAATCAGAATAAATTACTAGTAACCGAGATTGTTAAAAGTTAATTTATGATCTTGAAAAGTGAAAACGACGAGAACATACATGTAAGAAAACAGTGCATCTAACGAAACACAACAACAGTCAATCTACACTCATGCTCATAAATTAAGGATAATTGCAGAAGGTCGTGCCACGCAGCGTGGAACTACACAAAACTGGCGCTAATAGCATAGGCACATAGGGAACACACACGACGCAGATCTGTAAGTCGGCGGTATTGTTGATAAATTCAGAAAACCGTTCCAAATCTCATGTTCTACAAAACGCCACTGTTTCCTGCACATGTACCCCGACATCAATATGAGATATGATCACCATGCACACATACACAGGCCGCACAGTGGGTTGGCATACTCTGGATCAGGTAGTCGAGCAGCTTCTCGAGCAGCTTCTGGGGTATAGCCATTAGTGCCTGTCGGAGCTCCTGAAGTGTCGTAGCAGTTTGAAGACGAGCAGCGATACGTCGACCGAGAGCATCCCAGACGTGCTCGATGGGGTTTAGGTCTGGAGAACAGACAGGCCACCCCATTCGCCTGATATCTTCTGTTTCAAGGTACTCCTCCACGATGGCAGCTCGGTGGGGCCGTGCATTATCATCCATCAGGAGGAAGGTGGGACCCACTGCACCCCTGAAAAAGCGGACATACTGGTGCAAAATGACGTCCCGATACGCCTGACCTGTTCCACTGTCAAAGACATGCAGGGTGTACGTGCACCAATCATAATCCCACTCCACACCATCAAACCACGACCTCCATACATGTCCCTTTCAAGAACATTAAGGGGTTGGTATCTGGTTCCTGGTTCACGCCACATCAAGAAACCGATAAGAATCACTGTACAGACTACACCTGGACTCGTCCGTGAACATAACGTGGGACTACTGTTCCAATGACCATGTACTGCGTTCTCGACACCAGGCTTCACGAGCTCTCTTGTGACCAGGGGTCAGTGGAATGCACCTTGCAGGTCTCCGGGCGAATAAGCCATGTCTGTTCAGTCGTCTGTAGACTGTGTGTCTGGAGACAACTGTTCCAGTGGCTGCCTTAAGGTCCCGAGCAAGGCTACCTGCAGTACTCCGTGGCCGTCTGCGGGCCCTAATGATGAGATATCGGTTTTCTTGTGGTGTTGTACACTGTTGACGTCCCGTACTGTAGCGCCTGGACACGTCTCCTGTCAGCTGGAATCGTTTCCATAATCTTGAGATCACATTTGGTGACACAAGGAGGGCCCGTGCTACGACCTGCTGTGTTTGACCAGCCTCCAGACGCCCTAGTATTCTACCCCTCATATCGTCATCAATATATGTTCTTTGAGCCGTTTTCAACACACAGCACGTCTGAAAATGTCTGCACACTTACTCGCTGCACCGTACTCTGACATGTACAAACACACCTCTGCGTATGTGGACTGCTGCCAGCACCACCGTGCGACGAACGCAGTCGAATGCACCGCATGGTCATACCCCGAGGTGATTTACACCCGAAAACCGCCCACCAGAGCGTTGTTTCACCATGCATCAGCATTATCCTTAATTTATGACCATGAATGTAGATCACATCTAACATAGATTTATTCTGGTTACTGGTTTCAGTCAGACGTTCAGACGTGTCCGTCTATAACACTGAAATTAAGAAAATGGGCCAAGTACAATTAATAAATTGTACCCAGTATGACACACCCACTGTACAAAATAGCATACAATAACATAGTCAAAACATAAAATACGTGTACAGAATGTCCCAAGAGGAATAGTCAGTATGCAAAATGCATACCTTAAGAGTTATGAGCACTTCTTCATCTTCGATACTGTCAAACAAAAGTCTTGTACAGGGTGAGAAGTATTTAAAGCGACAAACTCTGGGAGGTTGTAGGGGACATCAAAAGAAATATTTTTCCCTAATATCATTTTTTTCCTATGGGGAGTATTTAAACCGGCAGAGGAAGATTTCTCTGGCGGCAACTTAATTAAACCAACAAACACTTATCCATTTTTTATGACCATTAACACAACCCAATTTCAATTACAGTAGATTTTCAAAAATGCCTCCATTGACACGTAAACAAAGGTTACACCGTCTGATCATGTTCTGTCTGACACGGGCAAAACCCCCAGGAGTATCCTGAATTGTTCCTGCTGCTGCTACTATTCGAGCATCCAGATCCTCTTCTGATGGAAGAGGAGTTGCGTAAACAAGGTTGTGCATATCTCTCCACACAAAAAGTCCAGAGGGGATATATCTGGGGATCGAGCAGGCCATGGTACAGGACCACCTCTTCCAGTCCACGTTTCTGGGAACCGTCGGTCCAGGAATCGACGCACACGATGACTGAAATGTGACGACGCCCCGTCATGTTGGAACCACATGCGTTGTCTTGTAGGGAGCGGGACGTCTTCCAGCAATAATGGCAATGCTCTGGCGAGAAAATTGTGATACTGCCTGCCATTTTATGGCCTAGGTAGCAGATACGGCCCAGTTAAACAGTCCTCAACAACACCGACCAACACATTAACGGAGAACCGCACTTGATGAGTGCTAGTAACTGTGGCATGTTGTGCATGTTGAAGACTCCATCACGCCCGAACGTTGCTGCATCGGTAAACAACACAGAGGATGGAAATGTAGGATGCATTTCACACTGTTCCTGGTACCACTGCTGAAACTGTGCTCTGGGTGGATAATCAACTGGTTCCAGGTTGTGGACACGCTGTAAGTGAAATAGACGTATCAACTGCTATTGAAGGACTGTTCTTACATTCGTCTGATTCGTCCACATGTTACGTGCAATTGCACGAGAGCTGAATGAAGAATTCCGCTCCACATGCTACAAGACAGCTTCCTCAAATTGCAGCGTTCTTACCGTGCGACGGCGTCCCTGTCCAGGTAATCTGCTAAATGACCCGGTCTCACGCAGACGTTGATAGACAGCAGCAAAGGTCGTATCATGCGGGATGCGGCGATTAGGATACTGTTGTTGATAAACCAGCTGTGCAGCTCGTCCGTTGTGTGGTGCGATACGTAGTACGTACCAACCGTATCAGTGTACTTACTCCAGGTGTATCGCTCCATTAGTAAACAGAGACATTGAACTATTACACTGGTGGACAGCAGTTGCCTACAACTGAAGAGCGTAATACGCCCTCTAGAAACTGAAGATCGTAATACGGCCTCTAACAACGGAAGAGCGTAATACGGCCTCCACCGGTTCAAATAATCCTCATAGGAAAAAATTACATTAGGGAAAAATATTTGTTTTGATGTCACATACAATCACCCAGAATTTGTCGGTTTAAATGCTTCTCACCCTGTATATATCAAGCTCCTTACTTCCCATGTTGTGGAATAAGGTACTATGGACCAAACATGAAAAAATTGAGCAGTAAAGTGAGTTTCTAAAATGCGTACCTTAAGAGTTATGATCATTTGTTCAGAAGCAGAGATGTGTTACACAATTGCGAAGATGAAAAAGTGCTAATAGCTGTTAAGATATATGCTTTAGAGCCCATGTTTGCTGGACATTTTTCTTGTTTTAGGTCACACTGCCACATCCCAAAATATGGAAAGCAATGAGCTTGCTGTAGAAGAGATTTGTTTCACAGTATCGGAAATGAAGAAAACCTCTCTTAAGATACACACTTTTGAGCACAAGTTTACTACATTTTTTTGTTTCAAACGATCGTTTATGTCAAACCCCTCAATACATAGCACTCGTCCTAGGACATCCTGTATATCCTTCGTGACCTGTGGAGCCGGTACGAGACAGTAATTGCTGACTAGCATGAAAATGCCAGGGACTAAGTATTAACTGTTATCAACCATCTTAGTGCAAAATGCCATAATTATTAGTACATTTACTTTCACCTGTGACTCGAATGTTCATTAACGTCAGAGCCAGTGTGTTAGGTACGTTGTCTGACCCGTCTAGATTGTTTCCATGCTACATTGTTGCAAGAAGTATTTTCTTGAAGAGTGGCCTGTGGTGATACTTACTGTATTCCCTTCGGTAAACCGAATAGTTTTCGTAGTTTATTCCTGTACAGAGGGTGCTATTTCTTAATCTGAGTCAAATAATAAACAGTGGCAAGTCGAATTCCTATAACCAAGCGCTTTCTTGTCTACAGTAGCCAAAGTTGAGACTGACCGTTCCAGCAGTGAAAAAACGTGCCAGATATTTCACTAATGAATGCATTGGTTTTTGTTGCACGAAGTACTTACGTGTTTGTGATATGACAGATGTTTTTCAGGAGCCATGTTCGGTCATTACCGTTAAAGATATATTGGATATACATACAGAAAAAATTGGAAAATTTTTAGCCGATTTTGTGACGGATTTCAAATTCACGAAAAATTGCTAACGGTTGCTCTCGCATAAAGCCACAGAATTATTACTGTGAACGTTTCACATGGGTCAAACCGATTAAGGTTAAATAAAGCATGTGTTGACTCAGCTACCTATCGCCTCGTGAACGCACCGTCAATAGACTTCTTCGTCTATTGCAGAATGAAATTTTCACTCTGCGGCGGAGTGTGAAACTTCCTGGCAGATTAAAACTGTGTTAAATTGTGACTGCTTTTGTGGGAATTACGTGTAGAAGGTATAATGGCTCGGGAACCTGTCATCGTTTACTGCCATTGGATTTTGGAAGTGGTTCTTCTATATACTTATACTGAGCCGTGCGAAAGACGTTATCTGTGCACGCCTTTATAGCATAACGTCTTTGGCCTGTTGCCTGTTAACTGCGACTGGGGCGTTCTGCTAGAGGGCAGCAACATACCGATTCGTGAGCATAAAGACTCGCCTTGAGCTACGGCTAGGAAGTTGGCTGACTTTCTACTCAACCTTGTACTCCATGTTTTATGCTTTAAAATGGCTTTAGTGAATGCACCTATGTTGCCCATCCTCAATTTCGACTATAAGTTTACATTACAGACCGATGTGTTAATTCTGATATAATGGCTGTGAAGGGGTAAGAAACTGGTTTTCTGTGCTCCGAAGTCCTTGTCAGGCACTGAGAACAAATAGTAATTTCATGCGGTGGAGGCACTGGACATCCATCTTCACACGCGATAACGTGCAGAGATCATCACACAGGAAACAATAACAACCTGGCTCATGGGCCCTGTGGCACTTAAGTCAAAATTTTTGAACCTGCTAGCATCCCCAACTTAGAAACATAGTAACAGAATAAAAATCCGTTTCATATGCCAGTAACTTTTTATTTATTACACAACCGGTTTCGATGCTTACATATTCATCTGCAGGTGCTAGCAATTGTGTCAGTCGTTTCCGTATTGGCTGTCGAGTAAGGCACCCCGGTTTGTGCGTTTATTTGGCCTGTACGTCTCCCCTCAGGACCGACTAGGACACATGCCACACATATGTGTTTCCATAATTATTAGGGGGCACCAAACCTGACGCTTTGGGCTTAGAAACCGGTCGTGTAATAAAACGAAATAACTGGTACCTGGGGCGCATTTTTGTTCTACACTACTGGCGATTAAAATTGCTACACCAAGAAGAAATGCAGATGAGAAACGGGTATTCATTGGACAAATGTATTATACTAGAACTGATATGTGATTACATTTTCACGCAATTTGGGTGCATAGATCCTGAGAAATCAATTCCCAGAACAACCACCTCTGGCCATAATAACGACCTTGATACGCCTGGGCATTGAGTCAAACAAAGTTTGGATGGTGTGTACAGATACAGCTGCCCATGCAGCTTCAACACGATACCCAGATAATCAAGAGTAGTGACTGGTGTACTGTGACGAGCCTGTTGCTCGGCCACCATTGACCAGACGTTTTCAATTGGTGAGAGATCTGGAGAATGTGCTGGCCAGGGCAGCAGTCGAACATTTTCTCTATCCAGAAAGGCCCGTACAGGACCTGCAACATGCGGTCGTGTATTATCCTGCTGAAATGCAGGGTTTCGCAGGGATAGAATGAAGGATAGAGCCACGGGTCGTAACACATCTGAAATGTAACGTCCACTGTTCAAAGTTCCGTAAATGCGAACAAGAGGTGACCGAGACGTGTAACCAATGGTACCCCATACCATCACGCCGGATGATACGCCAGTATGGCGATGACGAATACACGCTTCCAATGTGCGTTCACCGCGATTTCGCTAAACACGGATTCTATCATCACGATGCTATAAATACACTCCTGGAAATTGAAATAAGAAAACCGTGAATTCATTGTCCCAGGAAGGGGAAACTTTATTGACAAATTCCTGGGGTCAGATACATCACATGATCACACTGACGGAACCACAGGCACATAGACACAGGCAACAGAGCATGCACAATGTCGGCACTAGTACAGTGTATATCCACCTTTCGCAGCAATGCAGGCTGCTATTCTCCCATGGAGACGATCGTAGAGATGCTGATGTAGTCCTGTGGAACGGCTTGCCATGCCATTTCCACCTGGCGCCTCAGTTGGACCAGCGTTCGTGCTGGACGTGCAGATCGCGTGAGACGACGCTTCATCCAGTCCCAAACATGCTCAATGGGGGACAGATCCGGAGATCTTGCTGGCCAGGGTAGTTGACTTACACCTTCTAGAGCACGTTGGGTGGCACGGGATACATGCGGACGTGCATTGTCCTGTTGGAACAGCAAGTTCCCTTGCCGGTCTAGGAATGGTAGAACGATGGGTTCGATGACGGTTCGGATGTACCGTGCACTATTCAGTGTCCCCTCGACGATCACCAGTGGTGTACGGCCAGTGTAAGAGATCGCTCCCCACACCATGATGCCGGGTGTTGGCCCTGTGTGCCCCGGTCGTATGCAGTCCTGATTGTGGCGCTCACCTGCGCGGCGCCAAACACGCATACGACCATCATTGGCACCAAGGCTGAAGCGACTCTCATCGCTGAAGACGACACGTCTCCATTCGTCCCTCCATTCACGCCTGTCGCGACACCACTGGAGGCGGGCTGCACGATGTTGGGGCGTGAGCGGAAGACGGCCTAACGGTGTGCGGGACCGTAGCCCAGCTTCATGGAGACGGTTGCGAATGGTCCTCGCCGATACCCCAGGAGCAACAGTGTCCCTAATTTGCTGGGAAGTGGCGGTGCGGTCCCCTACGGCACTGCGTAGGATCCTACGGTCTTGGCGTGCATCCGTGCGTCGCTGCCGTCCGGTCCCAGGTCGACGGGCACGTGCACCTTCCGCCGACCACTGGCGACAACATCGATGTACTGTGGAGACCTCACGCCCCACGTGTTGAGCAATTCGGCGGTACGTCCACCCGGCCTCCCGCATGCCCACTATACGCCCTCGCTCAAAGTCCGTCAACTGCACATACGGTTCACGTCCACGCTGTCGCGGCATGCTACCAGTGTTAAAGACTGCGATGGAGCTCCGTATGCCACGGCAAACTGGCTGACACTGACGGCGGCGGTGCACAAATGCTGCGCAGCTAGCGCCATTCGACGGCCAACACCGCGGTTCCTGGTGTGTCCGCTGTGCCGTGCGTGTGATCATTGCTTGTACAGCCCTCTCGCAGTGTCCGGAGCAAGTATGGTGGGTCTGACACACCGGTGTCAATGTGTTCTTTTTTCCATTTCCAGGAGTGTAGAACCTGGATTCATCCGACAAAATGACGTTCTGCCATTCGTGCACCCAGGTTCGTCGTTGAGTACACCATCGCAGGCGCTCCTGCCTGTGCTGCAGCGTCAAGGGTAACCGCAGCCATGGTCTCCGAGCTGTCCATGCTGCTGCAAACGTCGTCGAACTGTTCGTGCGGATGGTTGTTGTCTTCCAAACGTCCCCATCTGTTGACTCAGGGATCGAGACGTGGCTGCACGATCTGTTACAGCCATGCGGATTAGATGCCTGTCATCTAGACTGCTAGTGATACGTGGCTGTTGGGATACAGCACGCCGTTCTGTATTACCGTCCTGAACCCACCAATTCCAAATTCTGCTAACAGTCATTGCATCTCGACCAACGCGAGCAGCAATGTCGCGATACGATAAACCGCAATCGCGATAGGCTACAATCCGACCTTTATCAAAGTCGCAACCGTGATGGTACGGATATCTCCTCCTTACACGAGGCATCACAACAACGATTCACCAGGCAACGCCGGTCAACTGCTGTTTGTCAATGGGAAATCGGTTTGTAAACTTTCCTCATGTCAGCACGTTGTAGGTTCGCCACCGGCGCCAACCTTGTGTGAATGCTCTGAAAAGCTAATCATTTGCATATCACAGCACCTTCTTCCTGTCAGTTAAATTGCACGTCTGTAGCACGTCATCTTCGTGGTGTAGCAGTTTTAATGGCCAGTAGGGTATTAACACTTAAGTCAGCTTAACGTTGCATCTGCTGACCAGGATGCTGGGAGATCTGTTGAACTCTAAATTGTGGTTTTCAAATCTTCCTCCCCCCCTCCTCCCCAACATCCTGTTTCACCGTAAAGAGGGTGGGGGCGGAGAACTGAGCTGTGCGGAAGTCGTTACCGATGCTTGTCTCTCTAGTGTATGTATTTGGCCGTTTGCCTGGTAACTACCGCTTGGGCTTGTTACTACGGGACAGAGAATATGTGCTTGGCGGGCATAAAGGCTCACACATGAGCTACAGCTAGGAGATTGGCTCAGCGTCCTCTGCAGTACTGGGATTTGTGGGTGTCACCTTGCTGTCGGCTCAATGCAGCGTCCAAGGGGCTAGCTTCGGCAGTTGGGTCTGCTAGGAGTTTCGAGGCGGACGTGTTGATTGTTAATACGACCGCACTGTTGGAAGTGGCTGTTTGCTTCCACATGGACAGCGGCGAGTCGCGGGTTGGTGTACGAGTTCGTGGATACGTTGCCTTCCGTGGTGGAAAGAGGAGTTGTAGCGATTTCAGTTTTATCTAGCAACAACGTGGAAACTACACTGGAAGTCATGGGATATCGATATGCACGTATCAGATGGCGATAGTATGGCATACACAAAGTGTAAAAAAGCAGTGCACCATAATTACTCTGCCATGCAGACGTTTGGGGCTACACTCGTCTGGTGTGAGACGTTCCCGAGGAGAGCCACTGGAGCCGAACCGCACAATAACAGTGGATTCTGTGTGGGGCGGCGGTGGGGTGAGTAGACTGCTGTCGCCTGTTGTGGGGTTGTGAACCATTGAGGGCTACGGTTGGGACAATGCCTCTCCGTTTTCTCTAGGTCCCCAGTTCCATACTATAAAATACACTACAATAATAGAAAAGCGCGCGCCGTGTTTACTAGGCGTTCCTTTACACCGTTGTGACATAAATGACTGACTGGCATGCCTGCCACACATTTCTGTTTCCATAATTATTTGGTGGCACCTGAACATTGTAAGTAGGCTGTTTAGGTTTTTATGGTGGTAATGCCACGTAGCGCTCTGTATGAAAATCACTGACTGTGCTGTGTGTTTGCTCTGTTGTGGCCCATTACCTGCGTGCATGTCTACTTCTTCAAGGCTGCATGGAAGTCCACTTCCTCTGTGTGCATTTTTCTTATACTGCTCAGACTTTGAGAAAAAAAAGCTGCAAATACTACTGTTATGAATGATCAGGACTGTATTTATGAGAACAATTTTTGCTTTTGACCAATATTTTATCAATAATTGTGTGCATTTGATATATTTGTTATCATTAATATAAAAAAATTTAGCAAATGTGTCTTGAACACTACTCAACACAATCTGAAAAATTTTTGTGGGGAGCATGGGGGATATGTTAGTAGGCCGTTCAGGTTTTTATGTTGGTAACGCCACGTAGCGCTCTTTATGAAAATCACTGACTGTGCTGTGTTCAGTCTGTGGCTGGTTGGCATTGTTGGAATATTCGCTATTGAGTGTTGGGCAGTTGGATGGAGGTGAGCCGCCAGCACTGGTGGACGTAGAGGGGGAGCTGCCAGAGTTTTGAGAGGTCGCTATAAGCGGACGACCTGGACGTGTGTCCGCCAGAAAAAGGAAATTTGTAAAGATGAATGTCATCAATTTATATATATATATATATATATATATATATATATATATATATATATATATATATATATATATATATAAACAGGGTGAGTCACCTAACGTTAACGCTGTATGTATTTCGTAAACCACATCAAATACTGACGAACCGATTCCACAGACCGAACATGAGGAGAGGGGCTAGTGTAATTGTTTAATACAAACCATACAAAAATGCACGGAAAAATGTTTTTTAACAAAAACCTACGTTTTTTAAATGGAACCACGTTAGTTTTGTTAGCACGTCTGAACATATAAACAAATACGTAATCAGTGCCGTTTGTTGCATTGTAAAATGCTAATTACATCCGGAGATATTGTAACCTAAAGTTGACGCTTGAAACTTCTGACGTTCAGTTGCGTGTTGTAACAAACACGGGCCACGGTCGGCGAGCAGCATCTGCAGGGACATGCTTACGATGACGACCGTGTTTACGAGTGTGGCTATAGTGCACTGTTCTGGTTTGGTCTGGCTGTCGCAGTGTCCGCATGTAGCTTGCTGCTATTGTTATTCTGCATTCGACTCCGCACGCAGACCAACTGTAGTACACCGTGTTACCAGACGTCTGTGATAGTGGAGTTTGTAGGAACTGTGACCATGGTGTATTCGAACTCTGAAAAGGCGGAGATGATACTCATCTATGGCGAGTGTCGACGAAATGCAGCTGAAGCCTGCAGGGTGTATGCAGACGGTACCCGGACAGAGAGCATCCAACGTGCCGCACATTTCAATACATCTACCGCCAACTGTATGCAACAGGTATGGTCGTAGCACGCAAACGGATCCATAACAGGCACGTCATTGGAGAAGCGCGTGCAGTTGGTGAGTTAGCTGCTGTTGCCATGAACCCACACATGAGTACACGGGACATTGCGAGAGCCGGTGGGTTGAGTCAAAGTAGTGTCATGCGCATACTGCATCGTCACCGCTTTCACCCTTTTCATGTGTCGCTACATCAGCAATTACATGGTGATGACTTTAATCATCGAGTGAAATTCTGTCAATGGGCATTAACAGAGAATGCGTTGCAGTCCTACCTGTTTAGCGATGAAGCGGGTTTCACAAACCTCGGGGCAGTGAATCTACGGAATATGCATTACCGGTCCGTGGACAATCCTCGCTGGCTCAGACAGGTAGAGCGACAGCGACCGTGGACTGTAAATGTATGGTGCGGAATCATTGGCGACCACCTCATTGGTCCTCACTTTATTGCAGGGGCCCAAACAGCTGCAACATGCATCGCGTTTCTACTGAATGATCTGCCAACGTTGCTCGAAAATGTCCCACTGGAAACGCGTCGACGTAGGTGGTATCATCATGATGGTGCACCTGCACATCCCACAATTAACACTAGGCTGACCCTTGACAGGATGTTCGACGGGCGTTTCATAAGACGTGGAGGACGCATAAATTGGCCAGCCCGTTCTCCTGATCTTACACCTCTGGACTTCTTTCTGTGGGGTACGTTAAAGAAGAATGTGTACCGTGATGTACCTACAACCACAGAGGATATGAAACAACGTACTGTGGCAGCCTGCGGCGACATTACACCAGATGTACTGCGGCGTGTACAACATTCATTACGCCAGAGATTGCAATTGTGTGCAGCAAATGATGGCCACCACATTGAACATCTATTGGCCTGACATGTCGGGACACACTCCATTCCACTCCGTAATTGAAAACGGAAACCACGTGTGTACGTGTACCTCACCCCTCATGGTTATGTACATGTGCGGCAGTGAAAAAGACCAATAAAAAGGTGTTAGCATGTGGACGTAATGTGTTGTTCCAGTCTCTTCTGTACCTAAGGTCCATCACCGTTCCCTTTGGATCCCTACGTAATTCGGTGCTCTCCGATACACACGATTGAACAGCGGAGGAGTGATATTCAAGCGTCAACTTTAGGTAACAATATCTCCGGATGTAATTAACATTTTACAATGCAACAAACGACACTGATTACGTATCTGTTTATATGTTCAGATGTGCTAACAAAACTAACGGGATTCCATTTAAAAAAACGTAGGTTTTTGTTAAAAACATACTTCCGTGCATTTTTTATGGTTTATATTAGCGAATTACACTAGCCCCTCTCCTCACGTTCGGTGTGTGGAATCGATTCGTCAGTATTTGATGTGGTTTACGAAATATATCCAACGGTAATGTTAGGTGATGACTATTGAACAATATTAAGGTAACCACATTGTTTGTTCTCTATCAAAATCTTTCATTTGCTAACTATGGCTGTCAGTAGTTAGTGCCTTCAGTAGTTAGAATCTTTTATTTAGCTGGCAGTATTGCAGTAGTTCGAGTACCGAAGATTTTTGTGAGGTAAGTGATTCATGAAAGGTATAGGTTATTGTTAGTCAGGGCCATTCTTTTGTACGGATTATTGAAAGATTGCGTTGAGCTAAAAATATTGTATGTCCGTTTGGTGATGATCAGAATAAGTAAAGAGAAAACTGTTTGAGTCTCTGTATCAAATAACGTAGAAGTTTACCAGCACAGTAATTCATAATTTTTTTAAAGGGGCGTTTCAACATAAAGCTTTAGGCTTGGAAACCCATCGAGTAAAATATAAGTAATTATTGGCAACTAAGAGGATATTTATCCTGTTAAAATGTTCCCAGTTTTGGATGTTCGCCAGACCAAATATTTTGGTTGTATACATAATTATAACTGCAAATCACTGTGACATGTAGAACGACCACCAGAGAGCATTACTGTTATTAAAGTTTGTAAGGATTGTAGCTTATTTTTGGTACTCAATGAAAGAGATATTAGGACTCTTTTTACCCTATGTGTAATACTTCATATCTGTACGTTGGATGTTTCTCAAACATATGTCTTCAATACTCAGTATGCTACGCCAAAACGTCTTTGAGTACAATCAGTGTGATCTTTGATTGTCAGCAGCATTGTCGTTCCCAGAAGCATTCAGAGAGAAGTAAGTTAGGGAGTCGGGTTTTGGTAACGCTGCAGTGTGGCATGGAAATCTAGCAGAACATAGAGATGCAAATGAAGAGACTGTACCTTTTTGGATATATGATTGTGTGAAGACTGATTTGAGAAGTATTAAGATATTCAGATTATGTTTTCGCACCATTCTTTGCTAGCTCTTAATTTATGGAGAGTCTGTCAAAGGTAAATTTTCGCTGATTTTTCTTTATTGGTTTGGATTAGTTAGTTTGATTGTTCAGACGTGATTAAACACATAGCTTGCACTCATAATTATAGATTCAGCACTCCTTTAGCATTTTAGTAACATATTATATGTCGGAGTGATACTTTTTTGTAGGAGGTGATTTTTGTAAAGATGGTTGTAACTATCAAGGAAAGGGTTTTTATTCTTGATACAGTTTTCGGTGCTAGCATCTTAACAGTCACTTAGTAAGTCGAAGTTTCCACCACCGTCTCCTCACGGTAGTTTTATTTTCTGATTGTGTGTAATCGCAATGCACTGAGCGGAGCACAGTCATCCAAAGTAAAGCATGATGTGTATGGCACAGCTGGTTTTCCGTGCATTGCACTGGGCAAGGTTTCTTTCCTTTAGCTGATTTGCAGTTGTGCCACATTTTATTTTCATTTGCACCACTTGCGAGCAGTACCGAATTTCTGTTGCCACAAGGTCAGTCATCAAAATTTGTTGGGGCCCCTTTAATATCAATCAGGACATAGTAAAATGATTCACAGCTAAGCATTGTATTGCAAAATTATTATCAGATTCAGTTTAGGTATAGTTCAATTCAGATTTCATTTCCTTGTCAGACATTCTTGCAGTGTTACATTTGCGTGTGCTCATTTTATGATTGTAATTTTATTTAGCCAGTTTGTGTAAACTGATTTTACAGGCCATTTTGAACAGTTATTCTTTCAAAATTCAAATCGTAATCTTAGGCATAATTTTTATTCTGTTAGTTTTGTGCGTTGCAACTGAAAGTCACGTACTGTGATGACACGCATTGTATCACTATTCACTGAACTTCACGATACAGAATTAACTGTTGATTATAATACAGTTGCACAGTTCCAGAGACTAGGCGACTTTTATTAGATAGTGCATTGTTCAGGTTCACATTCTACATAGACATACACGGAAATTTAGGAAGCTAGTTTAGTTTACAATAACAAGACGGAAGAACAACTTGGTGAACCGTCTGTCTTGGATAAGAGATTTTAGGATTTTTCTATGATTTCGTAGTCAGTTGAAGGTACAGTCTCGATACCGAAGTAACAATAACCACTTTGTACAACATACCGTGTGCTTAATGCTTTGCTGGCCAGTACTGGCGTAAGAAGTTTGAATATTTTTCTCTGTGTTTTACAAGATGTATTTTCATAATTTGTGCCATTTCGAGAGAATTTTTTGGGCTTTTGGCGTAGCATCTTCGTGATTTATTGAAAATCAATTGTGCAGACTGAGACCATTGTACATGAGTGACTAATTCATACAGCACAGAAGTTGTTTAAAAACAGGTGGTAAAATTATTGTAATATGAAACTGAAAGAAAAGTCGAGTAGTCCACTGTAGCTGTATTTAATTAAGTTGGTTACAGATTCACACAATCGGTTTTGCAACTTTTAAGTTGCATCGTCTGATGTATATAAATGCAATACCATACGTTGTAGAGAGTTGTTACAGAATGTTGCAGAGTGACACCTCTCAATTCCATATTACATTGCAATCAATACACCAGAAGATGCATCTTAAAAAGTGGCAAAGCAGCTTGTGTGGTGTCTCTAATCGACTTAAATAAATACAGCTACACCTAACTACTGGACATTCAGTTTCATGTTTTAATACTTTTAACACCTGTGACTCCTCTATTTAAACACCTGTTGTACTGTAAAAATTGGTCAGTCAACCATGTACAACTATTTTAGCGGTGTCTCCCCTATTTTTAAAGTTAACTGTGAGGAAATTTTAGTGTAGATTCTATGTGATTCTATTTGATAAATGTAAGACTTTTATTAATTATCCATTACCTGAGACATTTTATCTTCTTCTCAACGGTGAGTGATTAAAAGTTTATTTTATTGTAACGTTTCATTTTGTTACGAATAGGAATTATGACTACCCGAACAATACGTGTGTCGTCTTCTGTTGACACTATGACAGATTGCTAACGTCAGTACTGTAGAATTCATACTAATGGAGGGAAAGGAAAATATTAGGTTACATGAAGAAAATACTAACAAACAGGAAAGGTTACAGGAAGAAATGAAGAGGAAACAGGATGAAAAACTGGAAGTGATATGAAACTTACAGTAAAAGGCACAGGAGGAAAACAATAGATCACAGGAAGAGATAAAATCACAGGTATAGAAATTGTCAGTTCAAATTAAGAGATTATTTAAGACTTTCAGCCAGTAATTAATAGTAATTAGATTAGGCTCCGTGATCAGATCAAAGGAAAACATACTCATTGTGGTAATGTTAGAGATTTTAGTCATTCCGTTACAAACACTTTAGATGAACATGGAAACTCACGGCGTTTAGACGATCATTCTCAGGATCAAAATTACTTTTTCCGTCAAGATAGTGGATAGCCAAGGTGGCACAACAAAATGTGTACACTAAATGATGACAGTTTCAGCTAAAAGCGTTTCCTGATGATTAGAATATTAAACCTGCTCCGTAATTTTCGTGAGAAGAAATCCTTTATATAATCTGCTATAAACAGTTCATTTTGTCTGTTTGTACACAGCTACATTCTTGCATCCAATTTTCAACTACGTGTACTGTACTTCAGTGTAGAGAATATTTTGTAGAGAGTATTTTGCTATGTTTCTAAATGTCTATTTATGTGTTTAAGGAATTCATGTCTACGAAGAAAGCAACAGTGAAAATCTATTTTAAGAAATGATACACAGAATGCTGAAGATGCAAAGAACATACAGGATTCTTTTACCTTTTTTCTTATATTTCAAGCATTACATTAGATTTTTTGGGTTAAACTTATTTTTTATGCCATGTCATAGTGTAACTTTTAATGTTGTAAGATGACCTTATGCGTATACATTTGTTGGTGTTAATCTTCTTTTCAGGTTGTATCTTTTCCTTTTAGGAACCGATACAAAATTTAATCAGGATGAAAATCAGGGGCATTATGAATATATGTAAGAAATTCCTCATGCCAAAGTGAAGATCCAAAAACTGGGGAAGGAACAGAGAGAATGATAATGGCTCTACATTCTGTTCAGAGTGCTTGGGGAATTTGATTTTCTTCGCATTTTGGCATAACACAAATTTAAGTCTTCTGGCTGTACATTTGATTTCGGTGGTTTTGAAGACATGAAATGAAACGTATAGAGGCTGATGAGTAGTGTGTGGTTCAATTTGATGTTGACAGAGCAGAAATTTTGTAATGAAGAAATGTGTTGGTTTGTAGTGGACGGAATGTGTATGAAACTGAAGGTACAACGGGAAATGGTGATATAAAAGTAAAAGGATAATGATAAGTTTCTAATGAGGAGAAATGTGGTAAGGAGTCATGCAAGTAAAACTCTATGAAGCAATGTATGAAAAGTAATATAATAGTGGTCAGCTTACAATGTTGAGAAATGTGATAAGTATTGATGAAGGAATGAGAATTCACAAAAATTTAGTGCACGGAGAGAAAACGTTGGTTTCTTCACTTGTGTATGATCTCCAGCTTTAGCCAAATAATGTGTCAGTCATTTATTCTGGTTCCATTCAACAAAGTGACAAAGGTAATGCAAGAAAAGAGGCCTTTTGTGTCTGAACCGTGGATTTAATTTCAAAGAATATTCTTAAAGATTTATTTTATTTACTAGCGATTCATCAAGAACATTAACACATTTAATCACACAATGTGAGCGTGGAAGTAGTTGCCAGGGTTTTTTTTTAAAGAAACAGATTTAAAATTATAAGCAGAAAGCACCCTCTAAATATCTGGTTACAATTTATTCAGAGGCAGAAAAAAACCAATTTTTGAGTGTATGAGCTTTTGGGCTGAGAACCTTGCCGCTCCCTATTGTCACGGCCGTAGTCACGACCGCTCACAACAACCTCTGAAAGACTACACTGGTGCAAATCTGCAACTCACCAGATCACTTTAAACTACCCATCTAATCATCAGCAGATTACGTCACGGAAAACCTGCGCCCTGCATTGTTGCTTCTCACGCGACAAATTTCGTGGTACCATTTCTCAACAGACGAATGCTCGTCCACAGATTGAACGCGTCACTATGAGCTGTCTGCGTGATACTGAGATACTCATGTGACCATCAATGTTACCAGATCCCACTCGTGGTCGTCCACTCGTGATTTAAGCATCCTCCAGCCACTTCCCGATGCTCACCGCTTTAGCACGTGAACAGCAGATCAGTCTCATGTTTCCCGAAGTGGAGTATGTAACCTCCCCCTTCCTTATCGGCCTACTGGTTTGCGATATAATTGACCGTGATCATGTACGCTTAATTCAATTTTACAGTGAGTAAGGCTATCGTTACGGAAGGAAAATAATATCGGTTAGTAGGAGGTAGATGTGCAACAGACCCTTCTGAAGGAAGATTCTATTCAAAACCCAATCTAAATACTGATAATAATTTTGAAATGGGTGGAGTTTAGAGCACTCGCTCACGAACCACACAGGGGGGATGGATGGCTCTGAGCACTATGGGACTTAACATCTATGGTCATCAGTCCCCTAGAACTTAGAACTACTTAAACCTAACTAACCTAAGGACATCACACAACACCCAGTCATCACGAGGCAGAGAAAATCCCTGACCCCGCCGGGAATCGAACCCGGGCGTGGGAAGCGAGAACGCTACCGCACGACCACGAGATGCGGGCCACACAGGGGGGGGGGGGGGGGGGGAAATAGGGTACCACGTAATATTTAATACAAAAAATACTGATTACCAAAAAAGGATAATTACAAGGTCGCCAGCCCACAACAGCAACAAGTATCCAGAATTCAGAGAAAGGTAATGGCAAGGAAAATTAAGAAAATAATCACTGGCGTGGCAACAGAAGGTTGTCATGCTTTTGCACAACACAACAGTTCATGATAACATAAATGAGTCAGAAAGCATTGAGTTTGCAGTTATTTAATCTGAAACACTAAATTTTGAAAGCAAAGGTAAAAGTAGTTGCCCCGGCCTGAGTGGTCGTGCGGTTCTAGGCGCTACAGTCTGGAACCGAGCGACCGCTACGGTCGCAGGTTCGAATCCTGCCTCGGGCATGGATGTGTGTGATGTCCTTAGGTTAGTTAGGTTTAATTAGTTCTAAGTTCTAGGCGACTAATGACCTCAGAATTTAAGTCGCATAGCGCTCAGAGCTATTTGAACCATTTTTGAAAAGTAGTTGCTGGTAAAGTAAATGACTGACTCTAACTGAAACTTTGTTATGTAAAAAAGGAGTTTTTAGTAACCTCAGTGTAACTTCATGCAAAATTTGAAAAAAATGCAAGGAATTTACTATTCATTATTGAAAGATGGAATTGAATGTACTTTAAGCAAATGAGCAACTGATTTTAGAACAATAAAGTACGTACCATGCCAGTGGAAGCCACTCGCTAACCTACGTACAGAATAAATGAAATTGTGCACTCTTAATTTGTGCTGCTTCTTTAGTTATTAGCTTTCCAGTGAAATTTTACGTTACATTAAGTGAGTGAAGTTAATATTCAAAACTGCAAATCCGTTAAGCCTCTGTTAGGCAACACAAGAATGAAAAGTTACTGAGGCAGCAAAATTTAGACTGAAACCGGTCATTAGCACACAAACAAAGTTGGCACTAAATAGTTAACTAGTTTTCATATTTTTATTACACTCGGTGATTTCGTGGAAAGAAAAGAGACTCTGCCTGGTAATAAAATCTGAGGACAACGACAACACAGGTTCCCTACGAGTTTTCACTATTGGAGGTTGTTACTCAAGAAAGTTAGTCAAAGTTTGTGGAAGAAATGTCACGACAATGCTGATACTGCTGGTTGAGAACCATGAGTCGTCTCCAGAGCCAGGGATAATTACGGGACAGGCAACAGTTAGGATTTCAGCTTCCTCCAACTGTCCACTCCTACCGTGCTCGCAGTACTTGCGGGTTAATGAACTAGGTGCGCCTGCACTGGCGTGATCTTAGCTGCACACTGCATCCGCAACTCTTTCGTGACTCAAGCTGCCCTGCTTCCTCTCTGCTCGCAGCGCGACAGAGGCTCTCCATACGCAAAGATAAATAACGACATAGCTATCTGCCATTTCGTTGTTGCTACATGTACATTTAAATTAACTTCTCTTGGCTTTTACCCAGCGATTTACAATATTTTCCCTATAATTACAATCAATTATATACAGTCAGAAATAAATACACTATTACATCCATTATGTATTAAATACAATTGTGTAATAAGGCTTACAGATTCACAATTAGATGTGCAATACAAGTTGCAACGCATACTAAACGGCGAAAATTTTTAGATGGTGCAGAAGGTATTTTATCTGCATTTTCGGTGTTACAAGTGGGTTCATCAATTAATTTTCACGTTTCTTTTTATTTAGAACCAGAACCGGCTTCGGTTCCCAAGGCCACTATCTAGTGGTCTCTACATCTAGTTTCAAACAGCAAAGTACAGCAGAATTTGTGAAATTGTAGATATAAGCATCATACACAACAACTCAGTATATAAATGTTCAAAACAATTCATTCACACTCCACATACAAGAAAAACTAACATAATTTAGTGCAATACTACGGTATATTGATAATTTTCACTTATGGACCGTCTGGCAGCAACTGAAAAAAACACAATTTTAGTGCCATACGCGTTTCGCCTTTATTTTCTGCAAGGCATCATCAGTGGCAGGTTGTGTAGACAGTTTCTTACATATTATGCTCCTGTTGCCTTTTTGGTGTTGTTCTTCTTACTATGAGCGCCAATTTGCTGTTTTTTCCGCATTCCACAGCACTATGCACTGAACGCTTGTTTTAATGCAATGTTTTGGTTTCTGTTGCCGACTGTCAAAATCATTCGACCTGCCACTGATGATGCCTTGCAGAAAATAAAGGAGAAACGCGTATGGCACTAAAATTGTGTTTTATTCAGTTGCTGTCAGACGGTCCATAAGTGAAAATTATCAATATACCGTAGTATTACGCGCAACTGAGGAGGACAGGACCACAAAAGTTGAATAATTTAGTGCAAACTTCTTCACGTTATGTAAATTAAATAATACTGAAGGAAAACATGCAATGGATACAGTAATGACACCATACTGACATAAATATTATAAGGAGACGGTTACAATCCAGGAGATCATCATATGTAATTTATGGAGAGGGCCGTATGGAAATACATGTGTTCCCATCACATTTGCTCCAGCTGACAAATTAGTGGACCCAGCAGGTTAGTCAAGCATCCTTACTTTCCGCAGAGCGTTTGTGGTGTTATTTACAGGGTGGGATCTTGCATTATCCTGCTGAAATATTCCATTTGGTGAACTGGCCATAAACGAGTTGAAAGTAGGGTTTGTATTTCTTGCTACATACTGCCGAACATTGAGTCTCTCTCGAACGCCACAAAACCTGTTGTATCTCAAAGCTCACCACAAAACGTTTCCAGGAATTCGAGAGGTGTAGGTATCGAGAACAGCTGCTTCTCATGACAGTTCACCAAGTTTACTAAGGACACGTAGATGTCTGCCTCACCATAACTAACAGAAGCGGGACTAATCGATGAACACCACAGAATACTATTCACTGTCCCAATTAATTCTGACGGTAGGTCAAAGAATTTTCCGACGTCTGTGTTGTGTCAGTGGCAAACGGCGCATTGTAACTCGAGATCTCAACCCCTCTTGCATAATCTGTTACCAACAGCTAGTGGTGACCCTGTGCCGTAAACTCTGTCCGGATATCATATTCGGTCATCCGTTAGAACGAGTCGAAGAGCACTACGATCCTCTTGTTGTCCCAACAGTGGTTCTGACATCATTGGACTACACCCAACAATTTGTCAGATCCGTTGATATGATGTTTTCACGTTCCTCATGACAATGTTTCGACTTTACTCGTAGCGTTAAAAAAATACCGACATAAAACATACTGCGTTTCTATCCCTGCCAAGTAAGCTCATGTAATATTTCACAGACCTAACATCCATCGTAGTCACGCCATTCTTCATCTGTAGGAATGGCTTTTTCTGAACTGCAAATGCTGAAAATAAGCTCGGAAGATGACGAAATTTTAAAAATGGTTCAAATGGCTCTGAGCACTATGCGACTTAACTTCTGAGGTCATCAGTCGCCTAGAACTTAGAACTAATTAAATCTTACTAAACTAACGACATCACACCCATCCATGCCCGAGGCAGGATTCTAACCTGCGAACGTAGCTGTCGCTCGGTTCTAAACTGAAGCGCCTAGAACCGCATAGCCACTCCGGCCGGCATGAAATTTTAATCAACCTTTCACACAGACATGAATGGAGTATCCAATCAAGATGTTCAGGGTCTAACACTTTCCGTTCGCGTCGTGTATTTTGTAATGTACTGCCGAAGTGCACTAAGAGGGATTTTGAAGAACAGTAACATGTGCATCATCCTTCCAGAAAATGTACTTGCAGTAAGGCCCAAGGTTTACGGTATGCTGACAGCAGTGGGTTCATCGTGACTGCAGCGCTCGCACACACACACACGAACCTCCCTCAAGCATAAATCGCGAGATTTGCGATGGCCAAACCCGCCGTGCGAACACGCACGCCTCGTCCCGTAGCCGCTCTGCGCTGCATCGCTCGAAACCCTCGCGCTGAAAGTGAAGGGGGTGGCGCCGCTGGGAAGGCCATCCGGAAAATGTCATTTTTGTGTGGCTATAAATAAGGAACGTATCGGGTTTTAGGAAAGCAAGAGGCGCGAGGCGGGAGGGGATCGGCCAGCAAATAAACGCGAGGACGTCAAAAGTCGATTATTCCGCCGTCTATTCGCAAACAGTCTCGCCGTGCTAAAAGGCCGCAATATATTTGTGCGAATGCATTTTTCCTATCGGCTTCAAAAGCGTGCTCTAAAAAGAATGGTGTATAGCTCTGAAGGGAGGAGGGGAAGAAATGGAGAGGACGAGAATGTAGTAGTGAGCATTAAAAAAAATGTAGAGGGATTTGGGGTCCCTCCTCGGACGCTGTTATAGAAACAAGGTGTGGGAGAACCGGCTGACAAAAGAATGAATACTATTTCCTCTGTCTAGATCTTTGTCACGGTTAATAATTGAAAGCGTGTCACTCGGCAACGGATGGCTCCAGTGGGGAGCCAGGAGCCCGCCTACCTGCTAGCGTTTAAAAGGGCCGTGGGCTCGAGATGTGTGCGGAGCAATACAATCTGAGTACGGGCGGCGGTGCGGCGCTGCCGGCCGTCTCATACGTCATCAAGGAGCTCATTTCCGCAGCCGCCGCCGAACGCGGCAGTGCTCGGCCCGTTTTTGCGGCAGCGACGCCGGCGCCGCCACCGCCGACGACGCCGATAAGTCAGCAGGCGGAGCGGCCGGGCCCGCATTCCGCGGGGCGTCCCGACGCCGCTACCTGCGACGCCACACGGCGCGGCCGCGCGCGACAGCTCCGTAATTAATTCCAAAAAGGCCGAAAATTGAGAAAACTCATTAAAACTACTGGAGTAGCACTGGCGGCGGCGGCGGCGACGACGGTGGCGGTGGTGGAGGTGGTGGTGGTACGTAGGGCTCTGCGGACTCCGGGGCAGCGTGTAATAAAACGGGTCGCCGGCGAGAGACAAAGAGAAAAACAGAGAGAGAGTGAGAGAGAGAATGGTGGGAGAGGGAGAGGGACAGTGGGGTAGCGCCGGGGTAAGGGACGATGCCGAAGGAGAGGGAGAAAAAATGTCGTGTAATTTAAAAATCCTATATCAAGGGCCTTTGTGGCGCTTGTTTACTGTAGGAGCCTGGACGGCGGCTTAGGGTGCGCGTTTATCACGCCCGCCGCGTGTTCTCGTATGTGCGGGCGATCCCGGCCCCCGGGCGCGCTGTTCATCTCGCGTAATTAAACCAGTTTTCACCTTCTCGCGCGCCGCGACTGCAATGAACTGCGGGGAGCGGTGCAGGCGTCGCCGCCGCCGCCGCCGCCGGTGCTCCTGCGCCACGTCTGCTGGGTCTCCACTACCGTGCGCGCGATGTGGCTGCTGCTGCGCCCTGTCTGGGCACACGTCACGGAATGCGCAGCGGAGTGTTCCTGTTGTTTCCAACTACACTACTGGCCATTAAAATTGCCACACCAACAGGAAATGCAGATGATAAACGGGTATTCATTGGACAAATATATTATACTAGAACTGACATGTGATTTCATTTTCACGCAATTTGGGTGCATAGATCCTGAGAAATTAGTACCCAGAACAACCACCTCTGACCGTAATAACGGCCTGGATACGCCTGGGCACTGTGTCAAACAGAGCTTGGATGGTATGTACAGGTACAGCTGCCCATGCAGCTTCAACACGATACCGCAGTCCATCAAGATAGTAACCGGCGTATTGTGACGAGCCAGTTGCTCGTCCACCATTGACCAGACGTATTCAATTGGTGAGAGATCTGGAGAATGTGCTGGCCAGGGCAGCAGTTGAACATTTTCTCACAGGACCTGCAACATGGAGTTGTCCATTATCCTGCTGAAATGTAGGGTTTCGCCGGAATCGTATCAAGGGTACAGCCAGGGGTCGTAACACATCTAAAATGTAACATCCAATGGTCAAAGTGCCGTCAGTGCGAACAAGAGGTGACCGAGACTTGTTACCAATGGCACCCCATACCATCACGCCGGGTGATACGCCAGTATAGCGATGACGAATACACGCTTCCAATGTGCGTTCACCGCGATGTTGCCAAACACGGATGCGACCATCATAATACTGTAAACAGAAGCTGGATTCATCCGAAAAAATGACAATAATAAATGAAAAGCACCAGTTTGCTTTTGTTCTACAATATTGTAGAACAAAAGCAAACTGGTGCTTTTCATTTATTATTATAATGTTGTTCTACCAAGAACCGACGGAAGATTCTGTTAATACGAAAAAATGACATTTGGCCATTCGTGCACCCAGATTCGTCGTTGGGTACACCATCGCAGGCGCTCCTGTCTGTGATGCAGCGTCAAGGGTAACGACAGCCATGGTCTCCGAGCTGATAGTCCATGCTGCTGCAAACGTCGTCGAACTGTTCGTGCAGATATTTGTTGTCTTGCAAACGTCCCCATCTGTTGACTCATGGGGTGAGACGTGACTGCACGATCCGTTACAGCCATGCGTATAAGATGCCTGTCATCTCGACTGCTAGTGATACGAGGCTGTTGGGATCCAGCACGGCGTTCCGTATTGCCCTCCTGAACCCACCGATTCCATATTCTCCTAACAGGCATTGGATGTCGACCAACGCGAGCAGCAATGTCGCGATACGATAAATGGCAATCGTGATGGGCTACAGTCCGACCTTTATCAAAGTCGGAAACATGATGGTACGGATTTCTCCTCCTTACAGGAGGCATCACAACAACGTTTCACCAGGCAACGCCGGTCAGCTGCTGTTTGTGTATGAGATATCGGTTGGAAACGTTCCTCATTTCAGCACGTTGTAGGTGTTGCCACCGGCGCCATATTTGTGTGAATGCTGTGAAAAGCTAATCATTTGCATATCACAGCATCTTCTTCCTGTTGTTTAAATTTCGCGTCTGTAGCACGTCATCTTCGTGGCGTAGCAATTATAATGGCCAGTAGTCTAGATGGTTTGCAACCGTCTGGCGTATGTTCGTGCCCCCCCTTACCTATGCCGACAGAGAATGTCCTGGCCTCGTAACGACGTGCATCAGAACAACAAATACCTTGATAACATATCCCCCAAAATATAAAAGCAATAAAACTGCATTTACGGCTGATACAGCCAATCTATCGTAGATTCCTCGAACAGACAACCGTAGTCAGTAGTTGGATGAAAGCACAGGTGTGCGGGTTGGCACGTATTTGCCTATCGGCAGGTTTGTGGCATTCCAGGTTCTGCATGTTGTACACCGCTTGGAGAAGAACGGCGGCAGGCAGGACTGTTGTTACTTTGGGGACCCGCATAGCCATAACAAGCAAGCGTGGGTTGTATTTGGGACAGGATGTAACAGAATGTGCGTGTAGCAATTGGATCTAGGTGAGTCTGTGTCTGTGAGTGACGTACAAGGTTCCAGTGATTACTGTGGTTAAGTCTGTAGAGACTTTGAGTCACTGCCTTCAGAGAGCATTGAGGTCCATATAGTGTGGTCATGGTGGTATGATGACTTTCATGGGATGTCGTAGTTGGGAGGAGCTTCCTTTTCTCTATTACGGATAGGCCGAGTCAGGGGACTGTTACATGGTAGACTGGTTGATGGGTTGTTTGATTTGTGGGAGGGGACCAAACAGCGCGGCCATCGATCCTATCGGATGACGGAAGGATGGGGAAGGAAGCCGGATGGCCTGAAGCGATTCAGGGAGATCAGGGACGACCTAAACCAGGATGGTCGGACGCGGGTTTGAACGGTCGTCCTCCAGAATACGGGTCCAGTGAACTAACCACGGCACCACCTCGTTCGGTGTGCGATGGACCTCATGAGTGATTCCGTGTGAAAGGGAATTTGCTGCCCTTAACTAACAGTTTTCATCGCTTGTGTCACTTGGTTTTGCTACAAATTTCATGCGCGGTACAGTTGGTCTTCGCCCTGTGGCCCCCTTAACATTGTAGAACTGGCATTACGGAACATTCGTTAATGGAGATTGTTTGCCTATAGGGTAAGTGCATATGCTGTTGGGTGAATATAAAGTCCGTAGTTCGGCGATGTGGGGGCTGCATTGGAGTGAATTTCTTTGTATCAAATCAGTTTCCTCCAACTGTGGAGTGCTAGCTCTGTCATCGGACATCTGGTGGATTTTTCTGTATCTTGGTGGGCAGCAGGAGCTGTATCGCATAGTATCTCTGTTTCAGTTGCACCTTAGGGATGGTAACTATCTGTTGTGTATGGACGGTGAACAGGAAGGCCCGAACAAGAAACGGCGATTAGATGAGGGGAAAACAACAAACGATGGAACTGCATGAGCTACTTCGTCAGTGTTCGCAAGTTCCGTAAATATTTATTTTGTATCTTGACGATCCTTATGTCCGACATTAACGTGCTTTTAACTATACCGTAGTTTTCGATATCGGTAATGTTATTATTGATTTCAAATTCCAGTAATTCTATTATTAGTATTAAGTGAAATTTTCCAAATAAGAGGGCAGGGGGCCCTCTGTAGTAATCTATGTTATAGAGTAGTTTGGATATAGAATGGGTGGGGGTACATGAAAGAATCACACCAAAAGCGTGTTGGAATAATTCTGAGTGGACTCGTTTTTGAGCCACATATGTCCTGTTACTATTACGAAGTTGTTATTACCACTGCGGTATGTGGGATAACTTACATGTCTGAAAATAAGTGTTAAACATGTGTTGTTGTTTTCGAATTTAAGTGGAATTGATGCATCATGAATTTTGTCTTTCTGTATTGGCTTATTGCTCATGACCTTTTCCTGCTCCGGAACCTAACCGTATTATCATTTCTATGAAGATTTTCTTATGAAGCTTGTGGTATCATTAGTGTTTCAATAAATGACCCTCGGTACCCATTTTCCGAGTTTGAGTTGTTGAAGTTCCACGGCACCACGTTCCACGTGTAGGACTCAACTCGTTAATTAGTCCTGATTTTGCCGAGCAATATGAAACATTTCGCAGCAGCGGTGGAACATCGGTCACGCACTAATGTGACACAACAGACAAATTCTGAACAGCGAGAGCAGTCTCGTTCGTGTAACATCTCGTGTGGCTGAAATAAATCTAGATTATTTTCGATATCATAACATCAGTCTGATGTTACCGTAGCTGGACACGTGTGAACAGCCCATAGTGGCTTGCCTTCTATGTTTTCTATTTTAAAATCTTGTGACTAAAGCTTTATCGCTTCATATTTATTTTATACGATACGTGACATGACAGTTTGAATGTTTTACTTCTGATGAAGGCCCTCTTATAATGCCGCAACCTAGGTCAAAAGACTTCATTTTTGCGACAGAGGGCTGTTATTACTTTAATTGTACTTTGTAAACGCTGCTGACGACGCAGCCATGTTCGAAACTTTACAATTTGGTGCCCTACTGTTCATAAATATTTCAAAAACTTCATGATTGATCACCAAGCGTTGCTCTTAGAATTTCTTTATTACAATGTTATATTGTATGAGGCTGTACCCTCTCGTAATCTTTCTCTATTCCTGAATACTCCCACATACCAACTATGTTCTTAGAACATTATCATATTTTGGTCAACACGTCGTACTTAATATTCGTCGTACTTTTGGATACAACTTTGGACGATGCCGTAAGGACGCTAATGCACCATTACTTACAAAATGCCATAAGATTTAAATGTAGAAATGTCATTTCCAAGCATCATCCAGCGGTACAGGGCAAACGAACTTTATTTAGGCATGTTACTGACATTAGTACCTGTCATTTTTCACTACCCTGTGCTAGTAGCGCAAATTGAGGCCGCGTTTTATCGATGGCGGTGAATTTCTGCCATAACTACGCCTGGCTACTACCAGAGGCAGTTACATAAATCAGTACTAATGTTCTTGGCATGTTTTCAGCAGCATGCTTGCCCCGATGTGGTGCCACGTATTTCATAAGCTGTATTTTGCAACACCTGACCGAACAGTCCACGTAAAACTGTACGTTATAAAGAGCGCTCACCACAGCTGCCGCTAATGTACCTCGCCAAAATTTGCTCTGCTTTAGATCCACCTAGTATATACAGGAGGGAAATTATGATCAAATTATGTAGTAACAGCGGCCTCAGCTTCCATGATAGAGAGTTATTTCTTATGGTATTTTAATTCATGCACAAAGCCCGATCTCAATATTTTCACTTTCATTTACTGACGCGGAAGGAAAGCTGTTGTGGTTGTAAGAACCGTTTATTTTTCCGTCACTGTTCCTACAGGTAGGTCAAGGAACAAAAGTTGAGTTCATCGAAACTACTAACGGTGTTGGCGGACGGTGTTTTCGAAGTCAAATCCTGAAATTAATCCTTAAACTACAATGATAAACAAACCGCCATGACCACTGCGATCTAATATTTTAAATAATTATATTAACAATATCAATGAATAATGAAGGTGAATGAGTAAGATGACTGACTGCAGATAATAACAATGGAAAGTCAAATTAGTGGCAGTTTATTGATAAAATAACTCTAGATGTCCAATGTTCAGCTAAAACAATTCAGATACATGCTAACACAGAAATTCTGACTCATTATTTGCTGGCACTGTCGAAGAGCTAAACTGTCCGTATGGATTATATCAGTATATGTATCTGCAGTGTACGAAGACGAGCCCACAAGGTTTCCGTCTGATGAACGCAAGGATGTGTGATATCTGTCTGACGTCACTAAAATTAAGTAATACTTCCGTCTCCGTGGTCTCGTCTAAGAATCTGTGAAGCTGATGCTAGGAAAATAACTGAAGAGTGGAAACATAATCTATGTTTCGTGTAATATAAAGCATCATTAAGAAATGAAAAAGGCATTGCTCATTGAGCCAGATTTTTTAGTTTTCTCATTTACTTACTTATTGTGAAGATGTGTGGACCCAGGAAATCTTCATTCTAAAAAAAAAACGGTTGAAATGGCTCTGAGCACTATGGGACTCAACTTCTGAGGTCATCAGTCCCCTAGAACTTAGAACTACTTAAACCCAACTAACCTAAGGACATCACACACAGCCATGCCCGAGGCAGGAATCGAACCTGCGACCGTAGCGGTCGCGCGGTTCCAGACTGTAGCACCTAGAACCGCTCGGCCACTCAGGCCGGCAATCTTCATTCTCCTCTGATACTTTATATATCTGAGGATTTACGGAAAACGTATTGTTCTGTGGATTACGTGAGGTTGTCTTGTGGCGCAGGAACACTATGTCAGAGGTTGTGTGAACTGACAAAAATTTTGTGGAACCTACCTGAAAACCACTTTCTTATTGCGCAAGGTGGGAACCAATTCCAAACGGGATGCTACGGTAAGCTACGGATAAATCCGTATAAATTTTTTGTGAGGTAAACAGGACGACAAGAAGGTAAAGGCATTCACAAGAGTTATCTTTAAAGCTCTTCTCTTGTGTACAATGGCACTGAGTTTCATAGACAACTATGAAACCGCGTCGAAACAACATACCAGAATGTAGCACTCCTGTGCACCAGTCGATTAATACATACTGAAAATTAACACAAACTGTAGCAGCTGGTAGATTCATAATAACGTACGTAATTAACGTGTTAATGAAAAGGTTAATTTTTGCAGAATCATCATAGGATTAATTTTAATTATATAGAAGACGATTTACAGATGGTACGATTGATCACGCCTAAATATATAGCTTCTATATTTGTACAGAGATTATCTTACAGGATCTGTTTGTGACTTTCTTTCGTTAGTATACTAAGATAATGTAGTTACCCACGAACGTTACGAAAACACTATTTTCTCAAAAAGTATATTTTTTAGAACTGTGGCTGTTGTAGAATACAGATTATTATTTTAAGGAAAACAGCAGACCCTTTGTCTATAAAGACTCTTAGAATTTGTTTTTAAATGATCTTATTTCAAACCACTGTTATCGGTTTCCAGAACAAATTCCCGTGCAGACGGCTTACACATGTTTCTCTTTAAAGCATCGTATTTTTACGGATGCAGTACTTAAAACAATCACCTGGGACGTTACTGACTTTCGTAGTAAACAAGCTGATATTGTTTACTCTGGTTTCCAAGGACATGTTATCACATTGAGAAGTCCTCTTCTTATCAATTGTTTCTGACTGAAAACACGGTGTGGCTCAACACACCACGTAGTTTAATTTTCTTATTGAAACTGAAAAATTGAAACGGCACTCCTCGACGTTTTAAGAGAAAAAGCAACACAAATTTGTTAAAATTCTAAACCGGGATCTGTGGCTATAAATAAAACTACTTAAAACCAAATTATGAGTAGTTGCTGGTTTCTATTAAATATAAGTTGTAACAGCGGCTTTTGAATTATTGCCAATTTGGATATACGCTTATGTCACGTCTCATAACGGGACTTATTTAACGTACGCCAAAAACATTCTGAATGTGCACGGGAATTTTTGAGAGCTGTAGCGTACGTCGACAGACGTCTTGTTGCTACTGGACGATAGCACCAGATTCGGAAATTCAAAATGGCTCTGAGCACTATGGGACTTAACATCTGAGGTCATCAGTCCCCTAGAACTTAGAACTACTTAAACCTAACTAACCTAAGGACATCACACACATCCATGCCCCAGGCAGGATTCGAACCTGCGACCGTAGCAGTCGCGCGGTTCCGGACTGCGCGCCTAGAACCGCGAGACCACCGCGGCCGGCTAGATTCGGAAATGAAAAGTGGAAGTTTTTTGAAACTGTATGATTCGTTGGTGCAGATATCACTGAAGAAAATTGCAGGAATCCCATCACATAAATTAATTAAAGCTAGGTCGTAAGGCAACCCATAAAATTTTCCAATGTATTGCTACTCAATAATACTTCAGTGTTTGCTATTTTGTTTGGAATGTAAAAACTTCTCATAGAAATTACTTAGTTATTTTTAAAATTAATACAGGAGAGAGAGAGAAAGGCAGTTAGAGTCCAACAATAGATTGAGCTGCGTGTTAAATGGAAATTGCGGGCATATTTTACTTACTATTATCAGTGGATTTTTTTGATAAGAGAAACAAGGTACGAGTATGAATAAAAGAGAGTACAGATAAATTGGAACTATAACCGCAGTCGTACTAGAGTTGTGCTTGAATCTACTGCTGTATTGATCGTAGAATAGCATCATAGACTGCTACGTTGTTGAGGTGCATTTAGTACAATAGATTAGACGTCCTGCGTGCTGTTTGACTGCTTTTGTTTTTATGAGATTCAAGGCACTGATCGATTTATAATTTGAAAGCAGAATGATAAACGCTCCAAATGAACCAGAAACAAACTCAGTAGAGATTAGAAGAGAAAAAATTTTTTTGAATTACCAACAACGAGTGAGTTCATTATAGACGTGAAGGAGAGCGTGCACATTTTTGTATGTTAATGAGAGTCTCTTCGGTCAAATTAGGGACTTGGAGCATGTCCTCTTTGTAAAAGGAGGTCAATGTCGCCGGACCGTTAAACGCTAACTAACGCAAAGGCAATCCAATGACGATGAATAACGGAGACTAGGACATGTATAAAGTCATCCTGAAATTCTGATTCATAAATTCGAGATTGAAATTAAATTTATGTATTTTTTCAAGTTTTCTATTATCACACACACTACAGTCTGAAACAGTAACGGACTGATGACTTCTTGCTCCTACCCAAATGATAACTCGGTTTATATGCTCGACACTACCCCATGTACAGACACAGTCTCTGTTTCTATAGCGTCATAGGCTAGCTGGGTTACGTATTTACTTTGAATTTGGAGCTTTGTCTGCTTTTATATTAGGAGACGAATTAGCTTTAGTTACAAAAAGTTCACAAGCAAGTGGTTTGGTAGTATGTGACATGTCATTATCAGTAAAAAGTAATTACTCTCAGAGTAATCATATTTTACCCTAACCAGATTTTAGAACTTTGAATTAACTTTCACAAAACAAATAAATGAAGGGTAATCTTTTTGGCTTTCTTTGTATAAAGTGTTTAATTTTGGTACAAATTACTTTTTTTCAGTTTATTTGTCAGTTTTCTCAATAATTTTGCGGATTTCACTCAGAAGAAATTATTGCTCACCCAGGATTGAGTATATGTAGCTACCTTCTTCCCCCTAGTGTCACCATAATTTGGCATGAAGTATGAAAATCGCATGCATCATTTATGTAGGAATTATGGAATCCCTGTGGTGGGAGTTTTTGTATGCAAAGTAAGTGTGTAATAAAAATTTTAAGTCACCCAATATTTTGTAAAATTTGTTTAATGGTCCTATTGACTTTCAGCATTACAATTTGTCTGTTCGTCTGCTCCATCTACCTTCATAAAATATGTCCCGCTAATGTCGCCATTCTCTAGCAAACGGTTTCCTTAATTTGTGACGTCGTCTTTTGTTTCTTGTCTCTCTTAATATCGTAATTAACGTGCAGAGTTCGTTTTTAAAATATTTCGATAGTGTCATGTTACAAATAATTTTACTACATCTTCCACAGATGTACGTTTATCAACCTTTCACTTACATAAAATTTCCCTGTTATTTAGCAAGCTAAGTATTAGTGGCGGCCCGTCATCTCTAAACCTCATGCTGTGCAGCTCCTTCTGTTGGCTGCGTTTTCCGGCTTAGAAGAGGGTACTGTCTGTTCCTGTTAGGAGCAACAGCAACTTTGCGGTGGACGCCTGTCTTGATATGACCTAGGCATGTTGTGGGAATGCTTGTAGACGGGCGCTCGGATTGCGAGGGAGCGATTCCTAACCCGGACAGTGTGTGCGGTTCGTCGTCCGTGGACCGTTGTGGTTGGTGCAATGAGTGAAAGATCCTAGCCGTCATTAGCTTATTTGCTCTTTTTAATCATAGTTTGTAATGTCTTCGTTTGCAGAGTTATTCGAAAATTCGTTCTGGAACTAGTTAATATTATCGCTAAACCAAACATAACTAGCTTTTTTTTTTTTTTTTTTTTTTTTTTTAAGGCTTTATTGAAGTTCATCAGTTCCAAGACAGTTAGATTTGTTAGCTTAATTATACAGTCAATTTTAAATTTTTTGCATTTCTTAATTGTTAAAATTTGGTTTGCAAGCGCTGCCTTGTTAATAAAGTTGGCTAAAAGTTCACGGAATGCACTTCGTCACAATCGAACCCATCCTTCCAATTCCCATCCAAATTAGATGAGCTGTTCAATACTGTTAAATATTTGGGATAACATTACAGCCCAGTATCAAAAACGCTGTACTCAAAAAGCTCGCTGCCAGGAACTTAATCTTCAATTCTACGTCAATGTTTGTACTTCACCTGTGCCCTTGTCGTGATAACTTCTCTGGTTCTGCCATTCTGCGTAATTTTGTTTGCTAGGCAGAAGAAATCTCTTTCTTTTGCTGGTACTTGTTTTGCACAATATTGTTCTCAGCAAAGGCACCACTCTATTCAGTAGAGTCTTAAATCCGTTGTTTACCGTTAATTCGAATTATGTACGACATATGCTGGTCATTTCACTCAGCAGTTCGTCTAGGTGTTTCTGCATACAGCCAGAGTTATTTCACCTCCGAATCTGAACACTGATAACTAACTTCATTATACCTCTGTTTATCCAAAATCTGTGACGTTACAAGACGTCACTCAGTCACCGCAGGTTGAAAAGTCTGAAAAGCTGCGCGAGGAGAGTGGCGGCTGCGAAAGCGCGACCCTATGAGGGTGCTGTCAGAAGGGCTCGGCGACACCAGCGCTAGGGAGATTCGCCTGGTGCGATCAGCTGGACACATCGGGCAGAAGTGGGAATACGACCGCGCGAGTAAGGTGAGAGCGAACCACACTGAGCAGCCGAACAGGACGGAGTTGATCGGACGCCTTGGTAGGTGTGTCAAGTCGGCTGCCCGTAAGACGAGCGTGCTGTCCGAACTGTAGTAGTACGGCAAGCCGGGGGCTGCTTGCCATAGAGAGCAATCTGCTCCTCACAGTTCCTGGAAGGCACTCTTGGGCGACCGTCCTAAGCTGTGTGAGTGTGTTGTCGTACAGTGCTTGCTTTATTTCTGGTGCAAGTTGTTAACTCTCTACTTACACGAGCGATATCGTGGGTAGAGGAGAGAGCAGACAGTGCTATTGATGGGTACATAGGTCCTCGGTCTGTGCAAGGAAGACTGTTTATAATTGTGTGGCTATTAGGTATTTTGTAATACATTACCGCTAATTATGAGTATTTGTATGGTGATCATTTCGGCCCGTTGTGCATCAGTACTCAGTGAACCACCGGGCAATGTTATCGTACCTTTTGCTGGGTGGTGTAAGCACGTCTAAGTAAACTAAATCCTTGGCATGTTCTGGTGCCTTCGATCTAGTGATGTGACTGCCGTTCTCATTACTTTTACAATGAGATAATTGTGAACCTTATCTTTGTGATATCTTTTCCGCCGGCCAGGGTGGCCGAGCGGTTCTAGGCGCTACAATCTGGAACCGCGCGACCTCTACGGTCGTAGGTTGGAATCCTGCCTCGGGCATGGATGTGTGTGATGTCTTTAGGTTAGTTAGGTTTAATTAGTTCTAAGTTCTAGGGTACTGATGACCTCAGAAGTTAAGTCCCATAGTGGTCAGAGCCATGTCTTTTCCAATTGATCTCTTAACTTGAGTTGCCCCAGAATATTTTATTGTGTTATTCGTTTTTAAAATTATTGTTAATATTTTTGGAGCCTGTTCCTGGTTTTGGATTTCACTTAATTGTAGTAGTTCTTCTATTTTGACTTCATTAAGAGGGCATTAGTGTATTACGCAGTGTTTGTTGGATTCTAACGCGTTTCTCTTATATGTTTCTTTACGACTGGCTGTTATATAATATCCAAGCCATGTTGTTGTACAAATTTAAAATTATGGTCACTAACAGTTCAACCCAGCCTTGCCGTTTTCCTGTTACGTCATAAAATCCGTTAAAAAAGACGCTTCAGCATTAAAATAGTGACAACAATTATGACAAGTTGTAGCCCTGCCTTACGACTTCAACGTGAGGCAGTTACACTCCATACATGTTTCGGTTTTAGCATCGGACAGTGGATATATCGAGGAACTCTTTGAAACTCAGTAACCAGATCATACAGCTCCGTTTGTTGCCAACGAAGCGTAGTGGTCTCCCGTAAAATCTGTTCCTTCGGCACACAACCTAAAGACTCCTTCTGCAGACCTATGTACTCTATGTTAACGAAAGTGCTGTCACAACTCACTCACAACGAACTGAACCACGGTATAAATGATTTATAAATAACAACTATCAGACAAGATGCCAAATGTAGGTGGAGTAATGAATGGTCAATATTATTAAACGCAGCTTGCTGGCTCTGTAGGGGTGTTTACACATAATATAATCCCGAAAATTTTTACGTAAAATTACCTAAGAAGCAATGAAAATTATTGAAAGACATGATTCTTGCTGACCTGAAGTAAGGGGACAAACGGGGAATTATTTCCGCAGGCTGCTAATGAATGCTTAATCGTGGATGCAGTGACAAATAATTACTCTCTCGGTTTCCAGCGAGCGTAAGCACGCCGCTTGTGGGATTCGGGAACGCATTGTGCCGGCTCAGGATCGAAACCAGCCGCCAGACTGATGACGAGGACCTGTCTGCCAGGCAGCCTGGTTGTTGTTTTTACGCAGTTTAGGGCAAGAAATGAGGAACGAATTGATGGTTGGTGTTAATGACGATCATCGTCCTTTACCTCCTCTGCATTACTGCAGATGACGTGTCACTGAGCTCATTTGTTCTATGTATGCAGTACACGTGAGTCGCCTAGTTGTTTCCACTGCACTGTGTGGAATACGAAGGTTCTGGTATAGTTCACTAACCTGCTGTCTTCAAGTTGATGTCCCCAGCGCAGAAAACAGCACGCAGGTCGTAGTTTCTGTATCTTGAGGTTGAAACTGAATTCTAGCGAGGTTTTGTTCTGAAATAATGTATCACTTCTTTGGGATGCCACTCGCATATTTTAATATAGCCACACGAGAAGACTACATGATCTTAATACAACACCTTCTGATACAGCAAAGTACATGATCAGAGATTATGTTTACG
Source organism: Schistocerca piceifrons (assembly GCF_021461385.2). Lineage (NCBI taxonomy): Eukaryota > Metazoa > Arthropoda > Insecta > Orthoptera > Acrididae > Schistocerca > Schistocerca piceifrons. Next base: position 151,153,106 of record NC_060139.1, read on the forward strand.
AAAATGAATCTTTACACTATTTGTGGCATGTGTCTGTGCCTCATGACTACCGGAGTGAATCTTTTAATACTGAATACTGGCAAACACATCCTGCCAGAGACAACATGACTGTACATCTCGACTGCCTAATCCAGAGTGACGATCAGGAACTTAATAAAAATTGGAAACACATCCTACGACAGACAACATGTCTGATCTTCTCGAATGCCTTACCCAGAGTGAAGAACAGCCCGAAACACTTCGCGCGCTATACCAGAAAAGGCGTGACCCGAACGCTTCCGAAATGCTACGTCTGCAATTTCGTCAGTCTTTTGTTTCTGATTTAAATTGTTTTTAATAATTCTAAAATGACTGATTGATAGTCAGCTGTTGAGATATTTATATTAAAAATTGAAGTCATTCCAATGAGTAGTTTAACTAATGATAGCAACTATACTTTAACGTTTTGGCGCCCTTGCTCCGAACACAGCAGCCAATCACAGAGCAGTAGCATTATGCAGGCGGTCTTTCTCACGGGAATGGTACCGAATCTAACATCTGTGACAGGTACCTCACACCAGATTTCGTCATCTATAGACTTCTTGCTTATCCACTGCTCAGGGAACAGCTTCTTGGAGCCTAATATGATGGCTGACTAAGCCAGATATATTACAAGTTTACCACGTGCGAGCGGGTCAGTAGGGAGACTGGTACCCACATTCCACCTCAGTTACATGAAACGCAAATATTTAGAAAACGTTCGCACACTTCCACAGAGAGAACACTAGACGCACACAGTTGATGTAGTCAAATCCTCAGCCAGGGGGAAAGGACAGGTGCCAGGAACGGCACCCGGCCGCCGTCTACCATTAAAATTGCCAAATGTATTAATTAACATGCCAACCCCATGAAGATACGTGATAAAGACCAGGAACAAGAAGAAAAGAAGAAAATGACAAATAATTGATGGCTCGATTACATAGAAATTCATCACAAATTTACCACACTTCGCAACCTAATCGAAACGTCTCCAGTAATACTGTTAATGAAAGACTGAAACAGGTCCGAAATAGTTTCGCCCAATAAAAATTCCAGAACATCAAGATCATCATTTGTTTCCAATGATTTGGCCTCACAGTCACCTGTTCCAGTTTCTGTCATTAATCTATCTCTTACAAAGTCCAGTACACCTCAGGAAAATTCAGTCTCAGAATGAACACCCAAAAACAATTATCACTTTGTGCACTATAGACCACACTTAGGCAAACCATAAAGGCAACGAAGTATAGCTTGCTCCTAGGTATGTGTCTCTACTACGGAATTTTTCTAAGTACAGGGGGCACACACTGTGAAAATCGCTTTACAGTTCACAGTCAGGAATCACACCAAGCACAGATACCACTTGCAGCTTGATCTTAATCCAATCTGGCGTAATTTCCTCTCCCTAACACTCATGACACTGATCTGTGTGGTGCCTGCTTTCAGGCAACCCCTTCATCAACACTACTATCACCACAGAAATGATCATACTGATTCGCCATTCGAAACATACCCTAGCAAATGACTTTCCATTACTCTTATTGTGGTAGTTTACTTTACACCGTTTGTCCTTCATTAACATCATAAATTATATGAATGCATCGTGTCTGTTCTTTTTCGACATGTTCGAAAGAACAGACACCACGCATTCATATAACTGATTCGCCTAGATGGGCAATGGATCATCCTTCTTCAGTGGGGATGCGCAAGAACGTCCGACCCCCTGCGGGAATCTCAGAGTAGCGAGGATGGAGGAAATGGACAGGGACTGTGGATAGGTGGCGCTCTTTGGTCGGTCATGAGTTGTGCCGAGATAGTCCGCGCTGTTGCGGTAACACTGTCCCTGATGGCGTAGTGGTCAGCACACCTGCCTAGTAAGCGGGAGATACCGGGCTCAAAACCCGGTACGGTACACATTTTCACTCGTCACCGCTGATTCCGTGTAATGTCCCGATGCAGCTGATATCAGTAATCTCATCCCTTCCCTTCCCTTTCCTTTCTCCCTCCAGTTACGGCGTAAATTCAAGTACTAACTCGCCAGTCGGGAACAAGAGGGCAGAGAGGGCTGTGAAGAAGAGTCAGCCAATCGCACGCTGACCGACTCCTCTCCAGGACGACAACGCAACAGCAGTGGCCTCCATGCGAAGAAAACATAAGCAATGCGCCCGACTGGCCGTGGCCCAGTTCTACGAGAAGCTTCAAGATCGGCGACCTGAATAGAAGTGCCAAAGCTCATTACCTGCTTGTACATTCTATGCAGCTCAATCTTGAAAATGTTATACTGAAGATATGTCTTATTTTAAGTATTTTACTTATATTAAGTATTGGCAATTGCTTTTTGTAAAAAACTCATCAATACGAATTGTTTGATTTGTTCTCTGGCGATCTGAGAAAGAAGGTGTCCTAGACACCCCATCTTTAACGAAGGCAGGATTCAACATTTACTCCCCTCACCCGCCTCCCCCCCCCCCCCAATCACTTTGAATTTAAAATAACATTATGAAATTTCCCAGGTCTTTAATTGTATCATGTACATACTGATCTACTGAACGTAAAGCTTTTGTATGCTTTAGTGTATTAATTCAGTGCATACTGTTTCGTAATTTACGAGACGTCCACATTATTTGGGAATTGACTGTCAAAGTTCATTAGTGGTCTACAGCATCTGACCTGTAAGTAAGAGTAGCATAGGTATGGCCCACCGGGCTAGCCGTGTGGTCTAACGCACGAATTTCTAGATTGGGAAGGAGCGCCTGGTCCTCGGCACTAATCCGCCCGGCGGACTAGTGTCGACGTCCGGTGAGCCGGCCAGTCTGTGGATGGTTTTTAGACGGTTTTCCATCTTCCTCGGCGAATGCCGACTGTTTCCCCTGCGCAAACATAGGGTTACACTCATCTGCTGTGAGCCGTTCCCTGGGGGGGGGGGGGGGGGGGGGGCGTCCACCTGGGGCCGAACCACACAATAGCCCTGAAAGAGTGGTTCAGTGTGAGGTGTGAGGCGGCGCAGGGGTGAAGTAGACTGCGGTAGTCGTTGTGGAATTGTGGGGTCGGAGCATCTCCGTCGTTTCTAGGCCCCCGATTAACATACAATACAATAAAAAAATGGCTCTGAGCACTATGGGACTCAACTGCTGAGGTCATTAGTCCCCTAGAACTTAGAACTAGTTAAACCTAACTAACCTAAGGACATCACAAACATCCATGCCCGAGGCAGGATTCGAACCTGCGACCGTAGCGGTCTTGCGGTTCCAGACTGCAGCGCCTTTAACCGCACGGCCACTTCGGCCGGCTACAATACAACACCATAGGTATCGTCAGAATTTCAGAAACATAATCGAATGTACATCTCGCTGGTCAATGCAGGAATATATTTTCATATATATTTATTATCTTCTAAATAAATTTTGAAAGAAATTTTGGAAACACGGTGTGACGTTGATCATTTTAGTGTATATAAAAATAACTATATCAAAAGGTCAAGGAAAAAAATTTCGGAACATTTCGAAATTAAAATAGCAGTGAGACAAGATGAAGGACTGACTGCATTATTTTTCGACAGTGTCTTAGAAAAAGTGAAGCAAGTGTCACGGAGTTTAAATCAGAGTTTAAAATAGACCATCCAGTCAAATTACGGAGAACCAGTGTTTGAAAAGGCAGCTTAGCTTCTGCTGATTACCAGGTGATTCTAAGTTAGGACAATGAAAGACCACGAAATGAAACATCAGAAATAGGAGGGATATTTGTTACGAAATACGTTGTCACGAATGGAAACGTACACTCCTGGAAATTGAAATAAGAACACCGTGAATTCACTGTCCCAGGAAGGGGAAACTTTATTGACACATTCCTGGGGTCAGATACATCACATGATCACACTGACAGAACCACAGGCACATAGACACAGGCAACAGAGCATGCACAATGTCGGCACTAGTACAGTGTATATCCACCTTTCGCAGCAATGCAGGCTGCTATTCTCCCATGGAGACGATCGTAGAGATGCTGGATGTAGTCCTGTGGAACGGCTTGCCATGCCATTTCCACCTGGCGCCTCAGTTGGACCAGCGTTCGTGCTGGACGTGCAGACCACGTGAGACGACGCTTCATCCAGTCTCAAACATGCTCAATGGGGGACAGATCCGGAGATCTTGCTGGCCAGGGTAGTTGACTTACACCTTCTAGAGCACGTTGGGTGGCACGGGATACATGTGAACGTGCATTGTCCTGTTGGAACAGCAAGTTCCCTTGCCGGTCTAGGAATGGTAGAACGATGGGTTCGATGACGGTTTGGATGTACCGTGCACTATTCAGTGTCCCCTCGACGATCACCAGTGGTGTACGGCCAGTGTAGGAGATCGCTCCCCACACCATGATGCCGGGTGTTGGCCCTGTGTGCCTCGGTCGTATGCAGTCCTGATTGTGGCGCTCACCTGCACGGCGCCAAACACGCATACGACCATCATTGGCACCAAGGCAGAAGCGACTCTCATCGCTGAAGACGACACGTCTCCATTCGTCCCTCCATTCACGCCTGTCGCGACACCACTGGAGGCGGGCTGCACGAAGTTGGGGCGTGAGCGGAAGACGGCCTAACGGTGTGCGGGACCGTAGCCCAGCTTCATGGAGACGGTTGCGAATGGTCCTCGCCGATACCCCAGGAGCAACAGTGTCCCTAATTTGCTGGGAAGTGGCGGTGCGGTCCCCTACGGCACTGCGTAGGATCCTACGGTCTTGGCGTGCATCCGTGCGTCGCTGCGGTCCGGTCCCAGGTCGACGGGCACGTTCACCTTCCGCCGACCACTGGCGACAACATCGATATACTGTGGAGGCCTCACGCCCCACGTGTTGAGCAATTCGGCGGTACGTCCACCCGGCCTCCCGCATGCCCACTATACGCCCACGTTCAAAGTCCGTCAACTGCACATACGGTTCACGTCCACGCTGTCGCGGCATGCTACCAGTGTTAAAGACTGCGATGGAGCTCCGTATGCCACGGCAAACTGGCTGACACTGACGGCGGCGGTGCACAAATGCTGCGCAGCTAGCGCCATTCGACGGCCAACACCGCGGTTCCTGGTGTGTCCGCTGTGCCGTGCGTGTGATCATTGCTTGTACAGCCCTCTCGCAGTGTCCGGAGCAAGTATGGTGGGTCTGACACACCGGTGTCAATGTGTTCTTTTTTCCATTTCCAGGAGTGTATTTCAGGCTTAGAAAAGCCATCTACAACAAAAAGGCATCTCAGAATATACTAAACCGAAACACTGTAACACATTCAACAAAACAAAGCACCTTTAGTTTTAAAAAATTGAGACGTTCAAGAAAACCAAAAGTGAGAGAGAGAATAGTAATCAGGAAAATCTTAGGTACGGTTTATCTGAAGAGGGAAGATACAGAGGGCAAATTAAGGAATTGAAAAATATAGCAGTATTTATCCGAAAATGAAAAAACGCAGGATGAAAGACTATGGGCGCACTGAAAGATTGGAACCAAGCAGTTTCAGAAAGGTTATGGGAACCCAGAGCAAAGCCAAAATTGAAACCATAAAATTAATCACTGCAGTAAAAGACCTGAAGGGAGCAGGAATAACTGTGCTTATAAGGCACTTGTTCGCCCGATTCTTGAGTATTGTTCATCCATCGGAAATCCCTATCAGGAAGGATTGATAGAGGAGATGGAGAGAATCGAACGAAGAGCGGCGCGTTTCGTCACGGCATTGTTTAGCTGGCGAGAGATGCTAAACAAATTCCACTGGCAGACGTTACAAGAGAGAGGTTGTGCGTCACGGAGAGATTTACTACTAAAATTTCTGGGCAGCACTTTTCAGGAGGAGTCAGACAACATATTACTTCACCCCAAATAAATTTCGCGTTTTGACCACGAGGAGAAAATTCGAGAAATTAGTTGCAATACAAAGGCTTACTGACAATCATTGTTCCCACGCACAATTCGGTAGTGGAACAGGGTTGGAGGCATCAGATAGTGGTACCGAAAGTACTCTCCGCCACACACCATTACATGGCTTCCGGAGTATGATGTAGATGTAGATGAACGTGGCAGACCATACAGAAGAAATTTAGTCTTTGTTGATCCATTATGGACTGTGGGACAACGGCTGGCATGTATTTCTTGGCGCAATAATTTACCAACAGCCGTATGTATTGTAGAAATTTATTTAATAACTCCTTATGTGCTGCCAGTTTCGGCATTACATTGATGCTATCTTCAGGCCCCACACGTCATAGACGTAAAATCACTATACACGGAAGGAGCCATATAACTGGTTCCGTGAATCAAATCGTTATACAACAGCTTTTGGTGGCCAGGCGACACAGACTCAGATACAGAGACGACTATGACGTGTAATGCCGAAACCGGTAGCACATGAGAAGTTTATAAAAGAAATTCCTACAATACATACGAGTTCAAGTCTCGGTCGGGCACACAGTTTTAATCTGCCAGGAAGTTTCATATCAGCGCACACTCCGCTGCAGAGTGAAAATCTCATTCTGGAAACATCCCCCAGGCTGTGGCTAAGCCATGTCTCCGCAATATCCTTTCTTTCAGGAGTGCTAGTTCTGCAAGGTTCGCAGGAGAGCTTCTGTAAAGTTTGGAAGGTAGGAGACGTGGTACTGGCAGAAGTAAAGCTGTGAGTACCGGGCATGAGTCGTGCTTCGGTAGCTCAGTTGGTAGAGCACTTGCCCGCGAAAGGCAAAGGTCCCGAGTTCGAGTCTCGGTCGGGCACACAGTTTTAATCTGCCAGGAAGTTTAATACATACGGCTGTTGGTAAATTATTGCATCAAAAAGAAAATTTAGGGAGCAAATTCACGACTGAATAGTTGGCCTGGCAAGAAAGACCAACAAGACAAGAACAGATTAGTGTGACGAGCGGCAAAGAGCTCATGCAGAGAAAATGAAACTAACATGGGAACAAGTAAAAGCTAAAACCAAACATTGAAAGTGCCGCTTGTTCTACATCACTAGACAGAGTAAAGCCCAAAAGTGAATAATAATACTGCAACTAATTGTAATATCAATAAATAGTAATAACGTAAATTGCAATTTCTTTTCTGTTTGTTGGTGTTGATAGGTTTCGATTACCACAAACCTGATCTTGGCAAAATGAATTTACAGACACGTTTAGTGTCTGCTCATTTAATGAAGTAGGCCTATAATTTCAAGCACTGTGAAGCAGAAATAGATCACAGCGTACAGCACAAGTTGCTCCACTCTGCCCCCAGAGACGCGGAACCGCACTGGTTGCACATTCGTAACAAAGCTAACAGCGAACTTGTTTACGAGATTGTGTAAACATGGGGCACGTGGAGGTCCTACAATAATTCTAGAACATTCTCGAAGGGCGTGAAAGCATAACTGCTGTCAGATACCAGGTAAGAAGGCACTAAAAAGAAGGTACCTTCGCCGAATGATAGTGTTAGTAACTCCATCACAACAGAACAGTGAAGACAGAAAGAGATACCTTCGCCGCAAGAGATAGTAGCTTTATGATGGCAGAACAGTGAAGACAGGAATCGTGACAGCAACCACGACCGTCAGCCGTCTACGGAGAAAGAAGCTCTGACTGTCCATAAGAGTCTCTGAATATAGCTCAAATGTTGTTCTACTCTATTTTGTTTTTGTTTGCGCAACAAGTGGAGTAACCCACTTACCTAGCATAGAATTGTTCTCCGTAACTATCCAAAGGAATCGTTTTTATATATCGAACAACATGCAGCTTGCTATTGTCTCTGATACACCACAGCTCTGCTTGATAAGTAATTGCATATACCAATTAATAATGAGCAACTATAGTCACGTTAAAATGGAGGACTAGTTAACACGTCTCCCTCTGTTAACCGTAATACTGAATAACAATGAAGTGTTCATATTACCATACCATACTTAGTAATCAGTGTAATGCAGAAACCGGTAGCACGTAAGAAATTCATAAAATAAAGTTTTACAATACATACGGCTGTTGGTAAATTCATAAAAATTCTTACAGCCGTAACCAACTCAACATGGGTCTCTGCCCCTCTCATTACGCTGATTCTGCTGTGGCAAGCAAGAAACCCAAGCCGCTCAATCTTGACCCTACATCAATCCGCATCCAAAGGAGGTGACTACAGACCATCTCTTAAGTGACCTCAGATGCTGAATACCAACGAAAAGTATCCATCAGCAACTAAAGTTGGCGGAGAAATAGCGGAAACCATTCAGAGATTCACTGCAACGATCTGGTAAGTCATCCACAAAAGATGTGGCTTGCAAAACAGTAGTTAGACCGATTCTTGAATGTTGTTCACCAGTCTGTAGCCCTAACCAAGTTGGAATAATGGGAGACACCGAGATGTTACACCGAAGAGTGGTGCGTATTGTCATGGTATCATTTACAAATCATGTGATTGTTAGGGAACTGTTCAGCAAACTCTAGTGTCAGGCGTTTTTCATCACACTGAAGTTTACTTTTGATATTCCATCAGCGTTCGTTCCAAGGAAGAGTCAGCAAATTATTACTTCATCCCCCAAACCTCTCGAGCAGTGACTGCAGCGAGAAAATCAGAAAAATTTGAGCTCTCACGGAGGTTCACCGACAGGTTTTATTATCATATACCGGGTGGTTATACCTGCCGAAAACTGTCGGTGTTCCGAGTTGTACAGTGCAAGCTGTATACCTCACAGGTAGCTGAAACGTCGTAGGTGTGATTACTAATAGTGGCACTCACTAAGTGTGTTGAAAAAGTAATAGTTCCACTTTCTGTTGCCAAATGAAAATAAGACGCTGTAAGTAGTCAGAATGTGGAATGTTTCCTGTCTTGACGTCAATATGTTGTTTGTTAGTTGTCAACGTTAGTTGATTTCGGTTGTGAAGTAATAGTTGGTGTAAATTTTTAAGAAGGTTGCAGTTTTCCGTACTAATGAATTGGCTGTTGGAATGACAGATTTTTCACTGCTGGTAAAGTTATTTTATCAGAACGGCAGCAAATGGAACACTAGATTGCGGGATTATCACCGACAAAAATAGCTGCGAGGAGGCATCATATCAACATGTGGGCCAAAGAAAATGATCAACAAACTTGAGGAAACACGTGAGTTATGGAGTAGGGAGAGAGGCACCCCATTCCCATTGCAGTTGCTGTGGCCATATATATGCCTCATATTCTGCAGCCAGTGTTCGAGCCGAGTCATGGTTATTGTATCTCCCCTGGACAATAGTTAAAATGATTTTGTGGTGCATCTTACACTGGTATCCCTATAAGATTCAGAATGTGCACCAATTAATCCCCGGAGATTGGCTAAAACAGATGTACGCATGCAGATTCCGGGGAATATTCTTTGATGGACGCGGCACATTTTACTCTGCACGGTACCGTGAATGCACAGAACTGTCGCATAGAGAATTGTACTCCACCACATGTTATGCAGGAACACCCAGTGATTCAGCTTATGTGACTGCATGGTGTGGTTTCACAAGCTCCTTCATTCTATATCCGTTTTTCTTTGAGGAGATGACATCTCGCGGGCCTGTTACATGTAGAGTGACATCTGCATGTTATAAGGATCTCCTATCTCCAAGGTTCCCGATTTTCAAGAACATCACTATATCCACACCATTACTCTGATGTAAAATAGGGTGGCACGACATGTCACTTATCAGATATGCCTGGAGAACCCTCCAGTAACCACAGCTTGATCTCTAGGCGATTTCAAGATGTGTGGCCTTCCAGATCCCACGACCTTGCCGCGTAACTTCTGGTAGTTGGGATGTCCGAAAGCTCATGTCTATCAGGAATATTTCGAGACTCTTATTAATTTGAAGGATAGCATACGGTGACATATCGCTCTGATAACATTACATAAGCTGTGGCCAACTGTTGACCATTTCGTGTTACACCAGCAGCACTTGCTGAGTCGGGAGAGCATGCTGAGCACAAGTTGTTACTTGTGACCATATGTTAAAAACGCATCAGAACTGCCATTGTCACGTAATATAATAATACTTTACCAACAACCAATATTTTGATATTGTTTTATGAGGCAACTAGTCTAGACATTACAATCTCGTCACCTTCAAGTCTATACAATAAAGTTACAAGGCAGTAGACAAACACATAATAGGATTTCACGCGCAGTGTTACATAAACAAAATAAATGATAAGTTTTAATGCATATGAGTAAAAGAAACCAATGGTGAAGTAAAATATTCGGGTATAATGAAAGGTACTATGAGCGAACAACGCGATATTTATCATTAAGCCGGCCGGAGTGGCCGGGCGATTCTAGGCGCTACAGTCTGGAGCTGCACGACCGGTACGGTCGCAGGTTCGAATCCTGCCTCGGGCATGATTGTGTGTGATGTCCTTAGGTTAGTTAGGTTTAAGTAGTTCTAAGTTCTAGGGGACTGATGACCTCAGAAGTTAAGTTCCATAGTGCTCAGAGCCATTTGAACATTTGTATCATTAAAACAAGAACATCAGTCAAATAACAGAAATAACAATAAAATAGTAGTGTCAATGAAATCCAAACATAAGTCCTAAACATTCATTATGAAATGCAAACATTATACCTAAACATTCACTTTGTTCAAACATGTGAGGGTATCAACGATAAGGACCTAGTTTTTCTTTGTTTTATGTACAATAAACATGAAGAGTAGAGCCAGTTATCTAACGCAAAATTTTAAGAAACGATAAACGTGCTAGAAATAACCTGACAAGGTAATAAGTTCTTTTACTTACATACATTAATATGTATAAATTATTTCATTTGTTTCATTTCTGTCACAAATAGTATTGTATAAACAAAGCAAACTGTACTTATAAATCCATATAAGTAAAAGAACTTATTAGCTTGTCACATTAATTATGTTCAAATGGCTCTGAGCACTATGGGACTTAACATCTATGGTCATCAGTCCCCTAGAACTTAGAACTACTTAAACCTAACTAACCTAAGGACATCACACACATCCATGCCCGAGTCAGGATTCGAACCTGCGACCGCAGCAGTCACGCGGTACCGGACGGAGCGCCTAGAACCGCTCGGCCACCGTGGCCGGCATTAATTATGTAATTAATCTTGTAACTTTATGGTACAGGCCTGAAGATGGCATGACTGGAATGTCGAAACTGATTGCCTAATAAAACAATATCAAGGTAACGTAGATTGATACAATATTATTGCATTTCATCGATCAGCCGCCGTCCCGTGCTCCTGAATCCAATATGGAGTTACATTTACCATTGTCATGCGTTTGATCATTCTTCCCATTTTCCTGCAGCCAAACTAAATTTTGACAGCTTACAGAGCCATATTATCATCTGGTGGCAGAAAATGAAACATTTTTTCAGCGCATTCCGCAAGTGCGCCTATTAATGATCATACGTACAATGTTTCAGCGTCCTGCAGTGCATACAGCCCACAATGCAGCACTCGGAACACCGTCGCAAAAGAAAAAAAAAAAAAAAAAAGGCTTCGAGAACTATGGGACTTAACATCTGAGGTCATCAGTCAACTAGACTTAGAACTACTTAAACCTAACTAAACTAAAGACAGCACACACATCCATGCCCGAGGCAGGATTCGAACCTGCGAGCGTAGCAGCAGTGAAGTTCCGGACTGAAGCGCCTAGAACCACTCGGTCACAACAGCCGGCGAACACCGTCGCGTTCAGTATAACCATCCGACACTGTTTGCTTATGGTGCAAGGAATTGCAAAAGGGGTAGTTTCACCTGAGGTACGCTCTGCCATATCCGGAGTTTACATATGTGCAGTGTAGGAGCCTTCACGAGAAAAAACGTGTAGAATGGTGCATCGGTAAGAGTTCTCCCCTGATGACTTTTGAGTAGCCGATTCCAGAATCTCTCTCAGAGGTGCTCTGGGTGTGTCGTGTACCTGAAAGCAGGAACATCTCCGCAATAGGGTGGAGGAAGACGCCTCGTCGGCTTGGGTGGATGTGGGTGGCAGGGAGCGGGGCTGAGGTACGGGATGGGTGGGGGAGGGGTGGGGGAGGGGTGCAGCAGAAGGAGGCGCGGGCAGCGCATTAGCCGCGCGTGTAATCTGGCTGCAATAATCGGCCTGAGTGGTTCGGTTATTGTGTGTTGGGGCGGGCGCCACGGCCAGGGATTATATCAAAGGAGGCGCAAGCGGCGCCGGCTTAAGACGGCCGCGCGGCCCGCGCCACGCCGGCCCATTTAATGTATTCACTGTGAGGATGAGCAAACAGCCCGGGCCCGGGGAAGAAGCCCCCCAAGTGAGCCGGCTTGTAAGCAGCGGCCGCCAAATTAAGGCGCCGCCCCGCCCCAGGCAGACCCCGGAGCCGGACCATTGTGCCACCTCCTCCCCCGCCGTCATTAGCTAATTCACGACCCACCTTGGCCCGCAAAGTGGCGCGCTCCTGACCCGCCGATACGCGCCGCCCCAAACTTGCTCTCTGAAGGATAATTCTATCCGTGGATCGCAGCCCTTACTGGGATGAGTATACTGGAGTAGGACCTTGACACCTCCTGAAACTAAGGTGTGTCTGGAGAGCTACTGCATTATGATGTACGCGGTAGATATAAAATCGCAGTTCTCAATTTCTAGTTGGAAAAACAGTTAGCCAAAATACACTAATGGCCATTAAAATAGCTACAGCAAGAAGAAATGCAGATGATAAACGGGTATTCATTGGACAAATATGTAATACTTGTGGTGTCACCGCCAGACATCACACTTGCTAGGTGGTAGCCTTTAAATCAGCCGCGGTCCGGTAGTATACGTCGGACCCGCGTGTCGCCACTGTCAGTGATTGCAGACCGAGCGCCGCCACACGGCAGGGCTAGAGAGACGTCCTAGCACTCGCCCCAGTTGTACAGCCGACTTTGCTAGCGATGGTTCACTGACAAATTACGCTCTCATTTGCCGAGACGATAGTTAGCATAGCGCCGGCCGAAGTGGCCGTGCGGCTAAAGGCGCTGCAGTCTGGAACCGCGAGACCGCTTCGGTCGCAGGTTCGAATCCTGCCTCGGGCATGGCTGTTTGTGATGTCCTTAGGTTAGTTAGGTTTAACTAGTTCTAAGTTCTAGGGGACTAATGACCCCAGCAGTTGAGTCCCATAGTGCTCAGAGCCATTTGAACCATTTAGTTAGCATAGCCTTCAGCTACGTCATTTGCTACGAACTAGCAAGGCGCCATTATCATTTGCTATTTATCTTGTGATGCATGTACCGTCAGACCGATGTTCACCAATTATGGATTAAAGTTAAGTATTCCAACAGCTACGTACTTTTCTTGCTAGTATAACTCCTTTAACTGTTCCAGACCTCACGCCAGCCTGCGTGAGCTTAAACGCGTGCCTTTCGGCTACCCGTCACTGTGGATTGGCTGTCTTTCCAGCCCACAACAATACTAGATCTGACATGTGATTACATTTTCACGCCATTTGGGTGCATAGATCCTGAGAAATCAGTACCCAGAACAACCACCTCTGGCCGTAATAACGACCTTGATATGCCTGGGCATTGAGCCAAACAGAGCTTGGATGGCGTGTACAGGTACAGCTGCCCATGCAGCTTCAACACGATACCACAGTTGATCAAGAGTACTGACTGGCGTATCGTGATGAGCCAGTTGCTCGGCCACCATTGACCAGACGTTTTCAGTTGGTGAGAGATCTGGAGCATGTGCTCGCCAGGGCAGCAGTCGAACATTTTCTGTATCCAGAAAGGCCCGTACAGGACCTGCAACATGCGGTCATGCAGTATCCTGCTCAAATGTAGGGTTTCGTAGGGATCGAATGAAGGGTAGAGCCACGGTTCCATAAGCCTCTGAAATATAACGTCCACTGTTCAAAGTGCCATCAATGCGAGGTCACCGAGATGTGTAACCAATGGCACCCCATACCATCACGCCGGGTGACACGCCAGTATGGCGATGACGAATACACGTTTCCAATGTGTATTTACCGCGATGTCGCCAAGCACGGATGCGACCCTCATGATGCTGTAAGCAGAACCTGGATTCATCCAAAAAAATGACGTTTTGCCATTCGTGCACCATCGCAGGCGCTCCTGTCTGTGATGCAGCGTCAAGGGTAACCGCAGCCATTGTCTCCGAGCTGATAGTCCATGCTGCAGCAAACGTCGTTGAACTGTTCGTGCAGATGGTTGTTGTCTTGCAAACGTCCCCATCTGTTGACTCACGGATCGAGACGTGGCTGCACCATCCGTTACAGCGATGCGGATAAGATGCCTGTCATCTCGGCTGCTAGTGATACGAGGCCGTTGGGATTCAGCACGGCGTTCGTATACCCTCTTGAACCCACCGATTCCATATTCTGCTAACAGGCATTGGATGTCGACCAACGCGAGCAGCAGTGTCGCGATACGATAAACTGCAATCGCGATAGGCTTTAATCCGACATTTATCAAAGTCGGAAACGTGATGGTACGCATTTCTCCTTCTTACACGAGGCATCACAACAACGTTTCACCAGGCAACGCCGGTCAACTGCTGTTTGTGTATGAAAAATCCGTTTGAAACTTTCCTCATGTCAGCACGTTGTAGGTATCGCCACCGTCGCCAACCTTGTGTGAATGCTCTGAAATGCTAATCATTAGCATATCACAGCATCTTCTTCGTGTCGGTTAAATTCGCGTCTGTAGCACGTCATCTTCGTGGTGTAACAAGTTTAATGGCCGATAGTGTAAGTTACTGATAGTGATTTCGTAAAATTAAAATGAAAGTTGTCAAGAACAAAAATGAAAGAGTAATATTCCACTGTTAAATGCGGAGCAAAGAACAGACAAGTAGTAAGAGAACATTGAAGGTGTCTATGAGTGAAATGATCTGTCTGACGACGTGATGTAAGAAGTGAGAGTTGATACAAAAGGCACAGGTTAGAGTGTACCACAGCTGTCGAAGATTTTCGATCAAATAAGGCAGAAGGTATAGACATCATTGCTCCGGAAGTCTTTCGATCAAATAAGTCAGAAGGTATAGACAACATTCCTCCGGAATTTGTAAATTCGTTGGAGGAAGTCGAAACCAAATGACTATTCAAGTTGTTCTGTAGAATCTATTCGAATGGAGGCGCGTCATCAAACTTCCGAAATAATATAATTCGCACAATTCCGAAGATAGCAATGGTAGCTTCGTGGCTGATTCATCCAAGTTCCTGACGAGTATGATATACAAAAGAATGAAAAAGATATTTGAAGGTCTGTTAAATGTCCATCAGTTGGGTTTTAGGAAAGCAAACGGCACCAAAGAGGAAGTTCTGACATCGCATCTGATAAAGCTTTCATCACAGAAATAGTGTATGTCAATGTAAAATGGTGCAAGATGTTCAAAATTCCCAGAAAAATGGACTTAGGCTATATCGTCCAAAGATCTCAATGCCACGCCACAGTTCACAGCGTGTTTTGTTACAACATATGTTAGCTATATCTTGCTGCAGTCTGTAAGGAAGAATGGGAGGGGCTAAGGAAAACACACGCTGTTTCTCAGCACAGCAGCGCCCTCGCACAGAGGTGACTATAGAGTCCAACGTGGATGTGCTCTGCCCCAGTTCGCGACCTCAGCTGAAGCAGTCACCCTCACCGAGTACGACTAAAGAGTAATTAAGATCTCAGACACAAATGTATTTTTGTAAGTGTTGAACACTGTACTTCAAGACAAGATTTCTAATTGTCTGCATCTTGTGTTAGCGTAATAGTCAATGACAGTTGTAAGTTAACAAGCGCTTTTATGGCTACGGATTGTGTCAACTTAAGTAAATCTTTTTATGACTGTGTCATAAAGGTAACTAATATTTCAGTGTTGTAGTTCCGATGTGCCATCTCATAGAGCAATCAAGAAATCCATAGTTATGGCCTACGTCTGGTCAAAACACAGAAAATTTACAATAGGTGCAAAAACCAAGTGGGAACAATAAGAATGGGAGGACAAGAATGAACTAGTCGGATTAAAAAGGGAGAGAGACAGGGTTGTATTCTTTCTGTCTTACTATTCAATCAACTTGTCGCAAAATCAATGAAGGAAATAAGATGAAACTTCATCAACGATCAAATTCTCTGAAGAGATTTCTATTCTCAGTAAAAGTGAAGAAGAGGTACAGGAGCTTTTGAATGGGATGAAAAGTCCAATGAGAAAGAAATACGATCTGAAGGTAAGCCAAAGAATGGTGAAACGAATGGTGGGTGGTACAAATGAGATTAGAGGTAAGCTTAACATCAATATTGGGAACCACAAAGTATATGAAGTGAAGGAATTCTTCTCCATTTGAAGTCAAATAAGATTCAACCAAGGAATCACAGGCTATGATAGATTTCATTGCCAAAAGAACTCTACCAATAGCAAACTTGGGCTTCAGTTTGAGAAAGAAATTCCTGAGAATATATGTATGGAGCGTAGAACTGTATAGAATTGAATCATGGACTGTGAAAAAATCGGTACAGATGAGAATCGAGGCGTTTGTGTGGTGGTGCTATTGAAGGACATACAAAATTAGGACTACTAAAATGAGAAGCGAGGTTCTC
Source organism: Schistocerca piceifrons (assembly GCF_021461385.2). NCBI lineage: Eukaryota > Metazoa > Arthropoda > Insecta > Orthoptera > Acrididae > Schistocerca > Schistocerca piceifrons. The sequence goes on from NC_060139.1 coordinate 151,169,643, forward strand.
TGCAGAATTGGCGAGGACTGGAACACATGAAAAACACTGATGGGAGGTGCAGAGTCGTGCTGTTACAATGTAATTACATTAGGAGAAAGCACAGTTATTATTCCAGTTAAAACATACATAAAAACGCAAATGGTGAAAGGCAACATTATTAAAAAGCTAGTAAAAAACCTATTAGAAAATTTCATGGGCACGCTCTTCTTCCTATTCTTCGGAGTGTCATAGATTAGGCCTGTAGATCTGTTGTGGCCTCGTATCCATCTTTAAACTAACCGTCCTTCGTTCGTCTTTCCTTTGTCTTTGTACTGTAAGTCAACCATTGGAAAGCTTGTATTTCTCATACGTTTCAAATATTCGAGTTTATTTTACTTTCTTCGATTTTATCATTTAGTACAAAAATATTGAGTTTGCCATTAATACCAAGTTTCTAGCAGACAACAGTATGTTGATACATTTACTCTTGTTTATGCGGATATCTCCTAGCGCTGCTTCTTTCCATTTTCGTATGGCTCGTCTGCATGAATTATAAAAAGAGTAGGTGGTAAAGTCACTGTTATAGAAAGTTTACCGCATAGTGTAGTAACTTTTACTAGAAAGCATGCGAAAAGTGTGGTGCTCGTTGGCTCAGTGGAATGGTTTAAATCTGACAGTTTGTATAGTGGGTTACTGCCAGGAAAAAATTTACCGATTTAATTCAAAAAGGGATTGACGGGTTTGTTGTCTAAAAAGCAAGTCTACTGAAAACAAGCCTTTTTAGATTTCGACGTTGCCTGAGGTAGAACTGTGTACAGAGGTGTGGCGGGGACAATGATTACAATGAGGTTACGATTCCGAAATCAACCCTGATGTATTATTCAACAGCTCGTAAGCCACAAGTACAATAGCAACGCCGAATAGTTGGAAATGTTTATTGCAAACGACCCCTGCAGTACCCTATGTGACCTAATAGACCCATAAGAAATGACCAATGTTTTTGCATTACCTCGTTATATGCGAAAAGGCTGAAACAGAATTTTCACGGTACAAATCTAAACAAGCAGAAAAACTTCCCTCACCAAATTGCGACCGTGGAGCTCCAATACAATCCATGCTGCACAACCGTCATCGAGAAATGTGAGCTGAGAGCATGCTGCGATGGACCAATGGGGTTCTTCGTTCCAAACACTCATGTGCGTAGTGTGGAGAGCTGCAACTAATCTTAACATATGTTTTGCTGGCCGGTGTGGCCGAGCGGTTCTAGGCGCTTCAGTCTGGAACGGCGCCACCGCTACGGTCGCAGGTTGGAATCCTGCTACGAGCATTGATGTGTGTGATGTCCTTAGGTCAGTTAGGTTTCAGTAGTTCTAGGGGACTGATGACCTCAGATGTTAAGTCCCCTAGTGCTCAGAGCCATTTGAGCCATTTAAGGTTGGTTGGTTGGTTTGGGGAAGGAGACCAGACAGCGTGGTCAGCGGTCCCATCGGATTAGGGAAGGATGGGGAAGGAAGTCGGCCGCGCCCTTTCAGAGGAACAATCGCGGCATTTGCCTGGAGTGATTTAGGGAAATCACGGAAAACCTAAATCAGGATGGCCGGACGCGGGATTGAACCGTCGTTCTCTCGAATGCGAGTCCTGTGTCTAACCACTGCGCCACCCCGCTCGGTCAACCATTTAACATATGTTTTCTCTTTACGTATGTTCTAATACTATGTGAGTCATACGCTTAATGGGTAACAGCAACTGATAAGAGAAGGACACTGCGGAAGGTAGCGGGTGATTCCGAGCAGTAAAGGTGTGAGAAACTGAACTTTTAATAATCTAGCGTAATAGGTTTGGGAAAAAACCGGAATACTGCCAGCTCCCAGTCGATACGCCGGAAGGAAGAAAGTGTTCATCTAGTTTTACGATCAATGCAAACCTGTAATCAATTTTTCTGATTAACTGACAAAAGAGAGTTATGATATTTAGAGGGGCCTTTAAGAGAACATAAAGTGTGACCGTTGTACAAAAGACAGATGGCGTTTTTCGAGAATACTTACACACTGGTTCAGCTTCAACATACTGTAGCAATAAATGCAGTTCCGAAAGAGATTTCAGAGCTATTTTCGCATCCTTAGTATTGAAAACTGGAAAACGCATCATTTTTAAAGTTCCCTTTGTGATCACTGCGACACCTACTTTTGCGACGTCCCTTACGGTACGAAAAATGTCGATGGCTGAAGAAAAGAGCATTTCGAAGCCGGTATCTCTAATGTAGGAACCAATTCGTTTAGACCAGTAGATGTATATCAGAGGAATTATACCGGGTTTAAATTATGTCCAGAAATACTATTCACAGTTACACAGCAAGTCAGTGTCTAAAACAAAAACATCGAAAGTTTAAAAAAAAACTTCAAGCTATATTCGCCAGAGCACCTCCTTTCATCAGTTTCATTCAGTGTCTCATGTGTTATGCAAGGATTTCTGCTGGGTCATTTCTTTTGTGTATTTGATCCTACGCTGCCTCTACTGTCTCATCCCTCAAAGCTGCCAGTTCGTCTTCTACTGTATGTTATTCGTTTCTCCTGTTTCAGCCATTAGTTGCCTGATGTTCCCTACGAAACTCTCAACAGGTACTGCTCTCAAATTTCTCACCTTCCTGCATTTTATTCAGTTTCAATCTGTAGTCCATAACCAATGAATTATGGTCAGAGTTCACATCTCCCCATGCAAAATCTTTTGAAGCTTAAAATTTTTGCTTCGAATTGTCTGTCGGGCGAATATTCCTATATAATTCAGCTCCATGTCTCTTTCACGTACAAAAATTTCTTTCGTGATTCTTCAACTAACTGACAGTAATAACGATATTATGCTATGTACAAACTCCAAACAGGTGGCTTCTCCTTTAATATCTTTTCCCTGTACATATTCCAACTTGTCTTCGTTTTATTATCATCAAATTCTAGTCCCCAAAGGCAATTAAATTTTCCTCTCCCTTGACTATCTGAAGCACTTTTTTATACCATCATACAATCTTGCAGTCCCTTCATCATCTGTTAAATTATTTGGCGTATTAACTTGTACTACTGTAGGAGTTAGCCTCTTATCTACTTTGACTACTATAATGCGTTCACTATCCTGTTCATAATAGCTTACCCACAACGTTATTTACTTATCCATGATTGCACCTAATACCACATTAACCATATTTGATTTTGTGATTATATCTCTGTACTGATCTCACGAGAGGCCTTACTATTCCTTTCACTAAAGTTCAGTAATTCCAATTAATCTAACTTTAACTTGTGCATCATCCTTTTAAAATTCTACAACATACCTGCCCGAGTAAGGGTTCTAAAATTCCATGTTCAGACCCGTAGAACACCAGTTTTGTTTATTGTGATGGCATCCTCTTCGATAGTACCATTCCGATGGTATGAAAGGGAAAGTTTCGGAAATTTTACTGAATCACCTGCCCTCATCATTAAACTATACAGTAGATCCCATTGTTGTTGTTGTGGTCTTCAATCCTGAGACTGGTTTGATGCAGCTCTCCATGCTATTCTATCGTGCGCAAGCTTCTTCATCTCCCAGTACCTACTGCTACCTACATCCTTCCGAATCTGCTTGGTGTATTCATCTCTTGGTCTCCCTCTACGATTTTTACACTCAACGCTGCCATCCAATACTAAATTGGTGATCCCTTGATGCCTCAGAACATGTCCTACCAACCGATCCCTTCTTCTTGTCAAGTTGTGCCACAAACTTCTCTTCTCCCCAATCCTATTCAATACCTCCTCATTAGTTGTATGAACTACCCATCTGATCTTCAGCATTCTTCTGTAGCACCACATTTCGAAAGCTTCTATTCTCTTCTTGTCCAAACTATTTATCGTCCATGTTTCACTTCCGTACATGGCTACACTCCATACTAATACTTTCACAAACGACTTCCTGCCACTGAAATCAATACTCGATGTTAACAACTTTCTCTTGTTCAGAAACGCTTTCCTTGCCATTGCCAGTCTACATTTTATATCCTCTCTAATTCGACCATCATCAGTTATTTTGCTCCCCAAATAGCAGAACTCCTTTACTACTTTAAGTGTCTTATTTCCTAATCTAATTCCCTCAGCATCACCCGACTTAATTCGACTACATTCCATTATCCTCGTTTTGATTTTGTTGATGTTCATCTTATATCCTCCCTTCAAGACACTATCCATTCCGTTCAACTGCTCTTCCAAGTCCTTTGCTGTCTCTGACAGAATTACAATGTCATCGGCGAACCTCAAAGTTTTATTTTCTTCTCGATGAATTTTAATACCTACTCCGAATTTTTCTTTTCTTTCCTTTATTGCTTGTTCAATATACATATTGAATAACATCGTTGAGAGGCTACAACCCTGTCTCATTCCCTTCCCATCCACTGCTTCCCTTTCATGTCCTCGACTCTAATAACTGTCATCTGGTTTCTGTACAAATTGTAAATAGCCTTTCGCTCCCTGTGCTTTACCCCTGCCACTTTCAGAATTTGAAAGAGACTATTCTAGTCAACATTGTCAAAAGCTTTCTCTAAGTCTACAAATGCTAGAAAGGTAGATTTGCCTTCGTTAATCTAGCTACTAAGTTAAGTTGGTTGGTTGGTTGGTTGTGTTGGGGAAGGAGACCATACAGCGAGGTCATCGGTCTCATCGGATTAGGGAAGGACAGGGAAGGAAGTCGGCCGTGCCCTTTGAAAGGAACCATCCCGGCATTTGCCTGGAGCGATTTAGGGAAATCACGGAAAACCTAAATCAGGATGGCCGGACGCGGGATTGAACCGTCGTCCTCCCGAATGCGAGTCCAGTGTCTAACCACTGCGCCACCTCGCTCGGTCTAAGTTAAGTCGTTGGGTCAGTATTGCCTCACGTCTTCCAATATTTTTACGGAAACCAAACTGATCGTAACAGAGGTCGGCTTCTACTAGTTTTTCCATTCGTCTGTAAAGAATTCGCGTTAGTATTTTGGAACAGTGACTTATAAAACTGATAGTTCGGTAATTTTCACATCTGTCAACACCTGCTTTCTTTGGGATTGGAATTATTACATTCTTCTTGAAGTCTGAGGGTATTTCACCTGTCTCATACATCTTGCTCACCAGATGGTAGAGTTTTGTCAGGACTGGCTCTCCCAAGGCTGTCAGTAGTTCTAAGGGAATGTTGTCTACTCCCGGGGCCTTGTTTCGACTTAGGTCTTTCAGTGCTCTGTCAAACTCTTCACGCAAGAATCATATTTCCCATCTCATCTTCATCTACATCCTCTTCCTTTTCCATAATATTGTCCTCAAGTGCATCGACTTGTATAGACCCTCTATATACTCCTTCCACCTTTCTACTTTCCCTTCTTTGCTTAGAACTGGGTTTCCATCTGAGCTCTTGATATTCATACAAGTGGTTCTCTTTTCTCCAAAGGTCTCTTTCATTTTCCTGTAGGCAGTATCTATCTTACCCCCAGTGAGATCAGCCTCAACATCCTTACATTTGTCCTCTAGCCATCCCTGCATAGCCATTTTAACTTCCTGTCGATCTCATTTTTGAGGCGTTTGTATTCCTTTTTGCCTGCTTCATTTACTGCATTTTTATATTTTCTCCTTTCATAAATTAAATGAAATATTTCTTCTGTTACTCAAGGATTTCTACTAGCCCTCGTCTTTTTACCTACTTGATCCTCTGCTGCCATCACTACTTCATCCCTCAGAGCTACCCATTCTTCTTCTACTGTAATTCCTTCCCCCATTCCTGTCAATTGTTCTCTTATGCTCTCCCAGAAACTCTGTACAGCATCTGGTTTAGTTAGTTTATCCAGGTCCCATCTCCTTAAATTCCCACCTTTTTGCAGTTTCTTCAGTATTAATCTACAGTTAGTAACTAATAGATTGTGGTCAGAGTCCACATCGGCCCCTGGAAATGTCTTACAATTTAAAACCTGGTTCCTAAATCTCTGTTTTACCATTCTATAATCTATCTGAAACCTGTCAGTATCTCCAGGCTTCTTCCATATAGATCCCATATCCTCGGGAAAAATAATATCGTAGTTTCCACTTGCTGTTCACATTACCAACGTAGAAATGCCTTATTGGCTAATGTTTCAAGGACGTATTAGTCAATAACACAGACTGCTGCCCCTCAGAGTATAGAAAAGGCTGCTATCCCTCTTCAGGAACCACGAGTTTATCTGAATTGGCCATATATACACCTCCATCGTAGAGGCACACAAGCCACCCTATCTCTTCAAGGTCCGTGGTTCATGAGAGGAACGTACTACATAATATAGTCAAATCATCAGATGATGATTAAGAAACTTTAGTCTGGCCCGAGACAGAGAAGTACATTAAGATGCTTTAGCCGGTCACTTCGTTTCTCTCAGACAGTATTAATTGACAATTGTCCTTTAACGTGTGTCATACGTTTGCGAACACTTTTAGCGAAATATTTAGGACATGCCTGTATTCTAAATGTGATTCTTCATTGGCATTATTGGTAATCAACCAAAATGTTTATGGTGTTCTTGATTGTGACTGATTTCTGGACTCTGCTGCTGTCCGTCTTTACTTTCGTATTCTCTTTCACTTAACACGTACCTGTAAAGCTACGCATCACGGCATCACCAACACTTTAGCCGGAGGAACTGCAATTAATCTCACACTTTTTGTATAAACTACGAGTTATAGAAGGGTGTGAACAATCTCAGTAAACCTAATACTGTGGATTATCCTCAGCGAGAACAATTCTTCGTTTTATTCGAGAATGAGCTTCTTGTTATTGAATGAATAGGAAAATCTGTTTGAACTGCCCAAAGATCCACTACCGATCAAAAGCTGTAGCTGGAAACATTCCTCCTCTGAAGTCCACTCAAGAGTTTCTGATTTCCTCGTTGGCTCGGAAACGTACGAAAAGTCACAATTAAATCCACCCGTAATTTTTCATCATATAAAACGCTCTTTTGTTATGATGGGTTCAACCATTAGAAAAAAACCAAGCCATTCTTTAAACTGAGTCCTCTTCTATGCATTATATTGAGCAGATAACGTCACTGGGCACTTATTGGTGGTCCGTACTGACTTGGCGCACTTACGGCGGAAATGGAGCAGCGGCGGGTGCTGAGAACTTGCGAACTACCGGCGGCAGAGCAGGAGTCGGAAAGACGTTGCTCTTGTGAACGGCAGGCGCCGACCAAGTTGGGAAGTAATCAGCCGAGTGGGTGCGACCCCTGGTACACGGACACACGCTCGCCTTACCCACTTGCATCCGCCGAGGGAACAGTTCTTCATCTGCGGAGTTTGAATCACAACAGCAGGGTCCCCCTACATTTCGTACTGTGCTGTTCGGTTTTCGTACATTCCCACATTTCATGGAAATCTTACTTATTCGTTCAGTCTAATAAAGTGATCAGCTCTCCAGTAAAGATAGTGAAAAAAGTCGCCGTCTGGGCCACTAGCTGTATTTTATATGATTAACATGTTTCGTCCCGTGATTCAAGTCACTCACAGATACGTGCAGTTGAAAAATGGGCTACGATGGTACAAAGCTGATCATACTGCGACATTTCAAAGGTAGAAGCCACGGAAGAGGGAGATAATTTTATGAAATAAATCATTTCTAATTACTGCGAAGTGCTACTTGTCGGCATGAAGAGGATTCAGAGAAAACTATGGAAGCTAATAAATTGAAGCTACATGTTTTAATGTGGCTGACGTTTAACAGAGTCTTCTTATTCATTGCACACTGTTAAAATTAAAATGGTTCAAATGGCACTGAGCACTATGAGACTTAACTTCTGAGGTCATCAGTCCCCTAGAACTTAGAACTACTTAAACCTAACTAATATCACACACATCCACGCCCGAGGCAGGATTCGAACTTGCGACCGTAGCGGACGCGCGTTCCAGACTGTACCGCCTAAAATTAAAACACCATGAAGGTGGCATGTAACGAACGTTTATCTGGCTTGAGTGTTACCAGACAGGGTGTTTCCGTAAGAGCGCACAAAAATTTAGCAAGACATAGGGAATGCTACACTGAACAATTTGAGATAGGGAACCTCGGGTCGAAGAAACTAGCTTTGTCTGGCATTACTGTGTTCCAGCTTATCTGCAACTAACATGCGTGCAAGTTTACACGTACTGTGCTGTTTACTTACTTGTATGTTATTTATTTCCTGTAAGGAAACAAGGAGGACTAGCCTGATTATCAGGAAGTCGTGATGCAGGTTTTGTTTAATTTACTTGTTCATAAGGCGGTTCTGTTGTATTGTATTTACGTTGTCCCATGACAGAACGTGCCAGGAATCAATGACAGACCCATTCCTTACTCACTGCTATTCAGAGGAGTGCAGCACAATACGATGGAACAGTACCTATACAGTATTTCCTGGTGGCTGGATAGGAAAGGGGTCCTATTCCATAGCTTGAGAGGTCACCTGATCTGAATCTCCTTGATTATTTCCTATGGGGATATATGAAGTCACTTGTGTATGAGACCCCAGTGGATACGGAGGTGAAATTAGTTGTTAGAATTGTAACTGCCTGTGAAGTGATTCGAAACACACCAGGAATATTTTGAAGGGCGCGTCAGATGATACGGAGATGAAATTAGTTGGCAGAATTGTAGCTGCCTGTGATGTGATGCGAAACACATCAGGGATATCTGTCAGGGGGCGTCAGATGATACGGAGATTGAATTGGTTGTCAGAATTTTAGCTGCCTGTGATGTGACTCAGAACACACCAGGGATATTTGTCAGGGAGCGTCAGGATACAGTAAAAATGGTACATTCATTGTGTCGATGATGATATTTGCAGTTAACTAATGCAAATCAAAAAGTACACAGTAAAGTGATGTTATTCCTATTATCTCCTGAAGCTGGCTTCTCCGACCCCAGGTTCACTAACTCAAATTGTTCAGGGGAGCGTCCTCTATGTCCTGTTAAATTTTTGCGTGCTCTTACGGGAACACCCTGTATAGGATGTAAAGGATAACTGTTTACATCGCGCTGCGGTGGTGTAGGGGAAATCCATACAAACAGACGCTTCTATTCTACCACGCTGGGAAAAACCTTCAAATCGGCCTACAAAAGCCACCTAAGATGTAGCGCATGCGCTCCTAGCGAGGCTTTTAATAACCTCTAGCCCTCTTATGTCACCGGCTTTAGTGAGTTAAAATTTCCTGTTTAATGAAAGGAAAACAGTTCCGAACACGTTATGGACATACTAATTACGTCTCAAATTCGATCGAAACTTAACCCTTTCAACCACAGATAGCTCGTAGTAAGAAGGCCAGAGGAGCATAACGATTCGATTGTTAAGTTTACGCTGTTGAAATTCACAATATCATGAGGTAACAGTGAATTTTGCAACTTGTAAGTACACGACTTAGCCAGTGTCGTAAGAAGAAGAGCGTGTATTATAAACCTCGCAAGGCGCGCATGGGCTGCAGCTTAAGTGGCTTGATGGACGACAAGTGTGCTGTATCAAATGGTTCATCTCGACTACCCCTATACCACTGTGGTCAGTTGTAAGCGGTTATCGTATACACCCTGTATACTTAGGTGTGCCAGTGATTCATTGCAGTCATACAAGTTGGGTAGGAGTAACGCCGTCCACATTAAGTGTATAAAGAAAGATTAAGCAGGATGATTCCGTAATGATTCGTCTACGTCTACATGCTAGACATGTAGGAATTCTAGAAAGGCAAAATGGTGAACTGCAACAGTCATACGAATACGGAAGCTGTGGATGTTGGCGAGGCATATTCAGTCCCGTGTGAGAGCTCAAGGGACACACGCGACTAGCACCTGAGAGGACAGAGACATTGTTCGGTCTTTAGTCAGGAAATAAGTCTGTTTATAGCAAGTCGTTTCCATATGGAAAGTGCGACGATGTGTAGAGTAGCACAAACGCCGACAGCTGTTGCAGCTTCCTTCCACGCGGCAGCGTAGCGAGACCCACCTGTAGTGGTGCACCCAGTGATAATGCGGGACACAGGAGTGTCAACACTTCATCATTATACGCAAGCCCTGGTTTAATTTGCAGCAGAACCAGTCGTGAATATGTAGGTTCTTACTGGGTGCACACTGTCAGTATTTATCGAAATAATCAGCAACTAGTTGCCCTAAAGAAATTTAATTTCTTAACCATTTCATACACTTAGTGTCTTTCCTCAGAAGGTTATAACTATTGTATTGTTTGCGGTAGTTATAACCTTCTGTGGATGTGTATAAGTGCCCAAAACTGGATAAGAAAATAAAATTTCTTTTGTGCAAATGCTTGCTAATCACTTCGAGAACAACAACTACAATTGCTGAAGATAGGTAAATTACTACACTGGCAGTAATTCGAACACCAGAATTACCGTGTTGAGGCCGGTGTCTTCCCTCCGTTTACGAGATTTCTGTGACGTTATGTCTCAACAAGATAAGACCACATGTTACCAGTGCTGTCCCTACCAATCTCTATAGAGAGGATGTTTGACCGTTGCCGTGGACAGGAATGTCGTAATATTATCTGTCTTTCAACCATAAATGTCCTCTCCTTGCTTCCAAACACGCATACACTCGTCGAAACACGGATAATCGCACGCTTTCAAATGCTTCTGACGGTATCGAATGGTTTCGCAGGCTTCCAAAAACTAACAAACCCGTCGATGAAGAGTTTCTGCATCCGTCTGGTCAGCTTGTAGACCAATAGTTAAACGTACCCCCAGAGATAATAAACCATGGGACTCAGGTCGGGGAACATGTAGGCCACGGAGTTGATCCTCCTCCACCTATCTATCTGTCATAGTAGATAAGAGCCAGTGCATCTCGACCGCTGAGACTGAAATGTGCTGGAGCTCCATTATGCATAAAGTGCACGTTCCTTCGTATTTGTACGGGCACATCTTCTAGTAGGTTTTGGAGGGAGTTGTGAGTAAAGCCCCCGTAAGCAACAGCTGCATGACGTCCTGGGAGAACGAATGGCCCTACCTTAGAATCACCTGCAATTCCAGTCACACACTGAAATAATGCTGATACCTAGCCTGTACGTAGCGTGAAGGTTGCGATCGGTCCATACGTGTTAGCTGTTGAAATTTCTTATTCCATCTCTTTAAAACGTCCTCTCGCCTTTAATCAAAAATTAAGAGCCAGACAATGGATTGGAAGTATGTGCAGCGAACCATCAGCAAAGTTGCCCATGGTGGGTAATCGAAAAGCATAAGCCTCTACATACTTGGAAGACGATATGGATGCATGAGTTGCTCGTGAAGTATTCTCCATGTTGAACTCGGAAATGGGCCGCATGATAGGGCCACTTGTTTTGCGATGGTGCCTGGCTCTTTTTTGATAGCCAGTAAACCATGCTCTTCCTCGTCCAGCGTACGAACAATACGTGATCTTCCTTGGTCAATCATAGTCTGTAGTGCTACGGTTCCTGTCTGAGTAACTTGACGATACAGCGCCAAAGGTTGGATGACTGGCTGTTTTCGGTGTGTAAACGCCGTTCGATACAGCCGTGCTGCCTCGTGTCCATTACCATTCACGCAGTCACATATAAAAATCATGTCTGTCTGCTCACGAGATGAATATCCTGCCTTGTTTGAACGGAGAATTTTCATTTAACCCACTACCTGTAGTACACGAACGCAATATAACACTGAAGACAGACGAATGACGAATATAAACACGTCTCCTTGATAACAAAACGCCATCTAGGATACAATGAGTCAAACGGGTGCATAGATAAGTGAAGTTGCTGGGTTGTACCTGGAAAGCCACTGAACGTCAGCTTGCTTTAATAAGTCGAAAACGAAGGATCGTCGGGCATATATTTATATGAGATTTTTTTCATGTTTTGGTGTACGGAATCTGTCTCCAAAGTATGCAATAGTATTTCTGACACCAGTTTATATATAAACATTTCCTCTTTCTAACGTTCCGATGTAAGTTAAAGTGTCTTTCGTGGTGTTACAGTTTCAATAGCCAGCAAAAATGGTTCAGATGGCTCTAAGCACTATGGGACTTAACATCTGAGGTCATCAGTCCCCTAGACTTAGAACTACTTAAACCTAACTAACCTAAGGACATCACACATATCTGAGGCAGGATTCGAACCTGCGACCGCAGCAGCTGTGTGGTTCCGGACTGAAGCGCCATAAAGCGCTCGGCCACAGCGGCTGGCAGCAGTGCAGCCTATGTTTTCACTGCCCAAGGATATCGTGTCTCCAGTTATGTTTCCAATAATGGTATCTGTACAGCTACAACCTCGTTTCAGTGTGTCGGAGCCAGTCTACTCGATGCCAGAGTTCCCGACACACAATTTGACCAGCCACTTGCTGTGGCAGCGAAACGGCTTTCCGACGCTGGAGAGCCGCGCATTGGATCCCAATCTATCAAGATGCACCGCCTCGGGCTTTAATTAAATATCCAGTCAGACAGGCGGTGCCCTTGTGTACCACAGTCACCGCCGTGGCTGCCGCTCAAATGCGAAATATCGCGGAACTCGTCCCCCCTTCGAATCATCTGCCCCTTCTTTGTCCCTCTAATGGCAGCGTCTTCTTGCGCCCTTCTCTTTCTTCCTTCCTCTCCAGCGTTTCGGACACCTTCCCCAGCACATTTCTTTTTTTCACTGCCGCATGCGGCTCCTATTCCACCCTCGTAGTGTTTGCTCATCGCTCTCTAATCAGTTCCCTCGTTCGCCCCGTGTTTATTCCTCGAGTTCCCCGCCTTATTAAAGCGCATCCCTTGTACTTATCCTCAGGCCCTGTGTTCTGGTCTCCGTTTTAATCTTAAGGGGAAGGCCAGTGGGTCCACAAAGGCAGATCCTTGTTTCCTTCCGTTCGTTGAGGGTCTGTCATATGCGTCCACAAACTACGACGGATGAACTAAATACTGACGGGATTTGTCTACAATGAGTGCGTGCACTTACGTGCTCGTGAGTGTATGTATGTATCTATGTATGTGTGTGTGTGTGTGTGTGTGTGTGTGTGTGTGTGTGTGTGTGTGTGTGTGTGTGTGGTGGTTGTGTGTGTGGTCAGAACATGGCCACACACACGCTGGAGTAATGCAATAGGCTACCGATATTTTCCAAATTAGTAGTGATATGTTATCAAATACATTACATCTATTTAGTGACAGAGATACGAACTCTGTATCTCGTACAGCAGTGAGTATAGTAGATATATAGTCAGTTCTGATATATGACGAATGAATATTTATATGAAGCCCAGGATTCGAACCCAGGTCTCCTGCTCACTACTACGCCACCCTGGAACAGTGGATTTGCATAACTGCACGGACTATCGAAAACGCCTTCCTCCTCAGTCCAATTTCCCATTCACACCTTAGCCCACTTAGTATTCTCCCTAAACTTGAACAGCATTGCAGAGGATATCCAACTCTCCAAGTGGGTCGAGACATGAATTTGAATTTGAATGAGGAGGCACGCGTGCTACAGTAATCCGTTGAAACTGTGCAAACGCACTGTGCCAGGTTAGCGAAGTGGTTAGTGCCTGTGTCTAGTGAACAGGAAACCTGCGTTCGTATTTTGGCTCCGATTAAAATTTTCGTTCGTCGCTTCTGTCTGCATATGTACATAAAGTACAAATATATCTAATGTCATGGAATATGTAATAGGGATGAAACTCTACAATGGAGACAAAATGTGGTATCATATCAGTTAACAACCTAACCATTAACAGCGCTTCGCGAGCTACATACGAAGTAGATTTAGCGTAGCCTGGTACTGCTACACATTTTCGAATCAAGATATCTCATTCTGAATAAAACTTTTCAATCTGCAAGCACAAATGTCAGTTGAAGATAATCGTGTATTGTGCATCCCACCATTTTTATTCTTTTTCTGTTTTTCTATGGAACAGAATTCTTATATATCGGTTTCGGCGGTGTTAGTGGCATTTGGTGGCCGGTTATCTTTCCTGACATGACCACGCTCCCGAGAAGAAATCTGTGTACCCCATCTGTGTACGTCTAGTGTACATCTCATATTCAAGTGCGATCAGCATTTTCAAGTGTTTGTGTAGTGCGCGGTGCATACTTAAAATGGAACGTAGGTACCAGCGCGGTGTTCACCTATTTGGATGTGGAAAATGAACAGCCTAAAAGCTACATCCAGGCTGGCCGGCTTATCAGCAGTGTCGTTAACCCTTGATGTGGTCCCAGAAGCGGAAGCATTAGCGCTCTCAGCTATCTGGAGGGGCCATCAATCGCTCGTCACTCACTTTGAAAAAAGTACCATCCGAATTTCTTACTGTTGGGGTGCGAATGTGGAGGCGTGTGTATTCGATAACCTGGAATTGTGGGAGTCATATCAATAGCTCGGAGTGCCAATTGAGCGAAGAATTCATCATTTTTGCATTCGCGCACACACACACACACACACACACACACACACACACACACACACACACACACACGCGAGCGCGCGCGCGCGCGCGCGCGCGCCGTCTCAGGACCATACTGAAATGGATCCAGTCTCCCAGCTTGCATTATATTTACATCAATACAGCAAAGATAATCTAATTGTATTCAGTGTTTTAGTACTGGCCGTTATGATATTCATTTGCCAATCACGTAGCCAGAGAAACGGACGGGAAATTAGGTAAGAAAATAATTTCCTGTATACAGAATGAGATATTCACTCTGCAGCGGAGTGTGCGCTGATATGAAACTTTCTGGCAGATTAAAACTGTGTGCCCGACCGAGACTCTCCGCTATATCCTTTCTTTCGGGAGTGCTAGTTCTGCAAGGTTTGCAGGAGAGCTTCTGTAAAGTTTGGAAGGTAGGAGACGAGGTACTGGCAGAAGTAAAGCTGTGAGGATGAGGCGTGAGTCGTGCTTCGGTAGCTCAGATGGTAGAGCACTTGCCCGCGAAAGGCAAAGGTCCCGAGTTCGAGTCTCGGTCGGGCACACAGTTTTAATCTGCCAGGAAGTTTTTAATTTCCTGTATGTTCTACATAATGATTTCTATCATAATTTTTATGAACCTTTATCAACATTAACGGAGTAGCCGCAAGTCGCGGCAGGGTTTGTCCTACATGAAGAATAGCCGTGAACAAGGCTGGAATGTTGCTGCTAGAGGCGTGTAAGGTGCGAGTGTCCAAGCAGTTGGTTGCATACAGGTAGGTGGTGAACGTGTCTGCACGTCGTGACGTAAAATGGGATGAAAGTCGATGTAAGATGCATGGGTAGTAGCAAAGCAGAGATTACAAGGCAGTTCGGTTTACAGGGTCAACAATGTCTATGGTGGACCTTCTGATTCCCAGGAAAAATGTTCCCACTCGCGCAAATCGCAGCACAGGATGACTGCGGGGGTTTCAGATTTGGACGTCACGTCGCCTGCGCAGTGTCACACTCGGCAATCGACAGTTTGCTGGTACCGAGTATCAGGAATTCATTTCTGCAAGGACTGTACGGAGACGGATACCCTGGACAATCTTCTGCTCCCGCCGACCGACTCGCGTCACAGTAGCTTTCCGTGATTTTACGTTACCCACAAGGAAACATTCCCAAGTGTAAATAAACGCTCTTGATGACACTTGACAGGTATGTAGTGCGGCCTAATAATGCAATACGTATTTTCTCGTTTTCGCGTCTGGCATTTTAAGTTCTGAGGGAATATCTTCAAAACGTGACATCTAAAAACTGTAAAAAGTGCTCAATGACGTTGAGCCAGAGTAATGCAGTACTTTTTAAAAGAGTAAACCGCCCTTTGACTATTATTATATCTACGTTTTATACTATCCACATTTGGCCTTTTTTGCCAATGTCAAGTACTATGCTAGAAGTTGTTAGACTATTATTAAGTCATAAATGAGTTAATAATGGTCTAAACACTGTACTTGATAATGACATACAAGCCGAAATGTGGATAGTGCAAAAGAGAAATATAGTAATACAAAGTCAAATGGCGGTTTACTCATCTTAAAAAATTCGTTGCTTATAAATTCTGAGATGTATTGAACAGTCTTCAAAAACTGTGTAAGTAACTTTCACAATTATTTGAAATTTTGTAAAATATCCCACCACAAGTAATTAATTTCGAAAATGGAAACTTCCGTTACAACATTAATTAAAGAAACTTTCATGGCTCATCCATACATGTGTAATAAAGCTGGTTTCTGAAAATAAATGTTTGGAAAATAAGTTGTAGACTATGTGCTATATTCAATAACCTAATTAAAAGCATCTAAATTTTCATTATCATTATAATTACGTTCTTACTTATTTTTAGTATTTTAAGTTTTAAATTTATGTTTTTCTTCAGTTTTTTGCTTTATCATTTCACATATGTGCCTTTTAATTGAAAATAGTAAGCTACTGATTATTATCATGCAAAATCGTTACATAAAGGCAGTCTGTAATGAAATACTTAAAAACATACCTTTTTCTACACCATACACATAAAATGGACGAAATTCTGAACATAAGACGCACGTTACACAATTCAAGTTACAAACAAATACCACAGGATTCGCCAATTGTGGCGGGGGAACCCCTATACACCCGATTTATATCAGGTACATTTCAGTATATTGGAAATCCTTGGAGTGGAGTATTGATTTGTGCCATTACTGCTGCTTGATTATAATGCTTATCAAGTTCAGATTGAAATCATAATCACTCAGCAGAAATAGATCGTAAAATCTTCTCTCAGTATTCTTCCAACAGCTAAAGACGTATACGTCCAATGGCTGTATCTTTCCCTTCGAGCTTTTTGAGATGATGAGGTGAACAAGTTTGATTACCTCAGCTACGACATTTAAAAGATTCGTTCGATCCGACCACCCCAAGAATCTAACAATAGTACAGATTTTTCTCCTGCACTGTGGAAGATTGCTTCTGTCAAATGTCTTTTGACGGGTTAGACGCTAGTTTACAATTGTGGTGGCGTAGTTTGCAAAATTTCAAACTATTACAAAATTTGATTATACAGTTTTAAAGACTGTTAATAACATCTTAACCTTGATATGAAACACATTTTTTTTAGATGTCATGATATCACGATACTCCATCTTAACTTGAAATGCCAAATTACCTTTCAGGGTGCGTTTTATCTCTTAAAAGTGAAACTGGGCAAAAAAGAAAAATATACACCCCTGGAAATTGAAATAAGAACATCGTGAATTCATTGTCCCAGGAAGGGAAAACTTTATTGACACATTCCTGGGGTCAGATACATCACATGATCACACTGACAGAACCACAGGCACATAGACACAGGCAACAGAGCATGCACGATGTCGGCACTAGTACAGTGTATATCCACCTTTCGCAGCAATGCAGGCTGCTATTCTCCCATGGAGACGATCGTAGAGATGCTGGATGTAGTCCTGTGGAACGGCTTGCCATGCCATTTCCACCTGGCGCCTCAGTTGGACCAGCGTTCGTGCTGGACGTGCAGACCGCGTGAGACGACGCTTCATCCAGTCCCAAACATGCTCAATGGGGGACAGATTCGGAGATCTTGCTGGCCAGGGTAGTTGACTTATACCTTCTAGAGCACGTTGGGTGGCACGGGATACATGCGGACGTGCATTGTCCTGTTGGAACAGCAAGTTCCCTTGCCGGTCTAGGAATGGTAGAACGATGGGTTCGATGACGGTTTGGATGTACCGTGCACTATTCAGTGTCCCCTCGACGATCACCAGTGGTGTACGGCCAGTGTAGGAGATCGCTCCCCACACCATGATGCCGGGTGTTGGCCCTGTGTGCCTCGGTCGTATGCAGTCCTGATTGTGGCGCTCACCTGCACGGCGCCAAACACGCATACGACCATCATTGGCACCAAGGCAGAAGCGACTCTCATCGCTGAAGACGACACGTCTCCATTCGTCCCTCCATTCACGCCTGTCGCGACACCACTGGAGGCGGGCTGCACGATGTTGGGGCGTGAGCGAAAGACGGCCTAACGGTGTGCGGGACCGTAGCCCAGCTTCATGGAGACGGTTGCGAATGGTCCTCGCCGATACCCCAGGAGCAACAGTGTCCCTAATTTTCTGGAAAGTGGCGGTGCGGTCCCCTACGGCACTGCGTAGGATCCTACGGTCTTGGCGTGCATCCGTGCGTCGCTGCGGTCCGGTCCCAGGTCGACGGGCACGTGCACCTTCCGCCGACCACTGGCGACAACATCGATGTACTGTGGAGACCTCACGCCCCACGTGTTGAGCAATTCGGCGGTCCGTCCTCCCGGCCTCCCGCATGCCCACTATACGCCCTCGCTCAAAGTCCGTCAACTGCACATACGGTTCACGTCCACGCTGTCGCGGCATGCTACCAGTGTTAAAGACTGCGATGGAGCTCCGTATGCCACGGTAAACTGGCTGACACTGACGGCGGCGGTGCACAAAATCTGCGCAGCTTGCGCCATTCGACGGCCAACACCGCGGTTCCTGGTGTGTCCGCTGTGCCGTGCGTGTGATCATTGCTTGTACAGCCCTCTCGCAGTGTCCGGAGCAAGTATGGTGGGTCTGACACACCGGTGTCAATGTGTTCTTTTTTCCATTTCCAGGAGTGTAACACTAACTTTTGATTATGTAAGCAATTCTATACATGTCAATAAACTGCAAATGATTATGGGCGACCTGTGGGACAAAGCCCATCGTCGTGTTGTGGGTGAGGCTGCCCTTCAACACTCCGTAGCTGTTCCCCGTCGCTGCGCAATGGTACCAACGACTCACCTAGCCGCCGAATTAAGGAAGACAGCTGAAAATTTTCCCTAGACGACAGTCTTAAGGATGTCAAGAAACCTCATCACCGACGGCTAATCTGTGTGGTCACTAATCGACTCAGAGGTTTCCTTTTCCCTAACGTCGGATGCTTACCTCCGTCAACTAAAGAAGACTATGTTCCGTCATACGAAAGCGACAGTGCTCAAAGTCTCATAAAGGAAATACGTCCAGTCGTCAGAGATGTGTGTTGGAAGAATAACTATCAATAACAGAACACCACCCTTCGAATTTGTCATTTTAGCAGTAAGTATGTATGAAGGTCTTCTTGCAGACATCAGAATCAATCACTGTGGAAGATCAGAACTCCAGATTGACGAAGATATTCTAGAAGCACACACAACAAAGGTAGCTCAAAAAGTTGTTTGCCGTTGAAGGTGTTGTTATACTTAGTAAAACAGTGCACCTCTAGATTTGTGCAACTGTGTGCGTTGTCGTTTGTAAAAAGCTATTCAGAATCAATAAGTAAATCTAGGCAGGACAGAAAAAAGTCAAGTTCTAAGCGAGGTCAGGATTGAGAGGAACCTTCAGTTTGAGAAAGAAACTAAATAACGTAATTCTGGCACACTGCATCAGCAAACACAGTGTTGGTTAATATTTCCACCAATCAAAAGAAATTTTATTTCCACACAGTTCTGTTTCAGTCTGATTTATTTTTGGTGCATCACAGTATTCGTGGGCTAAGAAGTAAAATTAATAAGTTACTTATCTGCATTGATAAATTAGAGTCATTCAACCCAGTTGACATAATATGCCCCTCTGAACATCATGTGGTCACTACTACAGATGTGCCAAGTGTTGCAGGACTTAGGTAAGCTTCTGACATTCGTAGAGAAGAAATGAACGATGGAGGAGATGCTACATTCATCAGGAATTGCCATAAATTTAATAACATGTGCAATAGAAGTAGAATTCCGTAATAAATCATTCATAATACTAAGTATATACCGACTATCATCAGGTAATTTTAATCTGTTACTAAATCACTTAAAAGCTCTGATGTTCTTTTAATAATCAGAAAGAAAGAAATAGTGGTTTTTTGGTGATTTTAGTACAGATTTTTTTGAAACCTTTTTCAGAAAGAACTAATTGCAGTCAGTAGCATTTTCATTCAGCGTAATTCGTACTGTCAACTTTACAACTAGAGCAGCTAATGGCTCAAAGACGACCATTGATAATATCTCTATAGAAATGCCTAATGACTAAACTTATAAAACCAATAATAAGTAGCCTATCAGACCATGACATGCAGTTCCTTTTGCTAAATGTTAATACTGATCATTTCCGCAGTATTTGTGGTGCAAGTTTTAGATGATTCACCCGGTATAGTAGTTCAGCAGACTTGGAGAGCATGATGGAAAACCCGCTTCATCAATTTAAATGGACGACGTGTTTTTGCTGTCTGAGAGACATTTTCGTATTTTCGGGGACACTTGAGGAATATCTAATTCAGATGACAACCGCGTCGCTACATTTGACATGGGTGCGGCCAAGTCGAAAGTGGACATCATCTACTTGGAGAGCAAACGGTGTATTTTCCCTGTATCCACAAGAGGACGGTAGTCCACGGCCAGAGATGGGGGATGGAGCATAGTTACAGAATTTTTCAGAGTACAATGTGTTGTGCTTTTATGATTCACATTCGTTGGTGGGCAGCTGACAGGTTTTGGCAGAATCATTTATTGTGCAGCAGGTTTCCGACGTGATGAATTCAGCTGGTACCTCTAGTGGTTTGTTCAAAAACGGTGAAATCTTTAAAAGGTGTAACGTGGAGTTTCTGTATCGCCTGGTGGGGCCATGGTACACCAGAGAGAGGTACTTTTATTGCATTGTGGTTGTTGTATTCCACAAAGGTCGTGATTCAGTCTTTGCATTTAGTCATAAGTTTTTGTGTTGTGCTGTTAGTACAATAGGTAGATCTGTGTAGCTGTATTGTCGGTAGCATTAGTTGCGTAATTAGTTGAGGGCAGTGTTGGCAGAGTCTAGCTCTTGTCTGTGGCAGTTGCTCATTTTATACAGTCAAGTCCGGTTGTAAAGCTATCACGAGCTGATAATGTGATATCTGCTTTTTGCCTGTGTACGATTATTGTTCAGGAATGTTTGAATCTACTTTGAATATGTTTTTATATTATTATTATTTTGCTGTGCCCATTTATAGCAGGACTGTTCTTAGGCAGATTATTGTTTATTTCAGTATTAAACTGTGGCTGATATTTTGTTTACGTCGTTATGATACACGGCTATTAATAAAAATTATTTCAAAATAAACTCGCACAACCCTCCATCCCTAGCCCCCCCCCTGTCCCCCACCCAAATTCCACTCCATCGGACCATGCACAGCAGACGAAAATCTGATACATGGTGATCCGGTGATGATGTTACAAATTTTCAGGGATGACGGTAAAGGTTGAATGTTTCAATTTGTGTTGTGGTAAGGGACCCTGGTCCAGAAACGACCGGGTCGAAAGATGTAAGCCAAAACCCACTCAAGTTCCTCCTTAGCCTCGCATGGCCACAACTTCCGAAACTTGATCAAGACGTAGGGAACTCACCCTGAATAGTCCCAAAATTCTCAGATAATTTCTTCTGTTGATGGTCCAATAACGGCACACTTAGCTTGATGACAGATACAGAGACCCAAAATCCGAAGCCCACGATACGGCAATAGTAAATTCAATTTAGCAGCACAAGTTTCACAGGCTGCTTCGTTTACAACAGTTGTTCAAAATGATTTTCGCCAGCGTCAATAGAGCATGGCATCTTCGTACAAAGTCTGTTGTATCCGTTCTAATATTACCGGTATCGTCACAGGCAGCGAGAACTATTGGCAGGAGATCCTCTCCAGTCTCGACAGATGTCACATAGACAAGACTTTTTACGTGAACCCATAAGCAGAAATTTAATAGGTTGAGGTCAGGACCTCCCCTGCCTATTCACGTTTCAGGAAATGTCTGATGTAGGTGTTCACGGACCCTCAGTCTGAAGTGATGTGGGGCTCTATGATGGTGGTACAACATCCAATGTCGAATAATAAGTGGGATATACTCCGGGAAACTGGGTAGTTTTGTCTGATAAAGGTCGTGTACACTGGTATATTTAAATGTGGAGGAAGAAAAATGGGACTAATACGTAATCATTGACTAAGCTGTCCAAACGTTGACTAATAATATGTGTTTATGGCTCTTCACAAATGAAACATGGGCCGGCCAGGGTGGCCGAGCGGTTCTAGGCGCTACAGTCTGGAACCACACGACCGCCTCGGTCGCAGGTTCGAAGCCTGGTTCGGGCATGGATGTGTGTAATGTCCTTAGGTTAGTTTAAGTATTTCTAAGTTCTAGGGGACTGATGACCTCAGATGTTAAGTCCCATAGTGCTCAGAGCCATTTGAACCATTTCAACCAAATGAAACATGGGCTCCCTCATTGGGCCGAACATGACTGTTACGACTATTTACCATTTCGTTTCTGGGGAAACAGGCATCACCCGTGAAAAGTACGTACGCAGGAAAATGAGGCTTGACTATAAGGTGCTACAAAAACCGGCCGAATGCTACGGGTATAACTGTGATGGCTCTCGATCTTCCACCATAATCGAGTCCATCAACATGAGGTGGCCAATATGAGGTAGCTAAGGAGGTGTAAACTTGGGTTCTACTGTGCCAAGACTTCTTGATAGCTACAACAGGAAAACACAATTAATTAGCAGAAGTACAAAATAAGAAATTATTTATTACTTAACTTTGCTGTAGTCCATGATCCGTTGGTTGACAATTATAGAAGACGCAACTAGACTAAGCGTCTGTAGAATGACATAATTTACAAGTCACAAATATTGCAGTGACGAATTAATCTCTCCTAATCTTGATTGTCGAATCCGGTGAATTTGAAGACTAACTTGGAACGGAGCTACAAAGACTTGATGGCAGCAATGACTGAGCTGCAGACGATGACTAACATCGGCGCTGGCTGACCAGTGAGCGCGGCTACGAACTGTAGACTGGCACAACGGCACTACTCTCCTGCTGCACGTGAAGTGGCCTAGCGGCGCCTCGCGGGGCCTCGCGGCGAGCATAAGTACTGCGACTGTCTGTGTACTCTTTAAATAACACAGCCGTACTTCTGTTCCGTTTATGGAGAGAATCGCATCCGGCGGATCGATCTCTCAGGCGGCGGTGTGGTCGTATGATTGACGACATCACAAGCTGGACTTTCCATAATACTCAACGCACAGTATTCTGGGAAACATTCAGTTCACGAGCAACTAAAAATGGTTTAAATGGGTCTGAGCACTATGGGACTTAACATCTGAGGTCATCAGTCCCCTAGAACTTAGAACTACTTAAACCTAACTAAACTAAGGACAGCACACACATCCATCCCCGAGGCAGGATTCGAACCTGCGACCGTAGCAGTCGCGCGGTTCGGGACTGAAGCGCCTAGAATAGCTCGGCCACCGCGGCCGGCCACGTGCAACTGATCGAGTGGTATTTTCAGAAGCCTCATCCACTCGACGGAGCACTGCATCTTCCAAGTCGGGAGTCCGTGTAGTTCGTCGTCCTCCTCGGTATTTTTACTATGGTCCCAAGTGTACTGCTTCACTTAACCCTTGGAACAGTCTTGGAAACATAGTGTGAGTCAGATGCCTTCTACGCGGATATTTGATCCCGTGCAACCTTTCGGTTTCTCTATTGTTTCCATTTGTTCGCCAATACAAAAACATTATATCTGCAATTTGCGTCGCCGGGTACAACTCCACCTATTTAGGACTGACCGATGCTTGTACATCAACTCGTAATCACAGACTGCAGTCTACTACAGTACAGATATTGTACTCGGAGTCTGCTCATAGCAGCACACAACACGCCGTCTGCATTGGATTAGCTAGGTCATTATCCCAATACGTAACCTGACTAGAAGTAAGTGCTCGTCGAACCTAGCTCCCTATAATCTAAGCGACAACAGTGAGGGAACAGCTATTCCACTGTCAGAGGTATCAGAAAGATTTTCGCATATAACTTTCGACTCGGTCCTTTCTATCAGGATCCCTTACCTCAAACTGATACATTTACTGTCCTCCATCATCCCTGAAAGCTTGTAACATCGACGCGGAATTATCCTACATTTCAGAATACATAAGGACAGAGTCACAGGGGAACTTGGGTATTGAAAAAAATACAAAAAACTTTCCACAAATTTATGACTGAACCTACTTAACGAATTCCAAACAGTTCTAGGAAAATTAATAAATATTATCGGAGAAAAATTGGTACTAGGAGAAACAGCAACAGAAGATGGCTGTTGAAACAGGATACGGGTGAGATGTCAGGCCGTCTAAGAGCCTCATTTTATGCCGTGTCAACGTCTTGCACACGAGAATACTTATTACCTTCCTGAGAGGTTTCTTTCTGTCAAGCGAGATGCAATTCTTTATGTGTGTTACGATGACACAGTGGAGTGCAGATCAGATGCAAGCTTCAGTACGTACTCAAGTTACTTAATAACATTTATTAGTGCAATGGCTAGGAGAAACAGTCCTGTAATGTTCGAATACAGTATTAGTGAAATGGTGCTTGATGCAGTCGCGTCAATAACTAGGCATAACGCTGCAAGCTAAAGGGAAGGCGAACGATCGACTTCGGTTTACTGGGATGATTCTAGGAAAGTGTAGCCCATCTGTAAACGAGACCGCGTACAGAACTCATAAGTGACAATTTCTTAGAGTTGCTGATGTTGTACGGAAGCCAAAGACAGTCGTTTTCCCCGCGCTCCGTTTTTGACTGTTTCAAAAAAAGTAATGTGTCTTAGTAGTACAAGTTTATAAGGTACCTTCCGCCATCTATTATGCAGGGTGATCCATTGATAGTGGCCGGGCAAACCGCACAGTCACTTCCATACATCAAACGGATATCAACTGCGTTTTTTAATATAGTAACCTCCATTTTTATTACATATTCGTGTAGTACGTAAAGAAACATGAATGTTTTAGTTGGACCACTTTTTTCGCTTTGTGATAGATGGCGCTGTAATAGTCACAAACGTATAAGTACGTGGTATCACCTAACGTTCCGGCAGTGCAGACGGTATTTGCTTCGTGATACATTATCCGCTTTAAAATGGACCGTTTTCCACTGCGTAAAAAGTCGATATCGCGTTGATGTATAGCTATTGTGATCAGAATGCCCAACGGGCGTGTGCTATGTATGCCGCTCGGTATCCTGGACGACATCATCCATGCGTCCGGACCGTTCGCCGGGTAGTTATGTTATTTAAGGAAACAGGAAGTGTTCAGCCAAATGAGAAACGTCAGCCACCACCTGCAACAAATGATGATGCCCAAGTAGGTGTTTTAGCTGCTGTCGCGGCTAATCCGCACATCAGTAGCAGATAAATTGCGTGAAAATCGGGAATATCAAAAACGTCGTGTTGAGAATGCTACATCAACATCGATTGCACCCGTAACATATTTCTATGCACCACGAATTGCATGGCGACGACTTCGAACGTCGTGTACATTCTGCCACTGGGCACAATAGAAATTACCCGATGACAGATTTTTTGCACGCGTTCTATTTAGTGACGAAGCGTCATTCACCAACAGCGGTAACGTAAACAGGCATAATATGCACTATTGGGCAACGGAAAATCCACAATGCCTGCGACAAGTGGAACATCAGCGATCTTGGCGGGTTAATGTATGGTGCGGCATTATGGGAGGAAGGATAATTGGCCCCCCATTTATCGATGGCAATCTAAAGGTTGGAATGTATGCTGATTTCCTACGTAATGTTCTACAGATGTTACTACAAGATGTTTCACTGCATGGCAGAATGGCGATGTACTTCCAACATGATGGATGTCCGGCATATAGTTCTCGTGTGCTTGAAGCGGTATTAAATAGCACATTTCATGACAGGTGGATCGGTCGTCCAAGCACCAAACCATAACCAGCACGTTCGCCGGCTCTGACGTCCCCGGATTTCTTTATGTGGGGAAAGTTGAAGGATATTTGCTATCGTGATCCACCGATAACGCCTGACAACATGCGTCAGCGCATTGTCAATGGATGGGCGAACATTACGGAAGGCGAACTACTAGCTGTTGAGAGGAATGTCGTTAGGCGTATTGCCAAATGCATTGAGGTTGACGGACATCATTTTGAGCATTTATTGCAGTAATGTGGTATTTACAGGTAATCACGCTGTAACAGGATGCGTTCTCCGAAATGGTAAGTTCACAAAGGTACATGTATCACATTGCAACAAACGAAATAAAATATTCAAACGTATCTACGTTCTGTATTTTAATTTAAAAAAACCTACCTGTTACCAACCGTTCGTCTAAAATTGTGAGCAATATGTTTGTGACTATTACAGCGCCATCTATCACAAAGCGAAAAAGTGGTCCAACTAAAACATTCATATTTCTTTACGTACTACACGAATATGTAATGAAAATGGGGATTCCTGTTTAAAAAAACGCAGTTGATATCCGTTTGACCAATAGCAGCGCCATCTTGCGGGCCAACCCCACAAGCTGGACAAGTTTCGTTCTTTATAGTTTTTTCGTTTGACGCTTATTTCGTGAGATATTTGGCCAGGTCACGATCAGTGGACTACCCTGTATAAACGGTGAGAAAAATATGAATCGCTTTATTATTATTGTTTTAATATTTTGAATGGGTTTTTAATTATTAGTCCATATTCGCCCTTTGGCGGTTTATGGCGTGTCTATCTAAATGTAACTAAGTACAAAAGAACACACTGTGGTGCTAGAAGATACTGTACTAAATTTCAGATTAGAAGTGAATTCCTGCTACAGTTTATTCTTGAAGCGAGGGAACGATGGCGTTTGTAGGGAATGCAATGAAGGCAAATGAAAATATGTATAAGAGTAAGATGGAGAAGAGAAATATTGTAGTGAGAAAATTAACGGTGAGAGAAGAGATAAAACCGGAAGCAGTAATGCGTCTGTGTGGCGAGCGTGGTAGACGCCAGCTCGGTCGACCAAATCCTGGGTTCCGGGGCAGAGGCTCTGCAGTAGCTCAGGGAGGCGCCGCGAGACGATAAATCAGGAGGCGGCGATTTAATTAAATCTTCCATTGAAGTTGCCGTTTCAAGCGCGCGGACGTGGCTGCCAGGAGGAAGCGCCGGCGCCTCGGAGGATAGGACAGCTGCGCAGGGCTGAAGATAACAGATCGCCCCTCCTGCGTGTTCCACTGTGCGGACGCGCATCCCGCGGTGTCGAGGTGTCCTGAGTAGGATGCCGGTAATTCTCAACAACCACGCAGGGGATGCAGAAGGAAGTAGGTCCACAGAAGAAACATGTTTACTTTCTCTAATTACCACACTGCCTGAAAAAATATTTAGTACATGGTTTTCCCGATCGACTTCTTCATGTAGTTCTGTAAGAGTTGTTAGCCGACGAATCGCACGACTCACTTTTCGTCCCATCATATCACACACGTGCTCGATTGGAGACAAGTCCGGAAATCGTGTTGGCCAGAGAAGTAGCTACTCGTCATGCAGAGCATGTTAAGTTTCACGAGCTGTGTGTGGACTAGCGTGTTTCTATTGGAGCTACACATCGCCTGCCTAGGCGATCCGTTAACGTCGAACCGGTCAGAAACCATTCCAAGTAGCGTTGGCTCCACACCACGCTAGGATAGTCTCTAACAGAAACCACTTGGTGGGACAGACAGCGATCGCTTGTGAACCAGGTGCTCCACCGTCATCAGGGTTGACTTGCATTATCAAAAGCCTCGAGCCGCTTGGAGCGGTCCGAAGTTAAGCGGCAAAGACGATTATGGAGGGAGGATATCGACTGAGTATCGAGTTCACAGGGCTCAGTATACAACATCTCGTAGTTCTTAACCGATTTACTTAAGATTTTGACTCAATTCACTTGTAAACCTTCAAATGGGCATGGCTATATATATTTTTTCAAACAATAACGTTTAGGCTCTCTATTAAAACTGACTGTAAGAGACGAAATACTTCACTGTGCCGTGAAAATGTGTGGTTTAATTTTCTTTCTTGCAGTCAGATTCAACTACCGTATTATGTCATGTAAACCATTACACAAATTGTTTCTCACATGTATGTTCCTTCTATTTACATATAATTTAAAACAAAAGTTGTGTACTCAGTAATGGACTGATTTGTTTTCCTCCACGCAGACAACTTTACAGAAATGTGTATTTATGGCCTATATGCTCACGATTAAAATACTGCTACGGAATCTGAATCGTTCGAAACTTTGTAATCCTATCGACTCACAGATTAAAACTATGAAAAATATTGCCATTGAAGCTACTATCCCCACAACAGTTGAAGGTATCTTCCATACCCTACAGACCATTGGTACCAATAGATTCACACACTTATTTTGAGTGACCTGCAGTCAATCTTTCGTTCACAATAACAGTAAACAAGGCTTCCAGTTCAAAGAGGGGAGAGGAGGTGATGGACAAGGAGGAGGAGGGGAAACGAACATAGAAGTGAGAAGGAGGACATGGACAGAGAGAGCTGAGAGGACTGAATGCACACATGAAGGGGAGAAGGAAGAGGAGGAAACAGACAAAGAGAGGGATTAGGGGGAGATGGGCAGAGAGAGGGGGAAGGGTTTGGGACGTATGTCCAATTACCATACAAATTTAGCAACTGCGAAACACTGCCAGGTTAATTAGTACAAAGGAAATACATTGAAGAGCCAAATAAACTGGTACACCTGCCTAATATCGTACAGGGCCTCTCGAATAACGTCTGAAGTAGAGCTGGAGGGAACTGACACCTGCGGGGCTGTCCATAAGTCCGTAAGAGTACGAGAGGGTGAAGGTCTCTTTTGAAAAGCACGTTACAAGGCATCCCGCATATGCATAATACGAGTAATGTTTATGTCTCGGGAGTTTGGTGGCTAGTGGAAGAGTTTAAACTAAGAAGAGTGTTCGTGGAGTATGTAGCAGTTATGGACGTGTGGGAGGTCGCATTGTCCTGCTGGAATTGTCCAAGTCCGTCGGAATGCACAATGGACATGAATGGATACAGGTGATCACAAAGGATGCTTACGTACGTTGCACCTGTCAGAGTCGTATCTAGACGTGTCAGAGGTCCCATATCACTCCAGTTGCTCACGCCCCATACCATTACAGAGCTTCCACCATCTCGAACAGTCCCCTGCTGACATGCGGAGTCCATGGATTCGTGAGGTTGTCTCCGTACCCGTACACGTCCATCCGCTCGACAAAATTTAAAACGAGACTCGTCTGACCAGGCAATGTTTCCAGTCACGAACGGTCCAATGTCGTGTTGACGGGGCAAGGCGAGGAGTAAAGCTTTGTATTGCGCAGTCACCAAGCTTTGTGTCATGCTGTGGGCCTTCGGGCTCCGAAAGCTCATATCGATGATTTTTGATGAATGGTTCGCACGATCACACGTGTTGATGGCCCAGCATTGAAATGTGCACCAATTTGCGGAAGGGCTGCACTTCTGTCACGTCGAACGATTCTCTTCATTCGTCGTTGGTCTTGTTCTTGTAGGATCATCTTCCGGCTACAGCGATGTCGAAGATTTAATGTTTTACCGTATTCCTGACATTCACGGTACTCCCCTGAAATGGTCGTACGGGAAAATCACCACGTCATCGCTACCTCGAAGATGCTGTGTCCCATCAGTCGTAACCGGACTATAACAACACGTTCAAACTCACTTAAGTCTTGATGACCTGCCATTGTAGTGCAATAACCGATCTAACAACTGTGCCAGACACTTCTTGACTTACGTTGCCGACCGCAGCGCCGTATTATGCCTGTTTACACATCTCTGTATTTAACTACGCTTGCCTATACCTGTTTCTTTGAAGCTTCAATGTATATTAGATGCTCCCAGCAGACATGATGCTAATCGAATGCGTGAGTATTCGTCCAACCAAAACGTATGCCAGTAGCTGTGTGCATACGGAAGTTGTCATCTCGGAAGACATGAACATGTAGGAAAAAGGGCAACACTTGATCACCGAGAATGTTGAAATAAATATGCTCTCTCATGTTCATGTCAACTTAAATCTAGCAGGGTACAATTCAAGATACAAGAAATAAGTCCAAAATATCGTCGAACAACCTTCAACACGAACCGCATCCTTCACACACTGCGGGTTAAACACCTCAGAGTTTGAAAGAGGTCACATTGTAGTCTTCCAAGAGGCGGGATCGCTCTTTCGGAGAACTGCCATGCAAGATGGAGGAGGAGCATCAGCAGGGCAACGATGCTGGTATCAGTGATCACATGGACATTCTGACAGACGTAGACAACGTCCTGGACGTTTACTCAGCACAGATGACTGCCTGGATCGCCGTACCGTAAGGCCAACTTAACAGATCGTACAGCTGCCACAGCACAAATAACAGTGCTTGTGAGACCAGACGTGTCAACACAGACTGTTGCGAACCGGCTATTAGTAGTGAGACTACGGACACGCACATCTCTAGCCCTCTAGCATCGTTGTGCACGGTTCGACATGTGCCGTCCGAGCATCACTTGGAAGATGGGATTTCGGGCCGTGGTCTTCAGCGATGAGACAATTCTGACTGCTTGCGCGTACGACGTAAACCTGTCGAGCACTGTCTCGTAGAGTGCATTCGTTCAAAACTCACTGGACCCACCACTGGTTTTATGGCCTAGGGTGTGAGAAGCGGCAACTCTCGTTCACCTTTGGCGTATTTGGAGGGGATGGTAATCAGCGGTCCGTACGTGCAGAATGTAGTTGGACTTGTTAGCCGTCCATTCTTTCGCCTTCTGATGCGTTTTGTGTTACCTTCAAGCATTATAAATCCCGCTGCGATAACGTTATTTGCTATAACTATTAATTTAGGCTACTGTCTTGCCTGCCTCCTACCTTTTCAAAAAGTTCTTTGTTGCTTATGAGAAATCTGAACTTAGTTCCAATGTTTGAAAAGAGCTTTTATAATTAATGTCTGCTGTGTATGAGCTATTATCCTAAATATATTTAGTGAAGTTAACTGTCTGCTGTTGTCCATTTAGGGCTCTTGTCTCTCTTCCTGATAAGCTTATTCGTTAAAACTGCTAACTGAAGGCTGCTGTCTTGTCTACCCGCCGCCCTTCACCCCCCACCCTCCCCAACCCCACCTTTTGAAAATATTTATTAGTTGCTTACGAAAACCTGTTCTTGGTATCAAAAGACGTTTTGTAATAAATGAGAACTGTGTGCTATGAATTTTACTAAACTTGCTCAGTGCATTAAGTGGTTACTATTACTCCCTTCCCCAAAACAAACTGTGCCTGGTTGCTTAATAAGGTAATGTGGTAAAGCTGCTGTCTAGCCTGGCTCCCTTTAAATGTCAGTGTTGTTCCTTGTAAGAGTCTGTATTTCCTATGTAAATGTAATGACAGGTGATAATAATTAATGGCAACTGTATATGAAAAATTTTGCTAAGTTGCTCAGTGTATTCAGTGGTTATTAATTTTAAGGAATGTGCCTGGTTTTTTGATATGGTAATTGGTAAAGGTATTTATTGAACTTTTTTCGTTTGTGTCTATCTGATATCATTGTTTGCTGCTTATATAAATCCGTTCTTCCGATTTCCATGAAATGAGAGATAGTTTTATTTTAATAATTAATGGTAGCTGTATACGAGACGTTCTGGTAAACTAATATGCCTTTAGCATCCTGAAACTGTGCTTCAAGTGACTACCAAATTTGATTCGGTAAGAATGTTTAATTGGGGCTATTTTGCTATTTAATAGCAGCTGGGTCTGAGATATTCAGCTCCGTGAACTTACCCCGGCAGCTGACTATTCAGTCACCGTTGATTGTTTGTTGAAGATCTGTACCTTGATGTCTTTTTAATGGTGATTAAACCGTGGAAACTATTTAAATCGTACTTGTGTGCTTCTGGTCTTCATAAATTTTATTTGGGTGTAAACCTGTTGGACGCTGTAATGACCATGTGGGGACTCCAGTCTTTCCATTTGGGGACAGCTTATGAACCTTCTCACTCCAATTTAACCTGTCATATACATAAACTTTCATTATAGTATCGCGTAAAAATTAGAAGGAAATATGCCTCGTATTTTATGAGAGATTTTGGTAAAAATACTTCCCTTGTATATGTCACATGTCTATTTATTTGTTTCATAAGTAAAAAACGTGAAGTGTAGGTCTGTTATAACGGTCATTAAAGTATCATGAAAGAAATGTAAATTTGTCCAGATCTTTTAGAGATTTTTGGTAACGAAATTTCCCTTTTATCTGACAAACATACCGCACAAACGTACCCCCGTGTTACAAAAAGGTACGGCCAAACTTTCAGGAAACATTCCTCACACACAAATGAGAGAAAGATGTTATGTGGACATGTGCCCGGAAACGCTTAATTTCCATGTTGGAGCTCATTTTAGTTTCGTTCTTCCACCTACGCTCAATGGAGCACGGTATCATGATTTCATACGGGATACTCTACCTGTGCTGCTAGAACATGTGCCTTTACAAGTACGACACAACATGCGGTTGATGCGGCCGGCCGAGGTGGCTGAGCGGTTCTAGGCGCTACAGTCTGAAACAGCGCGACCGCTACGGTCGCAGGTTCGAATCCTGCCACGGGCATGGATGTGTGTGATGTCCTTAGGTTAGTTAGGTTTAAGTAGTTCCAAGTTCTAGGGGGCTAATGACCTCAGAAGTTAAGTCCCATAGTGCTCAGAGCCATTTGAACCATTTTTGTGGTTCATGCACGATGGAGCTCCTGCACATTTCAGTCGAAGTGTTCGTACGCTTCTCAACAACAGATTCGGTGACTGATGGAATGGTAGAGGCAGACCAATTCCATGGCCTCCACGCTCTCCTGACCTCAACCCTCTTCACTTTCATTTATGGGGGCATTTGAAAGGTCTTGTCTGCGTAACCCCGGTACCAAATGTAGAGACTCTTCGTGCTCTTATTGTGGACGGCTGTGATACAATACGCCATTCTCCAGGGCTGCATCAGCGCATCAGGGTTCCCATGCGACGGAGGGTGGATGCATGTATCCTCGCTAACGGAGGACATTTTGAACATTTCCTGTAACAAAGTGTTTGAAGTCACGTTGGTACGTTCTGTTGCTGTATGTTTCCATTCCATGATTAATGTGATTTGAAGAGAAGTAATAAAATGAGCTCTAACATGGAAAGTAAGCATTTCCGGACACATGCCCACATAACATATTTTCTTTCTTTATGTGTGAGGAATGTTTCCTGAAAGTTTGGCCGTACCTTTCTGTAACACCATATATATATATATATATATATATATATATATATATATATATATATATATATATATATATATGTGTGTGTGTATGTATATCCAACTGAATGTTTATTAGTGAATAATTTAAAAATTTTAAGTAAATCGGTGAAGAGCTTGTTGAGAATCTTTCTAACAACGTTTTCCTTTTATGTGTTACATACATGTACATGTTGCATACATGTACATGTATACCATATATATAAAAGAAATGTGTAGCCTATACCCATCCACAACTTTATTAGAGCTTCATGCAAAACTCTGAAGTAAATTGGTCAACACTTTTCTGTAATTTCTCTTCACAGTGTTGTCCCTTTGCATAGTTTATATGTGTTTATATGTACTTATATAGCACATATATTAAGAAGATATGTAGCATATGTCCCTCCAAGCGTTTATTAGAGTACTGTGTGAAAATTGGAAGAAAACCGGTTATGACCATTTTGAGACTTTTGGTAACTTCAACATCGACCTCTCCATATATAATAATATACATTTTTGTGTATATTTATGTACCGTATATTTGAAATATGTAGCCTATATTAGTTGGAATGTTTATTAGAGTATTGTATAAAAATATGAACTAGATTGTTCCATTACTTCTCGATATTTTTGCTAACAAAGTTAAACAACGGCTTTTCTTTAAGTAGTAGAATACAATACCGAACACAGGTAAATTGGCCCTGTTTAAATTTCATGCTAGCTAATATTTAACACATACGGACAGTAGCAAATAAGCTTCACATGTCGTCCCACATTAAGAGCATTGCGCAACAGGTTGTGCCGCGTTGTCAGAAGTGAGTGTACGGGCCGCGTTTTCTGCAGACACGGTTCTGCTGCGGTGTGGATAACCGGTACACCACAGTGCAGGATTGAAATCAAACGCTGTCTTTGATTCTCAGACGCTTGTCAGATCTGGATCGGTTTCATGCACATATCGCTGGTAGATTATTTTGCTGAATGTAGAAATCTCCAGTGGAGATGTGTAAGCATACAGACTTCCACACGTAGCCCATAGTAACTACATTTGTAACTCGCCGTTAGATGGTTGAGATTCAGATGTGTTCAGTGGAATACTAAACAGAAGTCCAGGGGCTGGATTAGATTCCAACAACTTAAATTTTGAATAAAAAATTATATGTAATACGAGGGAATGCTTATGACTTAAGGAGCTATCCGCATTCTGCTAACGGCCTTGCCGAAGACGATGGAGGAGCGAAGACGGGCTGTAAAAGTTCTCTTGCTCTTGGGATTGAGTACAGTCCCTTAACGATGGATGAATCAGTCATGATAAACGGTATTAGGATACAGAAGGCAATGAAAACATTGCATTGATGACGCATAAAGAATATCCGCAGGGCTTACGGCCTGTATGTGAAAAAGTATCATGACCCTCTCTTCATCGGTAAAAATTCCAGATTAGTATCCCTTTCGAATCTACTGAAGGAGACCGCCAGGAGGTCTATGACTATTAGAGAAAGTGTGATAAACTAACGAAAGGATAACATTCTACGAGCCAGAACGTGGGGCGTTAAAACGCTCAATGCAGTAGGGATACTACAACTTCTGTGTGTGGGAAATGCAAAGCCTCAGTCTAAATATAGTTGAGGTTAGTGAAGTGAAATGTTATGAGAACAAGACATTCCATTCAAGAAGAGTATTCTCAGTAGTATCAAGAATTGGCATCACAAACCCAGCTGCAAATGTGATGGTCAACGCAATGCGCCTATATTCGGAAAGAGCAAGGTTCATATTACCGTCGAATATCTATATTTAATTTTGAATTGTTTCCCGAAATCGATTAAAACGAATTACAAGAAGTCTGCCGAGAAAAGAACAACTATCTGTCCCATGTATAAACTATCAAAATCTTCCACAGGTCGAACAATTTTCAAAGAACATTTCCACGTTTCGAACTTAAGGCATTGGACTTCACAATGCAGCACGCAGGAAGGAAAACTATAAGACTGATTATTCAAAATTCATAAATCTGCATATTCATTATAGCTTGATATGGAATTCACATGGTGCAGTTCTTTTCAAACGCTTAAGTTCAGCACTACACAATCAGCTTAGGCTGCATGTTCATTGATTTCGTATGACTTAACCATCTAGGGCAATTCTACCATTATACACAAAGCATTCATTGTACATAAATCAGCTGAACATATATATAATGCAGGAGTAGGTTTAATAATGAATTAAAAAATAGGAGTGCGGGTAACCTACTACAAACAGCTTAGTGAACGCATTATTGTGGCCAAGATAGCTACGAAGCCCATGTCTACTACAGTAGTACAAGTTTATATGCCAACTGGGTCTGCAGATGATGAAGAAATTGATGAAATGTATGATGAGATAAAAGAAATTATTCAGGAAGTGAAGAGAGATGAAAATTTAATAGTCATGAGTGACTGGAATTCGAGAGTAGGAAAAGGGAGAGATGGAAACATACTGGGTGAATATGGATTGGGGAGAGAAATGAAAGAGGAAGCCGTCTGGTAGAATTTTGCACAGAGCGTAACTTAATCACAGCTAACACTTGGTTAAAGAATCATAAAGGAAGGTTGTATACATGGAAGAATCCTGGAGATACTAGAAGGTATCAGATAGATTATGTAATGGTAAGACAGATATTCAGGAACCAGGTTTTAAATTGTAAGACATTTCCAGGGGCAGATGTGGACTCTGACCACAATCTATTGCTTATGAACTGTAGATTAAAACTGAAAAAACTACAAAAAGGTGGGAATTTAAGGAGATGGGACCTGGATAAGCTGACTAAACCAGAGGTTGTACAGAGTTTCAGAGAGAGGATAAGGGAACAATTGGCAGGAATAGGGGAAATAAATACAGTATAAGAAGAATGGGTAGCTCTGAGGGATGAAGTAGTGAAGGTGGCAGAGGATCAAGTAGGTAAAAAGACAAAGACTAGTAGAAATCCTTGGGTAACAGAAGAAATATTGAATTTAATTGATGAAAGGAGAAAATATAAAAACGCAGTAAATGAAGCAGGCAAAAACGAATACAAACGTCTCAAAAATGAGATTGACAGGAAGTGCAAAATGGCTAAGCAGGGATGGCTAGAGGGCAAATCTAAGGATGTAGAGGCATATCTCACTAGGGGTAAGATCGATACTGCCTACAGGAAAATTAAAGAGACCTTTGAAGAGAAGAGAGCCACTTGTATGAATATCAAGAGCTCAGATGGAAACCCAGTTCTAAGCAAAGAAGGGAAAGTAGAAAGGTGGAAGGAGTATATAGAGGGTCTATACAAGGGTGATGTACTTGAGGTCAACATTATGGAAATTGAAGAGAATGTTGATGAAGATGTAATGGGAGACACGATACTGCGTGAAGAGTTTGACAGAGCACTGAAAGACCTGAGTCGAAACAAGGCCCTGGGAGTAGACAACATTCCGTTGGAACTGCTGACGGCCTTGGGAGAGCCAGTACTGACAAAACCCTACCATCTGGTGAGCAAGATGTATGAGACAGGTGAAATACCCTCAGATTTCAAGAAGAATATAATAATTCCAATCCCAAAGACAGCAGGTGTTGACAGATGTGAAAATTACCGAACTATCAGTTTAATAAGTCACAGCTGCAAAATACTAACGCGAATCCTTTACAGACGAATGGAAAATCTGGTAGAAGCCGACCTCGGGGAAGATCAGTTTGGATTCCGCAGAAATGTTGGAACACGTGAGGCAATACTGACCCTACGACTTATCTTAGAAAATAGATTAAGGAAAGGCAAACCTACGTTTCTAGCATTTGTAGATTTAGAGAAGGCTTTGACTGGAATACTCTTTTTCAAATTCTAAAGATGGCAGGGGTAAAATACAGGGAGCGAAAGGATATTTACAATTTGTACAGAAACCAGATGGCAGTTGTAAGTGTCGAGGGGCATGAAAGGGAAGCAGCAGTTGGGAAGGGAGTGAGACAGGGATGTAGCCTGTCCCCGATGTTATTCAATATGTATATTGAGCAAGCAGTAAAGGAAACAAAAGAAAAATTCGGAGTAGGTATTAAAATCCATGGAGAAGAAATAAAAATGTTGAGGTTCGCCGATGACATTGTTTCGTCAGAGATTTTGAGGACTTGGAAGAGCAGTTGAACGGAATGGACAGTGGCTTGAAAGAAGGATATAAGATGAACATCAACAAAAGCAAAACGAGGATAATGGAATGTAGTCCAATTAAGTCGGATGGTGCTCAGGGAATTAGATCAGGAAATGAGAAACTTAAAGTAGTAAAGGAGTTTTGCTATTTGGGGAGCAAAATAACTGATAATGGTCGAAGTAGAGAGGATATAAAATGTAGACTGGCAATGGCAAAGAAAGCGTTTCTGAAGAAGAGGAATTTGTTAGCATCGAGTATAGATTTAAGTGTCAGGAAGTCGTTTCTGAAAGTATTTGTATGGAGTGTAGCTGTGGTGTCACCGCCAGACACCACACTTGCTAGGTGGTAGCCTTTAAATCGGCCGCGGTCCGTTAGTATACGTCGGACCCGCGCGTCGCCACACGGCAGGTCTAGAGAGACTTCCTAGCACTCGCCCAATTGTACAACCGACTTTGCTAGCGATGGTTCACTGACAAAATACACTCTCATTTGCCGAGACGATAGTTTAACATAGCCTTCAGCTACGTCATTTGCTACGACCCAACAAGGCGCCATTATCAGTTACCATTGATTCATGTACCGTCAAGACCGACGTTCTTCATTAACGGATTAAAGTTAAGTATTCCACCAGCTACGTCCGTTTTTCTAAATTCTAATTTCCTTGTTTTGTTGCAGACGTCACGCCAGCCTGCGTGACCTAAAACGCGTGCCTTTCGGCCTCCTCTAGTAACACGCTGTTGGCTCTCCTGCTAACCAAAGCAGTAGCCATGTATGGACGTGAAAAATGGACGATAAATAGTTTGGACAAGAAAAGAATAGAAGCTTTTGAAATGTGGTGCTATAGACGAATCAGGAACAAAACAAGGCTCCAGTAACTACCATCTGATAGCGAATAAAAAAAATGTAATGTATGTATACACACACACACACACAGACACACACACACACACACACACACACACACACACACACACACAGAGAGAGAGAGAGAGAGAGAGAGAGAGAGAGAAGAAAATAGAAAGTAGTAAATAATCTTCAAATTTTGCTACAACCCATGAAAAGAGAAAGTGATCAACAGTGACGAGATACATAGCCACAACATAAAAATTGGATTTTTGCGAAGTTCAAAAGTGTAACTTGAGAGAGGTGTTCCAGGTGAGCAGGTATGCAAGGACAGGTACCACTAACATAACTGCAAGTAATCGCGAAATATAGCCGTGAAAACAGGGAAACACCAACAGAGACGAAACATATAGCCACAAAGTAAAAATTGTGTGTTCGTGTAGTTCAAAAGGTTAACTTGCGAGTGGTGTTTCTCAAAAACATGCAATATCTATGTGCGTGTACTTTTCACAGCAAATTAGCGAGGACAGATACGACGAAAACAGCTGAAGAAATCGCGAAATAAAGTCGTGGAAACAACATTCAATAAAAATATATTCATAGATGAGGTCGTTTATCAAGTCGGCAACAAATTCACAATAACATCACTTAGTTGCTACAGGGTGTTTCAAAAATGACCGGTATATTTGAAACGGCAATAAAAACTAAACGAGCAGCGATAGAAATACACCGTTTGTTGCAATATGCTTGGGACAACAGTACATTTTCAGGCAGACAAACTTTCGAAGTTACAGTAGTTACAATTTTCAACAACAGATGGCGCTGCGGTCGGGGAAACTCTATAGTACGATATTTTCCACATATCTACCATGCGTAGCAATAATATGGCGTAGTCTCTGAATGAAATTACCCGAAACCTTTGACAACGTGTCTGGCGGAATGGCTTCACATGCAGATGAGATGTACTGCTTCAGCTGTTCAATTGTTTCTGGATTCTGGCGGTACACCTGGTCTTTCAAGTGTCCCCACAGAAAGAAGTCACAGGGGTTCATGTCTGGCGAATCGGGAGGCCAATCCACGCCGCCTCCTGTATGTTTCGGATAGCCCAAAGCAATCACACGATCATCGAAATATTCATTCAGGAAATTAAAGACGTCGGCCGTGCAATGTGGCCGGGCACCATCTTGCATAAACCACGATGTGTTCGCAGTGTCGTCTAAGGCAGTTTGTACCGCCACAAATTCACGAAGAATGTCCAGATAGCGTGATGCAGTAATCGTTTCGGATCTGAAAAATGGGCCAATGATTCCTTTGGAAGAAATGGCGGCCCAGACCAGTACTTTTTGAGGATGCAGGGACGATGCGACTGCAACATGGGGCTTTTCGGTTCCCCACATGCGCCAGTTCTGTTTATTGACGAAGCCGTCCAGGTAAAAATAAGCTTTATCAGTAAACCAAATGCTGCCCACATGCATACCGCCGTCATCAATCCTGTGCACTATATCGTTAGCGAATGTCTCTCGTGCAGCAATGGTAGCGGCGCTGAGGGGATGCCGCGTTTGAATTTTGTATGGATAGAGGTGTAAACTCTAGCGCATGAGACGATACGTGGACGTTGGCGTCATTTGGACCGCAGCTGCAACACGGCGAACGGAAACCCGAGGCCGCTGTTGGAGCACCTGCTGCACTAGCTGCACGTTGCCCTCTGTGGTTGCCGTACGCGGTCGCCCTACCTTTCCAGCACGTTCATCCGTCACGTTCCCAGTCCGTTGAAATTTTTCAAACAGATCCTTTATTATATCGCTTTTCGGTCCTTTGGTTACATTAAACCTCCGTTGAAAACTTCGTCGTGTTGCAACAACACTGTGTTCTAGGCGGTGGAATTCCAACATCAGAAAAATCCTCTGTTCCAAGGAATAAACCATGTTGTCTACAGCACACTTGCACGTTGTGAACAGCACACGCTTACAGCAGAAAGACGACGTACAGAATGGCGCACCCACAGACTGCGTTGTCTTCTATATCTTTCACATCACTTGCAGCGCCATCTGTTGTTGAAAATTGTAACTACTGTAATTTCGAAAGTTTGTCTGCCTGAAAATGTACTGTTGTCCCAAGCATATTGCAACAAACGGTGTATTTCTATCGCTGCTCGTTTAGTTTTTATTGCCGTTTCTAATATACCGGTCATTTTTGAAACACCCCGTACATATATACAGTGATATAAAACGTGTCCTACAGGACGATAAATTCTAGAAAAAGAAGTTATCTGCAGTAACCACAATAAATATAAACTAGTTTTAGGCTATATTTCATTTTAATAACAACTGCTTAAAACAATTTTGCATTTTACAGAACTTACGAAGAGTACCTTCGAATGATAGCAGAAAGGCGCTTAAACATGTTTGAACATTTAGAACTAACAGTTGAATGGAGGTGTTCAAGTGCCCCTATTATACAAAGTTTTAATGCCAAATTGAGATAATTACTGCTTAAGAAACTTTTCTATTCCATAGATGAATTTTTCAGATGAAAATATGCATAGTTAGGTTAAATTAATCCAATTTTTGACTTAAAGATTTAAAAGCGTCAAGTTCTGATAATGAGCAGCATGTAACCATGATTTCACCGAAAAAATTTAGCTTATTTGTATCGTATTGACACGTTCCACACCACAGCGAATTGTCACGAATATGATTCACAGAAACCACAGAAAACTAAATTAAAAATTAAACTGAGGTCTCAGACTAGCTCAAAACCACCAACGGAAGGCGCTACAAGAAATATACCACTTAATTTCTTTCATGATAGTCGATTTTTTTCAGAACCTGCAACTGTCTTACTAATGATTTCAAATAACAAAGTACTGTACCTGTTGTGTTTTTTCATCTGTAGCATGCAGCTGATCAGGAATTTACTCTCATATTCAAGTGCATCTGTTTACGTTGGTGTTCTATGTGATGTCTGTATATGTGTTGTTCTTCTTATCCTGCCTGCAGTCCTCGTTTCCTGGTTTTATGTGACATTGCTACATAACAGAATTTCTTGTGTATTTACCACTGCTGTCTCTCCTTCATTGCACAGAAATTAACGCACACGAAAACACATTGTTTGTTTACTTGAAATCAAGATATGGGACGAAGATAATGGGGCAGAATTGCTTCCCAATAGCTGGTATTCAGTCAGCGGCGTTGCTTTTTACATCGGTTAAGTTATCTACAAAAAATTGTAACTTACAGGTTCTAGCAGTAACTCCACCACCTACTTAAATTATCAGTTATGTTTTACGTTTTATTTTTATACTATATTCTGTCGAGAGCTGTTTTTATTTCATAATTACCGTCTTCGGACAAAGCCGCTGCTCTGCAGATCATTTACCGTAGTTATAGAGTTACAGGTATTAATCGAACTATTAGTTTGACTGTCATATAAACTGGAAGTTCCGTTAAGCCTGGATGCTGTGTACTTACGAGATATGATCTAAATATGGACAACATTGCCTGAAACCGGTTTATTTGAATTAAAAACAGCTGTCGATATACATAAGAAGAACCTGTTTTATATAATAAGGAATGCGGTACTAGATTAAGTCCAGTTTTGACACATGGGTTTGCTATTTTTTTGGGCATTGTTCCCTACCAAAGGTATACAAGGCACACATTTATTATATTATTAGTTACTTCTAGAGAACGTGGTTTTCCTTTCTGTTTTGTTATTTGTTCCTGCCTTTTCTGTCATTGAGCTGGAGAAGTCATTAGGTAATGCAATATGTTTAATACCATTCAATTCCTTCTCCCTGTTCCCTTTGTTCAAGGTTTTTTTTTTCATTTTGCTCTGTATACTATCGTTTTAGATGCAGGTTTCTTGTTTATATGTGGGTGACACGATATGGGAAGGATTGCGATGCTGGCAGCTGTCTTTTTCCTGTGTTAATAATGAAAGATCTCAACTGATGAAGTGTTTCATCTTTTAAAAAGGCACTGGTTCCCTCAACTCGATAAGAATAAAATTAAATTCAGCCATAGATGCGTACCGACACCTTTTTCCCTCGCAAGTGACAAGGAAGCAGAAGGGAATGGTAAAAGGTGTTTTCGGCACGACCTCTATAGCGCACTGACTTGTGGAGAGCATATGTGGATTCTGGATACTTTGCCACTCAAAGTTTCTGCGCCATCTTTAACGATCCCATTGATCTCGTCCTCGACAGAAAACTAAACCCAGTTCCCCTCACGCAGGAAGCGAAGGAAGTAGAATGAGCTTTGTTGTGTTTGATTCCACCCAAGCACTACGTATGGCACCGACCTTACCAAAGCAGATACTCAGTAGAGATGTCTGGAAAAACCCGTCTCTCCTCGGGTGAACACGCCGTGGAAGACAGCGCCTTATTCCCTAGTCATCGCAGGCCCAAAGTGTTAAGGTTTTTACGAGCCGCTCTCATAAGCTCTTCATTAGGCGACAGTAATTAAGACTGCCGATACGAGACTCGAGGGGAACGTAGCGAACGCGCCAAGGCAAGGCGGGGCGAGACGCTGCCGACGAGGGCGTCGACCAG
Source organism: Schistocerca piceifrons (assembly GCF_021461385.2). Lineage (NCBI taxonomy): Eukaryota > Metazoa > Arthropoda > Insecta > Orthoptera > Acrididae > Schistocerca > Schistocerca piceifrons. The sequence continues at coordinate 151,212,167 of NC_060139.1, forward strand.
CCAGATGGAAGGTCGCAGGAGTTCCTCCTCGCAACCCCCCGGCGACTGCCTGCCGCGGGGAAAGAAACGGATCGCGATGATTAGCTTTAATCGATCATACGTTCAATAGGGCCGCGGGCATTTCTTTTGGTTAGCACTGCCTCGCTCCCTCCCGCTCGGCTTCGATTTTAATTATCAGCAGCCCGGCAGCTATTTAACCTTTTTCCCCGGCCATTCCACAATAAAAGGCCCGAGGTCTCGCTGGGGAAAAGGGACACGAAATTGAGTTAATCATTAATCAGTTCTCGGAGCCCCTGCGAAGTCAGCAGAAAATCTGCGGAAGTGGGAAGTCTGTCCCGTTAGAAGTTCTTGGCTGTGGGAGGGTGGATGGGCGGTGCACCGTCACGGGACCGTGGCATTTTATTTTCAACCTGACCGTCTCTAAGCCTGCTATTGCTTCCCTCCCCTTGTTAATCACTGGATCACTGGGAATGAGTTTCAGTACCCTTAAGACGTGAGGCTTCCATCGCCATCACGTACGGTTTCTTATTGTAATATTTAGTATTTGCTCACATTGCCATGTGAGAACAGTGAGAGCATTTTTCTTTTTTCTTTTTCTTCTGTATTTATTTGGCCCCTACCTGACCAGGTAATTTTCCAGTTAAAATCCTATTTGATATATCACATTTGTATATAATTTGATAACTTACACTGCTGGCCATTAAAATTGCTACTCCACGAAGATGACGTGCTACAGACGTGAAATGCAACCGACAGGAAGAAGATGCTGTGATATGCAAATGATTAGCTTTTCAGAACATTCACAAGAGGTTGGTGCCGGTGGCGACACCTACAACGTGCTGACAGGAGGAAAGTTTCCAACCGATTTCTCATACATAAACAGCAGCTGACCGGCGTTGCCAGGTAAAACGTTATTGTGATGCCGCGTGTGAGGGGGAGAAATGCGTACCATCACGTTTCCGACTTTGATAAAGGTCGAATTGTAGCCTATCGCGATTGCGGTTTATCGTATCGCGACATTGATGCTCGCGTTGGTCGAGATCCGATGACTGTTAGCAGAATATGGAATCGGTGGGTTCGGAGGGTAATACGGAACGCCGTGCTGGATCCCAACGGCCTCGTATCACTAGCGGTCGAGATGACAGGCATCTTATCCGCATGGCTGTAACGCATCGTGCAGCCACGTCTCGATTCCTGAGTCAACAGATGGGGACGTTTACAAGACAACAACCATCTGCACGAACAGTTGAACGACGTTTGCAGCAGCATGGACTATCAGCTCGGTGCCCATGGCTGCGGTTACCCTTGACGCTGCATCACAGACAGGAGCGCCTGCGATGGTGTGCTCAACGATGAACCTGGGTGCACGAATGTCAAAACGTCATTTTTTTGGATGAATCCAGGTTGAGTTTATAGCATCATGATGGTCGCATCCGTGTTTGGCGACATCGCGGTGAACGCACATTGGAAGCATGTATTCGTCATCGCCATACTGGCGTATCACCCGACGTGATGGTATGGGGTGCCATTGGTTACACGTCTCGGTCACCTCTTGTTCGCATTGACGGCACTTTGAACAGTGAACGCTACATTTCAGATGTGTTACGACCAGTGGCTCTACCCTTCATTCGATCCCTGCGAAACCCTACATTTCAGCAGGATAACGCACGACCGCATGTTGCAGGTCCTGCACGGGCTTTTCTGGATACAGAAAATGTTGGACTGCTGCCCTGGCGAGCACATTCTCCAGATCTCTCACCAACTGAAAACGTCTCGTCAATGGTGGTCGAGTAAGTGGCTAGTCACAATACGCCAGTCACTACTCTTGTTGAAGCTGCATGGGCAGCTATACCTGTACACAGCATCCACTCTCTGTTTGACTCAATGCCCAGGCGCATCACGGCCATTATAACGGCCAGATGTGGTTGTTCTGGGTATTGATTTTTCAGGATCTATGCACCCAAATCGCGTTAAAATGTAATCACATGTCAGTTGTAGGATAATATATTTCTCCAATGAATACCCGTTTATCATCTGCATTTCTTCTTGCTGTAGCAATTTTAATTGCCAGTAGTGTAATATCGGATTTTCGATACCCATCACTACTTCTTAATTACGTGTTATCACAATAAACCACACAATAACTTAAACTTCCTTATTTTTTCACTAAAGGTGTTAAAAGATGGCAATCTTTTTCATTAAATTTCTATGGGTTTCATCATTGAAATTAAATAACTAATCGGACCAGAGATTAAGACTGTAGTGAAATAACCAAATGTAAAAACGGAGCATTGGTTTACCTGTTTTGGTAGCAGTTATTGGGGTCCACCTGTAGAGTCAAGTAAGTATAGCGGTTTTATACAATATTCTCGAACCCCTTAGCACGTCATTTCTGGACAAAACCTCAAGCTCTTAACGACCATCACTGTGGTTCTTTTCAGGAGCAACTGGAGTTTCTCCCAACTAAGCGGACGCTGAAAATGGTTGAATTTCCTTCGTCGCTCCCAGAACCGACGCGGAAAGGAGTCGCATAATGTTTTATAAGACACAGTTGCCACGAAGAACTTCGTTTTAAAATGTTGCAGTTGCTGTGGCTCGTTGCCTTCACATCTTGGAAACTAGACTTGGATGTCTACGTCTTGAAAGCATCTTCTTATGCGAACACAGAATTTTGGCTGTTGGGCAAGGTTCGTAACACTTGGGGTCGGGAATTCTCAGTTTAGCAATGCGTTGTAAAGTTTGGCCTGCTGACTGGCGTAGCCCGAAAATCTGCTCAGAAGATAATTTGAGCTACTGCTCTCGATGTACGATCTTCGCAGTATGACGAGATTAAAACTTTGTGGATTAACTTCCTGTGTCTGAAACCATCGGGCAACATGCCACCAAACAATATTTTACTACGTTCGTACGCTTTTGCGGGCGAGATTGCAAGTGACCGAAAACTTGATTACAACATGAGGCCACCGGAAACCGATAAGTCTACAACAATATTTTAAATAATTAGCCTTCAATTTTTTTGGGTCTCCAGTCTTCAGGTTTCGAAGCGGGCCGCCAATACTTTCTTTCCTGTGTCAACCTCTTCATCTCGTGGTAATACTCTCATTTCTTATCTTATCAGTCTACCTAACACTCAGCATGCTTCTATTGCACTACACCTAGAATGATTCGTTTTTGTTTATATCCAGTTTTCCCTCGTGCCATGACTTGCCGGATTACAGTGCTGTGCTCCAAACGTACTTTCTCAAAAATTTTGTCTCAAGTTAAGGCCTAATTTCGTATTACTAGATATATTTTACTGAGGAATGTTCTCTTTTCTGTTTACTCCGAAAATAAAAAATTAGCAGATAGCAGACAAACTTCAAATTTCAAGTGAATTCTTCCTTGGGTATAGTAGACAATTTTTAATTAGAAGGGCATTCTTTAAATAACAGAGACCAGTCAAATTTTACGCCTAGATGTTTAGGATAAAGGTTGTTTAAAAGTGTTGCGCTGAACTGAATATTTGTATTTTGGGAGAGATTGTTACTTAGTTACTTACGTGTAACACGCGTAACTCTGTTTTAATAGAGTTAGGATAGTCTCCCCCGATTCCAGTATGTATTTAGAGTATCAAAAGTCACTGTCGAATCAAATTGAGTCCAAGCGTACCTGCCACAGCCATGCAGCAGACAAGAAAAATATGGAGCCATATCGTTCAGATTCAGACCAAGTAAAATGGAAAGAATATGATTATAAATGGAAGATGTGTTTATTTTATAAATATTTTTATCTGTTTTCATTTTCCTCATTTTTCTGCACTTTTACCATACGCTAAATAACTAACTTCTGTAATATACCGCATAAATATGTTTAGTTTTGCCGGAAAATGGGTGCTTCATTTATAGTATTGGTAGCAAAAACTATCAATATGATTACTCTCCTTGGCTAATTAAAGTACTTGTCACTAATTGCGTGAGTGATATAGGGAGGTAATGTAATACCCCATTCTAATCTCCTGCCGAGTCCTACTCAACAGAATGTTGTCACCAAGAAAAACAAAATTAGCGTTCTGTGGGTCAGAGTACGGGTTGTTAGATCGCGCAAGCTGGTCGGGTGGTTACAGAATTTTAAAAGAGAAGTGACTGAGTTGAATTTAGATATGGTGGGAATCAGTAAAGAGTGATCGCAAGACGAGAAGCGTTTCTGGGCATGTGATTACAGAATTATCATCACTGGATTAAGTGGGCGTAATGGAGAAGTAGGTCTTATAATGAATAATGATGGTGAATGCATTGTCGGATCCAAGATAGGCATAAAGCCAAGATGGACAACAGTACTACAAGTGTATTTGCTTACTATCTGTGGAGATGATCAGATTGAAACAATGTACGATGAGATAAGAACTTATCAAGATTTTTACAGAAGACGAAATTTAGTTGTGATATTTTACTGGAAATCGATGGCCGGAAAGGAAAGAGATGAGGTAGTAGTAGGAGAATAAGCGACTGGAGGACAAGAATGAAAAAGATTGGCACTTGACAAAATTTTGGACAACCTAGTCATTACTAACATTTGGTTAAGAATGATGAAAGAACGACGAGCCACCGATTGGTTTCAGATAGATTATCGAACGGCAAGACAGAGATTTTAAACTGCAATAAATTTCCAGTGGCAGACGGGGGCTGACAATGATTTAGTGGTAACGAACTCTGGTAAAAAAGCAAAGAAATCACAGAAAAATAGGAAATTAAGAAGATGGGATCTAGATTATTTGAAAGTGCCACGAGATATTGAACTCAACTGACGGAAGGAGGAAATATAAATCTGCAGCAAATTAAGAAGGCTACACGAAATAAATACGAGGGCTGTCCAGAAAGTAAGTTACGATCGGTCGCGAAATGGAAATGACTATGAAAATCCGATAAAGCTTTGCAAAGAAGTGTTGGGCAGTGTCTCTAGTATGACTCTAGGTAGAATTATGTCGCTCTTTTCATTCCTGAGCTCTTAGTGAGCGCGTAAAGAAAATAGTGTCTCCCGCCAAGTACGAGGGCCTGGTGAGAATTTTCCCCTGAAGCTATGCAACCAACATTACATAACCGTCGTGCGGTTTCTTCTTCAAGACAATTCTCAGCCTCATTCTGCAGGGGCAATGAAGATGTTCCTGCATCGTTTCAATTGGAAATGTTTGGTTACCCACAATACAGCCCGTAATTGTCTCCCACTGAGTTTCATCTCTGCTCAAACGAACCGCTGGCTATGAAGACAACATTTTGGCACAGAAAACGAGCTTTAGGCCAGCGTAGAGAATTGGCGGAAAGCACTGGCGGCTGCCTTCTATGATGAGGGTATTGGAAAGTTGGTACAACGCTACGACGAATGTCTGAGTCAGAACGGCGACTACGTAGAGAAGCAGCTGAAAGGTGTAGCTAACTGTTACAAATGAAACATTTCTGATTTTCACTGCGATTTTCGTTTCGCGATCGATCGTAACTTACTTTCTGGACAGCCCTCGTACATCTGAAAATAAGATTGATAGAAATTGCGAAGTGGCTAAGCAAGAATGACTAGAGTTGAAATGCAAAGATGTTTTAGAAGTATGAATCACTACGTGAAAGACAGGAGCTTCGTACAGGAAAATTACAAGACACCTTGAAGACAAGAGAAGCATCGGGATGAACATTAAGGTGTCAGGCGGCTAACGACTACTAAGAAAAGAAGGAATTGCAGAAAAATGAGAGAAGTGTGTAGAAAATGATTGCATAGGATCGAGTAGCATGAAGTGGTACATCAAACCAGTCTTCGGGCTGAAAACAACGAACATATTGAAGACATCGTTTATACTTATTTTTAAAGATTTTAGTTGTCTCTAAAGGATCAGACTGTGCCCACACACACACACACACACACACACACACACACACACACACACACACACACACAGAAGGTTAAGGATACGTTGCGTAAAAGCTGAGAAATATCAGAGAATTTCAACAGAAATCTTGGAAACTGTCTCGGAAATAACATTTTGAAAGATTTTAGAGCCCACGTAGATCTATCCGTCTTCAAGAATTAAGGCATATCCAGAAAGTGCATTTGTAGCATCTATTGGTGTTATGAATTGTTTCATTTGCGTATATCTCATATCTTGACGATGTGGTCTCGACACTGTGTTCTATTACCTGCTATTACCGAGCGTTGATGCTCCAAAGTGTTGCACCTCGTCCACCACCGTCCGTAATAGTTCATCGTCAATAATAAAGAGCGTGCTACAGTCGCTTTTGTTGATGAATTCTCGTGAAATTCGTTTTTACTACAAGATTTACCTTCAGAATTCACTACAGAACGAAATGAACATTTTAAAAAAGAATCCATGATACCTCAGGTGACACACATGGACAGCCATCGTGGATTTTACGTTGCCTAATAGAGAGATAGAGAGAGAGAGAGAGAGAGAGAGAGAGAAAGAGAGAGGGAGAGGGAGAGAGAGAGAGAGAGAGAGAGAGAGAGAGAGAGAGAGAGAGAGAGGTCCATTGATCGTGACCGGGCCAAATATCTCACGAAATAAGCTTCAAACGAGAAAACTGAAAACTACAAAGAACGAAACTTGCCTAGCTCGAAGGGGGAAACTAGATGGCGCTGCCGTAGGTCAAACTGAAATCAACTGCGGTCTTTAAAATAGGAACCCCATTTTTATTACATATTCGTGTAGTACGTAAAGAAATATGAATGATTTAGTTGTGCCACTTTTTTCAGTTTCTGATACGTGACGCTGCAATAGTCACAAACGTATGGCTCACAATTTTAGACGAACGGTTGGTAACGGGTAGTTTTTTTAAATTAAAATACAGAAAGTAGGTACGTTTGAACATTTCATTTTTGTTGTTCCAATGTGATACATGTACCTTTGTGAACTTATCATTTCTGAGAACGCATGCTGTTACAGCGTGATTACCTGTAAATATCACATTAATGCAATAAATGCTCAAAATGATGTCCGTCAACCTCAATGCATTTGGCAATATGTGTAACGACATTCCTCTCAACAGCGAGTAGTTCGCCTTCCGCAATGTACGCACATGCACTGACAGTGCGCTGACGCGTGTTGGCAGGTGTTGTCGGTGGATCAGATAGCAAATATCCTTCAACTTTCCCCACAGAAAAAAATCCGGGGACGTCAGATCTGGTGAACGTGCGGGCCATGGTATGGTGCTTCGGCGACCAATCCACCTGTCATAAAATATGCTATCCAATACCTCTTCAACCGCACGCGAGCTATGTGCCGGACATCCATCATGTTGGAAGTACATCGCCATTCTATCATGCAGTGAATCATCTTGTAGTAACATCGGTTGAACATTACGTAGAAAATCAGCATACATTGCACAATTGAGATTGCCATCGATAAATGGGGGCCAATTATCCTTCCTCCCATAATGCTGCACCATACATTAAGCCGCCAAGGTCGCTGATGTTCCACTTGCCGCAGCCATCGTGGATTTTCCGTTGCCCAGTAGTGCATTTTATGCCGGTTTACGTTACCGCTGTTTGTGAATGACGCTTCGTGCTAAACAGAACGCGTGCAAAAAATCTGTCATCGTCCCGTAATTTCTCTTGTGTCCAGTGGCAGAACTGTACACGACGTTCAAAGTCGTCGCCATGCAATTCGTGGTGCATAGAAATATGGTACGGTTGCAATCGATGTTGATGTAGCTTTCTCAACACCGACGTTTTTGAGATTCCCGATTCTCGCGCAGTTTGTCTGCTACTGATGAGCGGATTAGCCGTGACATCAGCTAAAACACCTACTTGGGAATCATCATTTGTTGCAGGTCGGGGTTGACGTTTCACATGTGGCTGAACACTTCCTCTTTCCTTAAATAAAGTAACTGTCCGGCGAACGGTCCGGACACTTAGATGATGTCGTCCAGGATACCGAGCAGCATACATAGCTCACACCCGTTGGGCATTTTGATCACAATTGCCATACATCAACACGATATCCACCTTTTCCGCAATCGGTAAACGGTCCATTTTAACACGGGTAATGTATCACGAAGCAAATACCGTCCGCACTGGCGGAATGTTAGGAGATACCACGTACCTATACGTTTGTGACTATTCCAGCGCCATCTATTACAAAGCGAAAAACGTGGTCTAACTATAACATTCATATTTCTTTACGTACTACACGAATATGTAATAAAAATGAGGGTTCCCATTAAAAAAAAACGCAGTTGGTATCCGTTTGACCTACGGCAGCGCCATCTAGCGGGCCAACCATAGCGCCATCTGGTTTCCCACTTCAAGCTAGACAAGTTTCGTTCTTAGTAGTTTTTTCATTTGATGCTTATTTCGTGAGATATTTGGCCGGGTCACGATCAATGGACTACCCTGTATATTATTCTACTGTAAGTGTGTATGTCGCTGAACTCCTCCTAAACGGCTGGACCGATTTGAATGAATTTTTTTGTATGCTGTTAGGTGGCGCCCTGGATGGTTTAGATTCACAAATCAGCCCGGCAGATATCGCTACAGTCGGTATCTAGGTTATTTATCTACTCTTCAACTAAACGGCGGGATCGACTTAAATGAATTTTTGTGAATGCATTCAAGTGGGGGCCTGGACAATTTACATTCTTAAATCAGGACGGTAGGTGGCGTTGCATTTTTGTGTGCAATATTGAGCGTATTATATTCAGTTATAAGTTACGTGCATAGGATTTTAATTTGAGTGTATTATGTTAAGTGTGTTTCATTATTTTGACTTTTCATTCTTTAGTACGGTGTCTTTTGATATTTCGGGTGTCGCATTTCAGTGAATATTAAGTCTATTATATTCACATATAAGTTATGCCACGTCTTTGTGGATGGCGTTGCAGTTGGTATCTAGGTTATTTATCTATACTGCAACTAAACGGCTGGATAGATTTGAATGAATTTTTGTGTATGCATTCAAGTGGGGGCCTGGATGATTTTGATTCACAAATGAATCCACACAATTGCCGGTCATTCCACGTGCTACATGTGCGGACGAAATTAACGCATGTATAAAACAATCTTATCTATGGCGAACTTTCAGTACATTACGTCTCAACACAAATATACGCGTCCTACTGCAAAACGATCCACTGGCACTGTCATTCTCCGAGCAATTGCTCAACATTGGAAATTAAACAAAACCATTGCATGGAGACACACAATACATCAAATTACCAGACAATTTCTGCAACATTGTAAATACGAAAGATGCTTTGATTGAGAGCGTGGCTTCGTGAACGAACTATTGTAGCCGCAGAAAATATCGATGTTGACGCTATTAACTTCAGACTACAACAGTCATTGCCCATCAGTGATATATTGTTCAAATATATCGACACTGTTACCGATCCTGACGAAGCAGTCAACTATCTTGTTGAATTTTTCAATTCGCTGGATTTATCAGGAATGCCACCACGTAAATTGCGATTAAAAATTGGCTCACCTATCATTTTGCTTCGGAATTTAAGTGCACCTAAGCTATGCAATAGTACAAGATTAGTCATAAAAAACTATGGGCAATGTTCTCGAAGCTACTATTTTGAACGGCAAATTTGAAGGTGAAGTTGTTCTCCTGCATGAATCCCAATGATACCTTCAGACTCACCCATTCCATTCAGACGTCTGGAATTTCCAATTTGCTTGCCATTTTCCATGACTATTAATGAATCACAAGGTCAAACAACGTGGATTTCTGGGTTGGATATAGAGAATACAGTCTTTTAACGTGGCCAATTATATGTGGCGTGTTCTCGCGTTGGAAAACCGTCAGGTTTTTCATTTATACTCCTCAGGAATTGACTAAAAATATTGTTCATCAACTCGCATTAAGATAAAATTAAACAAACATTATTGATTATAACGAATTGTTTTTAGAAAAACTGATGTTATTTCAAAATATAGAATAATGAAATTATCATATTATTTGTGTTTCATTTCATACTTTGTTTAATATCCTAATCGCTAATTGCTTGAAATATCATGCATGACAACGTCTGGCGGGTCCGCTAGTATATATATATATATATATATATATATATATATATATATATATATATTAATAAAGTCGTCCACTGTCAGCTTACCAATATCTAGATTTTTATATCCGATATTTCGGACGGACAGCCACGTCATCAGAGTTTCCAAGTTTCACTTGAGCCTTCCCATCATTATCTGGCGATACAGCTGCACCTCTGGTAGATAATAAACGATAAACGAGACATAGAAGTGTTAATAAAACAAAAAAGTACAACGTTGATCGAGAGTAGAACGGTACAGGAAGGTGGCTCATTAAACTCTCTACCAGGTACGTGGATAATGTTGGGGAGAAAGTAAACCAAAGACTGTGTGTTATTGGCAGAACACTTAGAAAATGCAACAAGTACACTAAAGACACTGCTTACACTACGCTTGTCCGCATTCTTCTGTAATATTGCTGGGCGATGTGGGATTTGCATCAGATAGGACTGAGGGTGGACACCGTGACAGTTCAAAGAAGAGCAACTCGTTTGGTGTTATCGCGAAACAATGGAGGAAATGCCACAGATACGATAGACGAACTCGGGTGGCGTCGTTAAAACAAAGGCCTTTTTCGCTGTGGCAGGATCTTCTCATGAAATGTGAATCACCAACTTTTTCCTCAGACAGTGAAAATATTTATTTGATGCCCATCTACATAGTGAGAAATGTTTATCATAATAAAGCAAGAGAAATAAGAGCTCGCACGGAAATATTTAAGTGTTCGTTTTTCCGCGTTCTCTTAGAGAGTGGGGCGGTAGAGAAGTAGCTTGAAGGTGGTTAGATGAACCCTCTGCGAGATAATTAATTGTTAATTGCAGAGTAATCATGTAGAAGTAGATGTAGATTTATAAAATACCTGCGTATTGGTAGAATTTGCTTCACTGGTAGACCATGATGTAATTCTTCTACCTTATCTGGACTGCACTGCAATTATATATAACTAAAAAACTAAAGTATGAAAACACAGAAGAGAAAGTGTTACATTTCGCGAAAGATTCTCATAAAGTAGTTCTGCTTTGTAGACAATTTTCTTGCCACTGCAGCAAAATATGTAATAAATCATAATGAAAAGAGGTACAGAGCAATTTTATATTTTTTTAGTGACGAGTTGATGTCTTAAGGAACAGAAGATGGTAAGTGAAACGAGAGCTCTTGAAAGTATTGAAAACTGCGGAACATTCGCTGCCTGTCTTTCCGTTTACTATTTGACGTGGTTGATTATCAAAAATAGTTCAAATAGCTCTGAGCACTATGGGACTTAACTGCTGAGGTCATCAGTCCCCTAGAACTTAGAACTACTTAAACCTAACTAACCTAAGGACATCACACACATCCATGCCCGAGGCAGGATTCGAACCTGCGGCCGTAACGGTCGCACGGTTCCAGACTGTAGCGCCTAGAACCGCTCGGCCACTCCTGTCGAGTCAAATATTCAGATGTGTGTGAATTCCTAAGGGACCAAACTGCTAAGGTCACCGATCCCTAGACTTACACACCACTTAATGTAACTTAAGCTAAGAACAACACGCACACCCATGCCCAAGGGAGGACTCGAACCTTTGGCGGGAGGGGCTGCGTATCCGTAACATGGTGCATCAAACTGCACGGCCACTCAGCGCGGCTATAACCGAAAATTTCTAAATGTTGTACGACGTCCAGTTTTTGTATTTTATTATGTGCATACAGGATCTGCAGGTCGTTTCCAGTATTGTCAGCAGTCCGTAGAATTTTAAGCAAACGCACATCTAATGTTAACTTATACAGTTGTTGAAGATAAAAAATTACAAGACAGTAATTAAGCATCACTGTATAATACCTCACACTTCGACCTACGATCGAGCGACGTAGCGCTGTGGTTGGCACAATAGACTTGTTTTCGGGAGGACGACGGTTCAATCCGGCGTGCGGCCATCGTGATTTATTTCTTCCATGATTTCCCTACATCGCTTTAGGCAAATGCCGGGATGCTTCCTTTGACAGGGCACGGCCGACGTCCTTCGTCAGTCTTCCCCAATCAGATGCGACGGATGACCTCGCTGTTTGGTCTCTTCCCGCAAATCAACAGTCCCAACTTCGACCTACGTAGAATTAGTTATTGTTGTCGGATAGACACAAACATATGTCTATTTGTCTGTTAAATTCGGTTCTGCTTAGTATCTGAAGTTAGAGTTTTTTGTGCAAAAACTAACAACTGTACTAAATTGTTTTTAAAAATGGCTCAAATGGCTCTGAGCACTATGGGACTCAACATCTGAGGTCATCAGTCCCCTAGAACTTAGAACTAATTAACCTAACTAACCTAAGGACATCACACACATCCATGCCCGAGGCAGGATTCGAACCTGCGACCGTAGCAGTCGCGCGGTTCCGGACTGACGCGCCTAGAACCGCTTGGCCACCGCCGCCGGCAAATTGTTTTTAACAGTGTTAGGTATTTTATATGACGGATAGCCAAAAAATTTCGCACAATGGCATATCTTCTTATTACAGTCATTATGTGACGCTTTAAGTATTGTGTCAATCTTCTCTACAAATTTTTTAGTAAATGGAATCTATTTTGTGTGATCAATGCTCAAACGCTACCCTTAACGTACTTCATATCTCTTTTTTTAAACAGTTTTTCTGTGGAACTGCCATAAAATGATACACTCAGTTTTCGTATCTTAAGATCACATCTTTCCCTTTCTTTGGGTTACTAACAAAGTTAATCAGAAATTAATTGAAAGAGCTGTAGTACACTGAACGTATGTTTGAGTCATTTACATTTTTACTCCGCATTATATTAACTGTTCAAGGCATCTTTTACATTTGGAAACTAGTCTATAAACTGGTCCCAAGGGATACCTGCGTGCTTCCCCTGCCGGGACTTCGCTCCGCTCAGCCCCTTCTGCAGATGGCGCGGCCCGTACATCAGATTACGGGCAAACTTTCGCGAGAATGTAATCGCGGCGCCGAACAACTCATTTACCTTATCTCGTTTGCGAATTCTGCGCATAGCGGATATCCGGCTCTCGCGATTAAGGTGCCCGGCACTTTAATCACTTGAGTGTGCTCTTAAATAGAAAAGTTGAGGCTCATTGAATCGCTTCTGCACTTAGTTAATGGCTCCTGGCTGTATAATTTGTCTTAATTTGCGAACAGAAAGGCTGCGAATAAACTATTACGCCGGTTCTCTCTGGCACAGTCTTAAATTTTGTTACGGCCTGAAATGGGAAGGGTGGAATAAGCCGCCTGCGCCATTACAACGCCGATCGGAAAGGAACTATATTTATTTTTTGGCTTAAGATTACGTCATAACTTCGCAGCTTTCACTACTTGTACGCATCAAATGGCAAAGAATGTTTAAAAAGAATGTAATGTAATCGCATATTGAAGATTACAACCATAAAATTAAGGAAACTGCCAGTTATGGACTAACTTGTCGTGTTCGGATTATTGGTACTTTAGTCATGACAGTGGTACGTCAAGTCTATGTAGATAACACAAATTCAACGAAATGCTGTCAAATATTTTCTATGTTCATTTCGCAGCAAAGTAAATCACCTCATCCTTAATATAATTTGAAATCAAAGTGATAGATTTCAAATACATGTAATTACTTCTTTAGAATAAATCAAACAGAAATAAAAAGTATCCCACAAGTAGAGAATAAAGTGGAAAACTGCGTTTGGCCTATAGGGAATCCGAAATAGGTTTGGTTGCTGATTTTCATTTCACTGTGAATTTAATAAACCTTCAAAGCCGCGTATGAACACATACGTTTCATACGCTGACTTGTATCTCTATATTTAACATGCACGTTTTGATGAAAATACATCTCCTATCATACCCTCCTCAACACTTTGTGCTTGATACCATTAAATCTTGTCTCTATGGTGTTGAATTAGTAGATTAAAATCACACGAAAAATCTTTTCAGGACATCTCTACACCCCCATTAACTGTACATCGTCAACAGTATTTCAGAGATTATGAATAAGTTTCCTCTTAAAAATGAAGCTTCTGATCAAAATAGATGATATTTTCCGTACGTAAATCAAAGAGTATCATCGTCAGTGAAGATGACACCGTTGATGTAACTTTCATCTCTGTATTCGCCGGGAGCACTTTGCTCTCTAGATTCGTCATGCTGTGCGACCCTACTGTTCTGCGTATGATCTGTCCCTCCATCCCCACCCCAACCCCCTCTCTCACTAGTTCTCTCTGTCTCTCTCTCTCTCTCTCTCTCTCCCTCTCTCTCTCTCTCTCTCTCTCTCACACACACACACACACACACACACACACACACACACACACACACACTCTTTCTTCTTGCTCTAAGCTTCTCTTATCACGCTGCTTCAGTTTTTCTTTCCTCTACTAGGCTACTTTGCATAGCCGAGGCGTGTAGTGACACGAGCCATTTCAGCTATTGATACCAAAACTGCTTCTAAAGTCGATGCGGAACATCTGGAGCAGGTCCACAGATTGCTCTGTGCTGCTAACAAACTCGAAGACACTACGATTGTGACTTATAGAATAGAGGGTAAGGCATCGTACCTATTAATTAAACGTAAATACTCAATTCGGGAAACGTGGTAGGCTTAACTAAACAAACTGTCTCTTACATATGATTTGACAATCAGCAGACGATTCCAAATTATTCGCTAAATGCGAATTTCACTACTCCATTTACCATGGGTGTAGATACATTATGTAACCGTGACATGTGAAAATTTGGCCGGATTGGGACTCGAACTCGGATTTCTCTCTTATTATAGGTAAGTTTCAAAAGTCGGGGCGGGGCGTAAGACAGTAAAAGTGGTCTCGATTCCTTGTGGTGGCGTCATTCTCCCTAAGCGAGAATCAAGTAATGTGGCGAGCTCAAGGGTTACATAAATGTAAAGTTTTTGTATGTTGCCTGTCATTGCAAATAATTCACCTATACAGTACTGGGACATGGGCGCACGAGTGCGCTGGACGAGTAGCGGATGAGAACCTTGACTCTGTGTTGGATGTAATTTGTAGTGTACTCAGTCTCCAAGCGGTTGTGCAGTGCTGGGACATTCTTATTGAGAGACTGTAGCGACCAGTTGAGGTTTTATGGAAGGGAATTTGATATTTGTGAATCTGAGAGAAATTTCCTGGAATACTTTATTATAGAGATGGCAACTTCTCTGCAAACATACGTTATTGATTCCATTGATGCAAAAGACTTTTGGTATGCGCAAAAATGAAATGTTGGTTTCTCAGAACTACTAATTGAAGCAGATCTTTGTCCCTTAGACAACTAATAACATTCTAATTAGTGTTAATTTGATCTTTGTTTTCGTAAATAATGCAATTGGATGGAATGTCTATAATTTTGTATTGAGAGGATTTTGTAATTGTTAGGGTCTTCTTAAGTTGTGCTGTCGTTTTTTGTCAGTTATCATAGTTTAAAGAAACTCATTCTTGGAAAATTAAAGTAAAGTCCACCTCCATATTTCCTAGTATTTTCTGTGAAGTAAAAGCTACCTGCATCATTCTTAGTTAACTTTTTAACATTTCTGTTGTGTGTTCATTGCATTTTACGTCACACGCAGCCACAGATTGCTTCTGACAATCATAAACAATATTTTTAGTGAGTAGTTTATTTTTCCTTAGCTGCAGCAGCTGCTGATTACTTTTTGCTTTCGAGAACAGTATACCAGACACAAAACAGCATGCTGAGAGTGAGGTAAGCTATTTTTATTTGAGGGCAGGTCTCACTTCGCGTTCTTACGAGGGAACAGTACATAGAATTTTCAGGTGTTGTGTTAAATAAGCAGATTAATTTACGGTGATCAGTGTAGGTAATTTCAAACAGTTAGTTTTATTCTGAGTAGAGCAGTATCTTATTTTTGTGGCTATTTCAAGTCAGACAAAAAATTTTCAATTGTGTGTGAATTCCTAAGGAATTCCTACTTTAACCAACTTGCCCTCATGCCCGAGGGAGGACTCGAACCTCCTGCGGGACGGGCCGCGCAATCCGTGACATTGCACCTCCAAGCCCGCGGCCACTCCACGCGGCCAAGTCAGACACTGCACTTCATGCTTCACTGGTTGACGGGCGTCGTGTCGGATAATGTTGTGGAAGCAGCACAGTATTTCGACGCGACAGCCGCTCATCTTCAGGTACTTGCTAACGTGTTGCTGCTATGGTTCACCAATATACATGCTTTCAAATACAGTATTTCTTTAAGATTCAAGTTGTATTTCACACAAGGCCACCCAACAGTCGGTATTGCTGAGCAGTTGATCACGGTATTTGTAGTATACGCTACACGAAGAGAAAGCTTTTGAAAAAACAGTATTCAATATTTTCGTTTGCAGATAAATTTTTATAGAAACTTTTTTTTTTATAGAGACTGCAACGTAAGGACGCGAACTGTGAAATGTGGAGATTTGCGTCGGGCCGGGAAGCAAGCACAGATATCCGAAGTATCTAAGGCGATTGTTCAAGATTAGCGGGAAATCCGAATTCATGTTCCGAGTGGGCCCAAATTTTCATAGGCCACAGCTGGGTAATATATCTACACACACTACAGCCGGTGACATGAAATTCCCATTTAGCGATTAATTCCGAATAATAAATAAACTCTTATTTTGCGCAAGTCCGCTTGAAAGACTTGTGTGGCGATAAAAAGCAAAGACTACTCCCATAAGCAGTGATAATCATACCATGAAACATTCCAGTATCAAAATGTGTAATTCTCATGCCCCTTAGAAACAATTCCGAAATGCTGTCTGAAGCATGAAGTTAACACACACGTACTTTCGCAATTCGGCGCAACGGAAAATAAATGGACTTCCATACTTAATACTTGAATACTGCTCAGTAAGTGGGTAAGTAAGTACTGATTCGTAAAGGTACTAAATAAAACTGAACTCGTGTAGCTTTATGTTGTTACTATAGTACATAGATGATTCTTCAGCTTTGTAGTTGCAGCTCATTAAACCACATAAGAAAAAATCCAGTTAATAAATGTGATCTTTACTTAAAGGCGTAATAACGTGTGCAATCAGTCCGCGCGATGTATAACAAATAGATTTGGGCGAATCAGCACTCTAGAACCTACTTTGGGTGTGTTTGGAACCTAATAGTGTGCGAAGAAAGTAGCTTACTATAAATATCTTCTAAGATCGCATTTCAGTATTTGATATCTGATACGGTCTGAGCATGTGTGTCTCGTGAAACGAGGCCACAAGTTTCAGAAGATAGCGGCTATACAATGTGGCACGCTCTATTGCTTTCTTACAAAGACTTATAAGATATATGTTGAAATAAATCCGAAGAATGTGAACTGATAAGCAGTTGTATTGTAACTGAAGAAATGATTTTACAAGCCGGGATCGATACTAAAATCTACAAACACAGGATTCAGATTCACAATTAGTAATAGGAACACCATACTCTCATCTCTCAGTTTTTTGAACATCCAAAAACTATTAAACTTTTCAATCTGCAGCCACGACGAAGCGAAAAATTAATGTGCAAAGCTACACTTTGCCGCCTATGAACTACGTATTGGCAACCTTTGATTGCAGATAATATAAGTTCTAAGCACACGTACATATCCCAGTGGTCGCAACCAAGCGATGCCAATATGACTTCAGCAATATAACTGAGCTTAAGTACGAAAAGTAAATGGAAATAGTCCTACCCAGATCTACATGTATTGCAGAATCACATCAGCAATATGGAGCTCCGCCAGACAAGGTCCTCTCTGCAAATGTGGTGCCATGGACTACCACGCAATCGAATCCGGACAGAACGTTCACTTAAGCGCCAAAGAAACTGATATAGGCACGCGTGTTCAAATAGAGATATATATAAACAGGCAGAATCCGCCGATGCGGTCGGCAACGCCCATATAAGACAACAAGTGTCTGGCGCAGTTGTTAGATCGGTTTCTTCTGCTACATTGGCACGTTATCAAAATTTAAGTGAGTTTGAACGTGGTGTTATAGTTGGCGAACGAGCGATGGGGCACAGTATCTGCGAGGTAGCGATAAACTGGTGATTTTCCCGGACGACCATTTCAGGAGTGAACCGCGAACATCAGAAATCCGGTAAAACAATAAATCCCCAACATCGCTGCGGCTGGAAAAAGATCCTGCTACAATGGGACCAACGACGACTGAATAGGATCGTTTAACGTGACAGAAGTGCAACCCTTCAACAAATTGCTGCAGATTTGAATGCTGCGCCATCAAAAAGTGTCATCGTGCGAACCATTCAACGAAACATCATCGATATGGGTTGTCGAAACCGAACGCCCACTCGTGTAGCCTCGATGACTGCACGACACAATACTTTACGTCTCGCCTGGACCTGTTCAAGCTGGTGGAGGTTCTGTAATAGTGTGGGGCATGTGTAGTTGGAGTGTTACGGAAAACCTGATACGTCTAGCAATGACTCTGACGGGTGACACGTACGTAAGCATCTTGTCTGATCACCTGCATCCATTCATGTCCATTGTGCATTCCGACGGAGTTTGGTAATTCCGGAAGGACAGTGCAACACCCCATTCGTCCATAAATGCTACAGAGTGGCTCCAGGAACACTCTTCTGAATTTAAACACTTCTGCTGGCCGCCAAACTCGC
Organism: Schistocerca piceifrons; assembly: GCF_021461385.2. Classification (NCBI taxonomy): domain Eukaryota; kingdom Metazoa; phylum Arthropoda; class Insecta; order Orthoptera; family Acrididae; genus Schistocerca; species Schistocerca piceifrons. Next base: position 151,230,809 of record NC_060139.1, read on the forward strand.
CATACATGAACATTATTGAGCATATCTGGAATGCCTTGTAACGTGCTGTGCAGAAGAGATCTCCGCCCCCTGCAGGATTCATGGTGTTAGTTTCCTCCAGTAAGGTTTTGATACTTGGAGTGTCCGAAACATGCGAAGACAGCAATTTTCCAATTAATCTCGTTTTCTCCCATTGGGTAGTTACCCCTCATTGCGGATATAGGATGTCGTAGGCTGGGTAGACTTCTAAAACAGGACAGGTGGCAAACTGTGGCGAAACTATCATCAGACTTTAATACTAGGCACAGAACAAGTGTGTGTGGACATACAGTGCACAGAGCACCCCTAAGAATGGGCCTGAACAGCCGACCCACTCATGTGCCATGTTAAGACCAGGACATCGGCAACTAAGGCTGAAAAGAACACGTGACCTTTAGCAGTAGACGTTAGCATAGTAGCAGAGCGTTGCATGGTCTGATGAATCCCATTACCTTCTTCGAATCTTTCGTCTTCCAAGGAGACCTGTACTGCAGGATGGAGACAAGCTGGCGGCAGCTCCATTATGCTCTGGGGAACATTCCAGTGAGCGTCCAGGGGTCCAGTAGGGTTCGTGCAAGGCACCATGACAGCCAATGAGTATCGTACACTGGTTGCAGACCACGTACACCCCTTCATGTAAATCATGTTTCCCGACGCCAGTGGCGTTTGTCAATATGATGATGCGTAATGTCACAAGGCCAGAAGTGTGATGGAGTGGTTCGAGGAACACAGCAGCGAGTTCCAATTGATATACTGGCCACCAAATTCACCAGATCTGAACTGATGAAGTGCTCTGTTGAATTGTTGTGGAAAATTTCACTTAAAAATCACTTTCTTTATAGTGGGAAACAAACCGACGCTTTCCAGTGATATTGGGCGTTGCATGGAAGCCTTGATGAGCGCCTGACGACTCTTAGGAGAGGCACCATTTACAGCCTTATATTGAAAACTTAACAATTCGCTGAGAAACTTTTAGGGTATGAGATACTCATCGAAACAGTGTTCCCAGAGAGCACGGCACGCCGAGGCCCTGCAGATTATGTGTCTGTTCCTCGACTGTACTTGTTATGTGGCAGCAGAGCGTGGGGTGACTAAGGCGCGGCGCAGCCCCTCAAGATGACGCCGTGCGCAACAGCTGACGCCACTCCACCCCGCCGACGCCAATAAGGCGGCTACGATCGCAGCCCCACGCCGCCGCACGTGGTTCCGAAGTTCAGCCGACCCCGTATTCTTTTGCCACCCCGAAAACGTGACAGGCGACGTCTGTTATATCAGCAGACCTATGACAAAGAAACCAGCTAACACTAGCTCTGTGTACTTTTCGAATGAGTAGCTACTATTCACGGAAAGATTCTGCAAATGGTAATCTGTGGACTGTTTGATTACTTTCTACGTAAACTGCTGAGCCTGTTATTTCGATCATGTGTTTAGGGGCGTACTGGTCCATCTTTAGAACCCAGTTTAACCGCGATCATGGAAAGAATGGATTCGACAAACCCTTCGTAGGTTTCGGGAGGTATATAGGCAGTCTGAACCTTTTGGATCAAATTGAGACAAGTGATAATGGGTCCACAACCGATTATATTGAGACAGGGAATCAGTTGTCGGAAATGCATATTTATTATGTTACGGATATACGCAGCGCGTAGCAACAACGTTAGCTCATAGTGTTAGCTCAAAGTTACGACCACCAGTCTGAACGCATGCGTGACAAAGGCGCATGAAGTTTTACCGCGGTTACCTGGTGTCTGTTGTACTAGAAGACAGGTATCGTCGACCCTAGCAAGCAGCTCTTAAGCTGTTTCTACAGGGGTTTCACACATCATCGTCTTGACATAACACAGAGGAAAAAGTCCAGATGTGTCAAATTCCGAGATCACGCTTGCCATGGGACAGGTCTTCCTCTTCAATCCACCGATGAGGTAAATGTTGTTCAGATGCTCGATGACATTAACGTCGAAGTGGGCTGGTGCATGGCCACAAGAGCACAATCCCCAAAATATGTGACAGCACATCTCGCAGGAACACCAGGTAACTTGGATAAGTCAAAAGGGGAGGCAGCAAATATGGTTATCTTCAACAGTGGCCACCCGTAAGTGGCGTATACCGATATGGGTCGCTTGGGAATTCTCTTCACTCCAGACATGGCGGCGCCGTTGCAATGCATACATTAAGACTGGCGGTCGTCACTTTGAAAAGTACTATGAGCTACGTAGTTGTTATGCATTGTTCGCTGTGTACGTTCATATCACAACAAATATTCATTCCCGACCATTGGTTCCCTGTCTGAATGTAATAGTTTGTGGACCCACTACCACCTGTTTCAATTTGACCCAAAATGTTAGAGACACTCCATATAGCACCGGATGTCTACATAATGGTCATGCAATTCCCATAAACTACGGGAAAGTGGTTTTTTGCTGGCATCCGATAGAGTCCCAGATGTGTTCCATCGAATTCTGATCAAGTGATCCTGGTTGCGAAGACATCGTGAGATGAATATCGTTCAGCTGAAACCAACGTCGTACGATTCTGCTCTTGTGAAATGGAGAGTTATCTTGATGGAAGATTGCCATCAGAGAAGAAATTAAATATCAAGGGACTTAAGTGGCCCACAATCACGTACACATATCCACAGCTCTCAGAGTGCCTTCAATTACAACCACAAACCAAGGAAGCGTAGGAGAACGTCCCCCACATCATAAGACGCCTTAGCCGTCCTGTGTCCGTAGTGCGGTGGAGGTTTCACGCAGCGCCTGGCGTATCCAGATACGACCATATGTCTAATGGTAAGTGAAATGTGACTCATACGATAAAGCGACACGTCTTCACTCACCCATGGTCATAATCTCGTACCTTTTGCATTCGTAAGTTTCTTATAAATAACGGAAAACATAGGGTCATCAGACGTGGAGTATGTTCAACAATGTGCGCTGAACAATGTTTTCCGAAACACTTGTTCCTGCACCAGCATTGTACTCTGGCGTCTGATCCGCTACTCTACTTTGCAGAAGGGGCAAGTTTCCGACCTCCACGTTCTGTGATGAGGCGTGGAGTCTCAAAAGTTTTCGCCTACCCGCGTTTCACCTTGGTTTTCTTTCCATAAATGGTCACAATAACAGCACTCGAACAACCGACGACTTTCATTGTTTCTGAGATACTCGTGCCCAGGCGTCTGCTCACGACAGTTGGCCCTTTGTCAGAGTGACTTATGTCAGCGTATTTCTCCATTTTCAGCCGGTGTGTTCGTAAGCCCTATTCCCCATTGGTTCTGCTCCATTTAAATATTATCGTCATAACGTCACCTGTCCGCAACGCTACCAGGCAATAATCTGTTCCGTGGTGGGCAGTTGGGCTGATTCGTGTATATGATCGTAGGCTCTCACAATTGGAGTCCGATTCAGATGAAATCTTCATTTGTCACTGGCAATGGCTTTCCGCTACGTCTTACAGGACATACGAGTGTTTGTCTGGCCTGTCTTGCCTGACTTGAAAAACAACAACCATTGCAATTAAGAACATCCGTACAGATTTTAGTAGGGAACTGCAACATTCCTTCTACTTACAAATGTTCCAATGGTTAATAGAAACTGCGTCCCTGCGCAGAAGGGCTTTCTGTACTGCCCGCAAACAAAGATGCAGGCACCCACAACACCCTGACTCACAACTGTATTGTTGGACAAGTCTTTAAGCTCACCAGCAGTGTAACCTTGGAAGCTCACTTGTACGAGTTCCTCCGATGTTGCGCTCTTTCCGGAGACACGCAGTGTAATGTGAATTTAACACAAAAAAAAAAAAAATCCCCGACTCCTCACAGTATTTATCGACATAGAAAAAGCGTTGGTGAACGTGAAATTGTGCAAGATTTACGAATTTATGAGGAAAATAGGATTAAGCTATCGGGAAGAGGGATAGTATACAATATGTAATACAAGAACAAAGAGGGAACAATAAGATTGGAAGACCAGAAGTGAAATGGTCGCATTAAAAAGGAGATAAGACGGGAATACAGTCTCTCACAACGTGTACATCGAAGAACCTGTAACGCAAATGAAAGCCTGGGAATGAAATCGAGGGTGAAAAAGGGACATCTGAAGTATTCCTCACTCGGAATACTTCCACAAGATAACAAGTAGATATAATTAATCTTCATAGGAAAAGACAGATTGCTACTTACCGTAAAGAAGGCACGTCTGGTTTCAGACATGTACAGTTAAGAGACACCCACATATAGCTCTTGGCCACAGCCTTCATCAATAAAAGAGATACACACACGCAGCATTCACACACACACACACACACACACACACACACACACACACACACACACCTCACACACACACACGACCACCAACTCCAGCTTCTCATACGGGAATGGCGAGATGCTGAAGTTGGCTGCCGTGTGTGTGTGTGTGTGTGTGTGTGTGTGTGTGTGTGTGTGTATGTGTGTGTGTGTGTGTATGTGTGTGTGTGCGTGTGTGTGAATGCTCCCTTTTATTGTCTCTTTTACTGATGAAAGCTGTGTCCGAAAGCTATATATGAGCGCCTTTTAGTTGCGAATATTTGCAACTTCACGTTTCTGTCTTACAGTAAGTAACAATCTGTCTTTTTCTACATTGTTGGTATTCCTATCTGGAATTTCGATTGTTTGATTTAATTAAACTTAGTGTATTTGAGCAAGTAGAGCACAAACAGTCTGCTGTTTCTGATGCAGGACAACAAAAGAAAATGAACGTTCTCCATAGATTCTTCTTAGTAAGGTGAAGCAAATGTTCGTCACAAAGAGTTGTTCTTCAAGGAAACGATAATAAATTCTTGACAGCGTATATTACCTTCTGTCCTCAAAATAAAGTACGTATTCCAAGTTCTGCCTCACGAGCAGCACGACCTGTCCACGATCCAGAAGACAAATCTTCGGAGCTCAGATCACAGTGCCGCAGCCTTCCGGTGGCGACGTCGATGTCCGATCTGAGCTGGTGTCCAGAAGGTGATGGTACTTCAGTCTCTTGCTGGTCAAGACGCAACTGGCTCTAGCCATGTCCACTCAGGCAGAAATACTACCGCGGTGGCGGCGTTATAAGTTTCCTATTGAAGTTGAAGCATATGCAGTCAGAGGCGTACATCTGGAGCGCCCCCTGTTACTGTCTTCTGCGCCTTCTTGCTGGTCACCGGGAGTCCCTATGAGGACTATGCAGGATATCACGGAAACCACCCTGTCATTATAGTCATTCGCTACTTTTCTGAAGTCATTAAAATCTGCATTTTTCATTTATGAGATTTTAACTATCTTCCCTTATAACTTCATTAACCTCTCCTCAGATTTTCATAAAAGTGCAACTCCAACACGAAAGCAAAACAATAGCCTTCTAAATGACCGACCCGTGTATGGTATGAACAAGAATCGGAGTTTTATAAGGTAAAAGGTTTTTTTTTTTTAATTTACAATGACCTTATCAGCGGAATTTTCAGGAGTAAAATATTGTTAATCTCACACCATCTTGTTTTCCAGGAACTGCAGTGCGAAAAAAATGGAAAGATTCCAGTATAAATTTAGGAGTGCCTCAGCTTCCATCCAGTGCCAGGAGAAATACACTGTTCAGCACTCGCATCCAAGTTGGTATCGTAGATCCGACATGAACGCCTCATGGAAACTAAGTCACGTTATGATTTAGTTCCCGTTCTCTTCGAAGCTCTTATCGTTTATTGCGGCTCCGACATAAACGTCAGCTCACTCACAGGTGCGGCAGCAATAGACACGCTCTTGACGCAAACTACGTAACGTATTACTCTAGCGGTAAATACAAACCTTTATCGGAGAACACCAGTCAATCTGGGACTGCTATCCTATTAAAACCAGTCTAAATAACGCTTCTCAGCTTCACCTTGACCCGCGAGACAATGTTAAGCTTATCACGAGTCTAAAATCAGTAACACTGTTCAACAAAATACACTTTTGAATTCTTTCCTTTCTTGAAATAGCTGAACTGCCCTAACTTTGGTCGACAAAAAGTGTGACATCTCATTTTTATTTGTTATCTCTGGTTTTAATACATACTAATGTCAAACAGAAGTACTGAATTACACTTCAAAATTCTTTCCTTTCTGAAAATAGCTAGACTACCCTGTTTTGGGTCAAGAACAATTAATGTGAATTTAATTGTTTAGTAGCTCTAAATCTTCGCCCAATTCAAATAAAACGACTTATTCAAATGTAGGTCTTCTCTTTCCTAGTCATTTGTACTCGTGTTCTGGGTATTCTCTTGTCTCTCTCCGACAGTAGTCCGCAAGCGTAAAACCGCTCCATTTTCGCTGATACTACCGTTCCATTTGCGAAATGTCCTGATGGAATCGCTCTCCATGTCCCTCAATTACAGCATCGTATTTGTCAGGGGAGAAGTCCATGTGAGACTGTAGGAAATGGAGTTTAAGTGACATGCTGGAGCCTAACCGATGGTACTTTTCTAGGAGATCATTTCCCTCAGCAAACTGAAGAAACGACTTCAGTGTGTTCGTCGGCATAAAAGTGAAAACGAACTTCACCTTCTCCATGACAACGCAAGGCCTCACACAAGTATGCGCACCCAAGAGGAGATCATAAGACAGGGTGTAACGCCGGAAATGCATATCCTCCTATTTCCATTTATTGTACTATTATTTTTTTTCCTTGTTTTGTTACCTCAAGATATGACATTTCTGTCTCTTTATATATTGTAACTGTTTTACTGTCTGTATATATATATTTATGCACTTATGTCGATGTATAATTGGTTTGTTTCGTAAATATTATTTGTATTTTTACGCTGGGTCTTGCCTAGGGAAAACTGCTATCGAACGATTACATCGATGGGTCATCTGAAGAATCAAAGTGTGTAGGATCTTTGGTAGTGTTAACTCTGCCGCGTGGAGCGCGGGCAGAGAGAGTCTGGCTGGGGTGGTGCAGTGGAGCAGGTGTGTTGTGTGAAGCTCCCGCGAGTTGCCGCGCTTTCGGGGTTTGGCAGCATGTAATTGCGCTCGACTTGCGATGATAGTTTCTGACATGGTGTCGCGGACGGGAAGCATTAGCTGGCGCACATCAAGAGCCCGTTTCGTCTGGTGACCGTGTCGAGAAGAAGGCGCGCCAACACCCAGCTTCTGCAACAGCGACGGCCGACAATGAGTGACTGTCACCGCCTCCTCGATCGACGGCTTCAAACCTTCAATCAACCAACAAGGAAGACTGGAAGCACGTAAAGTTTTAGAACTGTATGGCAGACCTCAGCTTTTCAAATTGTTCCATTTGCCTCGCAAAATTACAGCAACTTAGCATGAACCTTTGTTGCTCATTGTCCCATTTGCATTACCAAGCAGGGTCCCTTCCTTTTCCGAAATCAACCCGAGTGTCGTTGAAATTCAGATGCCAGCATTAAAGTACAATCATTCCATTTCACTGCTTTAATTTCAAAGTTCAGTTTAAGTATTCATAGCTGGCTACAATATTTAGATTACGCAAGCACAAATTAAGAGTGCGAGTTTAGTTACCGTATTTTAGCTTACCTGTGACTGCAGCTCAGCTTGGTACGTACTAAATCTTACTATTGTTAATTGTTCAGAATCATTTAATTCAAGTTCAAAGCTAAATCTCTTATTTCTAAATTGCGTAGATTCAAGTAGCTTTTGAAATGATTGTTG